>NC_091469.1:468221713-468821713 GCF_036971445.1 Narcine bancroftii
TGCTTATCACAGGCTTCCAACCTGACAGACAGCTGTTAGAGGTATAATAGTTAGAAGAGATTTTTTTCCCAGGGTGGAAATGTCGAATGTGAGAAGGCATAGCTTTGTGGAGTGAGGAGGAAAGTTTAAAGGAGACTTATAATGCCTATGGCAAGCACTGAAATTGTGGTCTCCCTGTTAAAGCTTACTTACTTCAACCCTTCACCCTGCAACCGTCCCTTGCCATTGCCAAGCCATCCACTTCGCCTTCCTCACCACTGTAGAACCCTAAAATAGTCATATCCAACATTGTGTTGGATATATTGAGACACTGGAAAATAATCCACACCTCAGAGGCTAGCATTCACTCAATAAAAACAATGGGCAGCATTCCCTGGGCCGAACGGAGTGGCCAGAGTTAAAGGTGTTGAGTGGCTGTCACCATCCCCACAGGCACCCTCTCTTACCTTTGGTGGAAAGGTGAGTCTTGGCGCTGAGCATCTGGTGCAGGCTGGTGGCTAGCTGAATGCAGGATCAATGGCTGTCTTCATTACCCATAATCTCCCAGGAAGTGGGATCCACTCTGCCAGTGCCAGGGAAATGCAGAGCAGTTCCCGCTGCCTGGGAGATTATGGGAAATGAAGACAGCCATTGCTCCTGCATTAACCAGGAGTAATCGACCGAGGTTAACTATGCCACACATATTAGAGTCTTGGACACTTTGGCACTGGATTGCAAGAAGAACCTTCTCCAAGATCATAGCTTATGTGGTGTCTGTTCTACTGAGCCTGACAATCCTTCTTGTCACCTTCCTTTACATCTTGGATGCTTTGAGGAGACAGTGGGTGAACGAGTCACCTCTGGTGAATGAGCTACCTGCCGAGGCTCAGCCACATCCTGTCCTTCCAATGGAACGTGCTGCAGTTACTGCTGGGGTTGCAGAAAAAAAGCACAGGCCCAGATATGCAGCTTCTACATTACCATCTTGATGGACCCGCTGCTGTACGGAGCTGTGGTGAAGGTGTCTCAACATTGAGAAGTTTGCAGTGGAATTGCTGGCAAGGGTGTTCAAATAACACACCTGAGAGGAAGACCACACATTGCTGGAAGTACTGGGTAATAAATACCTAATGGGGGCTGAGTTGGCGGACTTGACCCAAACCATGATGATGAATCTGCAGAAACTGATGCTTTACCAGACAACGGACTGTGACAAGGAATGGAAGCAAGATGGGCTGCTTCATTACTGTTACATAATTATGTTCAGGGCAAGACTACCTCTCCCTGTTTGGCACAGAACGGCCAAAGAGGGCCAAGTACCTAGACCAAGAACACTCAACGTGCACTCCTGTCCCTAAATATCACATGCAAGCTTGCTTTTAAACTCTTACGAGGATTGGTGGGTGAGGGCGCCCCTTCAAGTGGTGTCAATGTGTGCCCATGCCTGGAATCTTCTCCCAGGAGAGGTGATGAAAGGAGAGTTGCTCGTTAGATTTCAGAAGCATTATATCACAAGCAGAAAAAATGAGGGAACGGATGATGTGCAAACAGATGGAATTAGTTCCAATTGGCATCATGGCCAGCACCCACATTATGGGCCAAAGGGCCTGCACTTGAACAGGACAGTTCTGTGCATTATACAAATCTAACTAATGTTTAATATAGGGTGACATGGTAAGTAAGGCCAGCATGGTTAGAGCAATGTTATTACGGTGCCAACGACCCGGGTTCAAATCCAGCGCTGCCTGTAAGAAGTTTTACCTTCTTGACATGAGTGGGTTTTCTCCAGGGGTTTCAGTTCCTTCCCACCCTCCAAAACTGTAGGTTAATTGGTATATTTGGGTGACACGTGCTCATGGGCCAGAAGGGCCTGTTACTGTGCTGTAACTCCAAGTTGAATTAAATATTCATGGTTTAATGTGTACATTTTAGTTTTATCTGGACATTGTTCAGAACTCTCTGCTTGCATTAGCACCTGAATAAGATTACAATCATGGTGTTCAATGAAGATGGATGGCAGAAGTAGTTTATCCCTCCATGCAAATAAACACAAAATACATG
This sequence comes from Narcine bancroftii, assembly GCF_036971445.1. Lineage (NCBI taxonomy): Eukaryota > Metazoa > Chordata > Chondrichthyes > Torpediniformes > Narcinidae > Narcine > Narcine bancroftii. The sequence goes on from NC_091469.1 coordinate 468,223,754, forward strand.
TACAACTTCACATGAGGAAGTAGAGATAATAGCAGAGTTTAACACTGGTTAGCCTGAAAAAAATCGACTGGTAAGCAATTTAAAATCCCACTATAATTAATTTATATGCCCCTAGTCCAATCATACTGCCTCTCTGTGCCCTGTAAATTTAACTTGTTTATTCTTAGAGTAGGCACTTAGTCTGCCTGGGACCCGGGTGAGACTACTGGGTCGTGTATGCCTCCTGCACCTTTCAAATAGCAGCCTAACCCTACCTGTTAAATCACTAACCTGGCAATTTAGGGGGGATTCCACCCCTATGATGTGGTGAGTGACACACTATGCAGCCACGGGGAATTCCCTGTTCCCTGTGTTCTTTCTGTTCCCTTTCTGTTTAAAGTTCCAGAGTAACCAGGTGAGCCATTTCCCCTTTCAAATAGGCGGAGGAGGACACCCAGGTAAGTTTTACTGGGTTCCCTGACCACCTCCAAGATAGGTCTGGGACCCCATAGATTTTGACCGGGCTTGCCCAGTTCGTCCCTTTCAAGTAGCCCTGTACCTGGGTCTTCAACCTAGTAAGTTACCTGGTTAACCCTGTTTTACAAGGCAATTTGAAAATGAGGGGCCATATCTTGGTGGATAGTGGAGCCTTATTTAAAAATGCAAATGAGATCCGACGACATCATTTGCAGACATTTTAACCCTGGGCATCCTTTGAAAGAAAGGACTGAACCATTAGAGTTAACATTTTGTAGCAGCAGATTTTGTGCTGCCTTCCATATCTCCTGACCAGAATGTCCTCCCAGTCAATTCCCCATGACTTTTGTACTGGCAATGGCTTTTTGCCAGCAAGATAACATCAGGAAGTTCATGCAAAATGCTCCTTTTTATAGTTATGCAAATAGAATGAAGGATGTATCAATCCATGAAAAATTTCTGTACTTATTGTAAAGCACTTATGTGCACAGATGTCTTTCCAAGCACACAAGTAATAAAAGATACTGGTAAAAACGGTACAATAATTCTTTAATTTATGACTGTCAACCATTTTGAATTTATATACTGTAACATTTAAAATCATACCAGATGGTACTTTTAATATAAATTTCAATGTGATTTATTTCAATGGTTTATATGGAGTAACTGATGGAAAAATATCTTTTTCAGCTGATGGAATCACATGGCAGTTTCCAGCCCCGTTCTCATATAGCCCACAAATTTGTCCATGACATCATCATACTTGCAAAGTTTGCAACGTTTGTCTGAAAAATAAGAAGACAAATTTACTAGGACACTCGTACATAATTCTAACTGATGCAGTGACTTTATAAGCAATTTAGAAAGACAAAATAGCACATCTTTCCAATTAATATGTGTTATTTGCATTTAATAGCTGAGAGTAAGTACTGTATTTCAAAAAGCAAAAGATCTGTTGCAAACATTTTCTACATTTATAGATTTTCCACAGCAGTTTAGTACTTACTGACCATTACACTTCATGTTGTGTCCATACTAGTGATGGTGTACAAAGCATTGGTGAGGCCAAATTTGGAATACTGTGTGCAGTTTTGGTTACCAAATTATAGGAAGGCCACCGTGACAGAGGTGCACCAAAGAAAAGGTACAAGGACTGCCTAAAGAAATCTCTTGGTGCCTGCCCCATTGACCACCGCCAGTGGGCTGATATCGCCTCAAACCGTGCATCTTGGCGCCTCACAGTTTGGCGGGCAGCAACCTCCTTTGAAGAAGACCGCAGAGCCCACCTCACTGACAAAAGGCAAAGGAGGAAAAACCCAACACCCAACCCCAACCAACCATTTTTCCCCTGCAGCCGCTGCAACCGTGTCTGCCTGTCCCGCATCGGACTTGTCAGCCACAAACGAGCCTGCAGCTGACGTGGACTTTTACCCCCTCCATAAATCTTCGTCCGCGAAGCCAAGCCAAAGAAGAAAATAAACAAAATAGAGAGAGTGCAGAGAAAGTTCACGAGAATGTTGACAGGATGTCAGGGTTTGAGTTACAGAAAAAGGTTGAGCAGCCTGGGGCTTTTTTCTCTGGAGTATAGAAGATTGAGGGGGGGATTTGATGGAGGTGTTCAAGATTTTAAAAGGGACAGAGAGAGTCAACGTGGATAGGCTTTTTCAGTTCAGAGGCCATGGTTTGAGATTGAAAGGGGAAAATTATACGGGGAACATGAGGGGAAATTTCTTCACGCAAAGGGTGATTGGGATGTGGAATAAGCTTCCGGCAGAGGTGGTTGAAGCAGGAACGTTATTTACATTTAAGGAAAGACTGGATAATTACATGGAGAGGAGAGGATTGGAGGGGTATGGACCGGGTGCTGGTCAGTGGGACTAGGAGGGTGGGGATTGTTCCGGCATGGACTAGTAGGGCCAAACTGGCCTGTTCTGTGCTGTATATGGTTATATGGTCCGAAAAGCCGGATTTGTTGTGAAAGGATATGATGAAATAGAACAACATCCTGATGATGACAGTGAGCAGATTGCTCAAGTATGTCATAATCAAATAAGGAAATTAACCATATTTGGGCCCTAGAAGACAGGTTCATTTGCATCAGTGGAAAGCTTGAGTTGTAACAGAGGGACGTGGTTATCTATTTATTCACACGTGTTTATTAAATCAGTCCCAAAGTCTGTTTGGGCAGTAGATGATTAAATAAACATCCTGCACTCCCAATTAGTTTGCCTAGCATTCACGATTTGGGCATTGGCCAAAGTCGCCTGAGGTTAGCTGAGTCACAGATAATTCTTTGGGCTCAGATTCATGCAGTATCCTAATTATAAAGGCCACTGGCTATCAAGAAACTTGGTTGTCCTTTGATGGGGCTTGCTGTTCATCCTGCAGAGTAGCCTCACGCCCTCCTCAATGAGACTTACCTGACAACATGATCATTGATCAGGCTCATTGATGTGTGACCGGATTCAGACAGGTCAAGCCTCATAAACTCACCAACTATATTGCAGAGCTATGGTGGGCAAACAGACAGGAGCTTCCCTTAATCGAGCAACCGCAACCCAGCTCAATTCTGGCCTTGGAAGCTTTCTGAGAAACATTCTCCCATTGTGTGTGGGGGTTTTCTCCAACATTGTGTGTAAGTTAATTGACTACTGTAAATAGGCTCTGAGGATATGTAAAAAGTACATGAATTAAAAGGGAATTTTAATGTGATTTATTACAATGGGAATGTTGATAGGAGTGTGAGAGAATTACTTGAAAGGCTCCAGTATTAATGAGAGGAGAAATGCAAGTGACAGGATTGCTCTGTTTGGAAATGGGCTGAACCACCTTCTTCTGTGTGGTAATTTCAATGTAGATTCTAGTAGATTTAGTATACCTGTATACCGTAAATGAATTATAGCAGGTGGAGCTTGTCCACAACTTCACTCTTGATACAGCAAGAAGAATTGTAAGCTTTCTTTGACCTTTCCTATGAGATGGACTTCTCATCCTTAAAACCTGCACAGACCTACTTTCCAGAGTTTTGCAGACATTCTCAATGTCTCACTGCCATGGTCTGTTTCAAAAGGAGATCCATCACACCAGTTCCCAGGAGGAGCAAGGTGATTTGCCTCGATGACTATCGGTCACGACATTGTCATCCACCATGATGAGGCGCTTTGAGAGGCTTGTTGTGCAGCACATCAATTCCTGCCTCACAAAGGGATGAATCCACTCCAATTTGCTTATCTCACCACAGGTCAACAGTGGATGCCATCTCGATGGACTTCCGTTTTGTGTTACGTCACCTGAACCACAAGAACACCTGTCGCTTTGGAGAAAATATTAGGGGTTAAACTCCCACAGGACCCGATATTATTTTTGTTGGGCAATATTAAAGTGGTTAGACCTAAATTAAGGTTAACAATGTATCAAAATTAATTTTATGACTAGCTTTAGCTGTTTCTAGGAAGTGCATAGCTATTACTTGGAAATCAGATACAGATTTAGGGATGGAGAGATAGCATGCAAATTCCATTTGAGAAAATAACAATTTATGTAATAATTATCAATTTTTATTTTAAATATGCAGCCCATACTTACAATACATTAGTTTGAAAATTTGAAGGACTCACTGAAAGCCCCTCCTGTTGGAAACTCCCACTTCCATTATTATTAGTATTGAGACTTTTTTTACATTCTCCCCACTCTTTTTTTCCTTTCTTTTCTTTTTTTCTTTCTTTTAATATTTTCTGAGGGGAATGGTGAGTGGGCAGATGGAGGGGGGTGGGAGAGTGAGATGGGGTTTTTATTATTCTTACGAGGCCAGAGGATGCCAAAACTTTTCAGCAATAAATATTCAACAAGACAAATGGTTATTTAAAGAAAAGTTGATTTTAATTATCTTTAAACCAAAAAGGATCAAATTTTAACTTATTACTATTAACGTGACCTAACTTAACCCCCTTCTGATTCTAAGCACATGTGTATATAATGTGTATATGTTCAGGAAAGTTCTTTGCTTTAATAGTCTAATCATTCACTTCTCACTTTTCCAATTCTTATACTGTGCACAGAATTGATCATTTATGAATTTTCACTAGGTTCTGGTACTTAAAGGTGAATGGGTACCACTCAGGAAGGTGGTTTCAGAGAGATATTTGTTGCTCGTTGGACACAAACAAAACTGATTTCCTCCGATCAGGCACTTCAATGTCTTGACAAAGAAATTAGTCCCATCATGGGTTTTCCAAATGATAACCTCTTCTTCCAGGTCACCACAGAGTTCCTCTTGCTTCCCTTATTTCAGGAGAAACGCTCTAGCCAGACATTCCTACCTATAAGGACTACAAGGGTTTAGAACAAGATGAACTCAGAACTCACAACCCGTCTTCAAAATGGGGTTTCCAACAAGCTGCCAGCTTGCCATTTCAGCCTCAAAAGCTACTGCAGAACTGATTTCTCCCCCCTCTCTCTCTCTCTCTCTCTCTCTCTCTCTCTCTCTCTCTCTCTCTCTCTCTTCCCCCCCTCCCCTTGTAAAATCCAGAATCCCTCCCAAGGCTCAAAACCCAATCCTTGAAAGATCTTTATCAGCACTTGAGCCTGGACTTTTCATTTACACTTGCTTTTGAAATTCTTTCCAAAGCAGTTTGTATTTACAAAAATCACTAGTGGTTGAATGTCTAGTTTCAGCCAAGCTCTTGCATTTTAAATGAGATGTGTTTTGTTGCTCTGTTTGTGGTGACCTACACTGAACCCCCAAATTCTATCTCTTTTAAAGACATATTTATATATAGTATAAAGTATAATATAACCCGTAATACTCTATCCTACAAAGGAATTTTAATCCATGAGTTAAAATTCTGTTATAACTAAACTGACTTTTAAATCACTGAAGTGATAAGAATGCAGAACATGTTATAACGATGTATCCCAATCTTGGGAGTTTATATTTCTTTACATTTTCAATTTTAACATTTTGACAAACAATCCACTATTACATTATTTGTACCTCTGATATAATTAATTTTCAGATTATATTCTTGCAATATTAAACTCCAGTTTAACAATCTTCTGTTTTTATTCTTCATTTTATTCTAAAACACCAGAGGATTGTGGTCAGTAAATATCACAATTGGTTCATGAGAGGTAGCCAGATATACATCAAAATTCTGCAGAACAAGTATTATAGGCAACAGTTTCTTCTGAATAGTGGAATAGTCCTTTGATGAACATTCAATTTTTTTGGTATGTGAGTAACTGGATGGTCAATTTCATTATGATTTGTAACAAAACTGCACCTGCTGCTCCATTCACTGGCATCCATTGCTAAAGAAAATGGTCTGTCAGAATCAGGAGATTTTAACGCAAGGGCAATGGCATAGCATCTCCTTTAAATTTTCCAAAGCTGTCTGACAAACTTTAGTCCACACAAATTTCTGCCCTTTCTTCATAAGAATGGTTAAAGAAAGAGCAACTTCAGCAAAATTTCTGAAAAATTTCCTTTAATATTCGGCCATTCCTAAAAACCTCACTGCTTTCTTGCCATTGAGAATAGGAAATTCAGAAATTGCATGCACTTTAGCTTGAATAGGCGCAACTTTGCCATGACCACAGTAGCATGTCCAAATTCAATTTCAAAATGGCTGAAACCTAATAAATCCCACACAGCCTTCCTTGCTGCAAATAACAGTAAATGAATTCCTTCATCCCAATCTTTCCCATTCTCCAGACAATAAATCCTGATCATATTTTTAAGAGTAGAATTAAATCTTTCCAAAGCTTTCTGAATTTCAGGATGGTACGCAGATGAAGTGATCTGTTTAATTCCCAACTCAAATCAATTGTTGAAACAACCCGGACATGAAGTTAATTCTTTGATCATTCTGGATCTCTTTAGGTAACCCCAAAAACTGTGAAAAATATTTTTCCAAAGCCTTTACCACAGTTTTGGCTTTAATATTCCTCAGTGGTATAGCTTCTGGAAATCTGGACGCCATACACATATTTGTACTGATTCCCAGTTTTTGTTTCAAGCAGGGGATCCACGCAATCCACAATAACCCTAAGTGAAAATTTCCCCAACAACAGGAATAGGTTGCAAGGGAGCCACCGGAGGACCCTGGTTAGGTTTCCCCACAACCTGACAAAGGTAACATGTCCGGCACCAATTTACAACATCCTTCCTCAAACCAGGCCAGAAAAATTGTTTCAAAATTTTATTCATGGTTTTCTTTACACCAAGATGACCACCTAAAGGTGTACTATGGGCAAAATTTAAAATTTCATCCAGTAAATTCTAGGAATGACCACCTGATGAATCAGCACCCACTCTTCATTTGCAGGAACATCACGAGGTCTCTATTTCCTCATTAAAAATTCACCCTTCCAGTAATATCCACAGGGCATTTCCTTAATCTCCTCCTCATTCACAACTTTCTCTCTCATCAGCAAGATCAGAATCTGTCTTTTGCTGCTCAATTAACTCTCTCCTTGACAAAGACAAATCCAGACTCTTACATTTCACCTCCTCCTTCTGGACTATTTTAGAAGTACTGGGAAAATCTCTATCAAATGGATCTTCCTCTGCTCTCATCATTTTCTTAGACCTTGTTACAGCACATGGAGGATATATCTCATAATCTTCATCAATCTCATCCTTAATAGGGTTATTTGTTGATCTCAAAACTGACCCAACTTTATCCTCTGCCAAATCATTCCCTAATAAAAATGAGACTCCTTGCATGGGCAACTTTGAAATAACAGCAACTACAACTGGTCCTTTAACTAATTCTGAATTCAACACTATTATCTGAAGAGATATTGACTCTAAATCACCTTTAACACCTCTAATCAAAGTCGTCTCTCCTGTGTCAGTCTTTTGATCATTTTCCAACAACAGTGACTGGGCAACTCCAGTATCTCTAAGAATTTCTATCCTTTACTGAAACCAAGCCCTCTGACACAAAAGTTTTGAATACATCCATAACATCCTTACGAGGTATGGAACATCTGTTCTCATTAAATCTACTGCTTCTGGTTATATCTAATTTTCTCATCTCTTTTTCAACATTAAACAATTTGCAAGAATGTGACAAGGTTTCTTACAAAAATGACATACAAATCCAGAAGTTCTGTCCTTTCCAACCTTACCTGATTCTTTTTCTTAATATTCTTCCCAGATTTAATTTCATATTAACCTTCTGAAAAGACTTACTATATGATGTCACGAGCCCAGAGGACCCCAAAGCCCAGCAGCAATAGAAATTCACCAAGACAAATGGTTACTTAAACAAAAGTTGCTTTTAATTATCTTTAAACATGAAAACAGAATCACACTTTAACATATCACTATTAACTTAACTTAACTTAACCCCCTTCTAATTCATGTGTATGTAAGTTCAGGAAAGTTCTTTGGTTCACAGTCAGGAATGTTCTTGTTGGTTTCAGAGAGATATTTGTTGCTCGTTGAACACACTGATTTCCTCTGATCAGTCACTTCAGTGTCTCGCTGAAGAAACTTGCCCCATCGTGGGTTTTCCAAATGATAACCTCTTCTTCTAAGTCACCACAAAGTTCCTCTTGTTTCCCTTATTTCAGGAGAAACACTCTAGCCAGCCATTTCCTCTTGTAAGGACTATAAAGATTTTGAACAGGCTGAACTCAGAACTCATAAAATGGGGTTTTCAGCAAGCTGCCAGCTTGCCATATTGCAGGCTCAAAAGCTACTGCAGAACTGATCTCTCTCTCTCTCTCACTCTCTCTCTCTCTCTCTCTCTCTCTCTCTCTCTCTCTCTCTCTCTCTCTCTCTCTCTTCTCTCTCTCTCTCTCCTTGTAAAAACTAGAACCCCTCCCAAGGCTTCAAACCCAATATTTGAAACATCTTTATCAGCTCTTGACTTTTAATTTGCACCTGCTTTTGAAATTTTTTCAAAAGCAGTTCCATTGTCTTTGCAAAAATCACTGATTCCTGAATGTCCAGCTTCAGCAAAGCTGTTGCATTTTAAATGAAATGTTTTTTGTTAGATTGTGGGGGGTTCAGTGTAGGTCACTTCACAGACTATCTCTTTTAAAGATATTTACATGCAATAGAAAATATAATACAACCCATAACAGTGTGTGTGTGTGTGTGTGTGTGTGTGTGTGTGTGTGTGTGTGTGTGTGTGTGTGTGTGTGTGTGTGTGTGTGCGCGCGCGCGCGTGCGTGCGTGCATGCGCATGTGTATGCATGTGTGTGTGTGTATGCGTGCGTGCGCGTGTGTATGCATGTGTGTGTGTATGCGTGCGTGCGCGTGTGCATCCATGTGCATGTGTGTTTGTCTGTGTGTGTGCATGCGTGTGCATGTGTGTGTGCGTCTGCGTGTGTGCATGTGCGTGTGTGTGTGTGTGTGTATATATCTATATATATATATATATCTATATATATAGATATATATATATAAATATATATACACAAACACAACACAGGTATTTTTTAACTTGTAATTTTATTGAACATGTATAAATGGATGTGGTTTCAAAATTCTTAAATAAAATATTAAAAAAGAACACCTGTAGCAAGCCACAGAACATTGACTACTAGCAAAACCAATAACACTGGACAACAATTTTTTTTTTCAAAAGGTTTGCTTCCTGAAATAAATTTGGGATTATGATAGACAACTTCAAGCTGAACACAAAGATAATTTCAGATTTGCTGTATCACGTAGGAAGTTGGAGAAACATCACATTCACTTGTATTGAAATGTTTAGTCACATAACAATATTGACATATTGCGTAAGTTCAACTGACCTAAAAAATGTTTTGCCACTGATTTTGGTTTGTAGTCATCATCTGATGCCTTTTGTGTCTGTGTCCAACAATAATCAGTCAGCATTGATGAATTCCAGTTGCCCTGATACACTTTTCTATGGTCACCATATCCTGGTGAAACTCTTCACCATGTTTGTCACTGACTGCACCAGGATCCACAGGGAAGTCATCCAAGTGCAAGTGTGGAAAATGCATTTTCAATGGCGTTGTACTTCATGGTTTTTATGCTTGAAGTAGACTTAAAGCATGACAGAAAATGTGGCGGATCACGCCACTTAGTCTTCGAACTGTCATTCAAAGGTTTGGGCTCTTGCGGGTGTGGAAACCCAGCATGTGAGGGGATGGGGAAGGGGACTGGTAGTGCGAGGCTGGGCAGTTTACTTTCTCTCCCAGAGTCTGCAGATCGACTCGCACTTTCAACCGTGGATAATGACATTTGAACTGAATTGTTGAATTATTAAACGTAATGTTTGAACCAAATTATTAAACAATTAAACTTAGTGTTTGTACAATCCACAAATGACTACAGTGGTGACCCCAATGATCCAAAACGGCCTCTTTTGGATTGCAACATGCTGGAAGGAGACAATTCAGGTCTACAGAATGCAGTTTCACTCAAACTGCCCACCATCTGGACATCACAACCACAAATATGGTTTGAACAAGACAAAGCCCAATTCCACATATGCCAGATAACTGCCTGATGCCACAAAGCACTACTATGTGGTCAGTGCGCTATACCAGCAAACTGCTGGGCGCATAATTAATTACATTCACCGATCACCAGCCAACAACATGTACAAAAGGATCAAAACACTTCTCAAGCATACATTCGGTCTCTCCAGCCGCGACAGGGTGGCAAAACTGCCTCACATGGATGGCCAGTGCGACCGTAAACCATCCATGCTCATGAACAAAATACTCACCCTGATGGATGAACACAGGACTTTCCTCTTCTTTGAACAAGTTTTCCTTGAGCAAATGCCTGAGGACATCTGCCTCCTCTTCTTGGATGATGATTTCACCGATCACTTTAATGTCACGAGAGATAATTGCAGCTTATGCAGATGTATTATGGCAAGCCAAACAGTAGGGGAAGCGACCAGCAACTGGGTGGCGGCTGTGCCTCACCAAGTGATACAGACAGCCCCAGCATCCACAGAAATGGTGACAGCGACGTCAGCCTCAAACAGCACCAGTAAGGGCAAGTGGTGCTACTACCACCAAAGATGGGCTTCATGGCCTGCTGATTCTGGCCACCCTGCATGCATCCGGGAGATACCTTGGCTGGCCATCGGTAGTGGCAACAGCAGCTGGCCAAAAAGACAAACTTCTTTGTATCTGGGATCGTAATTCTGGGCAGCGTTTTCTCATTGACACACTAGCAAAGGTCAGTTTGTTGTCCCTTTGAGCATTGACACTCATTCCAGAAAGAAGGGGTCTCCCCTAACTGCCGCCAACTGCAGCAGCATCAAGACATAAGGGGTCCACACGATTCCGCTCAACTTCAACTCTCTTCATTTCAAATGGACCTTTACCATCGCCGATGTCTCACAACCACTGCAGGGCACCAAATTCCTCCAGGCACACTCCCTGCTGGTTGATTGAAAAGACAATGTTTCGTCAATTCCAAGACGTTCGAATCGGTCGCCTTGCGCCATGCTAAATTGGCTGCACCCCACCTCATCTCGGTGACTTTTTCTGACAGCTGATTTCCTGGACATCATAACTCCCCAGGTCACAACAGCCAGCCTCAAACATAGGTTGCAGCACCATTTTCCTACCACCAGCCACCACTCTATGCATGTGCACACAGGCTGCCCCCGACAAGCTCCAAATGGCCAAAGATAAGTACCACAGGATAGAGAAAATGGGTATAGTTCACCGCTCAAACAGTCCGTGGGCATCCCCACTTCACATGGTTCCCAAAATGTCTGGGGGCTGGAAACACTTTGGGGACTACCCCTGTTTTAATGACCTGTACCCTATCCCTCACATCCACAGCTGGTACCAAGGTATTTCCAAGGTCCGCCCAACGACATCCCCAAGACAGCTCTCATCACCCCATTCAGATTCTTTGAGTTCCTGCACATGCCTTTCAGCCTCAAGAATGCTACCCAACCTTTCTAGAGGCTTGACTTCATGTTCATCTACCTCGACAACATCCTCATCACCAGCCACTATTGCCAGGAGCACTGTGCACAACTCCAACAGCTCTGCCAGAGGCTTGACTAGTATGGCCTGGCGATCAATCTTGCCAAGTGTCAGTTTGGCCTCACTTCCATCAACTTCCTCGGCCACCACATCAACCAGCATGGAGCGGTTCCACTCCCGTCCAAGGCTGAAGCTATTTGCAAGTTTCCCAATCCCTCTACTGTAAGAGATTGTCGGCACGGTCAACATCTATCACTGCTTCATGCTAGCAGCAGCCAAGATAATGCAACCACTTTTCAAGGTCCTGGCCAACAAGCCGAAAGAACTTGTTTGGGACAATGCGGACACGACTGCATTTGACAACACCAAGGAAGCGCTGGCAAAGGCAACAATGCTGGTACATCCATGAACCAACACACCAACAGCTCTCTCAGTCAGTGCATCTGGCACAGCCATGGGCGGAGTGCTGGAGTTACTGATCAATGGTAGCGGACACCCCCTCACCTTTTTCATTCATCACCTGAGACTTCCCGAACGAAAATACAACCGCTTTGACTGAGAGCTCCTTGCTCTCTACCTCGCTATCTGACATTTCCGCTACTTTTACAAGGGCAGAGATTTCATGACTTTCATGGACCACTCACATTTGCCTTTGCCAAAATATCTGATCCTTGGTCAGCCCAACAGCAGCGCCAATTGACTGACACCTCAGTATACACTAATTCCATCCAGCACTTTGCAGGCAAAAGACACCAGGTCACCAATGCATTATCCCATACAGCCATCAATGCCATCCACGGTCTGACCCCAGGTGTCGACTACACAGCTGTGGCGGCTGCCCAGCAGGAGGATGAAGAGATGCTTGTCTACCATAAATGCTATCTCAGGCCTAAAGTTAGAGGATGTGAGATTTGGGCCTGCTGACACCACACTCTTCTGCAATGTGTCTATGGAGCAGCCAAGACCCATCATTCCCATTGCCTGGTGGCACCAGATCTTTGGCAGGATTTATGGCTTAGCTCTACCTTCCATTCAGGCCACAAAGGAACTCATTGCAGCCAAGTTCATGTTGCATGGGTTGTGCAACAGGTTGGGAACTGGGCCAGAGTGTGCATCCCCTGACAAACCTTCAAGATTCAGCAACACATTAAGGCCCCGCTGCAGAACTTCGTTCCGACACACCAATGTTTCGATCACATCCATGTAGACATCATAGGACCGCTGTCCCCATCCCGAGTTGTCACTCACGTTTTCACCATCATGGAGACAGATTCACAATATGGCCAAAAGATGTCCAACTCTGGGACACCTCCACTGTGACTTGTGCATGTGCTCCCTCTGCCCACTGGATAGTATGTTTCAGCTTGCCAGCAGATATCTCCTCCAACAGAGGTGCGCAGTTGGCCTTCTGGGCTATGGTTATCAATGGTCCAGCTGCTTGGCACTAAACTGCCACACACAACAGCCTACCATGCACAAGCAAACGGCACATTGGAACATTTTCACCGGCACATGAAGGCATCCCTCAAGGCAGTGCTCATGGGCCCAGACGAGATGGACGAATTGCCATGGGTCATGCTAGAGATACGTACTGCCCCAAAGGAGGACCTGGCAACTTCTTTGACGAGCTGGTGTACAGCGCCTGGCTTACGGTACCATGGGACTTCATCCCAGCAGTGTGTGGACATCAAGAACCATCAACGACCATGCTGACACGCGCTCCATGAGAAGTTGGGAAAGCTTTCTCCAGTCCCAAAGTCCCGACATGGACTCACAACCACGTATGTCCCACCCAACTTCTAGGATTGCCAGTACATTTTCCTTCACCAAGATTCCCATCATACACATCTAAAAAAGCCATATGAGGGGTCCTTCAAAATACTACAAAACAATGCAATGGTTTTCATCATCGACATGGATGGCAGACCCAAGACTGTCTCTGTGGATTGCCTCAAGCCAGCACACTTGGACGTTGACCAACCCGTGCAGGTGGCACAACCCCACCGCAGAGGGTGCCCACCATCACGACCAAACCCACCCTTGTATTGACAACCTAACCACCTCCAATACTCCAGTTCTGGGAGGGTGAGGGGTGGGGGGTCATGTGATGGATCGCACCACTTAGTTCTCTAACCGTCATTTGGAGGTTCAGGCTCTCATAGGTGTGGGTGCCCAGCATGTGAGGGGTTGGGAGAAGGCTGGGCGTTTGCTTTCTCTCTCAGAATCCGCACGCATTTTTGACCGTGGATAATGGCATTTGATCAGAACTGTTGAATTATTAAACTTAATGTTTGAACCAAATTGTTAAACAATTAAACTTAATATTTGTACAACCCACAATGTCGTTGAAAGGAAATTTTTAAGGTGATTTTTGTGATCAGCTGGCAAAATCTACATTGTCCAGTGTAATCAAACTCAGGGATTCAGGACTCTCCCTCTCTTTTGCCGCTCGATCCTCAATTTCCTCATTGGCAGACCCCAATCAGCATAGAACTCTGAACATTAACAGCAGGGCACCTCAGGCTGCATACTTAGTCCCCTACTCGTACAGTCATGATTGCATTGCTGAGTTCAACTGCAAAACAATCCAAAAGATCACCGATGACAAATCATAAATAATGATGACTAAGTATACAGCACAGAGATCTGGTTGTGTGGTGCCATAATAACAGTCTTACGCTCAACATCAACAAGACCAAGGAATTTATTGTAGATTTCAGGAAGGATAGGCTGAGGGACTTACTTTCATTGGTGAGATGGCAGTGGAGAGGGCAAGTATCTTCAATTACCTGGGAGTATCAGAATCGGAATCAGAATTTATTTTTGCGGCAGCGTAATAAAGGAAATGTTCATATTATAACAATCTTACAACATTACTATAAAAAAATTAAAACAATAGCGCACAAAAAGTAAGGCAGTGTCTTTGGTTCATTGATTATTCAGGAATCTAATGGCAGCTGGGAAGAAGTTGACCTTGTGCAGCTGAGGGCTCATCTTAAGGCTCCAGTACCTTTTTCCCGATGGTGGCAGAGTGAAGAGGGCATGGCTGGGTGGTGGGGGCCTTTGAGGATAGAGACTGGGTTTCTAAGACACCACCTCATGTGGATATCCTCAGTGGAGTGAAGTCTGGTGCTTGTGATGTCAAAGGCCGAGTTAACAACCCTCTGGAGTTTATTCTTGTCCTGAGAGTTGGAGCCTCCATACCAGGCAGTGATGCAACCAGCCAGAATGCTCTCATGGTACACCTGTAGAAGTTTATGAGAGTCTTTGGCAACATACGGAATCTCCTCAAACACCTCACAAAGTATAACGATTGAAGGATCTCTCAAGGACCTATCTCATCGAGTCATCTGTGAAGCAAGAACAATTGACTAGTTTCTAAGAAGTCTGAGAAGATTCGGCATGTCATTGAACACTCTACCCATCTTCTACAGGCCGACTGTGGAAAGGATACTGACTGGTTGCGTCACTCCCTGGTTTGAAAATTCCAATACCCGGGAACATGGAAGACTGCAGAAAATGGAAAACCTAGCTAAGCCCATCACCGGCACTAACTCAAGAAAGCAGCCAAATGTTTTAAAGGAGCCCCATCACCCTAGTCACGACTTCTCGCTTTTTCCCTCAGGCAGAGGTTCAAGAACAGATTTTTTTCTCCATCAGGTTTTTGGGATTTGAACCTCCCCCTACTACCCTCACCCTATGGCCACCAAAATATGTGTCTCCACCAATGAAAGATCACTTTGTGTTGCACTAACTGCAACTGTGAATATTTACTTAACTGTCCTTTATATTTATGATCTCCTTTTTTGTTTAATTGCACTTTGCATATTTACTTTATAGTATTGTTGTTAATGTACCTGTGTGATTGCAGCAAATAAGAATCTTGGTGCATCTGTACTTTGTACTTATACACATGACAATAAACACTCGTATCACATATAGATTCATTTCAAGTGTTATTAATAATGGTTGCGTGAGCTGCATAAATCCTATTAATTGGTAAAAATTTATTTGCTAGCTCTTTGGAATGGCTGTGGCTATGAAGATCACATTCTGTTTAAGTGAACGCTTTAATTTCATCCAGTGGTATGGCATCAACAACTTCAATTTTGATTTTGACTATGTGAAAAAAAAACAACTGGTGAATTAAAAATGAACATGATGAGATTATTGGTTAACGTCAATGTCACTTTGAGATGTATCCCTGACTAGATTGGCTAAATTAGTATGTTAATTTTATGAATCTATATTTTTTTAGGATGATCAATATTTAAATGCTTGTAAAACAATCAAACTTAAGCAGCTAAGTTGTATTCTTGAGATGGCCAAACATTGAATGACAACTTCATCCATAAATAACAGCACAGCAAGTGTGTTTTATAGAACAGGCTACATTCTTGGAAAATTCAAGGCTTGGAACCTCAGAATGAGTTCAATGCGATTTGACAGTTGTTGAAATTCTGTGTGTGAGCTGATTGTGATTTAAAGAAGAATTTAATGGAACGATTTTGAGACATTCATTGAACTAACTGTTGTGTCCATTTCCAACTAATTTTACAAGGTATGCATTTTGATATGGGAAATCTGCAGTTCTGAATCATAGAGCTGCAACAATATGATCAAAATAAAATGTTTAGAGCAAACTAGTCACATTCAACACAGTGCCAAAGGCTTTTTCGTGATACCACCGATGAACTGGGCACTTGGCAACGATTGATAGATCCTTTTACTTTCCAACCTGCTTGTAATTAATTCTTTGCAAATGCTATGAATTGGCTATCAGTTGTTGTCCAGCAAAATCAATGATTAAACTTGTTATGAGCCCAAAGGACCCCAAAACCCAGCAGCAACAGATATTCACCACAACAAATGGTTACTTAAACAAAATTTGTTTTTAATTATCTTTAAACATGAAAACAGAATCAAACTTTAAGTTAACTCTATTTTTAACTTACTTAACTTAACCCATCTAAACCCTTTTCTAATTCTAAGTGCACGTTTATGTAATGTGTGTGTAAATTTAGGAAAATTCTTTGGTTCACAGTCCAATCTCACTTCTCAATCTTCCAAGTTCACTGGTTGCAGGCAATTCTTATGCTGTGCACAGAATTTAACATGTATAAAGTTCACCAGGTTTTGATGCTCAAAAAGTAAATGGTTACTGCTCAGGAAGGTTCTTGTAGGTTTTGCAGAGAGAGATGTGGATTTTCACAACTGTGATACTTCCCTCAGTCACCTCTGAGTCTTGCTGATGAAACTTGCCCCATCAGGGTTCTCCAGATAATAACTTCTTCCTTTCAGGTTACTACAGAGTTCCTTTCTGTTTCTCTTATTCCAAGAGAAATACCAGACAGCCAGAACTTCCAGCCGTCCGCCACTCTGGAGCTTCTGTTTCAGTTCGAACAAGCTTTCACTTCAGTTTCAGCAAGCTTCTCTCTCTCTCTCTCTCTCTCTCTCTCTCTCTCTCTCTCTCCTCTCTCTCTCTCTCTCTCTCTCAACAAGAACCCCTCAGTGACCTTTCTGTGCACTCTTGTCAAAAGGCATCATGAGACAGTATGTCTCTTGCTGTTGCTTTAAAGACAATAGTCCATTCTTCAGTTCAGTTAACACCTACTTGTGAAGTCTCCATAGGCACTCTCCAGCTTCTGTAAAGTCACTCATAATATGAATTCTCCAGTATTTCAAATAAGATCTGTTTTTAAAGTGTGTGTATGTAACCTACTCTAACTTTTCCCAATTTATCTCCCAAAAATATTTCTATATATTCTGCCACAAACTAATTAAGAAGACAGAGATAAAGAGGGGACTTGATCATCCTGTTCAATTCATGCGATGTGAGTAGAGTTATATATATTTAGCTGCAATACTTCGACAATGCTACTCAATGTTTATTGCCTTCGATGCATTTGGGAGCAAGCTTTCTTTTAAAACTGTGCAAGACAGCAATGTTTTGGGTTGACTGCACTGATAGATCCAAAAATGTGTGCATTGTACTATGAGCTTGGAAGTAAAACAAGCCAAAGTCCACTTTTAGCTTGCAGAACACAAAGCCACAATCACACCATCCTCCTCCACATGCTTTCCTGACTAGTAGTCCAGTACCTACAGCTCTTTGGGAGTGACAAAATGGTCATTTAGCACCAGGCGACTCTTCGTCCCAGCCACAGTGTCCAATTTTAATGAAGATATTCAAGAAAGCATTCTGAAGTTTAATTGTTGAATGAATAACATTCCTAAGGGGTAAGATACTTTGTATGACCAGTGCTTGTGCAGAAACACTTCTGCTTCTGAATGGAAAGATGGGAGTTTAAGACTTGAGCTAAAAAATGCAGTTCAACAATTCAGTGCCATTTAGGGAGAATTTTACAGTGTGAGAGGTAACATCTAGAAGATGACCTGCTAGAAATCAAAATGCTCAACCATGCAGTATCTTTAGTTTGAGAGACAGGATTAAGGTTCAAGGTTGATAAAAATTCTCCAAGTTTATTTAGGCTTTTCCCTTCAACCCGAGGACTTACAAGTCTCTCAGATAATTAGTGAATTTGCTGTTCCATTTCTCATATTATAGCTGTGATTACATTTCATTATTTTTTATTAGCCTTAATATGCTTTGGGATGGCCCAGGTTCATGAAAAGTTTTACAATCTATGAATACCAGCTTAGCATTCTGATCTTGAGAAAATTTGCCTTGGTCCATATAGGTGCTCTGTGATTGGTAAGGGATTGCTTAAGGTGGTATGTGGGTAGAAAGAAAAAGTTTGAAATCCACTGTTTCAATTATACCTAATTGACTCATTATGTGCACGGTTTCATAACTCCAAAGGAAATTGGCCAATGACAATTTTTCTCAAGCAAAATATTTCAGTAACAATTGGGTCTAGAGGAGTGATTCTCAACCTTCCCTTCCCACTCACATACCACCTTAAGCAATCCCTTACTAATCACAGAGCACCGATGGCATAGGGAATACTTAAAGTGGCATGTGAGTGGAAAGGAAAAGGATGAAAACCACTGCTCTGGAAAAAGCAGTTCCACTTTATCTCTGTCCTAAATCTACAACCCTGAATATTGAAACTACGTCCCCCTACTTCTAATCTCAATTACCAGTGGAAACAACTTTCCTGCCTTTATCTTATCTATTCCTTTCATAATTTCATATGATAAGATCTTCTTTCATTTTTCTGAACTCCCATGAGAATCATCCCAAGAAACTCAATCTCTGCTCTTAAAATAAACACCTAATTTCCGGAATCAGAATGATGAACCTCCTCTGCACCCCATCCAAAGCCAAGAGGATCCTCTCTCATCCATCTAATACCGTGGTTTTCAAACTTTTTCTTTCCACTCACACACTACCTTAAGTAATCCTGATGCCATCGGTGCTCTGTAATTAGTAATGGATCACTTAAGGTGGAATGTGAGTGGAAAAAAAAGATTGAGGACCACTGTTCTAGACCCAATTGTTACTGAAATATTTTGCTTGAGAAAAATTGCCATTGGCTGATTTCCTTTGGAGTTGTGCACATTATAGCAGTGGTTTTCAAGCTTTTTCTTTCCACTTATATACCACCTTAAGTAATCCCCTACTAATCACAGAAAACCGTTGGCATCAGGATTACTTAAAGTAGTATGTGAGTGGTAAGAAAAAGTTTGAAAACCACTGCTTTAATCGTACCTAATTGACTCGTTATGTGCATGGTTTCATAACTCCAAAGAAAATGGGCCAATGACAAGAAGATCTCCTCAACTCAGTAATGTCCTCTGTAAATTAGGCTTTTTTTTAAAATGATCTCACATCTAAGCAATAAAACTGTGGTGGCTTCACTGCCTAGTTTACCTCGGAGTAATCAGTAAATTATTGGATTAGCACTGAGAGTTCTAGACTACTGATCCAGAAACACAAGTTCATATTTTACAATGATTGTTGAGAAATTTAAATTCAAATAGCAAAGTAAATCTAGATTTGTTTCAAAGAGATAGCTATTGGACTGTGTATAAAGAAAAATCTACCTGCACTTCAGAGAATGATATTTCCATCCTTACACAGTCTGACCTATAAATGTGAGTCCATACCTTCAGTGTGGACTTAGTCCATAACTCAGTCGAGGGGCAATTAGAGATGGGTAATAAATCAACCCCTAGGTTTACCATGCTGCCAGTTTGGTTGGACTGCAGGAGTAAGAAGATGAGTCATCTGTCTGGTGCTGTACAGTCATAATGAAGGAATGAATAAATGAAACTTCTTGTCATATAAATAAATAGTAAAAACACACCAAAATACTAGAGGAACTCAGCATCCATAGGAGATAAAGATTTATTGCCAATTTTTCAAGCCTGAGCCCTTCTTCAAGGAATAAAAAAAAAGAATAAGCAAAAAAAAAAGAAATGGTCAGAATAGAGACAGTGCTGGCTGGGGGGGGGGGGGGGGGGGGAACGGCGTCCAGCAAAAGCTGTTAATTAGGTATGATAAGAAGAGAGATGAGAATTAATTTTGGCTGTGTGAAATGATGCTCCACTGGTACCTTCACTTCCCCCTCATCATCATTCAGGGCCCCAAACAATCCTTCGAAGTGAAGCAACATTTCACTTGTCTGGGGCTTGTGTTGTGGTCTCATCTACATCGGAGAAACTGGACTCAGGCAGGGAGATTGCTTTGTTAAGCACCTTCACTCTGTCCGCCGTAATAGTGTGGATCTCCCTGCGGCCACCCATTTCAATTCCCTGTCCCATTCCCTTGCTGACATGTTTGTCCATGGTCTCATGCACCACCAGACTGAGACCATCCTCAAATTGGAGGAACAACATCTCATCTTCTCCCTAGTACCCTCCAACTGGATGGCATTAACATTGACTTCTTTGGATTTCATTAAAACCACCTCTCCTTCTTCCTCAACTCCTTTCGCCAGCTCTGTCTCTCTCCCTTTTCACTCTCTCTCTTCACACAGAAGTCTCTTCCAAACAAGGAAAAACCCTGAATGTAAAGATGGAGATTCTCCGCCCTTACATTGGAAGACTTACCTTCATGAATGCGCCACAGCCGGCTCCAAGGCACTGACTGCAATCCCTCTTGAGAAAGGATAATCGATGGAGCGCAGCGCTCTGCCACCCCACATGAATGTACAGACACTGCAACCAGCTGGTTAGGGGCAGGTTGAAGATGCTGTCAGCCCGTGGCCCATCTCTCCACTCACCCCTCTCCCTCCATGACCCCCTCAATGTAGGGGCAGTGGGTGGGAGCCGTCAGGGCAGGGGTGGTCAGCAGGAGCTGTCAGGGCAGGGGTGACGGGTGGCAACCGTCAGGGCAAGGGTGGCCGATGGAAGCCATCAGCGCAGAAGTGGCAGCCGGTGCAGGCTGTGACAAACTCACCAGTCTGCTTCGGCCTTCGGGGCCACTCTCTGTGGCTCAAAACGTGGCAGAGCAATGGCCCTCTTCCCTACCCATAATCCCCAACCAGCTGGAACTGTTCTGGGAAACACAGAGTGGTTCCAGCTGCATGGGTGGATTATGGGTAGGGAAGACAGACATTGCTCTGCCGTGTATTTATGGCGGGTGGCGCTACGGCACCAGTCGCCCCCCTGCCCCCCCACCTCCATCGACTCCAGAGGCCTGGCATGAAAGGGCCTACAGAAAATCAATATTCACCTCTCCTCTTATATCTAATAAACACCTTTTGTGGTTTGGACCTTTTGTGGTCCTCCCCCAGCCAACACCATCTCTATTCTGACAATTCCTGTGTTTTTTTTTTGCTTAATCTTTGCTTATTCCTTGAAAAAAGGCTCAGGACCAAAAATCACCAATATATCTTTATCTCCTGTGGATGAAGCAGGACTGGCTGAGCTCCTCCAGCATGCAATCCCAGCATCTGCAGACTTTCACTCTGTCATATAAATAAACACAATGAGGAGATGCAATGAAAGTCTCCCTGCAGCTTCCCAGTTACACCAACGACAAGTTAAGTATAATTAACATGCAAAAAGAGGAAAATATTTAAGTACAAAAGGAAGTGAAAAAAAAATTATTCATATTTGGATGAAAGTGCAAAACTAGGGTGTCAGTAGTGCAGACAGATCTTTGGTAGTCTTGAAAAAGTGAGTTTGTAATTGCAGTTGCTTGGTAAGGATCGCTGTTGGAAAATGAGCTGGCGGTGGGCAGGAATAAGAGCTTAGGATAATGAACCAGACGCCAATAAAACAGGTTACTTTATTCTGTTGACCTTGTTGAGTGTTGATATGGGGAGTAGGGAGGACAATAAGGTTGAGAGGAAAAGTACACCAGCCATGATTTGAATGGTGGAGCAGACTCGTTGGGGCAAATGGTCTAATTCAGCTACCCTCACTCAAACGTGGGAGAGTATCCCATCACATGCCTGTCTTGTGCCTTGAGGATTTTGAGGTTTTTTTTAGATCCGGTACACCCTGCAGGATAACCACCTGTCACAACAGGAAGATGGTGATTTATCTTTAGAGACACCCCTGAATAGTTTTATTTACCCCATTTCAGTGTCGCGCTTGCACGATGGGAAAGAGCCCTTTAATTTTCCACATCATTTTGTCAGTAGGCAGTGAACCTTCAAGAAGGAATAATTTAAATGTAACGTGAGAACTCTCAGCCTTGGTTCACTAGTCGAGGTTTTAGTTTTACAGGCTGAAGGTTGTGGCTCTAGGCCCTGCTCTCAAAGTTTTGAGTATGACAATGCAGTGAGGTGTGAAGGCGGACTTCATTCTCAGAGTTTTTCTGCCATTAAAAGGGTGTTAAACTCAATTTCTCCGCAGATAGTTGCTGAGGATCATCGCCATCATCCAATACACTTATCCTGCTCCTTTCATATTATTTGATTATCTATATTGTTCTATTGGCCCATTTTGGCATACATCAACTCCCCACTCACCTACACACCAGGGGTAAGTAACAGAGGCTAATTAATATATCAACCTGCTCACTTTGGGATATGGGAGGAAACAGGATGTGCGGAGAGGAAATCGGGAGAAAACATGCAAACTCCACATAAACAGCAAGATGATTCAGTTTTCTGACGCTGTTAAATTCCTGATTCTCCAATTCACTGAAAGTATAAACAACAGAACATAAACATCATCTACCAGTATAGCTTCCATTGATTTTGCAAAATCACTGGGTCTAAATAGACGTACATTGCATTGCAGAAGAATGTTGCTTCCCTTAGTTCCGTATCTTCCAGTACAGAAGATTGTTTGATAAGATTGGTTGGTCATGTCTCTGTACTGTAGAAGAACAAAGCCAGGAATGTAAACCAGGTCAACTGTATATTATTCAAATATTATTAGTTTATAAATTGCTGTCAGTGATATAATCAGAGAATGGATTAAAAGCATTTGTTTGACATTCTTCCACTTGCAATTCAAGCAAAGGCATTCATTTAAAGTTACCTCTGCAAAACTGACATGCCATGTTCAAATGTTCAGCATTTGCCTCCTGATGTTAGCAACAGCCATTTTTGTCTGTACCTGTTTTAAAGATGTGGATCAGTATTGTTCTTCAGCCACAGAACCCCTCACTGGTCCGCCGCCATGGTCACCGTCCAGTGGTCACCGTCTCTGCTTCTCCTTCTACTAGTTTTCTGGTGCCCTACACCAGTCTGCTGCTTCTCCAGAGTCTGCCACCTCTTGGGTTGGTGAATTCAAATACAGTCACTGCCATCTTGGACCCAGACCTCGGTCATAGGATTTTAAAATAAACCACCATCAGCTCCTTTAACAGGTTCTTTAAATACTGTACTGGTAGTTGAACAGGGTGGTAGAACCCTGCGAAGGAGCATTGTGTCTCCTCTCCTCGCTCTCCGTGGGTCCATACCAGTGGCAGTGCTCCCACTACAGCAGCTCTGGGAGCGCCACCATATATTTTTCTACCACTTACATAGACAATAGAAACAGTTTACACTGGGCAATTAATGTACCAGCTCACACTTACTAAGAGTATTAGGAAAAACAGGTAGAAGGTTGTCATAAGTTACAATAGGATGTAGCAGAGTTGGGTGGAGAAGTAGAATATGGAGTTCAATGCAGGTAAATGTGAAGTGATGCACTTTGGAAGGTCGAACTTGAAGGTGAGCACATGGTTAATGGAAAATCTCTTTTATTTTAATATTTTATTTTCAAAGACTCATGCTGAAAGTGTCACCACCAGCGAATACCTAGCAGAACTAAAAACTCTCTTAGAAGAAGGTAGCTATGTTAAAGAACAAGTGTAAAACTGTGACGAAACAGGCCTCTGCTACAAAATGATCCCAGTCCGAACGCTGCCTGGCAAAGATGACGCCCATCGATGTGAGGGGCTCAAACAATGCAAAGATTACGTGACATTCTTGTTTTGTGTTAACAAGACTGGAACACATGTTAAAATTGTTCATGATTGACAAATTTCGCTCACCCCACTGTTTCGATCATGTCAACATGAAGTCATTATCGTTCGAGTACATGCATAGCAGCAATGCTTGGATGACGAGTGACATCTTTGAGCATTGGTTTTACATAACTTTTGTCTCTTCTGTCCGTGCTCATTTGCGTAAGCCAAAGCTAGAACCTAAAGCTCTTCTTTTGCTTGACAACTGTCCCACCTACCCACCAGCTGCCAACCAGCTGCCGCGACAGAAAGATCCTTCCAAAGAACACTACATCTAAGATCCAGCCCCTAGATGAGGGGGTCATCTCCGTGTTCATGCAGAATTACAGGCATGAATTAATTCATAGAATTGTAGATGAATCAGCCCGCTGGAAGACTATCTGAAAAGCTTGAACATTAAAGAAAGTTTGCCACTTAGGTGGGAAAGGATGGGCAGCAGTGAGCTCCTCTTTGATATTCTTTTTCCATTTGAGCTATGTCATGTTCCTATTATTAATTTCCTTCATATACCTCTTTTTTTAAAATCCCTGTGGTATATCCAATTATCTGGCCTTTTAAATAAGCTTTCAACATGCCCCAAATTTAAAAAAAAGATTATTGTCAGTAGAGGAGCAGTTTGACTCACAGAGCAGTTCTATCTGAGTTCTAAGAAAGCTACAAAATTCTGGTTTTCCCAACAGCAATGAATTTGGACGCCATCTATACACCATAGCTTGCATCTGGCATTATAATGGATAAAGTCATGGGCGAATGGCTTGTACCTGGACTCCACTATCCTATCTTTTAACTGGGGTGACACCAAGAAAAAAATATCTATTCTAGTATAGGAATTGTGTTGCCACGAGAAGAAGGAATAATCCTTTTCCCTTGGATTCCGCCTTCTCCAAGCATCTATAAGGCTTAGGTCTTTCATGAAGGCCAATGTGGACTTATCTGCCCTGGGCCTCATCACCTTCCTGGCTGATTTATCGATGACCAGATTCAGACCAAAATTGAAATCCCCCTCCAACCATATATTCTCACTTCCTTCGCTACTTTCAAAAATATCTCCTATATAAATTTTTCATCATTGAAATTCAAGCCATTCAGGCTCTGAGTATATTTAACAATGTATCATTATGAACCTCCCTGCTGGGTCAATGACCACCTTCTGGACCGACTGTGGAACATTCTTTCCTATCAAGATTGCCAATCCCCTGAATTTGAAATGAAAGGTGGACACTGCCACCTGGCCCACTCACCCCTCTTCAAGTTGGTATGTTCCTGACTTGTAAGTTGGGATTCTTGCAAGAACACTGCATTAGTCTGAAGCTATTTAAGGTGTGCCAAGACCCATTTTCTTTCAATTGACTATTTAGCCCATTGACCTTAAATATTATAAATTTAATTGATTTATCTATTACCCCAGTGTCTTTCCATCCTCCTCTCCCCCTTCTCCTTTGTCTTTCCATCCCCTTTGCCTTGCTTTGACTCTCTGCACAGTTTCCGTGTGTAAAACAGAAACTAAACAAGCTAACAAAACCAAAACCAATAATTTGAAAAAAATGCATTAAAAGCCCCAAAATAATTATTTCCAAAAAACAAACCAAAAAGACTAAAACTAACAACCCTGAAATAACAAAAAGTACCGTATATATCCCCCCCACTTCCCTCCCACTCCCCTTCCATCTCGCCATTACTTATGGCATGCACACACCCATAACTGGTGCCAATTATCCCCTTCTTGTCAAGTGTGCCTGATGCCCTCATCCATCCCATGTTCTGATGCTTCTTTCCCTGTCCGTGTTCCTCTTATCCCTCTTTTAAATCAACTTTAACAACAAATATAGCAGTATGACACATAAACAATGTAACAATGTAACTTATATACAACCCCACAATCTATTCTAATCATCCCCAATCGTAGTTACCAGGAGGCTAACCCCTTTTTCACATAATCCATCACCTCCTTGGCATCTTAGAAACATTTCTTATCCCCTCCTGACCTTATTATTTTAAAGGTGGCAGGATGAAGGAGGGTGTTCTCTATCCCCCCCTTTGATTGCATCAAATTCTTTCCTGCGACTAATAATTGCAGCATGGAAAGGTTCTTAACAGTGTGGAGGAGCAGAGAGATCTTGAAGTCCAGGTCCATAGATCTGTCAAGGTAAGAGGGTGTATCATGTGTCGGCCTTTATTCGCCAGGGGATTGCGTTGAAGAGCCATGAGGTAATGCTGCAGATGTATAAAACTCTGGTTAGACCACATTTGAATTATTGGGTTCGGTTCTCATCACCTCACTGCAGGAAGGATGTAGATGCTTTGGAGAGAGTGCAGAGGAGATTTACCAGGATGTTGCCTGGATTGGAGAGCATGTCACATCAAGCAAGGTTGACAGAGTTTGGGCTTTTCTCTTTGGAGATACAAAGGATGAGAGATTACTTAATTGAGGTATATAATATTATGAGGGGCTTAGATAGAGTGGACAGCCAGCACCTTTTTTTCCTGGGGTGACAATAGCAAATACCAGATGGCATCAGTTTAAGACGAGGGGAGGAAAGTTTAGGGGAGATGTCAAAGGTAAGTTTTTTAAACAGAGTGTAATGGGTGCCAGGAATTCAATGCCAGGCCTGGTGGTGGAGGCTGGAATAATAGGAAAATTCAGAAGACTCTTAGACAGGTACATAGATTTGAGTAAAATAGAGGGTGATGAATGTGAAGTAGGGAAAAATTAGATTGCTGTGGACTAGGTTTACAGAAGACAGCACAACATCATGGGCCGAAGGACTGTAATGTCCTATGTACTGTGTTCACATTCTGACAGATTATGTTGTGTTTGTATTGCATATAGATAAGTTTTTAGGAGATAAATTGGAGCAGGCTTTTTAGTGTAGGTCATAAACAAACACTTTAAAACAGATCTTACTTAAAATACTGGAGCTCTGCTCATGCTAGACATGTCGGCCCCAGAGCCTTTGCAAAAGCTCGGGAGAGTGCCCAAGAGACTTCACTGATGGATTGTGGTTTACAAAAAGGCAACAGATGAAATGATTTGTTGAATCTGCAGATTGTCTGGAGTAGAACTTGATGTCCTAGGAAGGTCATGTGGTTTGGCAAGCAGAGAGAGTCAAATAGGCTTTTTCTCTGAGAGAGAGAGAGAGATCAGTTTTGCAATGCTACAACCAGCAGCAGCTGGGACTGGAATGGGACAAGCTGGGAGGCTTGTGGAAAAACCCCATTTGGAAGACAGGTTGTGAGTGCTTGGTTCAGCCTGGTTAAAGCCCTTTTGGTTCATGCAAGAGGAGAGGACTGGCTGCCTAATATTTCACTTGAAATAAGGGAAACATAAAGGAACTCTGTGGTGACCTGAAAGAAAGAGATTATCAAATGGAGAGCAAATTTCTTCGGTAAGACACTGAAGTGGCTGATTAAAAATGAATCAGTTGTGGGTGTCCAGCATACAACAAATCTCTCTCTGAAAATTGACAAGAACCTTCCTGAGCAGTAACCATTTACCTTTCAAGCACAAAAGCCTGGTGAACTTCATAAATGTTAAATTCTGTGCACAGTATAAGAATGGCCTGCAACCAGTGAACTTGGAGGAATGAAAAATGAGATTGGACTGTGAATCAAATAACTTTTCTGAACTTACACTCACACACACATTACATACACGTGCGCTTAGAATTAGAAGGGGGTCAAGTTAGGTTAGTTAAGTCAATAGTGATAAGTTAAAGTGTGATTCTGTTTTCATGTTTAAAGATAATTAAAAGCAACATTTGTGTAAGTAACCATTTGTCTTGGTGAATATCTATTGCTGCTGGGTTTTGGGGTCCTCTGGGCTCGTAGCAACATCGACAATAATGGAAATCAGAAACACATGCAGGTCACAGGAGGGGTGAGGTGGCAGATCTGTGCCACTGTGTCAATGCTCACAAAAGAGAACAATTCAAGTGCTGCTAGATGCTGCCAATTTGTCTACTCTCACTCATTAGCAAAATGAGGGAAGCTGTCATTAACAGTCGTATCAGACAGAACCACCGGATGTCTAAGAGTTCCTAAAAAGTAATGGAGGGCAAAAGAGAATGTGAAATGGCTGTGGTAAGTAGGATTAAGGAGAATCTCAAACCCTTTAATAAGTGCATGAAAAGCAAGAGGGTAGCTAGGGAAAGAGTACGTCCCCTCAGGGATCCAAAAGGAAATTTCTGTGTGGAGCTAGAGGATATTAACAGGACCCTAAATGAATATGTCATCGGTATTCACCAGGGAGAAGGATGTGAGGTGGAAGGGTATGGTCACATTCTGAAATACATCTGCCATAGGAAGGAGAAAGAGCTAGAGCAATTAGCACCTATTAAGCTGCATAAATCCCCAGAAACTGATGGGGTCTATTCCATGGTGCTATGGGAAGCAAAGGAGACGTTTTCTGAGACGATAGTGGACATTTCTGCAACTTTATTTTAGCCACAGGTGAGGACCAGAGACTGGAGGAGAGAGGCAGAGTGTAATGGTTGAGGGTGTTTTTTTCGACTGGAAGTCTGTTTCCAGCAATGCACTGCAGAGATGGGTGTTAGGACCCTTGTTGTTTGTCATATACACAAACGATTGGGATGAAAATGTAGGTGGACTGATTAACTGACAACACGAAACAATGGTAGAGTCATAGACAGCAAAGAAGGTTGTGAAAGGATATAGAGTGACACAGATCAGTTGGTAAGTTGGGCGGAAGAGTGGCAGATGAAATTTAATCTAGAAAAGTGTGAGGTAATATATTTTGAGATGTTGAATACTGACATCCCACATACAGTAACTCGCAGCAACGTCAGGACTGTTGATGTACAGAAGGATGTTGAGGAATGAGGTATCGGGTGCCACAAGACTCGCACCACCAGGTTCACCTCTCCACCATCAAACTCCTCAATAACTCAATCAGGGACTCATTTAAGGGCTCTTATTTTTGCATTTTATTAATTCTTTTTCTCTCCGTATTGCTCTCAGTTTGTTTACATTTCTTTATTTTCACATGTGTACATTGTGTACAGTTTTCTTTGCACTACCAACAACTGGTAATTCTGCCTCACCCTCAGGAAAAAGAACCTCAGGGATGTATGTGATATCATGTATGTTCTCTAACAATAAATCTGAATCTGAAAGTTCAGGGTACACTGAAAATAGAGATACATTTTGTATGTTTGCTTTCATAGGCCAGGTCCTTGAATATAAGAGTTGGGATGTCGTGTTGCAGCTTTACGAAACATTGGGTGGACTGTAGTTAGGATATTGTGTCCAGTTCGGGTCACCACACAATGGGAAAGATGTGATAGCAACAGAAAGGGTACGGAATCGATTCACCAGGGTATTGCCTGGAATAAAAAAGTTTTACATGTAAAGGGAGATTGGATAGGCTGGGTTTATTCTCACTGAATCACAAGAGGCTGAGAGGTGACCTAATTTGGGGTTTATTAGATTATAAGGGACAGAGATAGTGTTGATTATCAGAGTCTAAGAGGAGTCTATAACTAAGAGGGCATAGGGGTAAGGTGAGAGAGGAGGAGTTTAAAGACTGTCTAAGACAGGGGTGTCAAACTCAAATTCACGGAGGGCCAAAATTAAAAACTTGGACTAAGTCGAGGGCCGAACTAAATATTTATTGAAAATTTTCAACAACATCTGCATGTTTTCTCTTCTTTCAACATATGTAATGTAAAACTTTTTCTTATTAAAATAAATGTTTAATAATAGTTTTAGATAAACTCTTTCCAGAAGCATTAACAAATGAGAAATAAAATATTCAATAAATAATATTTCTCTATAGAGGATTTGTCAAATGTTGCTAGTGTTCTGTCGAATAGTAAAATCTGAGGGCTATTGAGAATGTGGGAGAATAACATGATTCCTGAAACAATCAAATGGGTGACTGATTGTGGGCATGAACTCTAGCAGGGTTATTTGCCATGCCCTTTTTCCATTGGTACAGATATCCTTTGATTTACACACTTTTCAAGTTTTATGCCTAATGAGCTTGTATCCAGGTGGAGGACCATTTTTAACCAGGAATATATTTATCACTGTGACATGAAACTATTGGAAGATCGTTTTATCCTGAGATTAAAGTTCATAATCCTTACTCAGGCCTGTGTGCGGGAGGGTGGGGTTTGTGGGCGATCGGGTTGGACAACGACAGTGCGGGGGCATTGGCTCTCGCTGCAGGGCGGCATCTCGGCGGATCAGCGGCCCTGTCACCGTGAGTCGCGGGTTGACCTGCGGCAAGGAGGGGGAGTGGGCAACGGTCCTGGCGAGGTCAGGCCCCCCTGAGTTTCTGCCGGACCCCCCTTGACCTGCTGAGTTTCTCCCGGACCTCCCTTGACCTGCTGAGTTTCTCCCGGATCCCCCTTTGACCTGCTGAGTTTCTCCTGGACCTCCCTTGACCTGCTGAGTTTCTCCTGGACCTCCCTTGACCTGCTGAGTTTCTCCCAGACCCCCCTTGACCTGCTGAGTTTCTCCTGGACCCCCTCCCCTTGACCTTCTGTTTCTCTCGGACACCTCCCCCTTGACCTGCTGAGTTTCTCTCGGACCCCCCTTTGACCTGCTGAGTTTCTCCAGGATCACCCTTTGACCTGCTGAGTTTCTCCCGGATCCCCCTTGACCTGCTGAGTTTCTCCCGGACCCCCTTTTCTTTCCGTGCCGGTGTCCCAGGACCTTTCCAGGGCAGTCTCTGTGCTCAGGACCGCGCTGGGATCCCGGTCAGCGGTGGAGGAGCAGGTGAGCGCGGCTAATCCCGATCCAGCCCACGCCACTCCCGAGATTGGCGGGGGGTTCCACCCTACCTGCCCGACCAGCCTCGCTCTCCACGTGTACTCCGGGCACCCGCCGCTGGTCCGGTGGGAAGGCACAGGGCGGCGCGGCCAGCACCCCCATCGCCCGGCGGGGAGCCCCAATCTTCCCTCCGGCATCCCGACTCCATCTGCAGCTCCAAGAAACGCTGTGCCACTGGGGTTCCGGGCGCTGGAAAGCGGCCTTGGCTTCCCCTGACACCGACCAGGCCGCGCTGCGGTAGGGGGTGGGGGTGGGAGGGGGACAAGACAGCGTGTTTATAAAACCACCCACCACTACTTTTCAAGGACCAGGATTTTTTTCTCTCTCTCTCACCCTGGGACACAGCGGTTACTGTGCATGCGCTATACTGGCGCGGCGGCCAGCGGGCCACCTCTAATACATTTTTGATATGATCTTGCGGGCCAAATATAATTATATCGCAGGCCAAATTTGGCCCGCGGGCCAGAGTTTTACATGTGTGGTCTAAGAGGTTAAAGTTTCAGACAGGGAGTGAAGGTTCTGTGGAACGAGCTTCCAGAAGAAGTGATAGATACAATTACAACATTTAAAAGACATTTGGATAGGTACTTTGATATGAGTAGAGGGATATGGGGATAATGTTGGAAAAGAGCATGGGCATCATGGTCAGTCTGCACATTGTGAAGAAATGCTTATTTTTGCGCTGTCCAACTCTATGACTGGGAACTTTTGGCTTCACGGATTGTGGGCTTCAGTATTCTTACTGATAATGGTTTGCGAAACTCATTTACATTTCCTGTGTCATTTCTTTTATTCCTCCATTACACTTCCTTCTTTCATTCTAGACGACCAATTTCATTCCTCCAATAATTGTTTCTTCTCAATTAACATTGCATATTTTAATTCCCTCTCCACAGATGCTACCTGCCCTGCTGTATCCAATGCTTTCAACTTTTATTACTGATTTTCAAAATCTGCAGTACTTTGCTTGACTGGATTTATTCAGGAAATTTAGCTTTTTTTTGTAATCTCAGCATGGACCCTGTGAGAATTCTCTGTAACGATCATCTCTGTCTCTCAGGAAACTGAAACAGTAACTCTCTCTGTCTACCCACAGATGCTGCGTGACCCTGCTGACTCTCTCTCGTGCCTCTGGTTTAATTTCAGATTTCCGGCACCTGGAATTCTTTTTCTTATTGACTCAAGTAAAAGGTTACTAAACTGTCTTTCTTTTCACCTCTTCCATTTGGTTACTGATCACATCCCTTCTTCCCAACCTCGCATGAGATGCTGAGCCTTATCAAATGAATGAAGAATTTAAAATAACCCAAACTTGAAAGAGATAACACAATATACCTCCACTCCAATGAGAATCGCATCAGTCATATGAAAATTATTAAAGATTCTTAGGGAAAAGGTTTACAGTAAAACCCCTGCTATCTGCTATTCAGAATTCAAGCAATTGGCAGCCTCAAGCAACTGACAAAAATTCGACTAAAATATAGCTTTAAAAAAATAAATAATAAAATAATAGGTTAAAAAGTATGTATGTTTAAAATTGTAAAAGTAAATGTTCTCTGAAGAAATGCGTTAACCTTTGGTGAAGATGGGAGCAAATATTCAGCCAGCGGTGTGCCTTGGTCATGTTGTGCTCTGAAGTGCCAGTTGATGAAGTAGGCAAAGACGATGTGATCAAACAATAATCATCGCTTTTATTAGCAGAAACTCGTGGTACAATAATGAAAGACAATAGATGCATATAGAGTTATATCCAAGTGGAGTGTCCTTAACAGTAGAGATAATGCACAGCCAATGTTAGTACAGCAAGGCTTGCCAGAGGAGGGAGACAGGCAGCTTGGCAGACATCCATCACAGTCTCCCCCGGCAGAAGAAGGGTTAAAATCAAAAGGCCAGCTGCTAGGAAAGACTAAAGCAAGCGATACATGGATACCATGTTTGGCCTTGAGATACTCTAACAGCCAAAATACGCCAGTATCTAGCAAGCAATTGAAATATAATGAGATTTTATATGAATATGTTGGCCTATCAGGTTGTTTACGAATTCTGGTGCTTCGTCTCAAAACAGGTGGTTCCTTTGCAACCTTGGGAACTGATACAGGTCCTGAGTCTGTAGTGTGGGAAGGACTGGCTTCTGGACCTGCTCCAGAATCGCCAGTGTGAGGCAGTGGAGCCTCAGCATGGCCATCTGAAAGCTTACTAGGGGTCACAGGCTGGGGGAGAGTGAGTCCCACCTCTCAGGCTCACTCTGAGTAGGGGTGCGAGGAAGAGGCGAATCAGGCAAGGCCAGATCTCTTAGGGGGAACAGTGTCAGTATTCCCGTCTGGGAATCTAATATGAGCGCAGTTGGGGTTAGTATGCAGTAGCTGAACTGGTTGGACTAGGGGGCCTGTTTTACGCGCCTGAGCGTGGCTCTTCAGCAGCACGGTTCCAGGCTCAGATAAACAGGCTGGCCAGTCCATCATAGTTCCTGATTTCCTAGTAAAGGCAAACATATGTTCATGTGGTGTTTGATTTGTTGCAGTACACAATAATGACCGAATAGAATGTAATGCCTCATGCAGCACCTCCTGCCACTGGGTTACAGGGTAACCATGTCTTTTTAAAGCAAGATTAATAGTCTTCCAGACTGTTCCATTAGCCCTTTCAACCTGCCCATTGCCCTGCGGGATGTAGCTCGTGGTATGGCTGGTGGCAATTCCTTTTCATAGCATGGCTCGCCGCAGTTCAGCACTCATGAATGCTGAGCATCTGAGGGGGCGTGGCAAGATGGCGTAGAGTCTAGACATGTAATCTCGACCTTTCTGGCCAGACTTTTAAGTACCTGTTTTTCAACTCTTTGTTTTCAAGTTTAAATTTTTAAAATTTTAGTTTAAAGTATTAAAGAATTATTATGGCCATTAATGGTAAAAAGATTAAACCTCAAGTGCAGAAGATGACTTGATACAGCCCCAGGCTCAATCTCTTCATTGTCTAAACCACAAAGACTGCCTGTGGGAGCTGAAAAAAAAATGTCTATTGCTCACCAAGTGAAGGATGGCGCTGGAATTACCCGTTCTCCATAAGAAGGTGCGTGTTCCCAAGAAGTGGACCCCGATTTGGAAAGCCTTTTGATTTCAATGTAGGGAGCATGCAGGAAGACGACTCCATTATTGGAAATGCATCAGGTGGCATTTCAATCTCAAGAAATTGCTTTTCTTCGTGATTTGATGAAAAAACAACTAGATGCAGGGGAGACCAGCGGCGACCCCCTGAGGAAGTCGGGGTGCCGTCACTGGGAGACCAGACCCGCAGTAAAACTTTTAAAATGCCTTCTGTGGAATTGCAGCAGGAGCTGCAGTTACCTTGTTCTGCCACTATGTCAGAGAGAGCAGAGCTGAGCTTTACTAAA
The DNA here is from genome assembly GCF_036971445.1 of Narcine bancroftii. NCBI lineage: Eukaryota > Metazoa > Chordata > Chondrichthyes > Torpediniformes > Narcinidae > Narcine > Narcine bancroftii. The sequence goes on from NC_091469.1 coordinate 468,257,719, forward strand.
TCACAGTGTATGCAATTAAATGCTATTGTTCAAGCTGTTATAAAACCTTTGTTGACATCTCAAATGAATGAAATGGCCCAGATAAATGCTGGTATAAGTTCAGAATTAAATATGGTTAAGACACGTGTGGATGCATCTTATGAAGAATTAAAAAAATTTCAGACTGCTTTTTTGGACTGTAAACAACAAGTGACTTCTAACACAGAAAAAGTGTTGAAGGTGGAAAAATCAATCATAGATCTAGGATAATATGAGAAGGAGCTAGAAAGAAAAATAGATTACTTGGAGAATCAAAGTAGAAGGAATAATGTGAAAACTGTTGGTTTGCCAGAAGGTATGGAAGAACAAGATCCTCTTCGTTTCTTTAAAGACTGGATTCCGCAAATATTAGGGCAAGAATTTTTCTCTGGGGGATTGGCACTGGAAAGAGCCCATAGAGCTTTAAGAAGAACACCCTCGCTGGTCAACCACCGAGACTGGTAATAATTCGATGTTTGAGTTATTTGGACAGAGAAGCAATACTTCGACTTGCAGTACAAAATGCGAGACTACAACAAACTCCATTATTGATTCAGAATAGAAGAGACTTTTTTAAAATCCTGATTTGAGTCAAGAGGTCATTCAACGTCGACGTTGATTCAATTCAGTTAAAGAAGTTTTCTGGCATAAAGGTTATAAGTCTACTTTTCACTACCCTGCAGTGTTTTATGGAGACTATCAATTTTAGTTTTTTGAAACTGATCGTGAAGCAATGATTTTTGTTGATTCATTGCCAGATATAAGAGGACAAAGACGTAGTCCACCATTATCTTCTAAAGAAAAATCTGGTTGTTTTGGAAATGGAAGAAATGGCAGAAATGGGAAAAACGGGAATGGAAAGAGTATACCTCCTTCTGAAATGGGATCTCTGAGATTGGAATCTTTTGGATGAAAAGAAGAATTTTCTTATTCTTTTTTTTATTATTATGATATTTTGATGTTATTGATTGTTTGGCTGGAAAGGGAGAGATTTGCTCTAAATTCTTTACTACTCATCAGCCACTGGTGGGTGACCCACACCAAATTTTTGTTTAGGGGATTACTACCTTTTGGTAGTTTTTCTTTGGGGGGGGGATTTTTTTTATTTTTTTTTCTTTTCATTTTATTTAGTTTTTAATTTGTGATTTTTTTTTCTATTGGAGGGCCTATATACGTTGATTTGAGTTTTTATATAAATATATTATTGGTATTTAGTAATAATAGTAGGTATGTCAAAGTTGAGGTTTGCTACTTTTAATGTTCGAGGTTTAAACAGTCCGATCAAGTGTAAGCGAGTCTTGGCATATATTAAGGAAATGAAAATTGATATTGCTTTTTTACAAGAAACACATTTGAATGTGAAGGAAAGCATGAAATTAAAAAAGGACTGGGTTGGACAAGTATATGCTTCTTCATTTAATTCTAGAGCTAAAGGTGTAGCATAAAAATTTATCTTTTGAATTACAATCAATGGAGGAAAAGGCAGGATGTTTTCTTAAATTGAATTGTAAGATTTTTAGTTAATTTTGGACTTAATATTTATGCTCCAATTGCAGATGATGAAGTATTTATTTCAGATGCATTTTTATGTTTGGGTCAGGCTAATGATAATATTTTAGTTGGTGGTGATTTTAATTGAGTTTTGGAAACTTTATTAGATAAATCTCCGAAGAAAGTTAAAAAAATCCAAGATGGCAATTCAGGTCCAAGCATTAATGAAAGATCTTAATTTAGTAGATATTTGGAGATGTCTTAATCCCACTGAGAAAGATTTTTCCTTTTATTCATCTAGACATGAATCGTTTTCAAGGATTGACTTCTTTTTAGTATCGGCACATTTACAAGGGAAAATAAAACAAGCGGAATATAAAAGTAGGGTGATTTCAGATCACTCCTTGTTATATTTTACATATGCAACTTCTGAGAAAATTCAAATGGCCTATCATTGGAGATTTAAACAATGTTGTTAAAAAATATGGAATTTATTGATTTTTTGAAAAAAAACAAATTATTTTTTTTAAAGAAAATTCTAATTCTGTTCAAAGTAAGTTTGTATTATGGGATGCTATGAAAGACTATTTGAGAGGACAAATAATTAGTTATACTTCTAAAATAAAAAAGAATCGATTAAATCAGAGTCTTGGATTAGAGAAACAGATCGATGAGTTAGAGAAGGAATTTCAGAAAGATGCTACAGAAGATCAGAAAATAGAATTATCTAGTTGAAAATGGAATATAATACTTCGCAATTTTATGAATTTGAATGTGTGATTAATAGGACTAAACAACGGTATTACGAATGAGGAGAGAAAGCACATAAGGTATTGGCATTGTGGCAATTAAAGAAAGAAGAGATTTCGAGGACTATTAATGCTGTTAGATGGAATTCTCTTATTACTGATAAACCTCATGAGATTAATGATGAATTTTATTCATTTTATAAAAAGTTATATACATTTGAAGGAAAACAAGAAACTGGATCGATTAATCTTTTTTTTATCACAGTTGAATTTATCGATATTAGAGGATGCAGATATACAGGAATTAGAAGAAACATTTACTAATTTGAAAATTAAAATGGCTATGGTGGAAATGCTGAATGGTAAATCGCCTGGTGATGATGGATTTTCAGTTGAATTTTATAAAATTTGTTGTGATGATTTATCTACAGTGTTTGGGAATGTATTACATCAATTTGGAGAACATTATGAATTACCTGAGTCTTGTTCTAGTGCTTTAATTACAGTAATTCCTAAAAAAACATAGAGATCATTTGAAAGTATCTTCATATAGACCAATTTCGTTATTAAATGTAGATTATAAAATAATAGCTAAAATATTAGCAAATAGATTGGCTAAATTTTACCCAAGTTGATTCATATTGATTAAACAGGTTTTATAAAGAATGGATATGCTTCAGATAACATTTTGTGCGTGATTAGTTTGATTAATGGATTTCGACAATCTTTAGATCACCCGATGGTGATAGCTTAGATGCAGAAAAAGCATTTGATAGAGTTGAATGGAATTTTTTGTTTAAAGTTTTGGAGAAATTTAAGATTGGTCCTTCTTTTATTGGTTGGATTAGGGTTCTATATAGTAAACTGGTAGCTAGAGTATTGACGAATGGTTTGATTTTGGAATTTTTTAAGTTAACTCGATGAACTCGTCAAGGTTGTCCTTTATCACCAGCTTTGTTTGCGTTAGTGATTGAACCTTTAGCAAAGTTGATAAGACAAAATACACAGATACAAGGTATGAAAGTTTTAGATGAGGAGTATAAAATTAATTTATTTGCTGATGATGTATTGGTGTATTTAATAAACCCAGCTCAGTCACTTTTGCATTTGAAGGAATGTTTAATACAATATGGATGTCTTTCTGGATATAAAGTTAATTTGGAAAAAAGTGAAATATTACTGGTAAGTGAAGGAGATTATTCAGTTTATAAGAATATTATTAATTTGAAGTGGACTGATTGAATTAAATATCTGGGTATAATTTTTAATGTTAAATGTCAGTCTTTATATAAATTAAATTATGCTCCGTTAATGAAAAAAATTAAAACTGATTTGATTAAATGGAAAGATTTACCTATTAATTTAATGGGTAGGATAAATACAATTAAGATGAATATCTTTCTGCGTATACAATATTTGTTTCAATCTATTCCGTATTTACTTGATAATTTTTTTTGAGATTTGAATAAAATGGTTAGGGAGTTTTTATGGAGGGGTAAGTTTTCAAGAGTAGTTTTGAATAAATTAATTTGGAAATATGAGTTGGGGGACTACGTTTACCACATTTTCAAAATTATTATGAAGCAGCCCAACTTAAATTTATTAGTTCATTGATGGATTTGGTACGGCCTCCTAGTTGGGCTAAAATTGAGATGGCAAGTATTTCTGAATTTGAAATACACCAATTTTTGTTTAGATGGAATATAAATTTGTTACAACAATATAATGTGCCTATACTAAAACATTTAATGAAGTTATGGATAAAGAAAAATAAACTTGGGGTAAATTATTGGCTTTGACTCCATTGTATAATAATCAACTTATTTCTTTTTCAATACATAATAAAAGTTTATTGCATTGGAGATTTAAAGGTGTAAAAAATTTGGGAGATTGTTTTAAAGGGTAAGTTTTTATCTTTTAATCAGATGAGGGAAAGTTTTTGTATTGATAAGAACTCTTTATTTCTTTATTATCAAATTCGATCTTTGGTAAAATGTATGTTTGGTAGAGATATGATTTTACCTAAAATGACTAAATTTGAGGCTTTTCTTATGACGGTGCCAGAGAAATGTTATATTTCATCTATGATCAAATATTACAGGATGGTATGGATAAAAAGGGTTGGGATAGATCTAAAATTAAATGGGAAGCAGATATTGGTTTTACTTTTCTGAAGAGGATTGGTTAGATATCTGTTATGATAGTGTAACTGGATTGATAAATGCATGTTATGCAATGATTAATTACAACTTTTTACGTCAATTACATTTGACACCTGAAAAATTAAAAAAATATGGTTTTCATTAATCAGATTTGTGTTCTAGATGTGGTGATACAGTTGGAACTTTTTTTCATGCTGTTTTGTTATGTATACATATACAATCTTTTTGGAAGAAAATTCAATCGTTTTTAGAAAACCTGTATAAGATTAAAATAGTTTTAGATCCAGCAGTATTTTTATTGGGTAGTTTGCAACCTCTGAAAGGTTTGGGATTAGATAAGATCCAGCTTTCTTTTGTATATTTAGCTTTATCCATAGCAAAAAAAATGTATTGCTAGTATGTGGAAAGATACAAATATGATTGATATTAATAGATGGCATAATGAGATGAAATGTTGTTTAATAGTGGAAAAAATTACGTATGTTTCACGTGATAATTATAATTTTTTTATTAATAAGTGGCTGTTATACTCAGAATATTTACATTTCAATTTATATTGATTAGATTTTAATATATATATTTAACTTTTTCTTTAATATTCTTTCTTTTTTTATGGCTCTGCTTAGGAGAGTTGGCTGAAGGGGGGTTTCTTTTCTTTTTTTTCTATATATAAAAAAACTTTCATGTTTATGTTTAATTGCTGCATATGTCATATATTATTTGTTTTTTGAACGAATAAATAAAGTTTTAAACAAAAGAATGCTGAGCCTCTATCAGTATGAACGTAATTGGGAAAACCAAAAATGCTGAAAATTCTGTCAAGAGATTTAATGCAGATGTTGACGAGACGTCGGGGCAGGAAGGAAATATACATTTTGTTGTTGGAAGGTAGCGGTCCTTTAAAATCTAAGCTAATCCTCTCAAAAGGTCAGGTTGCCTTCATGAGAGTGGCCTCTGGAGCTTTGAAGTATTGTGGTTTGCATTCTATGTAAACAGGACAGCTTTTAGTCAGTTTCCTGACTTCTTCCAGGGAGTAAGGAAGGTTGTTAGACCTTATGTAGTGGAAGAACCTTGTGACTCCTGGGTGGCACAGTCTGCTATGGATCTCTTTCAGCCCCTCCAGCTGAGCACCAGCGTCAGAGGAATCATTTAACCTGCCCGGTCTGTACTGGATCTCATAATTATAAGTTGAGAGTTCTATTCGCCAGCGTGCCATCTTATCGTTCTTGATTTGACTTTTGTGTTTAGTACTGAACATGTAGGCCACAGATTTCTGATCAGTGACAAGAGTAAATTTTCTGCCGGCTCGTAAGTGTCTCCAGTAGCGAACAGCTTCAATAATAGCCTGGGCTTTTTTTTCAATGTAACGTGCGGGAGAAGAATGCCACAGGTCTGCCTTTTTGATTAAGGGTTCCTGCCAAGGCACAATCTGAGTTTCCCACATTAGCTGCAGGTAGCAAATCAAGCCAGGCACCTGTCTGGAGTGCCAGCTATTTTCACAGAAGTAGCATTTTTCAGGAATTCGCCTTTTCCTTTCCTTTGGGGTTTCAGCACTCCTGGATGTTTCCTTTTTGGTTTCTAGCATTTCACTGGAATGCATGGCACTTCTCAGTGTTTTGGCTAGAGTGACTGCCCGGTCGTAGGTTAAGGGGTCTGTCTCCAGCAGCCTCTGTTAGATGTAACTGGAGTCAATCCCGTTGACTAAAGCATCCAGCTTCAAGGCATTGCGGTGTTGTTGCACATTGACTGCCCTGACATCACATTTATTTGCCCGTGAGTCGAGATCCAGTACATAGGTAGCATCATTTTCCCCGGGTTTCTGGCATCTAGTCAGGAACTGGTGTCGAGCAAGCTCCACATTCTGTGGCGCTGCATAGTAAGCAGTCAGACGTTCCCAGGCCATAGCCAAAGTGGTAGCTCCTTGCGTTACAGCGAAAGGGACCTCACCCAGCAGAGAGTTCAGGTGGCCCCACTGTGTTGCCTCATCGACCACGTTGTTTCGAGCCATGTAGTAATCGAAACAAGCAATCCAGTGGTTGAAAATTTCTCTGGCCCTCGGGGCAGACTCATCGATTATCAGCCGCTCTGGCTTGAGGGCTGCATCCATTTCTGCTAATAAAATTGAAGTGCCAGTTGATGAAGTAGACAAAGACGATGTGGTCAAACAATAATCATGGCTTTTATTAGCAGAAACTCATGGTACAATAATGAAAGACAATAGATGCATATACAGTTATATCCAAATGGAGTGTCCTTAACAGTAGAGATGATGCATAGCTAATGTTAGTACTGCAAGGCTCGCCAGAGGGGGGGAGACAGGTAGGTTGGCAGACATTCACCACATGCTCGTAGCTGCTTTTTGAATAAAGTTTGTGAAGTAGCAAAGGCATTTCCCAGGATGAAGATCAGGTTGATGGCATTCACCTTTGGGATGACTTTTTTAAAGGGTCTCCATATCGCTGCTAAGTAAGAGTCACCCTGGTCAAAGGCTTTATCTCTAAACTAGGGGGAGGGGCTAATTATCTATAATGATATTGTTCGTGTTTCATGCGGCTCTGTGGAGTGGGATGACCCAAAGGGGAGGAACTTGCAGATACAGCGATGATTAAATTTTTTCAAAGATATAACTGAAAATAAAGAAAAGTGCTTTTGAATTTATATATTCATGCAAGTGAAGTTTGTTCAATGTAAGTTCAATGTAGTATTTTTGTCTTTTAAACTGTTTATTCTGCAGGTGTATTAGTTAGGCATTGAAAGTCTCAAGAAACCGTAAAATACACTGGTATCTACCAATCACATAGGTGCCAGACACCAGGGTTTTTACTGTATTTTCATTCAGAAAACCATAGATGTAGTAAAGATCATCAACATGGCTTGTCTCACAAATCTGATTGAGCTGTCTGAGGAAGTGACAATAATAATTAATGAGGGATTTCATCTATTTTGGCTGTAGTAAACCTTCTTCCAAATTCCCTTGTGGTAGGCTGGTCCAGAAGATTAAGTCACATGAGATTCACTGTGGATTGGTAAATTGGATCCAAATTGGTCTGGTCACAAAGGGTAATGGTGGAGGGATGTGTCTCTGACTGATCATAGAGTCAAAGAGCACTGAAACAGGGCCAGCTTGTCCATGGCCAACAACTTGCTTTCATCCCACTTGCCATATACATCTCTGAGCCTCTCCCATCCATGCAACGAGTGGTGTTCTTCGAGGATCAGTACTGGGACTTCTGTTATTTATAATATAAATTATTGCAATAAAAGTATCTGTAATATAAATGATTGATTTGCATGAAAATGTAAGTGAGTTGGGGAGTTGGAGGAAGGGATACAGAGGGAATGAGGGTAAGAGAGAAACTGGGGGGTGGGGGAGTTGATTGAAATAGAAAAGTCAATATGGAAGCTGTCTGGCTGGAGACTGTCGAGATGGAATGTAAGGTGTTGTTTCTCCAAATTACGAGTTGCCTCTATTTGGTAGTACATGAGGTAGTGTCAGTGTGGCAATGGCGTGTGGATTTGAAGTGGTTGGTCACTGTTGTGGCAGACACAGTGAAGGTACTCAACAAAGTCAAGTCCTTTATTTTCATCTGATTGTACAAATACAACCTGACGAAACATTGTTCTCTGGTCCTCGGTGCAAAAACATTGCAGACAAACGACCAGACATAACACACCTACACACAAATAGTATATATGCAGGACAAGTATTATATCTATTAAAAAGAAATAAATAAATATTGCTTCGTACAATGAGTCCGGGATGTTTAGTGCGAGCAGTCCTTTGGTCGTTCAGCATTCTCACTGTCTGTGGGGAGAAGCAGTTCCTCAGTTGCACACCAGGTGCAGTCAAGGGCCCCCACAGATTCACAGGTGAAATGTTGCTTTACTTGGAAGGACTGAATTCCAACCTTTAATAGCAACCTGCTGTCCCCGAGCTTTTCCCATCTCGATTTTGAATGCCTACCAGGCTTTCAAGCCCACAGGTTTGCCAGGTGATCCGTAAAGAAGCCTCTCCAAATCAGCTTTCAAAAGCTCCAGTCGAATGCCATCAAAAGGAGAGTTCTCCCAATGTTAGACTTCAACTTGAGGACCAGTTCCACCTCTTTCTATAATTATGGTCACTGCTCCAACGTCCTCCCCCACTGACACATCAGCCACTTGCCCTGTCTCTCTCCCCAGAAGGAAGTTGAGTGGAGCCCCTTCTACAGTCGAGCCATCCACAGATTGCTTCTGGACACTTTTCTGGAGGCTCTGGACAAATTCGGTCCCCTCTGAATCCTTAGCACTGTGGCAGTCCCAGTCAATATTCGGCTTATTAGTCCTGCACCAGTCTTCCTGACATAATTGCTCCTCTAATTGCTGCGGACGATTGAGGGGAGGGGGCGCAATATTACAAACGGACGCTGCCGACGAAGTAACAGTTCCGCGCAGTGGACAAGGGAGACGCAGCATCTCCTCTCGTCTCTGCCTGGGCTGCGATTGTCCCTGATGGGAGACGGCTGTTGAGGCCGTGGCCGAGACTGGAACTCGCGTGGAATCAGCAGGTGTTGGGACACGGGGGTGGGGGATCAGGCGCCCTGTTGATAGCTTGTCCCTGTCCGCTGCTCGGTACGTGGAGGAGCCAAATCAGCAAGGTGAAAGGAGCAAAGCTGGGGATGGCAGGATGGGAACTGAAGTAGTAGAGAAACAAGTTTAAAAAGAGAAGGAACTGGGAGGGAGAAGGGGGGGGGGGTGATGGAAGGACAGAGGGTGGAGAAAGCGAAGGGGAACGTGGACTTTCCCGAATGGATCCGTTGGAATGAATTTTTGTACTCTTCCTCCGCCAGGCTGTCTGGGGAGAGATGAAGGTCCGACTGCTCTCTGCAAACTCCCTCCTTCCCATTTGAGAGTCTCCCCCCCCCCCCCTCCACCACCCCCTCAGTGAGGGACAGACTCGCCTGGTGGCCGGGAAGAAGCGCACACTTCGGGGAAAATGAGAGGCATTCTGCTGAGAATCTCCTTCGCCTTCTGGCCCCTCTTCTCCGTGAGTAGCGTCAGATCGAGACCGCGTCTCTTGTTTTATAAATTGGGAAAATCATTGAACTGAAACATTTCATTCTTCACGGATGCTGCCTGACCTGCTAAATATTTCATTGTCCGTGTCCCCCCCACCTCCACGTCCGAGCTTTGCCTTTCAAACGTTACAATATTGGGCCATTTCGGGTTGTGCCCGCGGACGAGGTGTCATTTAGACTGAGGGGGAATTAATAACGCACCATTAGCCTGTCCCGTCCTGCAAGCTACAGCAGAGATCACGACGACCACTTATTGTTCGGTGGACGGAATGTTCCCAGCCCCAAATTCAAACCTTCAGACAGATCCCACCGCCCCCCCCCCCCCCCCGTTCCATCTCGCCCTAACATCGTGCCCCCTCCCCGCCGCTCTTCCGTGTCCAGGTGCAACCCGTTGCCTCGCCAGCGCCCCTTCGTCCCGTTTCATCTCAGCTCCTTTCGCGCGGATGCGATCGTGTCCGACAAGGGAATGGAAAACCCGGATCGCTTTTCACGGATACTGATGCGCTCCCTCTGACTGTAACCGGCTGCAGGTTAGATATTTTGAACGCCTTTATTTGCTTGGCGGAGGTGGTGGGGGGGGGGGGGGGGGGGGGACACCCCGCATAATCGGCTCTGTGCGGGTTAGCGAGGGCTTAAGCGTGAAAGGCGAGCTGCTGGAGGAACTCTCGTGAAACCCAAACACTTGGTCAATGGCCCTGCGTCAAAGCGTTGACTTGCGAGGCACCAAAGGGCTGGAGGAACTCGGCGGGTCTTCCCTGGTTCCCTCCGCAGCGTTGACCGTCCCCACGGGTGCTGTCCGACCTGTCGAGATCCTTCAGCTCCACCTCGTTTTGCCGGACACTATGTTTGAGGTCGAGACCGACTCAGACCGTTCCTATTTTACTCCACATTCCGGCTGACCCTGGCAGGTTTGGCTTTATGACTTTTCAAGTCAAGTTTATCATCTGACTGCAACTGGAGCGTTTTCGGTCCTAGGTGCAGACACGCAACCAGATAGGACACACATACGGACAAACAATGTACATGCAGTCTTGTTCTATACACAAAAATTGCTTGGGGAATATGAGAGTTTCAAATGGTTAGTGCGAGCATTCTCACTGCCTGAGGGAAGAAGTGGTCCCTCAGCCTGGTGGTGCTGGCTCTGATCCTCCTCTATCTCTTTCCCCGACAGGAGCAGCTGAAAGATACTGGGTAGTAAGGGTTCTCAATGATTTTTGCACTCCCTCTTCAGGCAATGATCCTGGTAGATCACGTCGGAGGGGTGGAGGGAGACTCGAGTCATCCTCTCTACTGTTCTTCGGGTCCTTCGACACTGAGCCGCCTGGGATCAGTGCCCAGCTCGTCTATGTTGCGTGAGGGATGCTGTGTCTGCTCCCACTGGGTGAACTCTGAAGGTCTATTACCTTGTCCACAGGTGAACGCAATTCACTATGACTGCCGGTTACAACTGCAGATCCAACAGGAGGAGCTTCGCTGTTTGTCGAGATTGAACAACCCCAATGTGATTGATTTCTCTGAAGGTGAGGCCATGTGGTGTGTGCGATGTATTGAGACTCCATCTGAAGGAATGAAATAGGGTAGGGAGATAACTTGCACTGATATAATGCAGGGGGCACGGAATCTCTCTGGAGAGTCCCAGGAAACCAAAATTACATCAATATCCCAAGGGTAGGGAGATAACTTGCACTGATATAATGCAGTGGGCACGGAATCTCTCTGGAGAGTCCCAGGAAACCAAAATTACATCAATATCCCAAGGGTAGGGAGATAACTTGCACTGATATAATGCAGTGGGCACGGAATCTCTCTGGAGAGTCCCAGGAAACCAAAACTACATCAATATCCCAAGCGAAGGGAGATAACTTGGACCAATGACTTAGTTAGAAGTGGGGATGAGGTCCTGAAACAGGATTATGTGGAATTAGGTACAAAGTTAAAAAAACAGGACCTCCAAGGTAGTAATATCTGGATTGCTGCCGGTGCCACACGCTAGTGAGGGTAGAAATAGGAGGATGTGGAGGATGAATGCGTGGCTAAAGAGATGGTGCAGGGGGCAAGGGATAAGATTTCTGGATCATTGGGATCTCTTCTGGAGAAGGTCGGACCTGTAGAAAAGGGACGGACTCCACTTGAACTGGAGGGGGACCAATGTGCTGGCAAGCAGATTTGCTAGAGCTGTGGGGGAAGGTTTAAACTAGTTTGGCAGGGGGTTGGGGAACAGAGTGTGAGTGCAGTGTCAAGGGAGCATGACCACCTAGAGAGGAATAATAACGATAACAAAGGTAGGATGAAGATTAGGGTAAAAGGTAGAAAAGAGAATATAGGTGAGGGTCATTCTCTGAAATGCATATATTTTAATGCAAGAAGCATAGTGAACAAGGTAGATGAGCTTAGAGCATGGACAGATACTTGGGGTCATGATATTGTGGCAATTAGTGAGACCTAGCTACAGGAGGGGCAGGACTGGCAACTTAATATTCCAGGATACATTTGTTTTAGATGTGATAGAGCAGGGGGTAAAAAAGGGGGAGGAATTGCTCTGCTTGTTAAGGAGGGCATTACTGCCGTGAGGTGGCAGGATGGTCTGGAGGGATGAACAGTGAGGCTGTTTGGGTGGAATTGAGGGGTGAAGGAGGCATGAGGGTGCTAATAGGGGTGTATTACAGACCACCAAATGGGCCAAGAAAATTAGAGGAACAAATTTGTAGGGAGATAACGTATATGTGTGAGAATCATAAGGTAGTGATCATGGGAGATTTTAACTTCCCTCAAATTGATTGGGATACCCATACAGTTAGAGGGCTGGATGGGCTAGAGTTCGTTAAACGTGTTCAAGATTGTTTTCTAAATCAATTAGTAGAAGAACCGATTCGGGACGGTGTAATACTAGATCTCCAGTTAGGGAATGAGCTAGGTCAGGTATCGGACATTAATATTGGAGAACAAATTGGGTCTAGTGATCATAACTCTGTTAGTTGAGGTTCTGGATTGGAGAAGAGCAAATTTCGAAGGAATAAGAAGGGATTTGGGGAGTATTGAGTGGGACAGGATATTTTCAGGTAAGGATATAAATGAAAAATGGAGGATATTCAAAAAAGAAATTTTGCAGGTACAGAGTAGATATGTCCCAGTGAGGATCAAAGGAAAGGCTGGAAGTCATAGGGAGGCTTGGTTTTCGAGGAATATTGGAAATTTGGTTAGGAGAAAAAGGGAGGTGTACAAGAGGTATAAAGAGCAGGGAGCTGAGAGTTTGAAGGAGGACTACAAGGAGTGTAGAAGGAATCTTAAGAAAGAAATTAGAAAGGCCAAAAAAAGGCAAGAAGAGGCTTTGGCAGACAGAGTAAAAATAAATCCAAAGGTTTCTTTAGGTACATTAAAAGTAAAAGATTAGTGAGGGATAAAATTGGACGCCTTGTAGATAGCGAGGGTAGGCTGAGTGAGAAGTCAGAGGAAATGGGGGAAATTTTGAATGATTTCTTTGCCTCAGTATTCACTAGGGAAAAAAATATTGAACCAGTTGAAGTAAAGAAAAATAGTGGGGAGGTCATGAAGCATATAAGGATAACTGAGGAGGTAGTGATGGATGTGTTGAAAAAGATAAAGGTGGATAAATCTCCGCGACCAGACAAAATATTCCCAAGGACACTCAGGGAGGCTTGTGGACAGATAGTGGGGCCATTAACAGAGATATTTAGGATGTCATTGGTCACTGGGGTAGTGCCAAAGGATTGGAGGGTGGCGCATGTGGTTCTGCTGTTTAAGAAAGGGTCCAAATGTAAACCTGGGAATTATAGGCCTGTGAGTCTGACGTCTGTGGTGGGTAAGTTGATGGAAAGTGTTCTGAGGGATGGTATTTACAAATATTTGGAGGTACAGGGATTGATAGGGAGTAATCAGCATGGTTTTGTCAAGGGTAGATCATGCTTGACAAACCTGATTGAGTTTTTCGAGGGGGTTACAAAAAAGGTTGATGAAGGGAAAGCTGTGGAAGTTGTCTATTTAGATTTTAGTAAAGCTTTTGACAAAGTTCCCCACAGGAGGTTAGGAAAAAAGGTGGAGGCATTAGGTATAAATAAGGAGGTAGTGAAATGGATTCAGCAATGGTTGGATGGGAGGTGTCAGAGAGTAGTGGTAGAAAATTGTTTGTCCAATTGGAGGCCGGTGACTAGTGGAGTTCCTCAGGAATCGGTCCTGGGTCCACTATTGTTTGTTCTATATATTAACGATCTGGAAGTAGGGGTGGAGAATTGGATAAGCAAGTTTGCGGATGATACAAAGATTGGTGGTGTTGTGGACAGTGAGGAAGATTACCCTAGATTAAAAGGTGATTTAGGAAGGCTGGAAGTGTGGGCTGAGAAATGGCTGATGGAATTTAAATGGTAGGCTACTGAGATGTGCAGAGCAGCAAAGGGATTTAGGAGTGATGGTAAATAGTACCCTCAAGGCTGATACTCAGGTAGATGGTGTGGTGAAGAAGGCATTTGGAATGTTGGCCTTCATAAATCGGAGTATTGAATTCAAGAGTAGGGAGGTTATTATGAAACAGTACAAGGCATTGGTGAGGCCAAATTTGGAGTACTGTGTACAGTTTTGGTCACCAAATTATAGGAAAGATATAAACAAAATAGAGAGAATACAGAGAAGGTTCACGAGAATGTTGACAGGATTTCAAGGTTTGAATTAAAGGGAAAGGTTGTGCAGACTAGGGCTTTTTTCTCTGGAGCGTAGAAGATTGAGAGGGGACTTGATAGAGGTGTTTAAGATTTTAAAAGGGACAGACAGAGTAAATGTGGATAGGCTTTTTCAATTAAGAGTGGGGGAGATTCAATCTAGAGGGCATGGTTTAAGATTGAAGGGGGAAAATTATAAGGGGAACACGAGGGGAAATTTCTTTATGCAAAGGGTGGTAGGGATGTAGAGTGAGCCTCCGGCAGACATAGTTGAGGCGGGATCATTGGTTACATTTAAGGAAAGACTGGATAGTTACATGGAGAGGAGAGGACTGGAGGGGTATGGACCGGGTGCTGGTCAGTGGGACTAGGAGGGTGGGGATTTGTTATGGCATGGACTAGTAGGGCTGAACTGGCCTGTTCTGTGCTATAAGTGGTTATATGATTATATGGTTATATGATATAATGCAGTGGGCACGGAATCTCTCTGGAGAGTCCCAGGAAACCAAAATTACATCAATATCCCAAGGGTTGGGAGATAACTTGCACTGATATAATGCAGTGGGCACAGAATCTCTCTGGAGAGTCCCAGGAAACCAAAATTACATCAATATCCCAAGGGTAGGGAGATAACTTGCACTGATATAATGCAGTGGGCACGGAATCTCTCTGGAGTGTCCCAGGAAACCAAAACTACATCAATATCCCATCTACTCATCAAGTTCCACCCATTTAGTGGATTAACAATTCTTAAAATATAACGGAAGTGCAACTGGGATTTTCTCAAATGGGGATTTTTAACAAGAAATACTTAGAAATGGCTTTCATTTATGTGGTGTCTTATACAACATTAAATTACTCAAAACACCTGCAGTGTCATTTTTTCCCCCCAGATGTGGGCACATTTATCAAACAGGCTTTTTTTTTTCTCTGTTTGAGTTACCTAGTCTTAATAAAAACAAAAAGCAATAATCATGACACAAGATAAAAGGTTTCACCATCTGACTCCAGTGCAGGGCAGTAAAACCTGTGCCATGTTTCAGGCGCTGTTTGCGATTTATTGTTCAGACACTGAACATGCCACCCAAGCTCCAGGTGAGTGTCTGGGAGGTGGTGTAGGGCATTGGATGAAGCAGATATCATAACAGTGTATCCATATATGATAGCAGCTGCAAAGTTTCTCCAGAATTTGCGTATAGACCCCAACCGCTGCAGATTTTTTTTAACATTAGGGAATGTTTAGACTGGCATAATACTTGATGCACACATGATGAGCTTAATCCTTAAGGTGAGGGAAGGGATTGAGGTTTGAGTTGTATTTGATATTGCTGTTTAATCCAAACTCTTGATTTTGTAACTAGGATTGATAGTTTCTCTGCCATTGTCATTATAATTTAAATATGTTTAGAGATGTTTGTTTTTCTCTTTGATATGTTTGAATATAGAAAGTAGAATATTACTGCACAGTTTGGGCCCTTTGACCCTTGATGATGTGCCAACCTGTATGAGGTTTACTCATCAAAAATCTAATCCCTCCCCACCTCACACCCACACTTGCTTCATAAGACATGTTCTCTAGTCCAGTCAGCATCCTAGTAGATCTCTTCTGTACCCCCTTAAAACTTTTACATCCTTCCTGCAATGAGGCAAACAGAACTGAACATAATACTCCATGTGGTTTAATCAGAGATTTAGAGAGCTGAACATTTATTTCACAGCTCTTGAACCAATCCCCCAAGTAATTATGGCTAGACACCATAGGCATTCATAACCAAATTGTGCAGCAATCTGGAGGGATCTAGGGTCTTGGATTACTCCACACTGTTAAGAATCGTGTCATTAACCACATACTCTGCCTTCAAATTCAACACTTCACACTTAACCAGATTGAACTCCATCTGGCATTTTTCCACCCAAAATTGCGTCCTGTCCATATCCTGTTGTAACCTACGACCAACTTCTCCAACTTAGTGTCATCTGCAAACCTCCACCTTTCCACTTCTTCATCTGTCATCCCAGAACAGATCCCTGTGGAATACCACTAGTCACTGACCTCCAGGAAGAATGCGTTTCAACTACTACCACCCTCTGCCTTCAGAAAGCAAGGTAATTCTAAATCCACGCAGCCAAACCTCCATGGATCCTATGCATCATGACTTTCTGAATGAGCCTACCATGGGGTGACCTTGTCAAATGCCCGACTAAAATCACACCACAACAATTTCTTTTGTTACCACCTCAAAAACTCATTTAGGCTCATGAACCATGACCCGCCCCTCACAAAGTCATACTGACTACCCCTGAGACTATGTTTCTCTAAATGCTAATAAATCCTGTCCCGACATGTACATTCCAATAGTTTTCAAACATCTGATCTAAGACTCACTGCCCCACAATTCTTATTAATTTCTTAAACAAGAGACTATATTTGTCATTCTCCTATTCTTCAATACCTCTCCTGTGGTCAGGAGGATGCATAGAAGATTGCGAACACCCCAGCAAACTCTTCTCTGGCTTCCTGTAGTAACCTAGGGTAAATAATAATTCTACTTAGTCCTACTGACCTGCACCCAGTTCACAGCCCTCCATACTCCTCCCATCAGTGTATCTATCCAAATTTTTCTTGCATTTCTACTGTGCATTTCGTGGAGTATGAAAAATTTAGCAATTAGATTGTACGGGATTTGTTTCTTCTTTCACAAAGAGTCCAACATAGTATAGCAGAATCAGAATTTATTGTCATGAACAAGTCATGAAATTTGGTGTTTTGCAACAACATCATAGTGTAAACATTCATATTCTAACCATCTTTCAACATAACTAGATAAAAATGAAAAATAATAGTAAACAAAACGTAAGGCAGTGTCTTTGGCTCATTGGTTATTCTGGAATCTGATGGCAGTGGGGAAGAAGCTGTCCTTATGCTCATCTTTAGGCTACTGTACCTTTTTCCCCAATGGAGTGAAGAGGACATGACCTGGGTGGTGAGGGTCTTTGAGGGTGGAAACTGCCTCATACACATGTCCTCAATGGAGTGAAGTCTGCTGCCTGTGATGTCGCAGGCCAAGTTACCAACTCTCTGGCGTTTATTCTTGGCCTGAGAGTTGGCGCCTCCATATGAGGCAGTGATGCAACCAGCCAGAATGTTCTCTATGGGACACCTGTAGAACTTTAGGAGAGTCTTCGGTGACATACCAAATCTCCTCAGACACCTCACAAAGTATAACCACTGTTAGCCTTCTTTGTGATTGCATCAACGTGGAGGCTCCAAGACAGATCCTCGGAGATGTGACACCCAGGAATTTGAAGTTTTTGACCCTCTCCACTACTGAGACTTCGATGAGGACTGGGTCGTGTTTCCCTGACTTCCTCCTGAAGTCCACAATCACCCCCTTAGTTTTGCTTACATTGGTTATTATCATTGCACCATTCAACGAGCTGATCTATCTCCCCCGTACACGTCCTCATTGCTGTTGTGATTCTGCCGACAACTGTGATGTCATCGGCAAACTTGTAGATAGCATTGAATTTGTGCCTGGCCACACAGTCATGGGTGCATAATGAGTAGAGCAGTGGACTAAGCACGTATTCTTGGGGTGCACCTGTGTTGATAATCAGTGAGGAGGAGACATTTCCAATTCGTATTGACAGGCCTTATGATGAGTAGGTCAAGGATCCAATCGCAGAATGGGGTACAGAGGCCTAGATTTTGTAGCTTCTTGACCAGCACTGAGAGAATAATGGCACTGAAGGCCGAACTGTAGTTGATGAAGAGCAGCCGTATGTATGAACTGATGTTTTTGAAGTGATCCAGAGCTGAATGGAGAGCCATAGATATTACATCTGCTGTGAAGCGATTGTGACGATAGGTGAATTGCAGTGGGCCCAGATCTTTGCTTAGATACATGTTAATTCTGGCCAGAACCAGCTTTTCAAAGCATTTCTTCACAGAAGAAGTTAGTGCTACTGGGCGGTAGACATTGAGGCAGATCACACTACTCTTGTGTTCTGGGAAGATTACTGTCCTTTTGAAGCAGGTGGGAACCTCTGACTGCAGCAATGAGAGGTTGAAAATGTCTGTTAATACTCCAACTAGTTGGTTGGTGCAAACTTTCAGTACCCTCCCAGGTTCACAGTCAGGACCTGATGCCTTGCAAGGGTTCACCCTTGAATGATGTTCTGACGTCACCCTCGGAGACAGATATCACAAGGTTCTCAGCCTTTTCAGGGTTGGTTTGGTTCTTAAAGCAGGCATAGGTGTTCAGGTCATAGGATAATGAAGGATCATAGCCATCTATCACTCTAATGACCTGCACTCCCTGCCACAGCTGGTGTGTATCTGTCTCTAGCTTCCTCGAGCATTGCCACTTTGCTTTAGAGATGGCCTTCTGCAGGTTGTACCTGGACTTCTTGTAAAGATCCTGATCTTCGGCTTTAAACACCCTTGTTGTTGCCCTCGGTAGGTTGTGAATTCTCTGATTCATCCAGGGCTTCTGGTTAAGGAACACCTGGTATGTGTGCTTGGGCCCTCGCTCATCCACATAGGTCTTGAAGTCGGTGACACCTGTTGCATATTAATTGAAGTCTATGGATGAGTTCTTGAATATGTTCCAGTCCACCGATTCAAAACTTCCTTCACTGCCTTCATCACTTGTACTTGAACATTTTTAGCAAGGCTCAGTCCTATTTAAAATTTAATTCAATGATACCCCATGGTAACAGCTCTTCTGACCCATGAGTCTGTGCTGTCCAAGTACACCTGCCGAAAATGCTGGGAGTATTCAATGGGCCAGACTGTATCTCTGGAGAAGGGAAGAGTTAATGTTTTGGGTCAATAATAAAAGAAACTTTAAATAAATTTCCCTTTTCTCAGCTTCTATTTCTCCATATAATTCTCATCATCCGGTTAGCCAAGTGAGCCAGAAAGCGACACACGTGCAGTGAATGGTTCACCTCCTGACACCACATCTAACAGGCACAAGTCAGAAGAGTGATGGGTTTCATTCCACTTCCCTATATCAGTGCACTTCAGGCAACATTCCAAAAGACTCAAACCTTCATTGGTCCTTAATAGAGAAGTCAACATACGGTATTCTGTGCAGGGAAATCCTGGCTCCGAAGTCCGATTTGAGGTTTTATTTGAAGATGGATTTAAGAATATTGTTGAATGCAGGGCAGTAGACTTGGTTTATATGGACTTCTGCAAAGCCTTTGACAAAATCACATGCAGTAAGCTAGTTCAAAAGTTCAGGAAACATGGGATCCAGGTTGTAATGGCAAATTCAATCCAAAATTGGCTTAGTGATAGATGGCAGAGGGTAGCGGTCGAGAAGTGTTTTACTGACTGGAAGACAAATCAAGAAAGGTGAGTGGAGGCTCAAAGGCTCAAAAGGAGCAAGTAAAACCATGGCTCTGTTGGACAAAATACTGATTCTGATCTGTAAATGCATTTGGATTGGTATCATGAAGTTTATCATTGAGCCATTTGACATTGTTATCAGAATCTGAATAATTTAGAATGGAGAGCAAGAAAATGGCAGTCCAGCTGAATAGATTCTTTGGTTCTTGCTTCACCAAGCAAAATGCACATAACTTTCTGGGTGAATTAGGGAGCCATGGAACTATTATCACGGAGGAACAACTCCTAATATTCCGTTTGGGCATTCACCAATTCGATGGCATTAGCATCAACTACTCCAGTTTCCATTAGGTCCCTTCTCTGTCTGTCTCTCTTTCCCTATCCATCTGTCTTCTTTCCTCCAGCTTCCTACCCTCTCCATTCAGAGCTATCCCCTCCTCTATCACTTCTCGGCATTTTTCTCTTCTGCCCTTCCACCCATTGGGGGTGGCACAGTTGGTGTAGTGGTTAGTGCAGCGCCAGCGATTGGGTTGAATCCTGCACTGTCTGTAAGGAGATTGTACATTCTCCCTGTGTCTGCATGGGGTTTCCCAGAGGGGAGGTTCTGGTTTCCTCCCATGGTTCAAAACGAACCAGGGGTGTAGGTTAATGAGGTATAAATTGAGCGGCATGGACTCATGAGCTGAAATGACCTGTTACCATGCTGTATGTCTAAATTAAAAAAAAAATTAAAAATATCCACCTCTTTCCCGTTGGCCTGTGCTCCTCCCAGGGCATTTTATTCAGGTGTCTGTCTGTTTTCTGCGCATACCTTGATGAAGAGCTCATGCCCAAGGCATTGGTTGTGTCCATTTGCTTTGTCCAGCAATTTTATGCATTGCTGGACGATCCTCAACAGGTCAAGCAGCATCCATGGAGGCAAAGGGTATAAACTTAATTCTGATGCAGGGTTTCAACCAGAAATGGTGACTAACCATTTGAAATCAGATGTATTTATTCAATCATTCGCTGCTTCACAAAAATCAGCCAAATAATTAAAATAGCACAACAATTAAAGAGGGTCTTTCTGCCATTTCTTATCCCCCATTGAAACTGGTGTGGGGAAACTAGTGGACCAGTATGAAATTCTGGGGCTGCGGCTCTCAGCTGGAAATCTGATATAAGCTTCTCAAAATTAAAATGCAATTGATCCAAAAATACTCAAACACACATGAAAAGCTTCTGATTTCACCAGAAACACACTCAGAAGAACTTGCTCTTGTACCTCTCAGAGTTCATTAAATCTATCAAAGCAAAATTGAATTATTGAACATTTCTTTGGCTTTCACTGATGTTGAAATGCCATTTTAAATAAAAAAAAGTTTGCTCCAAGACCATTATAATTTGTTTTCACATTTAATTGGGTGTCATCTGTGACACCAGCCAACAAACTCAATTATTCAATATAATCCTCAAAATCCTCCGAATTTAATCACCCGAATATAGTACCACGAAAAGGCTGATATTTTAAATGTTGATTTTAAGATTGATTTTGCTTGATTTTGCTCAGTCATTCGCTGAGGAGATTTTTTTCTTCATCCCACTCTTAAACCAACTCCTCCTGGACCCCTTGAAGATAGCGAAGGTAGGCTGAGTGAGAAGTCAGAGGAAATGAGGGAAATTTTGAATGATTTCTTTGCCTCGGTATTCAATAGGGAAAAAAATATTGAACCAGTTGAAGTAAAGAAAAATAGTGGGGAGGTCATGAAGCATATAAGGATAACCAAGGAGGTAGTGATGGATGTGTTGAAAAAGATAAAGGTGGATAAATCTCCGCGACCAGACAAAATATTCCCTAGGACACTCAGGGAGGCTTGTGGACAGATAGTGCGGCCATTAACAGAGATATTTAGGATGTCATTGGTCACGGGGGTAATGCCAAAGGATTGGAGGGTGGCGCATGTGGTTCCACTGTTTAAGAAAGGGTCCAAATGTAAACCTGGGAATTATAGGCCCGTGAGTCTGATGTCTGTGGTGGGTAAGTTGATGGAAAGTGTTCTGAGGGATTGTATTTACAAATATTTGGAGGTACAGGGATTGATAGGGAGTAATCAGCATGGTTTTGTCAAGGGTAGATCATGCTTGACAAACCTGATTGAGTTTTTCGAGGGGGTTACATAAAAGGTTGATGAAGGGAAAGCTGTGGATGTTGTCTATTTAGACTTTAGTAAAGCTTTTGACAAAGTTCCCCACAGGAGGTTAGGAAAAAAGGTGGAGGCATTAGGTATAAATAAGGAGGTAGTGAAATGGATTCAGCAATGGTTGGATGGGAAGTGTCAGAGAATAGTGGTAGAAAATTGTTTGTCCAATTGGAGGCCGGTGACTAGTGGAGTTCCTCAGTGATCGGTCCTGAGTCCACTATTGTTTGTTATATACATTAACGATCTGGAAGTAGGGGTGGAGAATTGGATAAGCAAGTTTGCGGATGATACAAAGATTGGTGGTGTTGTGGACAGTGAGGAAGATTACCGTAAATTAAAAGATGATTTAGGAAGGCTGGAAGTGTGGGCTGAGAAATGGCTGATGGAATTTAATACAGATAAATGTGAGGTGCTACATTTTGGAAAGGCAAATTTAAATAGGTCATATACATTGAATGGTAGACAATTGAGGAGTGCAGAGCAACAAAGGGATTTAGGAGTGATGGTAAATAGTACCCTCAAGGCCGATACTCAGGTAGTTGGTGTGGTGAAGAAGGCATTTGGAACGTTGGCCTTCATAAATCGGAGTATTGAATTCAAGAGTAGGGAGGTTATTATGAAACAGTACAAGGCATTGGTGAGGCCAAATTTGGAGTACTGTGTACAGTTTTGGTCACCAAATTATAGGAAAGATATAAACAAAATATAGAGAGTACAGAGAAGGTTCACGAGAATGTTGACAGGATTTCAAGGTTTGAGTTACAGGGAAAGGTTGTGCAGACTAGGGCTTTTTTCTCTGGAGCGTAGAAGATTGAGGGGGGACTTGATAGAGGTGTTTAAGATTTTAAAAGGGACAGTGTAATGTGGATAGGCTTTTTCAATTAAGAGTGGGGGAGATTCAATCTAGAGGGCTTGGTTTAAGATTGAAGGGGGAAAATTATAAGGGGAACATGAGGGGAAATTTCTTTACGCAAAGGGTGGTAGGGATGTGGAATGAGCTTCCAGCAGACGTGGTTGAGGCTGGATCATTGGTTACATTTAAGGAAAGACTGGACAGTTACATGGAGAGGTGAGGACTGGAGGGGTATGGATCGGGTGCTGGTCAGTGGGACTAGGAGGGTGTGGATTTGTTACGGCATGGACTAGTAGGGCCGAACTGGCCTCTTCTGTGCTGTAAGTGGTTATATGGTTATACGGTTAACTCCTTGTGATCATGAAGCTGTTGAACTGTTGTCTGTAATTCTCCACTGTGAACTGTCCCTACAGATTATGACTGGAATTATGGACAGATTTACACAGCTCTTATCAACTGAAAGTTTTAGATCAGAATAATTGGTGAATGTTATTTCTAGCTTTCGGCACACACTTTCACAGAAAACAGGCAGAACAAATTTACATGCTCACTCGTATGCACTCAAACAACTATGCAAATCACACTGTCAAACATCCATACATACACAAGGGTGTACACATTCACGGACATGTATGCATATCCACACACACATTGTACAAGAAATAAAAATAAAATACATCATATAAACACACCAATATATTATATAAACACACACAAACATTTTGCAAGCATTGAATTAAATTGTTTATTGCTAAGTACACTGAGATAAGTACAATGGAAAAACGTTGTTTTGCATGGTATCCAGGCAAGTGCAGCCATACAGGGCATTGATGTTGAATATTATTGTGGAGGAGGTGTTGTCACCCATTCTCATTACCCCCTTTCACTCTGCTGATTCCGTGTGGGTTAATCTGCTAATTAAGTGGGTCCGTTCTTGGTAATTGTGCAGTGCGAAACGTCCCAACCTGTCAGGGCGAGTTAAATTCCTGTCAAATTCAACCTGGCTCTGACACTTAGTGGGGGCAAGTGTCAGAGCCTGACCGAGTTAATGCACTAATCACGTTCTGGCAGTGTGAAAGCACAAATTGCTCTCACGTTGTCACCGCTGGAGGTGGGACCTCCTCTTAATATGCCAGGTTGCCGTTTAACCAGGTAAATCACAGTGCAATGGAAAAAAAGGCTCCCAAGTGCAGCATGCTTGATAAGTTTACCCAATTCCTGGGAGGGTTGGCAGTGTGAAAGGGGCTATTAAATGCTAGTTTCTTAACCTAACAAACACACAACATTGATTTGGAAAATAGCTTCAGTATAATGAAATGCCCCAAAGGACATTACAGGAGCATGATCAAGCAAACATTTGACATTGACCAACGGAAAGAGCAATGAAATGACCGAAGGCTCTGGCCAAGTGTGCTTTATGGAGTACCTTCGAGGAGGTACACATACAGAGAGGAGAAATTCAAGAGTTTAGACTTAAGGCAGAAAAACATACAGCAGAGAAAACCAACCCTTCCCTCATCTACAGAAGTGGAAAAAATAAATAAATGAGGACTGTTCAAAAGGAATTGTAGAAACAAGTGGAGAAGTAGAATGTGACTAAAAAAAAAATTGAGGTTTACTGCCTCTATTTTTGTCTAAGCAGATGTTGCTGCCTAAGTGATAATGCTCCAGGCAAGGATATGTCATTTGCATCCATTAGTAACAGAATACTGTTACAAGACAGGCCAATCAGCTGAACTGTGTTTGACTATAGAATTATCCTTCTCAATTAAATTGGCCATGCAGTCAATGTGATTTATTTTCTATTTGAGTCCTAATAATGATGCAAAAATGTTACTTATAATTAAGTTTATTGTGCCATTTAGGATAATAACTTCAGAATCATGTCATGAAATTCAGTGTTTTATAGCAGCATCTTAGCATAAACATACATCTTAAGACATTGCTATAAAAATAAAATTAATATAACAGCGCATGAAAATTAAGGCCGTGTCTTTGGTTCATTGATCATTCAGGAATCTGATGGCAGAGGGGAAGATGTCCCTGTGCCATTGAGTGCTGATAATAGCAGAGTGAAGAGGGCATGGTCTGAGTGGTGGGGGTCTTTGAGAATAGAGGCTACTTTTTTAAGACACCACCTCAAGCAGATGTCCTCAATGGTGCCTGTGATATCACTGGCCAAATAAACAACGCTCTGGAGTTTATTCTTGTCCTGAGAGTTGGTGTCTCCATACCAGGCGGCGATGCAACCAGCCAGAATGCTCTCCACAGTACACCTGTAGAAGTTTGAGTGTCCTCGGTGACATACTGAATCTCCTCAGTCACCTCACAAAGTTTAGCTGCTAGTGAGCTTTCTTCGTGATTGCATCAACATGGAGGCTCCAGGACAGGTCCTTGGAGATGTTGACACCCAGGAATTTGAAGTTCTTGACGCACTCCACTACTGAGCCCTCGATGGGGACTGGAGTATGTTCCCATGACTTCCTCCCGATGTTCACAATCATATCCTTAGTTTTGCTGATGTGGAGCACAAGGTTGTTTTCGGTACACTATTCAACGAGCTGATCTATCTCGTTCCTGTACACTTCCTCATTGCCATTTGTGATTCTGCCGACAACTGTGGTGACATCGGCAAACTTGTAGATGGCAATGGAGTTGTGCCTGGCCACACAGTCGTGGGTATATAACAAATAGAGCATGGACTAAGCATGCATCCTTGGGGTGAGTCTGTGTTGATCACTGAGGAGGAGACATTGTTTCAATTTGTACTGACTGTTTAATTGAAGCAAGCCGAGGGTGATATTTTTCAGACTGGAGGCCTGTGACTAGGTGGTGTGCCACAGGGTTCAGGTGTCACTAAAGTGTCTGGTATTGTAGATAGTGACACCAGGTTGCAGCAGGTTGTAGGTCAGTTGGGCAGGCAGGAATTTAATACAGAGAATGTGAGGTGCTGCAGGCTGAGAAACCTAAGATGGGTAGGTTCTCAGTGAACGGAAGGAATCTGGGGAGCACTGTAGAGCAGAGAGGATCAAGGAGTACAGATGATCAAGGAGTATAGAAAGGATCAAGGAGTACAGATGATCAAGGAGTACAGAGTGGATCAAGGAGTACAGAGTGGATCAAGGAGTACAGAGTGGATCAAGGAGTACAGATGATCAAGGAGTACAGAGAGGATCAAGGAGTACAGAGAGGATCAAGGAGTACAGAGTGGATCAAGGAGTACAGAGAGGATCAAGGAGTACAGATGATCAAGGAGTATAGAAAGGATCAAGGAGTACAGATGATCAAGGAGTACAGAGTGGATCAAGGAGTACAGAGAGGATCAAGGAGTACAGAGAGGATCAAGGAGTACAGATGATCAAGGAGTATAGAGAGGATCAAGGAATACAGAGAGGATCAAGGAGTACAGATGATCAAGGAGTACAGAGAGGATCAAGGAGTACAGAGAGGATCAAGGAGTACAGATACATAGAACAGTAATTTTAAGTGGATTCACAGGTAGATAAAGTTGTCAAAAAGGCTTTTGGCACATTGGACATCATCAGTTGGAATAATGAGTATAGAAGTTGGGAAGTCATATTGAAGTTGAATAAGACTTTGGAGAGGCCCATTTTGGAGTATTGTGTCCAGTTTCAGTCATCGTGCTACAGGAAAAATCTTGTCAAGCTGAAGAGGGGCAGAGAAGATTTACGAGGATGTTGCTAGGACTTGCGGGCCTGAGCTGTAGGGAGAGATTGAGCAGGCTAGATTTTTATAGAGGTGCACAAAATCATAGGAGGAGGAGATTGGGTGAACATACGGAGTCATTTGCTCAGAGGCGGGAAATCAGTAACCTGGGGACATAGGTTTATGGTGGAGCAGAGGGGAGTGATTTAATAGGAATTTGAGGGGTGACCTTTTCACACAAAAAGTGATAAATGTATGCAATGGGCTGCTGGAGGAGGTGGTTGAAACAGATATGATTGCAATGTTTAACCAAAATTTGCATGGATCGATTGGATGGGTTTAGAGGGATAAAGGCCAAATACTGGCAGGTGGGACTAATGTGGTGGGACATTTTGGTCAAGTTGGGCCAAAAGACCTTCTTCTAAGCTGTACGACCTTGAGGCAAATATTCTGTTCCCTTACTAAGAGGTAGGGTGTTGATCATGCACGGACTTAGGATACATTGTTAGGAGAAACCAAGACTTATCAACTGAAATTGAAGGTCAGAGCTTTATATATTTATGGACTGTTGTACTTGAACATTTGTGCCATTGTGAAGGAGTAGAGTCACCCACCATGTCAGTCTAACTAGAAAATGTTCACCAACCATGGAAAAAAACAAACATTTTAGTCAAACTGCTGTAGTATGGACAATATTAAATTCTGGGATCATTGCTACAAATAGGCTTTGAAAAATCTCTGGTAACTTTTGAAGTGCGACCGCATCGCTGGTACAAAACATAATGGGACTGTGCGTCTGGGAATCTAGGTTGGAAGTTAGCAAGCTCTGAACTGGATTTTGGGAATATAATATTAACTGTTGGAGTAACCTCCAGACTAAATGAACTCTTCTTGCTTCAGCAGAAGACATTATTTAAAAAATGAGAAGTTGAAGGGACATTGATAGGTCAAGCATCAGGAGTTTATGGGAATAATTCAAAAGACGCAGGACCGTTTCATTGATTCAGAGGATGAGACAACTGCGGCTGATGAGTAAAATCAAAGACAGTTTAAAAGCAAAAGATAGGGCGTACTGTATTGCAAAAATCAACAGGAAGATGATTAAAAAAGAACAAAAGGCAACTAAAAAGCAACAAGTGGAGAAAAGATGAATTGTGAAGGTAACATAAAAGAAGGCACAACATTTTTTTCAGGTATATAAAGAGTAAAAGAGAGGCATGAGTGAACATTAGACCGCTGGAAAATTATCCTGGAGAAGTGGTAAAGGGGATCAGAGAAATGGGGGATGAATAGGTATTTTGCCTCACCCTTAACTTTGGAAGACACTAGTAACGTACTAGAAATTCATGAGGGTCAGGGGCAGAAGTGAATGTAGTCACTCTTACTAAGGAGAAGGTGCTTAGGAAACTGAAGGGGCTGAAGGTGAATAAGTCACCTGGACCAGACTGACTACACCCCAGAATTTTGAAAGACGTAGCTGAAGAGATTGTGGTGATCTTTCAGGAATTGCCAGAGTCATTCAACTCTTTACAGAGAGACAAAAGTCATGAAATTATCAGCTGATTAGCCTAACTTCAGTGATTAGCAAGATTCTAGATTCCATTATTAAGGACCCTAGAATCTTGCTAAAGCCAGTGTGGTTTCCTTCAGGGGAAATCTTGGCTGACAAATCTGTTGAAGTGGTTACAAACCCAGAGGTCCCCAAAACCCAGCAGCAATAGAAATTCACCAAGACAAATGGTTACTTAAACAAAAGTTGCTTTTAATTATCTTTAAACATGAAAACAGGATCAAACTTGAACTTATTACTATTAACTTAACTAACCTAACTTAACCCCCTTCTAATTCTAAGCGCATGTGTATGTAATGTGTGTGTAAGTTTAGAAAAGATCTTTCACAGTCCAATCTCACTTCTCATTCCTCCAAGTTCACTGGTTGCAGGCAATTAATATACTGTGCACAGACATTCCTCCAAGATCACTGGTTGCAGGCAATTCATATACTGTGCACAGAATTTAATGTTTATGAAGTTTTCCAGGCTTTGGTGCTTGAAAGGTAAATGGTTACCGCTCAGGAAGGTTCTTGTCAGTTTTCAGAGAGAAATTTGTTGTTCCTGGGCACAAACTGATCCCTTCTAATCAGCCACTTCAGTGTCTTGCTGAAGAAATTTGCCCCATTAGGGTTTTCCAGATGATAACTCCTTCTTTCA
The DNA here is from genome assembly GCF_036971445.1 of Narcine bancroftii. Lineage (NCBI taxonomy): Eukaryota > Metazoa > Chordata > Chondrichthyes > Torpediniformes > Narcinidae > Narcine > Narcine bancroftii. The sequence continues at coordinate 468,286,130 of NC_091469.1, forward strand.
GGTCACCACAGAGTTCCTTTTTATTTTCCATATTTCAAGTGAAACATTAGGTAGACAGACCTCTCATCTTGTATGGACCACAATGGCTTTGACCAGACTGAACTCAGAACTCACAACCCGTCTGCAAAATGGGGTTTTCCACAAGCTTGCCAGCTGGTCCTGTTCCAGTCCCAGCTGGCTTGAGCAGAGCTCCAATATTTAAAATGAGATCTGTTTTGAAGTGTTTGTATGTGGCCTGCACTAAAAACCTGCCACAAGTATCTCCTTCAAAACATATCATAATCTGTCGCAAAGTTCTTTGAGGAAGTAATGAGCAAGACAAACAAAGGAGAGTCAGTGGATGTGGTTTACTTGGATTTTCAGAATGCCTTTGACAAGGTGCTGCACATGAGGTTGCTCAACTAGATAGAAGCCCATGGTATTACAGGGATGGTACCACATGGAAAGAAGATTGGCTGACTGGCAGAAGGCAAAAAATATAAATAAAGGGAGCCTTTTCTGGTTGGCTGCCAGTGACCAGTGGTATTCCGCAGAGTTTAGGTTTGCTACTTTTCACGTTGTATGTGATGATTTGGAAGATAGAATTGATGGCTTTGTGGAATTTGTTTGGATGATATGAAGATTGATGGAGGAACAGGTTGTGGAGGAAGTAGGAAGTCTTCAGGTCTGTGTGCTCAACCTGCTCCTGTTCACGCTACTGACCCATGACTGCATCGCCAGATCCAGTTCCAACAGTGTCATTGTTTGTAGATGACATGACAGTAGTTGGCCTCATCCACAACAATAATAAGTTGCACTATAGAGGAGAGGTGGAAAACCTTGTGAAATAGTGCGAGACTAACAACCTGAGTTTCAATGTGGACAAGACAAAGGAGATGATTGTGGACTTCAGGAGGACCAGGATCAACCACCCTCCTCTAAACATCAACAACTCTGTAGAAGAGAAAGTGGAGAGCAGCAAATTCCTTGGAGTTCACTGAACTAGTGACCTATCGTGGACACTCAGCATCTCCTCACTTGTCAGGAAGGTGCAGTAGCAGCTGCACTTCCTGAGAAGACTGAAGCGGGCAAGGTTACCGGCCACCATTATGTTACCCTTCTATAGGAGTTCCATTGAGAGCATCCTGGCTGACTGAATCACAGTGTGTAACAGCTGCTGCAGAGAAATGGATTGGAGGTCAATCCACAAGACCATAAGAGTGGGAGAGAGGATCACTGGAGTCTCCAACACCCCCCTCCACCCCTTCCACCCATCAAAGTGATATACCAGGATCGTTGTCTGAAGAGGGTGTGCAAAATCATTGAGGACCCCTTCCACCCTGCACACAGCATCTTTCAGCTGCTCCCATCAGAGAAGAGATACAGGAGGATCAAAGTCAGCACCACAAAGCTGATAAACAGCTTCTTCCCATAGGCAGTGAGAATGCTGAATGACCAAAGGAATTGTGCCCACTAACCATTCATGGCTCACATACAGTATTCAGAATCAGAATTTATTGTCATGAACAAGTCATGAAATTCAGTATTTTGTGGCAGCATCATGGTGCAAACATTCATATATAACTATCTTAAAACATTACTATAAATAAAAATAGTTGTCCACAAAATGTAAGGCAGTGACTTTGGTTCATTGATTATTCAGGAATCTGATGGTAGCAGGGAAGAGGCTGTCTTTGTGTTGCTGAGTGCTTGTCTTTAGGTTCCTGTTCCATTTTCCCAATGGTGGAGGGTATGGCCTGGGTGGTGGAGGTCTCTGAGGATAGAGGCTGCTTTTATAAGACTCCTCCTCATGTAGATGTCATTGATGGAGCAAAGTCTAGAGCCTGTGATGTCACAGGTCGAGTTAACAACTTCTGGAGTTGGCGCCTCCATACCAGGCATAGATGAAACCAGCTAGAATTCTCTCCACAGTACATCTGTAGAAGTTTTTGAGAATTGTTGGTGATGTACTGAATCTCCTCAGACACCCCACAAAGTATAGCCACTTGCGAGCCTTCTTTGTGATTGCATCAACATGGAGGGTCCATGACAGATCCTCAGAGATGTTGACACCCAGGAATTTCTTGACCCTCTCCACTACCGAGACTTCGATGAGGGGCGTGTTCCCCTTACTTCCTTCTGAAGTCCACAATCATCTCCTTGATTTTGCTAATGTTGAGTGCAAGGTTGTTGTCATTACACCGTTCAATGAGCTGAGCTATCTTCCTCCTGTATGCTTCCTCATTGCCGTCTGTGATTCTTCTAACACTGTGGTATCATCATCAAACTTGAAGATAGCATTGGAATTAAGCCTGGCCACACAGTCGTGGGTGTATAACAAGTAGAGCAGTGGGCTAAGTAGGCATTCTTGGGGTGCGCCCGTGTTGATGATGAGTGAGGAGGAGAAGACAATACTTATTTATTTATTTGTACAGATAAAATACTTGTCATACACATGTACTGTTTGTATGTGTGTTATGTCTGGTTGTGTGTCTGCTTTTTTTTGTGCTGTGGACCTGAGAACACTGTTTCGTTAAAGAAATAGCAGATAAAACCACAGAAGACCTCAGCCTAGAAACAGGGTCTTTGGTCCATCAAGTTCTTGCTGAATTATTATTCTGCCTAGTCCCATTGACCTTCACCCGGACCGTAGCCCTCAAAGCTACTCCCAGTCATGAATTAGCTAAATTTTTCTTATATGTCAAAATCGAGCCCACATTCACCTCTATCTCACCACTCGTTCCGGATTCTCACCACTTTCTGTGTGAAAATTTCCATTAAACATCTCACCTTTTACCCTTAGCCCATGTCATATAGTTCTTGCCTCACCTAGCTTCAGTGGAAAAGGCCTGCTTGCATCTGCTTTGCCTGTACCCCACATAATCTTGTATACCTCCATCAAATCTCCCCTCATTCTCCAATACTCCAGCAAATAAAGTCCTAACCTGTTTAACTTTTCCCTGTAACTCAGCTCCTCAAGTGTCGGCAACATCCCTGTAAATCTTCACTGCACTCCTTCAATCTCATTTGCCCTCATCAATGTCTTGAACAACTTCACCATAACTTCCCCACCCAATTTCCTATACTCAATACTTTGATTTATGAATGCCAATGTGTCAAAATCCCAAAGTGAAAGTACCTGTGACACCACTCTCAAGGAACAATGTTCTCCTCTGTTCTGCCGCATTCCACAGTGCCCAACTGTGATAGTCCAGATTCTATCACCAATGTATATATGTACAGATTGTAGTGTAGGATGATTGTGATTGGCTGAGAGTGTAGCCACACCTACTGGTAGGCCTTAAAGGATTGCTCCTAGCCAGACCAGGTCATTCTGGATTGGTCGACCAACCAGTCTTTTAGTTAATAAAAGCCTTGGTTTGGATCAAGAAGTCTTTGGTTCTTTCGACGTGCTCTACACCAACCATTTATCTTGGTTCATCCCCCCAAAGTGAAACACCTCAGTTTTCTGCATGATGGAATACAGTGTAGGGAAGTGGACAGTCATGTGCTTTTGTTGAGGAAATAAATAGGCACCCACAACTCTATGTGTTTTTTAAAAAAAACTTCCCCCTAAACTTACCTCCCTTCATTTTGTACCCATATCCTCTGGTGTTTGATATCCCTGCCCTGGGAAACAGGCTCTGACTGTCCAGTGCTTCTCATAATCTTGTAAAATGGGGTTTTAATTAAATTATTAATTTAAATTAATAATTTCTATTAAATTTCCTCTTATTGTTCTATGTTCCAAAGAAAAAAAGTCCCAACTCTGCTAACCTTGCCTCATAAGACTTATTTTTCCAATCCAGGCAACATCCTGGTAAATCACCTTTGCACCTTCTCTATTCCTATTATGAGGTGACCAGAACTGAACACAATATTCCTGTAATGCGCGTCGAAAGAACCAAAGACTTGTTGATCCAAACCAAGGCTTTTATTAACTAAAAGACTGGAGCATATCACAAGTAGGTCGACCAGTCCAGAATGACCTGGTCTGGCTAGGAGCAATCCTTTAAGACCTCCCAGTAGGCGTGGCTACACTCTCAGCCAATCACAGTCATCCTACACTACCATCTGTACATCTGTACATAGACACATTGGTGATAGAATCTGTACCAGTCGACCTGCTTGTAATATGCTCCAGTCTTTTAGTTAATAAAATTGTAGTGCGCGTCGAAAGAACCAAAGACTTGTTGATCCAAACCAAGGCTTTTATTAACTAAAAGACTGGAGCATATCAGAAGTCGGTCGACCAGTCCAGAATGACCTGGTCTGGCTAGGAGCAATCCTTTAAGACCTGCCAGTAGGTGTGGCTACACTCTCAGCCAATCACAGTCATCCTACACTACCATCTGTACATCTGTACATAGACACATTGGTGATAGAATCTGTACTAGTCGACCTGCTTGTAATATGCTCCAGTCTTTTAGTTAATAAAATTGTAGTGCGCGTCGAAAGAACCAAAGACTTGTTGATCCAAACCAAGGCTTTTATTAACTAAAAGACTGGAGCATGTCACAAGTCGGTCGACCAGTCCAGAATGACTTGGTCTGGCTAGGAGCAATCCTTTAAGACCTCCCAGTAGGCGTGGCTACACTCTCAGCCAATCACAGTCATCCTACACTACCATCTGTACATCTGTACATAGACACATTGGTGATAGAATCTGTACTAGTCGACCTGCTTGTAATATGCTCCAGTCTTTTAGTTAATAAAATTGTAGTGCGCGTCGAAAGAACCAAAGACTTGTTGATCCAAACCAAGGCTTTTATTAACTAAAAGACTGGAGCATATCACAAGTAGGTCGACCAGTCCAGAATGACCTGGTCTGGCTAGGAGCAATCCTTTAAGACCTGCCAGTAGGTGTGGCTACACTCTCAGCCAATCACAGTCATCCTACACTACCATCTGTACATCTGTACATAGACACATTGGTGATAGAATCTGTAGTATCACAATTCCTTTCCCAGAATGGGCATTGTCAAGATGAGAAACAATAATAGAGTCTAAAAGAACCAGAGTCCAGGTAGAGTGGGAGGATAGCTCATTGAGGTCAGAGTAGAAATCTATTGAGGAGATTTTTTTGTTAAATTGGTCTGATCTCCTCCTTTCCCTTCCTTACATTCTTGAATAAATTTACTTTACTGATGCCTAACGATGTACCATCTGATGAAGTTCAATCCCAAAAGAACATGAATATTCACAGCCCATTCTACAACGAGTCATTGCCTATCCTCCAGCAGTCTGAACTTTTAGTCAATGTGTGTTGTGCCAAAAGTAACTCGGCGAGGCAATATTTGGAAAGGGTAGGGCAAGCATTCTTTCCTGGTTGTGGTCGTGTTTGAGTTTAACTTCACACCTGCCCAGTATTCAGTACAAAGTGAATAAACAATGAGATGTTGGAGGGGCTCAGTAAGTCAGTGAGCATCCACAGACAGAAATGGGCAGTCAATATTTTGGATTAGGAACAATTTTTGAGACTGAAATATTCCACGTTAAAGCAGAAGACCAACCTTTGCATCAAATTTACTATGGTAATTCCACAGGACTTTATATTTTAAAAAAAACATTGTTCATGTATTGTAAACTTTGCTGGCAAGCCCTGCATTTATTGCCTATCAACTTGTTTTTTTGAACCACTAGAGCCCCTGTGTTGATGGGCTGGGAGCCATATGATTTTGATCCATGCAAGAGCTGCAGCATTCTTTTCCAGGTCAGCATGGGATGTGAGTTGGAAAAGAATCTGAAGGAAGGTGATCGTGTTTTCACACACCCACTGCATACCCTTTCAAGATGTAAACTTTGAGAGGTGCTATGGAAGCCTTGGCAATTTTAAATAGATAACACTGAATTAGATCATAAACTTGACTGAACACTCACCACAGTGGTGGTGAGCGTGCTAAATGGAGAATGAATGTTACAATGTGACACTAAGGATGTAAAACGTATTTGAGCCGTTTTCTTTTATTGTAAATAATTTATTATGAGTTTATTTTTGGAAAAAAATAATAATTGACCAGCCTAGTAGTGCTGGTAGTAGATCTGCTGCCTTCTAGCGTCAGGTGCCTGGGTTCAATATTAATCTCCTGTACCTTTTGAGTGGAGTGTACACATTCTCTCTATGTCTGCATGGGTTTTGTCTGGGTGCTCTGGTTTCCTCCCACATCCCCAAGGTTTGTGAGTTAGTTGGTTGACTGGCCACTGTGAATTGTGGGAGAAATGATAGAAATGCGCAGTGAATAAAATGGGATTAGAGCAGGATTCCTGTGAATGGGGCCTTGATGGTCAACATGGACGTAGTAAATCAGTGGTTCTCAACCTTTTTCTGTCCACTCACATACCACTTTAAGTACTCCCTATGCCATCGGTGCTCTGTGATTAGTAAGGGATTGCTTAAGGTGGTATGTGAGTGGGAAGGGAAGGTTGAGAATCACTGCTCTAGACCCAATTGTTACTGAAATATTTTGCTTGAGCAAAATTGTCATTGGCCCATTTCCTTTGGAGTTATGAAGCCATGCACATAATGAGTCAATTAGCTATGATTTAAACTGCGCTGGGTGGGTCACGTCTCCAGAATGGAGGACCATCGCCTTCCCAAGATCGTGTTATATGGCGAGCTCTCCACTGGCCACCGTGACAGAGGTGCAGCAAAGAAAAGGTACAAGGACTGCCTAAAGAAATCTCTTGGTGCCTGCCACATTGACCACCGCCAGTGGGCTGATATCGCCTCATACCGTGCATCTTGGCGCCTCACAGTTCGGCGGGCAGCAACCTCCTTTGAAGAAGACCGCAGAGCCCACCTCACTGACAAAAGGCAAAGGAGGAAAAACCCAACACCCAACCCCAACCAACCAATTTTCCCCTGCAACCGCTGCAACCGTGTCTGCCTGTCCCACATCGGACTTGTCAGCCACAAACGAGCCTGCAGCTGACGTGGACATTTACCCCCTCCATAAATCTTCGTCCGCGAAGCCAAGCCAAAGAAGAAAGAAACTTTTCTTTACAGCTTAAGCAATCGTTTACTAATCACAGTGCACCTATGGCATAGGGAATACTTAAAGTGGAATGTGAGTGGAAAGAAAAAGGTTGAGAACCACTGTGGTAGGCCAAAGCTTGTTTCCATGCTATGACTCTACCACACAACGAACAAATGAAGTATAAACTAGTGGAAGTTAGTCTGCTTGACTGAGTAAGCAAAATAAATTTAAGGTGATGTGCACTATTAAGGTGAATTTTCAACTTTGAATTTGGACCTAAAGCTGTGTAATAAGATGAAATGTACACAAACCCATCATCTACAGGAAACCTCTTGAGATTTCCTGAAGCATTTTCGCCATCCGAGACACATTATGCCACCAAGCTCTGATTGTTAAGCCTTGAGCCTCCATACACATCTCTCCACTATGGTTTGCTTTAAGAGCAACTTCCGCCTAGCTTGCGATGTCTTTAAACAAATATTGCCATGGCTCACTGTCCATGCAGCACTAAGTTGAAGATAACAGTCACAGAACTGAACATTTATCATGTTGCACAGAACAGGAACATATATCAACTAATCAGGAAAGAGAAGAAAGCAGAATCCAGATTTCCATTTGAAAATGAAAATAGAACGTAGAATATTACAGCACATTACAGGTCGCTGCACCCAGGATGTTGTGCGAACCAATGCAAAACCCACTCCACAGCAATCTAACTCTTCCTTATCTCACATCGTTTCATCCATATGCCTTTCTAAGCATCTTTTGAATGTCCATATCATATCACCCTCATAAATTGCACTAGAATCATAGGTGGTTTGATCTGAAGGTGCCTTGGGTAATTTGCGTTAACAGTACTGGATGCATGCTGCCAATGGCTCGGTTTACAAATGAAAATTGTATGTGCCAATCCAAAAACAATTCCTCACCAGTATCTTTCTGTTGAATGAGCTGAGGCTTTTGAAATGTGCAAAGGTTGGTCTCAGCACCACAGATTAAACCGGGCTAGGGAATACATAAGGAAATAAGAGCAGCAGTAGCCAATATGCTCATCGTTCAGTGTAACTGTAGCTGATCTTACCCAGCCGACATCTCTTCTGATATCAGAAGAGATTGCAGATGCTGAAATCCGGAGCAAAACAACAAACTCCAGGAGGAATTCTGCAGGTCAAGCAGCATCTGATGAAGGGTTTTCACCAGAAACGTTGAACATCCTTTTGCCACAACAGATGCTGTTTGACCCTTTGAGCTCCTCCAGCAGTTTTTTTTTGTGCTATCATCTTGCCCACAGAAGGCAGAGGGCAATTGTATTTGGTTTGTATTCTGCAAGGAGGTCGGTGACCAGCGGTGTTGCGCAGGAATCTGTTCTGGGACCCTTCCTCTGTGATAATTCTAAGCAACCTAGGTGAGGAAGTAGAAAGGTGGATCCGTAAGTTTGCAGATGTCACGAAGGCTGATGGTGTTGTGGATAGTCTAAAAGGTGGCCAGAGGTTGCAGATGAACATTGATTGGCGGCAGAGTTGGGCTGAGAAGTGACAGATGGAGTTTAACCCAGAAAAGTGGGAAGTTGTTAATTTTGTTAGGTCAACTTTGAAGACCGAATACAGAATGTTAATGGGAGAACTCGGTGCAGTGTGGACCCACTGAAAAATCTTTAGGTCCATGCTCATAGGACACTCAAAGCTGCCTCACAGGTTGATAGTTTTGTAAAGGATGTTGGCCTTCGTTAACCATGGGATTCAGTTCAATAGCCATGAGGTAATGTTGCAGCTACACAAGACCTTAGACCCCTCCCCTTTCCAATATTGTGTTCAGTTCTGGGCACCTCACTACAGGAAGGATTTGGATGCTATAGAGAGGGTGTGGAGGAGATTTACAAGAATGCTGCCTGGATTGGAGAGCATGTCTTCTGAGGATAGGTTGGGTTTTCTCTCTGGAGTGACAGAGGATGAGGGGTGGTCTGATAGAGGCGTGTAAGATGATAGGCATAGATCGTGTGGATGGCTGGAGGATTTTTCCCAATGCTGAAATTGCGAACTTGAGGGGGCATAGTTTTGAGGTGCTTGGAAGTAAGTACAAGGGGAGATATAAAGTTTTCACACAGAGAGTGGTGAGTGCTTGAAATGCACTGCCAGCAATGGTAGTGGAAAGCAGCTACCATGGGATCTTTTTGGACACAATGAGATAGGTACATGGAACTGAGAAAAACAGAGGGTTATGCAGTAAGGAAATTCTGTACAGTTGTTAGAGTAGATTATTATGTCAGCACAACGTGGGCCAAAGGGCCTGCTCTGTGGTGTAGGTTTCTATGTGTCTCTTCTGTTCCAGTACTGCCAGTAAGCCAAGGAATGGAATGATTAGAAAAGGAACTAAATTAAATGCTAACTTGCTCAGTCTTTCTAAATTTTAGTTACACAAAGAACCAAATATGATACTAAAGGCATGCTTGATTTTCTTCTTGGCTCCTCTAGGATGTGCTGGGTTTTGGGATAATGTCACCTGCTGGATGCCAGCCAAGGTGGGAGAAACAGTCAACGTGCCCTGTCCAAAAATCTTTGGGGACTTCAAAAATGAACCAGGTTTGGATTGTTGACTTGGGGAAAAAATATGCTAATGTTTTTGGGAAGCAGTTTGTGTGGGGAGAATTTTTTTTGGATGGGATTAAATTCATTTTAGATGTAATTTGACATGTATTCATAGATGAATTTACAATAATTAAAAAATTTAATTTTTTAACATTTAAATTTATACATACGGCACGGTAACAGGCCATTTCGACTCACTAGTCTGTGCTGCCCTATTTACACTCAATTAATCTACAACCCCCGGTACATTTAGAGGAAACTAGAGCCCTGGGGAAAACCCATGCAGACATGGGGAGAATGTACAAACTCCTTATAGACTGTGCGGAATTTGAATCCAGGTCCCGATCACTGGCACTGGAAAGGCATGGTGCTATCCGTTACGCTAATGGTTCCGCTCCTGATTTGTTGAAAGTGATAATGTGAAGGCTCGAGATGTGACTATACCACACAACTATACCATCCATGTTTCCCTCCCACCACCTTCCACAATCACAAAAGCTTTCTCAAGTTAATTTACTGCAGTAGGCCTTATTTAGGCCTACTGCACAGTACGAGCCCTTTAGCCCATAATGTTGTGTTGACCTATACAAACCTGCTCCACAACAATCTAATTTTCCCCTACCTCACACCCATAACCCTCTATTTTACTTACATCCATGTGCCTATCTATGACTCTTTTAAAATGTCCCTATCGTAGCAGCCTCCACTAGCACCCTCAGCAATGCATTTCAGACATCCACCACTCTCTGAGAGAAAAATAAAAGTGTCTCTCACTTAAACCATTCTCTAATCACCTTAAACAGATGTGCTCTGCTATTGTTGCTCTGGGAAAAAGGTGCTAGCCCTCATGATCTCATATACCTCTATTAAGTCACCTCACATCTCTTGTCGCTCCAAAGAGAAAAGCCCTAGCTCCATCAACCTATACTATATGTGAGATGAGACTGCAATAACGGATGTTATACAGACACTCCTACAGTTTAGTCAAGGTTAATTTATAAAAGTAATAGAGTAGTTGATGAGATTACATTCTGTGAGGCACCGCATGTTTAAACGAGTCATCCATTTTCATCAGTGATGCCTTCTTATATTATTTTTTTTATTTTAATGATATAGCACAGTTGAAAGCCCTTCAGCCCATGAAACCAATTACAATCAATTAACCATGCAGTTGGTTTTGGAGGGTGGGAGGAAACTAGAGAATCCAGAGAAAACCCACTCAGGTCATGAGGAGAATGTACAAACTCCTTGCAGACCGGGCTGGGTTTGAACTCTGGTTGTGGGCAATGTAATGGCATGGAACTAACCACTTCACTCAACTTGCTGCCTATCATTGATTCACAAGATGAGACAGCATAGAAATGGGTCCTTCCGCCCAGTCTCTTCATACCAGCAAAGTGTTTGTCTGAGCTAGTCCTATTTGCTGCATTTATAACCCTCGAGGCTTTCCTTATCCATGTACTTGTCTAAATGTCTTTTAGATGTTACAAATATCTTTTAAATGACCTAAATTTATCTACCTCTAATATTCGGTGTGAAAAGGTTGCCCATCTGGTCCCTTTTAAATTTTTCAGATTCAGGTTTATTGTCAGAGTACATACATGGCAACACATACAACCCTGAGATTCTTATTTCCTGCAGGAGTGGCAGCATTACCACTGATTGGTAATGCAAAAAAAAACGGCACACAGCGTAAACATGTAAACAGATAACAAATGTAAACAAACTGTGCAAAACAGAGAGAACAAAAGAAAGTTGATAAAGTTCACAAGTAAGAGTCCTTAAATGAGTCTCTGATTGCATTTGTAGTGGAGAATTCTGATGGTGGTGGTGGTGGTGGGGGGGGGGGGGGGGGGGGGAGGGGTGTGTTAGCAGTTGTTCCTGAACCTTGTGACACCTATACCACTTACCTCACTTTAAACCCCTGCCCTCTAATTTTAGATGTAAGGGGAATCAGCAGAAGGTTGACCTCTCCGAAGTTTGAGAATAGTTAATACTCACACAAAAGATTGTAGGATAACTTAAATCAAAGGAAACTCCTTTGATAATCAGATTTAAGTAAATCATGCAGGGATTTTTTTTACATGAGGATCTGGAACAAACACAACTTCATTGCAATGTTTAAAATATCTACAATAAAATCTGAAGAAATTTATACAGCTGATGTTAGGCATATTTAGTTCATTTCAAGTGATGTTTTGGTGCAAGTCATTATGAGCAGGGAGAAACCCATTAATATTTCTCTTCAAGGCAACATAAGCAAGAACTGCACGGCGAACGGGTGGACAGATACATTTCCGGGATATATTAACGCATGTGGAGGTAACATCAGTGAGATTACTAAAAAGGTAAGCATGCATACGTGTTTCCCACCACTATGGGTAGGCAGACATATCTGGAACTTCTCATTTTCATCAAACCCACAGAGAGCTGAATTTAAAATTATCATCCTCAAAATCGGAACCTTTTCAAGTTAAGTGAAGTTTGTGAAGTCACACAAAAACTTTTCAAAGTGGTTTTGTGACTTTTGTTTATTTTTTAAAAACATAGAAATGTTGCTTCCAGTCTAATTGTTTCATAATAGTTCACGCACATCTGTGGAGAGAGAGCAAGACTTTAAACCTTAATCCTGCTTATCTCCATTGACATTGCCTGATCTGCTGTAAGCTCTCAGCATTTTATTTGTTTTTATTTTGGATTTCCAGCACTTTTGCTATTCAAATTTTGTATTTATTTCACAGTTTGAAAGAGTGCAGAGAAAATGTATTTTGCTGTAAAGTGCATGGAAAATTTACAAGGATGTTACTCGACTTGAAGAGCTAAGTTATAGGGAAAGGTTGAATAGGTTAGGACTTTATTTCTGCAGTGTTGGAAAATGATGGGATGTTTGATAGAGGGAGACAAAATTATGAGAGGTGTAAAATAGGTTAAATGTAACCAAACTTTCTCTACTAAGATTGGGTGAGACAAGAACTAGAGGATATGGGTGAAGGGTGAAGGGGGAAATGTTTAAGGGGTACAATAGGAGCAACCTCTTCACTCAGAGGGTGCTGAGAGCTGCCAGTGGCAGTGGGGGGGGGGGGGGGTGTGGGCTCAATTTTGGCACAAGATTGGATTGTTACATGGATGGGTGCGGCATGGTCCGCGTTCAGGTGGATGTGACTAGGCAAGATAAATAGTTCAGCATGAATTAGATGGGCTGAAGGACATGTTTCTGCATTGTAGTGTTCTATGGTTTGATTTGGATATTTGGGTAGGACAATGGAATTTGTTTTAATGTGTATCCGGAGTTAACAAGGCTCTTTTAAAATGAGAATGTGAGGGAAATTGCTCCAATTTAAGCAAATTATGTAAAAGTCGTATCCATTTGTTGGTTGGACAAAAATTTAAGAAATTGATGAACAACCCAAAGTGGATAAAATAAATGTTTGGATGAGTATGTTTGGATGTTGGAGCTCTTTACTGCTGCTCTCCATACAAATTCAGTCCTAAGATGATAAATGAGAGGTAATGTTTCTTCTCATTTATATTTGAGGTATGTCACTATCCCTACCTCATCACAATCCATGTGCAGTTCTCAAAGGAACTTTTCTCTGTTGTACTTGTTACGAGCCCAGAGGACCCCAAAACCCGGCGGCAATAGAGATTCACCAAGACAAATGGTTACTTAAACAAAAGTTGCTTTTAATTTTCTTTAAAAATGAAAACAGGATTAAACTTTATCTTATTACTATTAACTTAACCTAACATAATCCCCTGCTAACTCGAAGCGCACATGTATGTAATGTATATCTAAGTTTAAAAAATGTCTTTAATTCAGAGTCCAATCTCACTTCTCACTCCTCCAAGTTCACTGTTGCAGGCAATTCTTATACTGTGCATAGAATTTAACCTTTATGAATTTCACCAGGCTTTGGTGCTTGAAAGGTAAATGGTTACCACTCAGAAAGGTTCTTGTTGGTTTTCAGAGAGAGATTTGTTGTTCGCTGGATACAAATTGATCCCTTCTAATCAGCCACTTCAGTGTCTTGCTGAAGAAACTTGCCCATCAGGTTTTTCCAGATGATAATCTCTTTCTTTCAGATCACCACAGAGTTCCTTTTTGTTTCCCTTATTTCAAGTGAAACATTAGTCCTCTCCTCTGGTATGAGCCACAAGGGCTTTGATCAGGCTGAACTAAGAACTCACAACTCATATCTCTCTCTCTCTCTCTCTCTCTCTCTCTCTCTCTCGCTCTCTCTCAGAAAAGTCTATTTTTTCTCTCTCTGCTTGCAAAACCATATGACCCTCTTAGAATAGCAAACTGCATCAGACAGCCTGCAGTTCCAAACCTAATCCTTCGAGTTCTTTCATCTGTTGCTTTTCAAAACAACAATCCATTAGTGAAGTCCCTTGGGTACTCATCAAAGTTTATGCAAAGGCACTCAGAACCAGGCCTGTCTGACTTGAGCAGAGCTCTAATATTTTTAAATGAGATCTGTTTTGAAGTGTTTGTATGTGACCTTCACTAAAAACCCTGCCACACTTTATCTCCCAAAACATATTTATATACAATATAAAACACAACATATTCTGTCACACACTGGACTCTGCTTCATTTTTTCCCTACCTCGCATTAAAGTACAGGTTGGCTTGTCTGGCTAGCATGTAAATCAAAATGATTCACTGTATCCTGACAAAAAATAAACCAAAAACATCAATTGAATATGTCAAAGACTACAATCCATGTCTTGGCCTAACTGATGGCCTTGATCCCCTTGCTCGATCCTTACCTGGTGTAGACACCTACAGTCTAAGATCCAAAGCATGCCAGAGCCAGAAACAAAGTCCGTATGGAGACAGGGCCTCTGGCAATGCACTTCAAAGCTTCCACCTGGTAAATGTACCCCAAATGTTTGACCGCCAGCAAAGCCCACCTCCACTTCTATCAGTGGGTTAGTTTTAATTGTTTTCAGATGTTTCCAATATTTAAAATCATTTAAAAATTAATACAATTGAAATAAATTTTAAGAAACTATCAGTTATTCTGTTTAAAGACGTAAAATTTAACCCAAATCACCATTAACATAAATAATTAAAACTGTTTAAAGCGAAATTGTTCATAGAATGAAACTTGCCTTCCTTTTGTTTTACATCGTTCATATTTACATTAAAGAAATCTAAAAATACTCAAAATCGGGCAGTGATAGTAAACCTTTTTAAAACTTGTGAAAATGTTAATGCATTTGATTATGTAATATATAACCTTTCTCTCAATATTTACTAAAGTTCAGCCAAAGTTAAACCTGAGCTAAACCATAATTATTAAACAAAAAGCCAAGTACTCAAATCCCTAAATGCATGAGTGAAATATTTAATTATGTCATCACACACTTTTTGACAACAGGAAAAGCATTTGTTCTTATTTTAGTCCAAAGATTTTGAATTTTAGAAGCACCAAGATATGCTGATGTGGCACGTTGAGGTACCAGCAAGCAAGCTCAAAACTCAAAAGACTGTACAACAGGCTTTATTCAGGTAAAAGTCTGAACACCAGTTCATGCTTTGGTGGCTCCCCGTGTGACTGGCTCAGGAGGAGCCGACTCAGGTCTATATTCGGGTCGGTTGATTGACAGCCAGCCAGGTGGAGTCAACCCCCTATGGGGTCTATTCAGGTCGCTGGAGTCAGCCCTTAGGTAGTGTTCCTGCAGGTCCAGAGATCGGCCCCTACAGTAGGCTGGTGGTCGTATCGTCACATTTGGGTACTAGGGATAAATAATGAATGACTCCGAAAGAAGAGCTCAGGTCTGAAATATCGACTGTCATTTGATTTCTGTGGATGCTGCAGGACCTGCTGAGTTTCTCCAGCACATTTGTGCATTGTATTATCAATTGGATCTTTCTTTAGCAGGCAATTAGTGCAGGCTGCAGCACACGGAGCAAGTTAATCCACTGATTGTATTATTTCTGTGTGGATTAAAATATCCATTCTTATGCAAGAGACCATAATCCAAGACTGATTTTTGAAAATATTTTTATTTTAAGGACTTGAGGTAAACAGATGGGATTTCTGTTTATCTGAATAGGCCAGCAAATGGGAACTTGTCTCTCTTAGTTTGTCTAACAATTTGAAGGCCACTTAGAAAAAGCCTACAGGCAGTCCATGTCATTCCAGTTTAAATTAGCAGCTATTACAAATCGATGTTAAGCCTAGATAGTACATTAAACCATAGTTGGGTGTGATTAAAATATATTAATGAGATTAAAAGCAGCATCTTCAACCAGATATGATAACAAAACCACCCAAAGCATTAGGGAATAGTTAAAACATAGAATTAGGCCATTCAGCCTGCACATTACTACTTCCTTCTCTTGGCCCCTTCTCAGTAATCCTGCAAGTTTTCCTCAACATGTCTTCACCCAGTTCCCTCTTGAAGACCACAATGCAATCTATTAGGGGTACTATAGGGGGAGAATTTCTTCACTCAGAGTGGTGGGAGAATAGAACGAGCTGCCAGCTGGCTCAATTTTAACATTTAAGAAAAAAATTGCAAAGGTACATGGATGGGAGGGGTATTGAAGGATATGGACTGGATGCGGATCAGAGGGATTGGGCAGAATAATACTTTGGCACAGACTAGGAGAGCCAAAAGGTGTGTTTTTTGTCCTGTGATGTTCTATGGTTCCACCTCTGCCACATCTGCAAATTCCTACCACAGATCCCACCACATTCAATGTAAAATTAGTTCTTCCTCACGTGTCTAAATTCTCCCCCACCCCCCATCTTTGGTTTTTACCTGTGATCTCTAGTCCTTGACCCCTGCATCCATGCAAACAGCCTTCGATTTTCCATCCCCCCCCCATCATTTTAGGTAGTTCCATCATATTTCCTCTCGCCATTCTCCTAGCTAAAAAACACCACCCCCATCTCTCCCCACAATCTCTCCAATGTTGTCTCTCATCCAAGGAGTTATTGTCGTAAATCTTTCCTGGACCATCTTCACATCCTTCCTCTAATGTGGTGATCAGGAGTGAACAACTTACTCCTCTGAGGCCAGAGTAGTGATTTATAAAGGCTCATTACATCTCTACTGCTCTAACACTCCATGGCTCTGTTGATAAAAAACAGAAATGTGCACATTTACCTGCTTTATCAGCGTACCCTGCCACTTTCAATAGCCAGTGCATATCACATAGAAGGCACATTCAGGTGGCCAAAAGGGGGAGGACAATAAAGGTTCATGAAATATGAGGGACATAGATAAGGTAAATAATCACAGCCTTTTTCGCAGGGTAGGTAAATCTAAAACTGGAGGGGAGAGATTTAAGGTGGGGGGGAAAGTTTAAAAGGAGGCCTAGGTGCCCTCTCTTCCCACAGAGGGTGGTGTGAATAAATGCCAGAGGGGATGATAGAAGTGAGTCCAAAGACATTTAGACAGGTAAATGGATAGGAAAAGTTTAGAGGGATATGGTCTGAATGCGGGTAAATGGGATTAGCTTAGCATTGGCAAGATGGGCCAAAGGGGCCATTTCCATGCTATTCTAACACTAGTTGATGTGGAAGGGTTAGGATTGCCTGCAAGAAAGCTTCCCTATCCTTCAGCAATTCAAATCTGTATTACCCCCATCTCCAGGAATGTTCACAAATAATCTTCTTCAGGAACTCAGGGCAGCATTAGTGAATTCTTCCATTCTTCCCCCTCCAATGCACGATCAGAAGTGCTGAAGGAACCCAGCAATCATGCAGCATCCATGGAAAGACGACGTTTCAAGCTTGAGGAAAAATGGTGAGGGGAGTACCTTCGTCATCCTTCTGACAGATGTTCCTGATGAGTTGGGGTTCCTGATGAAGGGCTCAGGCGTGAACTGTCGACTGCCTATTGCTTTCTGTGGATGCTGAGTTCCTGCAGCCTTTTTTTGTGTATTCTCTCTGTGATTAGTTTGTCTCCCAAAACTGGCTTTTCCCCAACAGCTCTCATTAAAACACTTATTGCCTCCTCTTTTTAACGGATTCCAGCCATCGTTGTTGGTATTTAACCTCACTCCAACCTATATCTTCTGCTTGCCTCTCTCTCCCCCTTTGTCTGACACCTGCCTATCAACTGTCTGTCATCCCTCATTCTTCCCTGGTTCACCAATCCCACTTAGGTCCCCGTCCATTATGCTACCAATCTTCTCTCTGCACCCACAGACTTGATGAGGGATTCCAGCTTGAAATGTTCACAATTTCTTTTCTCCCACTGATGCTACTGGACCATCTGAGTTCCTCCAAAGGCTAAAAAAATCTGCAGTCTCTGCAAAAAAAAAGGCGCTGGAGAATCTCAGCAGGGCCATGCAGCATCCACGGGAAGTAAAAGGCCGTTAG
Organism: Narcine bancroftii; assembly: GCF_036971445.1. Taxonomy (NCBI): domain Eukaryota; kingdom Metazoa; phylum Chordata; class Chondrichthyes; order Torpediniformes; family Narcinidae; genus Narcine; species Narcine bancroftii. The sequence continues at coordinate 468,304,015 of NC_091469.1, forward strand.
CATTTGGACGCTGAGCCCTTCATCCGGAATGTCAAAAATCTTTCTGTGGGTGCTGTGTGCCTGCTGAGTTTTTCCTGCACATTTGTGTACTGTATTAGATCCCGGCACCTGTAGATCTTTACCTCCATCAGATTATTATTTAAATGGTAAGCAATTGCAGCCTGCTGGTGTGCGGAAGGACTTGGGAGGGCTTGTGCATGAATCACAAAAGGTTGGTCTGCAGGTGCAGCTAGATGTCAAGAAGGTAGATGGAATGTTCACATTCATTGCTCGAGGGATTGAATGTAGGAGCAGGGAGGTTATGCTGCAACTGTACAAGGTCCTGATGAGGCCGCATCTGGACCACGGCGTGCAGTTCTGATCTCCTTACTTGAGGAAGGCTTTGGAGGCAGTGCAAAGGAGGCTTACTAGGTTGATCTAGGTTGATTGGTGGGATGTGGAGGGGTGGAGTCCACCTCTGAGGAGAGATTGGGTTGTCTGAGACAAGAATGAGAGGGGATCCTATAGAAATGTATAAAATTACGAAAAGCATAAGATAAGACAGAGGTAGTTGAGTTGTTCCCTTTGGTGGGGGAGACCCAAATTAGGAGAAAAAGACTCAAGATTCAGGAATAGTAGATTTCAGACGGAGATAAGGAGGAACTGCTTTTCCCAGAGGCTTGTGAATCTATGGAATTCACTGTCCATTGAAGCAGTGGCAGTGATCTCAGTGAATATATTTAAGACGAAGGTGGATAGACTTTTGCAAAGTGGGGGAATTAAGGGATATGGAGGAAAGGTAGGTCATCAGATCAGCCATTATCTCATTGAATGGGGGAGCAGGCTCAATGGGACGAATGGCCCACTCCTGCTCCTATTTCTTCCGTACTTATCCTCTTATCTGTGGTCTCTCATGTGCCTCAAGGGTTAGACCCAGTCTGCCAGGTTTCTGAACAGGTTTAGTCAATTAAGGGTCAGGATGTGCCAGATATACAGCCCCATGTTAATGGGAGCCCTTCTGTTGGACCTTGAGCTCGGACAGATTGAGTGTTGGAGAACTCCCCTGTTACCACAGCAGAGGGCAAGATGAGGATGGTAAAGGGTGGGGAAAGAGTATGATGAAGGCAAACTGAGACTCACTGTGGAGCCAAAGAGTTTGGAACATTTTGAAAAGAATGCATTTGAGTCTCAAGGGAAATTTAACAGAAATATTCATAGCTGATGTGGCTTCAACAGGGAAAGAAAATTCTCTTTCCACTGAGGGGAGGATAGGCGGTTTTACAACAGGGATATAAAATAATTAACAAAACAAAGTACATGGATGATACAGTTTCTTTTCACTCAACAAGTTCTTGTGGAATGTATTGGCTGGAAAGTTGATGGGAACAGATTCAATCTCAACATTCAAGAGTATTAGATAAATACTTATATAAATTACACAGGTATGACACTAATCAGATAGATAAGAGCTTTCAAAAGACATACTGTACATTGACTAACCTCCCATGATGCACTATGATTCTATTAAACAAGATCATAAATTTGTTTCAGAGAACTTCCATAGTTTCTCAGAGAAACTGTGGTTTGTAAAAATTCTCTCAAAGTTGCCATGGGAAACAGCCTAGACATTTGTTTTTTTTCATATTTCACATTTCAGTTTGCTGAAACTCGTCGTAAATAATTTTCTTTTGCATCAAAGTATGTTTTATTTCAGGAAGCTTCAAAGTTTAATAGCTTAATTCAGTTGTGGCAATGGTTGTCAAACTTTTTCTTTCCATTCACATACTACCTTAAGTATTCCCTATGCCATAGGTGCTCTGTGATTAGTAAGGGATTGCTTAAGGTGATATGTGAGTAGGAAAAAGGTTGAGAATCACTGCTCTAGACCCAATTGTTGCTGAAATATTTTGCTTGAGAAAAATTGTCATTGGCCCATTTCCTTTGGAGTTATGGAACCGTGCACATAACGAGTCAATTAGGTACGATTAAAACAGTGGTTTTCAAACTTTTTCTTTCCACTCACATACCACCTTAAGCAATCCCTTACTAATCACCGATGGCATAGGGAATACTTAAGGTGATTTGTGAGTGGAAAGAAAAAGTTGAAAACTTTTGAGTTATGGCTTTAATATTTTAAAACGCTCACTTTTTGCTATGGTGTCACGATAGATTTTGTACCCAAGATCGGAGCAGAAAAGGGGCAAAGGAGACAACAGATCGATTTTGACACTAAAATGCCCCACTCATTTTCCTTTCCTGAAGAAGCCACTTCCACAGACTTGATTCTCGTTGTTTTTTTAGCCGTTATATTTAAAAAGCATTTCAAGTGCTGTTTATTGAATTCTGGTTATTTCTCCACCTTTGAAATCCAACTAATTAAAGTGGACCTGGTTAATCCCTTTGTAATTGTTCCAATATATCTTAGAAAGATATATAACCTTAGAAAGATTGTATCTTCCTACAACCTGCCCCTCAACATTATCCGTACTACACTCCTGAAAAGATGTTTTTGACATGGACGGTCCTCGCACCCTCTCTATTATTAACAGTTCCCTGGCCACTGGCACTGTTCCAATTTGTTTCAAACATGCTGTGGTCCAGCCCCTCCTGAAAAAAACAGCTTAGACCCCACCACACCCAAAAATTACAGACCTGTTTCTAAACTTCCATTTCTGTCAAAGGTCCTTAGCCAATTGATGAAAACAACATATAGGAAAGATTTCAGTCAGATTATAAGGCCCACCATAGCACAGAGTCAGCCTTACTAAAAGTGTAATGACCTGTTCCTTTCCACTGACTCAGGTAGCTCCACCATAATAATTCTCCTGGACCTTTGTGTGGTTTTCGATACTGTGGATCACGCTATTTGAATAGACCATCTCCCGTATAGGGTCGGTGTCAATGGCAAGTCCTTGAACTAACGATCAATCAAAGATAGCCAGCCTCACGAACAATCTAGAGGACATAAAGTTTTAGATGGCTCAAAACTTCTTGCAGCTAAACAAAGGCAAATTTGAGTTTATCCTATTTGACCCCGTAATTCTACAAAATTATCTCCAAAAGTCATGGTAATTTATCCACCCTCATTAAACCCCATGTCAAACCCCTTGGTGTAATATTTGATTCCACCTTCAAGTTCGACAAACAAGTTAATGCAGTAATAAAGCTAGCTTTTTCCAGCTTTGTATGATTGCCAAAATCAAATTACTCCTTTCATTTAAAGATCTTGAGAAAGTTATCCATGCCCTTATATTCTCCTGTTTAGAGTATTCTAATTCTATAAATACTTGGATTAGTTAATCGTCATTATCCCGTCTGCAACTGGTTCAGAATGCTGCAGCCAGGCTTCTGACAGGTGCCAAGAAGATTGTCCATATCACTCCTATTCTGGCCTGCCTGCACAGCTCAGAATTGATTTTAAAGATCTCCTGTTTGTTTATAAAGCCCTAAACAAGCTAGCCCCCCTCTTATATCACAGCTCTTCACTTCAAGACCCCTCAGGTCAGCTAACTTGGGGCGCTTGGCTGTTCTGCGCTCAGCTCAGAGGAAATTGTGCCTTCTCTTTTGAAGGCCCCCCAAACTGTCGAACAACATTCCTCCTCCTGCCAAATCGGCCCCTTCCATCAACTCTTTTACATCCAGATTGAAGATGTACTTTTATTCACTCGCGCTTTGAGTCCTCCTCATTCATCTGATTTTTACCTTATATTCTAATCTCTCGTTTTTGTTTCATTCTGTATTTAAAATAGTGGCCTAGTTTGATGTCTTTTTGATCCGTATAGCACTTTGGTCGACGTGAGTTGCTTTAAATGTGCTATATAAATAAATAAATAGATAGACTGAACTAAACCAAAACAAGAACATTTGTACCTTTGGGTATGTGGCAATGTTTAATTTGCTTTTATATCCAATTCAATTCAGCAAGGTAGAACTGCAGCTTAGTCATATAGCACAGAACAGTCCCTTTAACCCAACTTATTGACGATTATAATTATGACTTTATGGTCATATACATTGTACAATGTACATATGCACTGAAATTCTTACATGCAGCACCTGAGCAGGTACTTCGTTTAAAAAAAATGACAAAACAACTAAAAACCAACTGCAACCATATACTTCAATGTAAAAAAATGCCAGTGCTGCCAGAACTGTTGAAGCAGCAGCACTTCTCCTGGTGCAGACCTGGGGAGAGTGGGGAGCGGAGACATAGTGCTCATCTGCAGGATTCTACCGGCCAGTCCCAATGCAGGGAGTGTGCCCAAGATGACAGCGCCTGTGCTGGCAGCAGCATCAAGGGGTTGCAGACCACGGGGAGGCAGGGGACTGGTGCAGGGCAGGCTGCAGGCTGCAGGAAACTAGCTTGAGACTGGCTGAAGGGGCACCAGGTATTGAAACTGGGATACCAAAGGGAGCCGAGGGAGGAGGGCCTCCCGAGAGTGATCGTGTCAGTGGTTTGGACTGAAAGCTATATGACTGCAGAGGCTATGGGAGTGCTGGAAGTGAAGTCATAGACACCCCTTGCTTCTCTTTCTCTGACTGTAAGGGGCACCGGGGAATTTGCTGATGGTGAATATTTGTTTGCTTTACAGCAGGCTAATTGCAATTTCATTTAATATTACCTCTGTTTTATTACAGCCAAAAAATAATTTTGAATCTTGAATCTTAAAAAGATAATAAATACAAAAAAGGTAGATGATAAATTTTCACAGTTATCCTTGTGGAAAGAATTGTCTATGCATTCAAGGAGACAATCCATTTGTGGTGGATTAATAGAACAAGAGGAGGTCCGAGAGCCTTATACTGTTGGAAAGAATATGTTCTTTAACCTTGAGGTGCTGGTCTTCAAGTTTCTCTACCTTCTTCCTGAAGGTAATAGTGAGAAGAGGAAAATGACAAGGTTACAGGCAGAAGATGGGAGAATGGAATAGGAAAGAATGATAAATCAGCCATGATGGAATGGTAGGGAAGACCTGATGGCGTATTTCCACTCCTATGTCTTGTGGGTGTTTTTTTTTTATGCCAAACCTCCTCAGACCCCTCTCCACCTCCATCCCTTCAAAGCAGATAAGTTTGTGAGTCCCTCCACTTCTCCGCCAATCAAACTGGCATTCGGGCTGAACTAGAGGAAGCTCATGCCACACTGGATTTCCATTTATTTTGCCAAATTTTGTTAAAGCTGGACATTTTTTTATGGTTTGCTTTCCCTGGAAATACTTGGTTAACAATCGCTGCCTGTCCTTTTGTGAGTGTGCCTTGTCCATCGCACCTTATCACCACTGCAGGAAATCTGAGGCAATTGTGCCCATGTTTAGTGGGGTTGTTGCAAGGTATCATTTCAGAAATAAGATGTTAAAGAACAGGGCAAGAGTAGGTCACATAGTCACGGTGCCAATTCTGCCATTGAGAAATATCGGTTAATCTGATTTGGACAGACTTATTTACTAATCTAAATGAGAGTGCAGCATCATTTAGCTTTGCCTCTAAGTCTTTACAGGAGCTGGAATTGACCAATCAATCCCTTAAGCCTGTTCTTCCATTCAATAGGATGACAGCTAAATTACTATTGCCTGATGTACCTGTAGGCTGAATGCCAAGGGTAATTTTATGTAAGCCTAAACGTGTACAGATAGTCCCTGACTTACAACCGTAACGGGGACCGAAGGATTGGTTGTAACTCAGTTTAGTCGTAAGTTGGAACCTCGGACTGCCTTAGGGGAATGGGAATCTTGGGCTGTCAGGGGGAAGGGGGACCTCAGGCTGCCGCAGGAGGGCAGGGAACTCGGGCTGTCGGGAGGGCAAAGTGGACTTCGGGCTACCATGGGGAACAGGGACCTCAGGCTGCCATCAGGAACAGGGATCTCGGGCTGCTGTGGTGGATGGGGACCTAAGGCTGCTGACGGGGAACAGGGACTTCGGGCTACCGCGAGGAACAGGGACTTCGGGCTACTGTGGAGGAGGGGGAATGGGGACTTCGGGCTGCCACTGGGACCACTGTATACAGTACTTTTAATACAAAATATGTACTTGTACAATAGTTTTAATAAAGATATTTTTTTTAAAATTTGGTCGGATGTGCGGGTGGACATAACTTGCGTAGGTCAGAAGTCGAGGACTACCTGTATTTGGCTGTTTGAATAAATTAGATATTTACATTTATTGTTCCAATAATTCTAACATTGGTTTGAGCAATTCTTTAACACTTCATCAAGAAATATCATGGCTAATGTGATTTATGGTGTGAAAAATAAAAAATAAAAAAAAGAAAAAAGAAAGAAATATCAATTGGTCCATGACTAGCCCCTTTTTAGACGATCATAATTCTTGAGAAGAGGAACCAAGCAGATTTGAGACCAAGGTGGTCCAGGGTAACTCGTTAAGGACAGCTCAGGACAGGTACCAGCTGGTTTCTAATAGCAGAATAACTCTTAATGTTCATAGATGAGAAATAAACATACATAAATTCTTCGAAGAAATCAACCCAGCAATTACTCCATGCTATTTTTTGTCATTATATTAATGGCTTTGTTTATCCTAGTTGTCAAAGTTTCAAAAGGCAGACTAACAGAAAAGCATTCTTGAATTTCTGCATGTAAAGCCATGCTGAAATTATATAATTACATTTTGCTCAGGGTTCTCTATCAATGTTCTCACAATTGCTGTCGTGTAATATGGAGATACTTTCCTTCCAGGCAGTTCTTAAAGAGACATGTAATCAGCTTTATTATTGCTATAGTTGATGCTGACTCATGGTGGTGCAATGAATAGAGCGACTACCTCACAACTCCAGTGATATGGCCTCTGCCCTGAACTCTGTGTGCAATTTGTACATTCTCCCTGTGACCATGAGCTTCCTCTGGACGCTTCAACTTCCTCTCGAATCTCAAAGATGTAGACAGGTAGATTATTGCAGTGTGTAAGTGAGTGTGGGGGGAAATGATAGAAATGTGGGAAAATTAAAGAGGGAATATGTAAAATTGGCTACGGGAAAGTCAGAGCAAACTTGATGGGCCAAAGGGGCATTTTCATACTGCATCATTCCTGTGGGAGAAGACAAAATGGACACTGGAAAGTATAAAGACTTGAAGGTGTGTGAGGTCAAAGCTTTTTGATGTTGTGCTGCCCTTGGCGGAGGGATGCATTCTACCAAGTGCCTTTAGTTCAAAATGATTTGTGAGCCAAAATATTTTCTTTTATATTTGAGAAAGATATTCAAAGATTGATGCATTACTTATTCTTGCAATTTAAAATAAATGTAGCAGTTTTGAGTTTTGTGCTTTTCATTTTTTCTATAAAACATCTGTTTTTGAAAATCGTAGTTTGGAGGGGGAGGAGTCCAAGTAGTTAATCTTGTCTAGAGTGTCGACCCTAGTAAAGGTACATCAAACCCCCATTTTTAATAGTCCATTCTTCTTTTGATTCCATGAACAACCAGAGGTCACAATCCAAGAGTCTCCATGACTTTAATGGAGATACAAGTCAGGTAGTTTTTAAACCCTGGCACTGCACTTGATCCTTTCAGTTTACTGATTTATAACTGCCCACAGCTCATTGCCAGTTCAGTGGGATGTGGGACCAATGGAATTGTTTTGAAGTGAATGTCACCTCTCCACATTTAGGTAAAGCCAAACTGGATTCCTCCATGTTTGTTTTTGAAATTTTATTCTTTCTCAAGTTATGAAGCTGCTTTGGATTTTATTGCCCACCTCTATCTGCGCATCTTTATCATTCAACACCACCAAATGGATTGTCAGGTCACATCAGAGACTTGTATCATCAAATCGCTCAGATGTGGGACACAAGGTTGCAGACTTTGAGTGTCTGAAAGTTTACTTAACAGCCCCCTCTTCGTGTCTCTTCACAATTATTTTCCCTGGCCCAGCGACACAATCTGACATGCATCATGGATTTGTTAACACTGGAACTGGAACATATCCAGTACTTTGCTGAAGGTTTGGCTGACATTTTAGGGATGGTTTATGATTTTTCTGTTGCAAAAACATTGGAAGACAGTTAGAAGGTAGGGCTCCAGTGATTTGGACAGCCACCTGGCTGCTCTGAAACCCCCAGTTAATTGGTTTGAAACTGACACCAGCACAGACCTCGGTTGCTTGCTGTAGTTGCACTATACAAGAATAGAAAAAGGAATAGTCCCTTCAGCCCCTTGTGCTGATCCTCATCCCGTCATATTATAGTTGTTTCCACTAGCTTTAAATCAAGTTAAAGTCCAAGTCAAGTTTATTGTCCTCTGATTGCTCAAGTACAACCTGATGAAACAGTGTTCTCCAATCCTCGGTGCAAAACATGCAGACACACAACCAGGCATAACACACATATAGACAAATAATACACATGCAGGACAAGTGTTATATCTCTAAAAATAAATAAATATCATTTTGTACAAAAGAGAATGTTGGATGGTTAGTTGGCAGTTTAGTGAGCGTTCTCACTGCCGTGGAAAGAAGCTGTTCCTCAGCCTGGTGGTGCTAGCTCTGACACTCCTGTCTTTCTTCCCCGACGGGAGCAGCTGACAGATGCTCTGTGCAAGATGGAAGGAGTCTTCAATGAATTTGCATGCCCTCTTCATACAGTGATCCCGATAGATCGTGTTGATGGGGAAGGGGGTGGTGAAGGTCTCTGCCACTCTAATGGTCCTGTGGATTGACCTCCAATCCATTTCTCTGCAGCACATTGTGATGCAGCCGGCCAGGACACTCTCGATAGAGCTTCCTTAGAAGGCTGCCATAATGGTGGTCGTCAGCCTTGCCCACTTCAGTCTTCTCAGGAAGTGCACCTTCCCGACAAGCGAGGTGATGTTAAGTGCCCACGATAGGTCACTAGTTAAGTAAACTCCAGGGAACTCTCTCTACTACTGAGTTGTTGATGTATAGTGGAGGGTGGTTTTTCCTAGTCCTACTAAAATCCACATCCACTTGTCCATGTTGAGACTCAGGTTGTTACTCTTGCACCATTTCACAAGATTTTCCACCTCTTGTCTGTAGCGCGGCTCATCGTTGTTTCTGAGGAGGCCAACTACTGTTGTGTCATCTGTAAACTTGATGACACTGTTGGAGCTGGATCTGGTGATGCAGTCGTGGGTCAGTAGCATGAATAGGTCTGGGCTGAGCACACAGTCTTGAGATATGCTAGTGGTCAGTATCACGGAGCTCGATATTCTACTACTGACCCAGACAGTCTATGGTTTCTATTAGGAAGTCCAGGATCCAGTTACAGAGAGGGGTGTTAAGTCCCAGCGAGGACAGCTTCTCCACCAGCTTCTGGGGAATGATCGTATTCAATGCCAATGCCAAGCTGAAGTCAAATGTACAGCAGCCTGGTGTTTGAGGCATTGTTCTCCAGCTGGGTCAAGACAGAATGAAGCGACAAGGATATCACGTCATCTGTGGAATGGTTTATTCTATAGGCAAATTGAAATGGATCCAGCATCTCTGGGAGGCATGCTTTGATATGTTCCACCACCAGACGCTCTAAACATTTCGTAATGATGGAGGTTGGTGCCACAGGGTGGTAGTCATTGAGATCTATTATTGTCGCCCTCAGCAGGAATGAAGGACTTCTGCAGTGAGGTGTTGAAGATGTCCGTGAAGACCTCCATCAATTAGTCTGCACAGTCCTTCAGTACCTCACCAGGTGTGTGGTCCGGTTCCGCCACCTTGTGTGGATTCACCTTGGATAGGGTTCTCCTCACCTCGGATGCAGCTATGCAGGGGGCCAGTTCATCAGGGAGGCACGGAGTTTCCTTTAGAATCGTCCTGTTCTTCTCATCAAACTGTGCGTAGAAGGTGTTCAGTCTGTCCAGAAGGGAGACGTCGTTGTCCTTAATTCGCAAGGTTATCTTTTACTGCCTATGGATGCTGCATGACCTGCGGAGTTTCCCAGCACTTCTGCGTGAGATATACCTGGATTGGCAGCTGCACCGTTCCCCGAGGGAGAAGAAACTCTTCTCAAGACAACTGAAGGAAGAGTCCAGTCGAGGGACTGGACTCCATAACAGCCATGAAATGTACTTCAGCATAACGGTGGACTCTTCATGACAGAGAGGCGGTAAATAGCCATGGGAAGGAACACATTGAAGGCATCTGCAACTAAGTTTCAGAGTTTGTGGTGAAGCTCTGGTCTCTATTTCACAGCAATCGATGCAATCTGGCCTTGCTCCCACTATTCCTGACCAACAGGATATTGAGAAAACTAAATCCCAGATCAGAAATAACAAGAACTTCGCAGGTCACTATTCGAGTTCTTTGTCAGTGATAAATTAGTAGTGTCAAATATTGTTTTCGAAGGGGTTGTTGTTGCTGAAATATTTAGATCTTTCCATCGATTAATTTGATGGCAAAGACTTCCTTGGAGAAGTAGGAATACATGTTGCCTTTGTTCCGAGGAGCCTAGAAATCTAATTCTTGTAGTTAAAGTGAAATAATGTCAACAGTTTAGTGGTGAAGGAGCATTCAAGCTGAACCATGGTGAGATGAGATTTTAAACATTGGTTGAAAAACACAATGCCAGAGAAACTCAACAGAGCCCAGAAAATAGCAGCAGAAATCCATCAAGATCTGGTTACTTAAACAAAAATGTCTTTAATTTTATTCAAATATAATAATAAGATCAATATTTAACCTATTCATATTAACTTAACCTAACTTAACCCCCTTCTCATTCTAAGCGCACATGTATGTAATGTGTATGTGTTCAGGAAAGTTTTTTGTTTCATTGTCCAATCGTTCACTTTTCATTTCTCCAAGTTCACTGGTATCAGGCAATTTTCCATCCTGTGCACAGAATTGAACATTTGTGATCTTCACCAGGTTCTGGTGCTTTGTCTTAAATTGTTAACGTAAAAGGTCTTTGTTAGTTTCAGAGAGAGATATTTGTTGTTTGTTGGACACACACGTACAAACTGATCTCCTTCAATCAGCCACTTCAGTGTCATGCCAAAGAAACTTGCCCCTTTTTATCTTTTCCAAAAGAAAACCTCTTCTTCCAGGTTACCACAAAGAGTTCTTTTTCCCCTCTTTCAGAAGAAATATATTAACCTCTTGTAATTGACTACAAGGGTTTAGAATAGGCTGAACTTAGAACTCCAAACCCGTCTTATAGCAGGTCTGCAAACCTTGCAGTTGCCAATACCTCTTCCCGTAAACAGAAACTCTCTCCCTCTCTCTCTCCAAAGAGAATAGCATGCTTTTATATCTCTGCTTGCAAAACCACGTGACCCCTCTTACAGCAGCAGACTTCAACCCGACTTGGATAGATAGCTTCATCAGTTTCTGAGGTGGTCATCTGTTCCTTTAAAGGCAATAGTCCATTTTGATTCCACAACATCAGTCCAATAAACACCTACTTGTGAAGTCTTCGTAAGCACTCTTCAGAGTCACCGTAGACATGGGATCTCTACTTAAGCATAGCTCTTGTATTTCAAATAAGATGCCTTTAGTGAAATGTTACTGAGATGACTGTCTGTGAGGTGCACGTAAACTATACCTAAACCCCCCCATATTCTAACCTTACCCTTTAAGATGTATTTTATTCCAGGATTGTATTAACTTATTCGTAACACAGGTCAAACAGAAAATTTGATATAGCAAAGATAACCAACATTTTGAACTTCAGCTCTTCATCAAGGAATCTGGTTAAAATAGGTAGGGAGAGAGGGTAGGAGGAGGAGAAGACAGGAGGGAGGAGCACAGGATAACCAATAAGAAGTGGGCACAGGTGGATGGGTAGAAGAAAAAGTCACCTATCTGCCTTGTATTGTCAAATTGAGGCTACCCACAATTTTGAGGAACAATGCCTCATATTTCATCTCATCACTTTCCAACCAGATGGCATCTGTAGTGCCTTCATCAATTTCTGTAAACTTCTCTCCCCAGATCTCTCTTTCCCCTACAATTCCTCCAGCTCCCCATCCCCCTTTCCTTCCTTTCCCTATTAGAGAGCTATCCTTCTTCACTCTCTCTTCTACCCTTCACTTGTCAGGTTCTTTCTCTTCTTCTACCCTCCCATCTGTATGCACTTAAAACCTCTTTTCTGTTAGCCTGTGTTCCTTCCCCTTCCTCCCTCCTCCTCCTCCTCCTACCAACACATTTTTATTCAAGTGTCCCAGTTGTTTTTCCACATTCCTGATGAAAGCCTCAAGCCCAAAATGTTGGCTACCACTTTACTTCCTGTGGATCGTGCATTACCTACTGATTGCTCCAGCACTTTTGTGTATTGAACCCCGGGATCAGCAGACTTTCTTGTTGAACTCCAGGTATATCTTATGTTTGTTGGTTAGTTCCTGGGTCTCCTGCTCATTCTCAACCAACCAAAGCAGGTCCTTCATGTTAGAGAAGCCAGTAGTCTCCGCCCTGGTGCTCATTCTGTTGGACTTCAGGACTGTCCATAAGTCATGGCAACTCTAATAGACCAGGTGGGAACAGATTTTTGTAGTGTTTTAGAAGTGCCAACCTTGTGAGCTTCGATATTGATTGTTTTTTGGGAACAATTCTGTTGATGCTCAACGTACAAAGCTACAGCTCTCTTCAGCCCATGATGTTATGCTGACATTTGTAAACCAAGCCAGATTGATGGGGATGTTAGAATGAGTATGACTGTGCAACCCTACTCTTCATCCATCTCTCCTCCATGGTGTCTCACATAAAACTTAGCAGAACAAACTCTCCCATTTTGCTCAGATTCAGTTATACTGACATAACACATTGAAGTGTACTCCTGCATTAGAGGTGCAATGTAAAGGCTGCACTTCCTGAGAAGACTGAAGCAGTTAAGGCTGCCGGCTAACATCATGGCTATAGGAGCTCTGCCAGCGGCTGTATCACAGTGTGGTACGGTTGCTGCAGAGAAATAGATCGGATATCAATCCACAGGACTGTAAGAGCAGCAGAGAAGATCACCGGGGCCTCCTTCCCACCCATTGACATTATCTACCAGGATTGTTGTCTGATATTTATTTTTACATCTATATTTGTTCTGCAAATGTATCGCTTGTCTGGTTGTGCGTCTGTATGTTTTGCACCGAGGACCAGAGAACACTGTTTTGTCGCTTTGTACTTGTGCAGTCGGATGACAAATAAACTTGAAACTAAATGCAAGTTCTTGTTGCCCCTGTAACTCTGAAGTTCATCATTGCGATATCTGAAAATGGAAAGAGTTTTAAATAACTGGAAACAGTTAATTAATTAAAAGTACTCCTTGAAAAATCACTGCAGATAATTGGCCACAGGACAGAGGTTCACACATTGCTAACGTTACTAGGTCAACCCAAACTCACTGGAGCCTTAAGTTGGTTGTCTCAATGATAGACATCGTCCTTATTCCTTAATTGAAATAGTTGATCTAACATGTCAAATATAAACAAAAAAGAAAAAAAGAAGTCTTTTCGTACACTTCACAATCTTGGAATGTTCTAAAGCACTTTTCACCAGGCAGCGTTTTATTAAAGCTTCGTTTGTGTTGTAATCGAGGAAACAACTCGGCCAGTTGAACCAGAACAATATCCCGCATGACCTGACAGTCTGCTTCAGTGATGTTGTTTGTGAAATAAATATTAGTTCAGATAGAGTCATTTGCAGAGGGGGAGGGGGCGTGGCGTGATGGCGTAGGCAAGAGACTTGGGAAAGCATCTCTCCCAACAGATTAAAGAAAAGACCGTTTTTACAATCACTTTCTGACAGTATAAAAGATAATCATTTATTAAGGCCATCCCAGCAACCTGGAGAGATAGGCTTTATCCCACATTTTATGTGAAGCCCAGAAATTTTTTTTCATTTATTCAGTATTCAGAATATGGTTCTTACTGTAAACACCAAGGAGCAGAAAAAGGCCATTTGGCACATCGATCCCACTGTGCCAAAGAAGAGTAATTTATTGATTCTAATTGCAGTTGAAGTGGTGGTGGGCTGCCTCTTGGAAAAAAATGAGTCCTTATGGTAAACGTACTCCAACAATGCTACTGGAAAAAGAGTTAATCAACATGAGGAAAGAATTAAATTGAATTGTTATTGTCACATGTATCAACATACAGTGAAACACTTTTTTGAAACTGTTTTTTTGTACTATCCAAGTCCACCTCGACAATGCTGTTACAGTGCCATGACTAGGACAGGGGTTCAAATCCTGCGATGTCTATACATTCTTCCCGTATCTGCGTGGGTTTTGCTCAGGGAGGGGGGGTTCTGGTTTCCTCCCACCGTTCGAAACGTAGGTTAATTGAGTAGCACAGGCCTGTGGTTCAAAAGCGCTTGTAACCGCTTGTCTAAATTTAAAGTTACTCCATTAAAATTATTTTAAAATTTGTTTAATGGTTTTGTTATTTATAAACATTTCTATGTTTTAGTTGATTTGTAATAAAAATGCAATTTTTACCTCTGAATGTTGGAGACAATTAAAATCTGTGCAATTACTTTCACACCCTTGATAGTTGGTGGAGGTTGAAGCATTGCTGGTTGTAAAAGGATGCCAAAGGAGGGGTCTACTCATTGTAGGATCAGAGGTCCTGCCACCGTCCACATTTCACCTTTGGCGTTCAGTGTGCCTTAGGCCAGCTATACTGGTTTTCAGAATTAGAATTCATTGTCAAACACATCACAAAATGAGTTGTGACATTATTTGTGACAATATTTGTGACAGCACAAATATTGCCATAAAATTACATTTAAATAAATGAATAAAAAGATCCAAGGAATTGAGGGAGGGTCTGTGGTTCATTGTCCACTCAGAAATGTGATGGCAGAGGGAACAAAGCTGTCATTATGCTGCTGGCTGTTTGTCTTCAGGGTCCTGTGCCTTCTTCCTGATCATAGCAGAGCAAAGAGGGTGTGGCCTGGGTGGCGGGGGTCCTTGAGGGTGGAGGCTGTTTTCTTAAGCCTCTGGTAGATATCCTTGATGGAGTGGAGACTGGTGCCCATGATGCCACTGGCCAAGTTGACACTCTCTGTAGTTTTTTTTTGTCCTGTTCTTTGGCACCTTCATAGCATACAGTGATGCAACCAGTCAGAAAGCTTCCCACAGTACACCTGTAGGAGTTGGCAAGAGTGCCAAATCTTCTCAAACTCCTCACGAAGTATAGCTGCTGGCAAGCTTCATGATTACATCAAGGTGGAAGCCTCAGGACAGATCCGTAGGAATGTTGACACCTAGGATCTTAAATCTTTCCACTGCTGATCTCCCAATGAGGACTGGTTTGTGTTCTCTGGATTTCCCCTTCCTGAAGTCCACAATCAGCTCCTTGGTTTTGCTAATGTTCAGTGAAAGGTTGTTGTTGTGACACCACTCAACTAGCTGATCTATCTCCCTCCTGAATGCTTCCTCATTGCCATTTGTGATTCTGCGGATGACTCTTTGGAAGAGTGTTAGGTGTTGGAATTTATCTCAGGTGATTAAAAGAAGCAAATGAAGATATTGCTGGCCAAGGTTTTTGCATGCTCACTTCTGACAGGTGAGGTCCCTGAGGAGAAGATCACTGTTCAAGAAGGGAAATGAGCATAATGCAGGAAATGATGGACCAGTAAGTCAGTAGCAGAGAATTACTGAAAAGGATACTTGGGGATAGGATTTATGCTCATTTGGAAAGTTATGGTCAGATTAGGAACAGTCAGCCCTCTATGAGGGCAGGTCATATCTTAACAATTTGATTGCGTTTTTTGAGGAGATGACCAAAGAAGCTGACGTGAGTAGAGCAGTGAATGTTGACGCTGTTATGGACCATGAACTGACCTTTTGGACTGTCATAATAAAGGAAGGATTTCTGCTAAGAACTCTCTGCAATTTGTGGTACAGCTGAGTGCTGACTCACCAATTGCTTGGAACTTTCAAGAACAAAGGAAGAATCCAGCTGTGAAGCAGAAAGTGACAGAACAGCACTTGGAGCGGTAGAGGGCAGCTGGAGAGCTGTGTAAAATAAGTGAGGATTCATCAATTCATCAGCTTCCCGCAACACAACTTCAGCCATTTCTCTCGTCAACGTTCAATACAACGTCCTTTGGTATCAGTTAAAGAACTGAACTTGGACAATGAATTTTGAGATTGAATTCTGTGGACTGTGTTTTTTGGATTGACTGACCTGGGGTTTTAAGAAAAATACCAAAGGAACAATGTTCGATGAGAAGAGGAATCATTCGTTGGCCAGAGTTGGAAAATCACATTGCGGAATGGGTACTCGAACAGAGGCAAGATTGCTACATAGTCACAAGAAATAATATCAGAGCAACTGCACTGAAGTGGACAAGGTCAAACCCAGAACACAGTAGCGATTTTAAAGGTGCGGTGGGCTGGTGTAGCTGGTGCATGAACAGGAAAAATCTGGTAATATGACAAAAATTGCTCAGAAACTATCACAGGTGACGAAGCAGAAGCTGACTCATTAGATTTAGACAGGGACCCGTACAATGACAGGGGAAACAGTGAGACTCCAGATTTACTTGCTGAGTTCTTTGCTTCAGACGAAGATAGTCATGGAGATGTTTGAAGGATTTTAGATGTGTTTTTTTTACAATATAAAGTTCTTTCTAATATACTGGTAGCTTAACATTTTGTTGTAGGTGAGATCTGAATGGGTTATGGAACCAATCATGTGGTATTTTGAGGAGAATTTTAAGGTCACTTTTTTGTATGTGGCCTATAAGACGACACCTGTTTTTAGTGTGATTTTTGGGTGCTTCATGGGTTGTCTTATATACCAAAATATACAGTATATATACAGTACCAAAGAAAAGGTACAAGGACTGCCTAAAGAAATCTCTTGGTGCCTGCCACATTGACCACCGCCAGTGGGCTGATAACGCCTCAAACCGTGCATCTTGGCGCCTCACAGTTTGGCGGGCAGCAGCCTCCTTTGAAGAAGACCGCAGAGCCCACCTCACTGACAAAAGGCAAAGGAGGAAAAACCCAACACCCAACCCCAACCAACCAATTTTCCCTTGCAACCGCTGCAATCGTGTCTGCCTGTCCCGCATCGGACTGGTCAGCCACAAACGAGCCTGCAGCTGACGTGGACTTTTTACCCCCTCCATAAATCTTCGTCCGCGAAGCCAAGCCAAAGAAGATATACAGTACATATATCTGGATGAAAAAGTAGATGGTGGGTAATGCATAGACTGATTAATTACCAATGTTGTACAGTGTAATGGCATCAATCCAAAATTTGCTATCAATGTCAGACAAAAACAACATTTGGATAATCTTCTGACTTAAATATTGGACAAAAACTTTGTTATTTCTTGGACTGGAGCCCAGGAAAAGGAAGCAGCCTTTATAAAATTTATCAGGAGTTTCAAGAACTTGGAGTTTGTTTTGCTTTTTATCTTTTACATGGATCCCAGATCTAAAAACATAGGGAGACAGGTGAAAGGGGTTAGAATGCACGTGTGGCTCTGATTTAGTGTCGGGCAATAAATGCTGCCCGTGCCAACAAGACCAAACCCTGAGAAAATTGTCAAAGGGGAAAAAGCAATGCTCTTGTATCACATGATGAAATGCAGCCAATACAATCCAATGTTACCACTATATTTGTATCATCTATTTAAATATCATTAAATAATAAAACAAAAGCTCGGCCCACACAGATGAATTATACCCCACACAATTCTTTATAATCCAGAGAGGAGGCAGACAATCCCAAAGTAAACACATGATATTTGGTTCAAAGAGTGATGACAATATTAGCATTGACTGGGACACAACACCCAGAGACATTACTGGCTACGGTTAGTCAAAGGCTATTTAGCCCTCCAATGTCCCTTCACTGCCTGGTTTGCTTGGGATAATTCAGTGCCTAGCATTTCCAAAAGGAAAGAAAATAGATTCCAATGAGCCACTAAATTCACTGAAAGAGTATCACTTCATGACATTTCGTAGAACTGTGTCACATGACCTCACGAAGGGGAATTTGTTTCCGATTCATTTTTTTGGATTTATTTTTGATAAAGTATTGAGCAGATTAGATAGAGGGAATCATTAAAAAAAACTATAGATGCTGGAAATCAGAAACAACAATAATAAATGCTTGAAAAATGCAGAGTTCTGACAAGGAGGCGCAAATCTCTCTCTTTATCCATCCTGATCTGCTGAGTTTTAACAACTTTTTTCTGTTTATGATTAGAAGGGGACAAGTGTATAACATTTGAACTTCTAGAAGGTGCTGAGTAAGGCACCTCATAAAATACTATGCCATAAGCCCTTTGGTGCGAGGAGGGTACAATTGCAACATTTAAGAGATACAGGTACAAGGACAGAAAGGTTTAAAGGAATATAGCCAAATGCAGGCAATGGGATGAGCTCAGAGAAGCAGCTTGGTTCATATAGATGAGTTGGGTCAAAAGTCCTTTTTTGTGCTGCATAATTTTATGACTATCACTCGGAACCATTCAATACTTTTGAAGTTTATTGCCAAGCAGCTTTCATTGTATACAAATCTCATATATAAATAGCCAAGATTAGAGGCTGCATTGACACTGCCAACAAGCTGTTTACTGTATGTCGAGTGTTCTTTCAGACCTGGTCAGAGCTTTATAAGAACATAAGAAGTAGGAGCAAGTATTGGCCATCTGGCCCATCGACCCTGCTCCACTATTTAATAAGCTCATGTCTGATCAGGCCATGGACCCCACTCCACTTACCTGCCTAACAGAGACCTCCCAGTAGCCAACCACTTCAATTCTGAGTCACACTCGCATATTCACATGTCCATGACCTTGTGTACTATCCCACCCTGGCCACCCGCAGATTTGAGGAATAACACCTGATTTTTCCACCTGTGCCCTCTCCAGTCAGATGGCATTAATATTGACTTCCCTGCTTTTTTTTCCTGCTAACCTTGTTCCCCCGCCCCCTTTCCAGTTCTTCCCCCCCCTCCACTCACCCAGCCATCCCTCCTCCCCCGATCGCTGCTGTCGCCTCCCTCCCTTCTCCACCTATCACCTCCTGCCTCCCCCTCCCTCCCCATCCTTTTGTGCGGACACCTGCCGGCATTCTCTCAAACCTCAATGAAGGGCTGCAACCCGAACTGTCAGTTCTGTATTTTTACCTTTGCTACCATAAAGGCCACTGTTTGACCAGCTGAGTTTCTCCAGCATTTTGTGTTTTTACGTCAACCACTCTTTTACCTGCCTTTTCCCCACCACCCTTAATGCCTTTACAATAAAAAATTCTATTCAAATGCATCTTAAATATGCTCAATGAGGCACACTCACCAACTCCTTCAAAGTATTTGATGCCAATACTGGGAAATTGGCGTGCCCTTCCTCCCTACCACTGCATTCCTCCCAGATTCCTCCCAGGCTCATCTTAATCAACTGTAACGATCGTTTGGTGAATATACATAATACACAGTTGATCGTTCGAGTTTACAACCCTGCTTGTGATGATGTTGGAAGCAATTTGAAGCAATGAATTGAGAGGAACACCAAAGAGGCATATCGGTTTACGTTTAATTTTGTAACAGTAGATCATAGTGGCAACTTGGCCTGAAATGATTCTACTGCTCTTTTTAGTACAAACTGGTTAGCAATGCGAGCCTACTTGTCCCTAATAGATTTACAGATGATTCTTCCTCAAGTGCTTGTTCACTTCCCTTTTGGAATTCCAGATTGAGTCTATTTTCACGGCCATTCCTACAGGCCACGATTTTCCTGATCGTAACTATTCCCTGCTGAAAGAAGCTTTCCCCTCACTCACCGTCTAACTCTTGCCTGTCACTGTAAATCCATAATCTTGGACCCTCTCCAATATTTTTGATTGATTCATTTGTTGGGCTGTGGGCATCATTGACAAGGGTAGAATTTTTGACGTATCCCTAACCGTCATCCCCATGTCCCACCCCCCTCATCCCAAAGAAGTCCAGCATTCCTTCTGGTGAGGGGTTCCCGTGATCCTGTTGTGGAGACATGATGATGATATATTTCCAAATCAGGATGGTGATCAGGAACCTGGAAGTGATGATGTTCCCATGTGTCCAAAACCCTTGTCCTTCTTGGTGATTGGGATTGTGGACTCGGGACATCCTGATGGAGTAGACAACGTAGGACACTTTATAAATGCAACATTCCATGCACTGGTGGTGGTGGAGGGATATAAGGTGGTAAAGGATTTTGGTGGTAAATGTTTTGGGTGGTTGATGGGGTGCCAATCATGCAGACTACATGTAGTAAAACATGGAAGTCTGCAGACACCGTAGTTGACATAAAAACACAATGCTGAAGAAACTCAGCAGGTCAAGCAGTGTCCTTTATATAGCAAAGATAAACATATATAACTGACCTTTTGGGCTTGAGCCATTCATCAAGGATTGGAAAAATGTCACCAGACATCTGAATAAAAAAATAAGGGGAGGAGGAGCATGGTCACAAAGGCAGGAGGTAATAGGTAGAGAAGGGAGGGAGGGCATAGCAGCAAGCAAGGGGAGAAGGGATGGCTCGGCAAATAGAGAGGGAATGCGGTGGAGAGCTGAGGGAAAGAAGACAAGAGGGAAAGGAAGGGAGGGGGAAAGAAGAGCAAGTTAGCAGAAACAGGAAAAGTTGATGATAATGCTATCCGGCTGGAGAGAGACCAGACAGAAAATCAGGTGTTGTTCCACCAGTTATGGGTGGACTTGATGGGATAGTACATGAGGCCATGGACAGACATGTGAGTATGGGAGTAGGACAAAGAACTGAAATGGTTGGCCACTGGGAGGTCCCTATCAGTGGCACAGACAGAGCGAAGGATCTCAGCGAAATGATCTCCTAATCGGTGCCCGGTCTCTCTGATGTAGAGAAAGCCACAAAGGGAGCACTGGATGCAGTAAATCAATCTTGCGGATACACAACTGAAGTGTCGCTTCACTTGAAAAGCCTGTTTTGGGCCCCAGACAGTGGTGAGGGAGAAGGTGTAGTTGCAAGTGTGGCACGTCCTGTGGCCACAGGGGAGGGTACTGTGGTGGGGAGGGGGGGGTGCGATTGGTGGGGAGGGATGAATGCACAAGGGAGTCACAAAAGGAGTGGTATCTATGGAAGGCAGAGAGTGGAGAGGGGAAGAGAGGCTTCATGGTCCTGTTGTAAGTGCTGGAAATTCTGGAGGATATTGTGTTGGATGCAGAGGTTGGTGGAGTGGTAGGTGAGGACCAGGGGAATCCTGTGTTTGTCACGTCTGGGAGGAGAGGAGGCCAGGGCAGATGAGCGGGAGATAGAGGAGATGTGGGCGAGGGCTGAGTTGATGGTGGTGAAAGGGAAGCCTGTTTGTGGAAGAAGGCAAACATTTCAGACAATCTGGATGAGACCACCTTACCTTGGGAACAGTTGCGGCAGAGACGGCGAAATTGCAAGAAGGGAATAGAATCCTTGCAGGGGTCAGGGTGTGAGGAATTTTAGTCAAGGTAGTTGGGGGTGTTGGTGGGTTTGTAATATATGTTGGTGTAAAGCATGTCTGCTGAGATGGAGACAGAGAGATCCAGAAAGGGGAGAGTGTTGTGGGAGGTGGACCAGGTGAATTTGAGATTGGGATGGAAGTTGGTAGAGAAGTGAATGAACTTGACAAGCTCATCATGGGTGCATTAGGCATCCCTGATATAGTCATCAATATAACAGAGGAAGAGTTGAGGGGCCTTGCCTATGGAGACTTGCTTCATGAGTTGCCCCACAAAGCCAAACAGGCAAGCAGAGCCCTCCATCCCTTCAACGACTTCAGATTCCCCGAACTGGACCACCTCATCTTCATGTATAAATCCCTTTATACATCCATCCCCCAATAAAGCACTTTTCCTCTTTCTGGACCAGAGTCTCGACCAGTCACCCTCTACCACCACCCTCCTCTGCCTGGCAGAACGTCCTCACTCTGACCAACACGTCTCACTTCCTCCAAATCAAAGGAGCAGCCATAGGAACCCCCATGGATACCAGCCATGCCCAACCATGTTAAAGTTTACTCAAATACAGTTAACGACTATTGAGTCCTAGAGTACAGATACATGCCAACTGGCCCACCACATCTATGCCATCCATCATGCCTATCTATATAAATCCCACATTATTAATTGTTCAGTGCCCTACTCATTGTCCAGATGCCTTTTAAATGCTATTACTGTTTCTGCCTCCACCACCTCCTCCGGCAGCTCATTTCAGTTACCAATTCCTCTTTGAGTGGTTTTTCATTCAGATTCCCTTTAAGTCTTGACTCTTAAAAATATGCCCTCCACTATTAGATATGGGAGGCATATTCTGGATATCTATCTATGTGGAAAAACAAATTCTGCAGAGAGAAGTGGATACGTTAAATTAGTGGACAAGAGTATGGCAGGTAGAGTACAATGTTGGTAAATGTGAGATCATACATTTTGGAAGAAAAAAAATGGAAGGTAAGATTATTATTTAAATGGCAAAAGATTGCACCATGCTGTTGTACAGATGGACTTGAGTATGCTTGTGTATGAATTGCTAAGGTTTGATTTGCAGGACCAATGGGTTGTCAAGAAGGCAAATGGAATGTCGGCCTTCATTGCCAGAGGGATTGAATTTAAGAAAAGAGAGGTTCGGCTGCAATGATAGATGGAACTGATAAGGTCACACCTGGAGCACTGCATGGAGCTCTGGTCTTCTTACTTGTGAAAGAATGTAATGGCTTTGTAGGTGGTGCAGAGGAGGTTCACCAGGTTGATTCCGGAGATGAGGAGGTTCCCTGATTACTCACTGGAATTTGGAAGAACGCAATGCGATGTTATAGAAACATATAAATGTGAAAGGGATAGATATGACAGAAGCTGGAAAATGGTTTCCACTGGTGGGTGAGATGAGAATTAGACGGTTGGCTGCTCAGCAATCTAACGCTCCTACTTACTTTACAGTTCTTTCATCGACTCAGTTCTTTATTCTACAACTAAATTGCTTCAAATTATTTGCCTTTCTTTCTTCTACTTATACTTGCATTGAAATGGCTACAAGAAGTAAATTTGGGAAGAATAAAGAAGTGCCCAATGACTTTAACTATGAAGACGATCACTGAGGTGGTGAATCGGCATAGAGAGATGATAAACAACGATCTTAAAGAAGTTTTGGGTCAGATTGACCAAGTCCAAAAAATAACTAAAGAACACATTGAATGTTTGACAACTGTTGAACAGGAATTGAGCAATTTAACTGAACATGTTGATGAAATGGATAATACATGCTCTGGATTACATAACAGAAATTTGAAATTTACGGTGAAAGTCATTAATCTGGAAGGTAGGAGCAGATGACAGAATTTACATATCCTGGACTTGGGTGAACCTACAGAAATTGGACAACTTACAAAATTATTTTTGGAGTTGCTTTACGAGGTCTTTGGGAAGGAGCTTCTTTCATCTCCTCCAGTCATTGATAGTGTATCACTCTTTATTACCTAAGCCAGCTCCTGAGCAGAGACCATGTTCAGTCATCCTTCGACTACATCATTATCAATATAGGAGCATTTGATTCATGAAACCTGTCGAAGGACACAGGAATATCAAAAACAGCATTTCAGAATTGTAGAAGATTACTGTTCCAAAGTCCTAAAGTAATGTGGTGAATACAGAGAAGTAATGTCAGTGCTACCAGCCCCCCCACATCTCCATCGGGCACACAAAACTCAAAACGGTCAACCAGTTTACCTATCTCGGCTGCACCATTTCATCAGATGCAAGGATCGACAATGAGATAGACAACAGACTCGCCAAGGCAAATAGTGCCTTTGGAAGACAACACAAAAGAGTCTGGAAAAACAACCAACTGAAAAACCTCACAAAGATAAGCGTATACAGAGCCGTTGTCATACCCACACTCCTGTTCGGCTCCGAATCATGGGTCCTCTACCGGCATCACCTACGACTCCTAGAACGCTTCCACCAGCATTGTCTCCGCTCCATCCTCAACATCCATTGGAGCGCTTTCAACCCTAACGTCGAAGTACTCGAGATGGCAGAGGTCGACAGCATCGAGTCCACGCTGCTGAAGATCCAGCTGCGCTAGATGGGTCACGTCTCCAGAATGGAGGATCATCGCCTTCCCAAGATCGTGTTATATGGCGAGCTCTCCACTGGCCACCGTGACAGAGGTGCACCAAAGAAAAGGTACAAGGACTGCCTAAAGAAATCTTTTGGTGCCTGCCACATTGACCACCGCCAGTGGGCTGATATTGCCTCAAACCGTCCATCTTGGCGCCTCACAGTTTGGCGGGCAGCAACCTCCTTTGAAGAAGACCGCAGAGCCCACCTCTCTGACAAAAGGCAAAGGAGGAAAAACCCAACACCCAACCCCAACCAACCAATTTTCCCCTGCAGCCGCTGCAACCGTGTCTGCCTGTCCCGCATCGGACTTGTCAGCCACAAACGAGCCTGCAGCTGACGTGGACTTTTACCCCCTCCATAAATCTTCGTCCGCGAAGCCAAGCCAAAGAAAGAATGTCAGTGCTTTATGAATGTGGTTCAAAACCTTCTCTGCTATATCCTGCATGTATCCACATTATGCTTTCTAATGGTAAAGAAGATGTTTCATTCTACTGAAGAGGCCCAGAGCTACCTAAATTTTTTTACTACTACATTGAGCCCAGTGGGAACTTCTACTTAAGGATGGAAAATGCTTAACTATTATTAATTTTAAGGTTTTCTAACATTTATTACATAACATTTGTTAATTGAGCATTGAATGGTTCTTTTTGGCTGGGTAATTTTTCTCTTTTATTTTTTTTGTTCTCTCTGAGTTATTAAGTTTATTCAGGTTGTATCTGTGCAAGTATTTTTTTCATTCATTTTATTAAAGTCATTGAAGTATTATGAAAAGAATACCAAGAAATACATATTCATTTCTCATTCATAATATTATTTAATCTCTATGGGGAAAAATACATTAGAAATTTTAAAATAATCTTTCTTTAAATGGTAGTCACAATAGATTTAAACATTGTTTTGAAGAGCAGCTTATATTTACATTTACATCAATGGAGCTAATGTCAACAGGTCCAGCAGGGAGAGTTAATTGGGTGTGAAATGTTTTCCTTTGGTAAGTTTGTTACTGAATCTTTAGCAGATTTCTGGGTTCAGGAAGGGAAGGGTGGTTGGGGGAGATTGCAGGATTTTCTTTTCTTCAAGTTTGTATTAGCTATAGAAATATGTTTAAACTTCAACTGTGTAATTAATTTTTACAACATATCACCAGTTTGATATTTTTACTTTAAAGCTGTCATCTGGTGGCCAGATATTTGTTGTACTAATCAATCTACATTAATTCTGGAAAATTATGGATAATACTATTAACTTTCTTAATTGGAATGTAAAAGGCATTAATCATTTGGTCAAAAGGAACAAAGGATTTTCACATATTAAACAGCTTAAAGCTACTTTCGTAACTTTATAAGAAATGCTTATTCATTGTTATGACATTTCCCATCTCATGTCAAAGTGGAGATGGCAGCATTATCATTCCTCCTTTCAAGCTAAAGCTGGGGGGGAGGGGTGTTCAGTTCTTAATAATCAAAATATTCCATTCGTCTATCACAAAGTCATATCAGATATAAATGGTCAATATATTGTTTCATGGAAATTAAATAATAAAATGGTGGTTTTTACTAATATCGAGTCCACGCTGCTGAAGATCCAGCTGCGCTGGATGGGTCACGTCTCCAGAATGGAGGACCATCTCCTTCCCAAGATCGTGTTATATGGCGAGCTCTCCACTGGCCACCGTGACAGAGGTGCACCAAAGAAAAGGTACAAGGACTGCCTAAAGAAATCTCTTGGTGCCTGCCACATTGACCTCCGCCAGTGGGCTGATAACGCCTCAAACCGTGCATCTTGGCGCCTCACAGTTTGGCGGGCAGCAACCTCCTTTGAAGAAGACCGCAGAGCCCACCTCACTGACAAAAGGCAAAGGAGGAAAAACCCAACACCCAACCCCAACCAACCAATTTTCCCCTGCAACCGCTGCAACCGTGTCTGCCTGTCCCGCATCGGACTTGTCAGCCACAAACGAGCCTGCAGCTGACGTGGACTTTTTACCCCCTCCATAAATCTTCGTCCGCGAAGCCAAGCCAAAGAAAAGAAGAAGATGCCCCTAACACAGATGATGTGGGGCTTTCTGAATGTGTTTTTCTTCTTTACTGGATTTGAGTTTATATTCTCTTGTACCTGGTGGGAATTTCAATTATTGATTAGACCCTGTTTTGGATCATTTGTCTCTTAAACCTTCCATAATTACTAAATCTATCCCATGAATTCATTCTTTTTTAACAGATTATGGCATTTCTGATGTTTGGCATTTTATTTATCCAAATGGTAGAGAGTATTCTTTCTTTTCACATGTTCATCAAACTTATTCACGAATTAATTATTTTCTTATTGATAATCAACTGATCCCACTGACTCGCTCCTGTAGTTATCAAACTATAGTAATATCAGATCAAGCCCCTTTTGTGTTATCTATGCCTTTACATGGCTTTCCTCAGATAAAAAGACCTTGGCATTTCAATTCGAGTTTACTATCAGATTATTATGGAGAACCAGATAACCTTTTTCTTTGATACAAACAATTCCTCTTAAACTTCTAGCCTGATCATTTGGGATGCTGTGATAGCTTTTCTGGGGGGCAAATTAAAAGGAAGGCCAATAAAGAAAGATTAGAATTAGTTTGTCAAATTAAACAAATTGATCAGCAATGTGCTCAAACTAAAAATTCCGAGTAATATAAAAAGCAAGTTGAACTTCAAACTAAATTTGATCTTCTTTCATTGTAACCAAATGAAAACCAATTATTAAAGAATCAGAGTCAGTTTTGTATCCAGGGTGATATATCAGGCAGCTTTTAGATAACCAGATGAGAGGTTTTCCAGCCAAGCGGAAAATTACAAAGATTTGAAACGATGATGGTAACATTAAAGCAGACCATTTTGAGATTTTACACCAGTGATTCTCAACCTTTTTCTTTCCACTCACATACAACTTTAAGTATTCCCTATGCCATAGGTGCTCTGTGATTTTTGATTCACTTTATTCGGTTATATCGAACTTTATATTGTCAGGCACATTGTGATAGTCTGGGTACAGTTTAGAAAACTCTTTGGACTTAACGGTGTTTCTTTTTCAAGTTCTATTTTATCCAATCATCTTTTTCAACCTTCTTTACACAATCCTGTTTTTCATGAATGGTTTAGATTGGATATTAAATGTTTCAAAGATCTTTTTATTGACAATAGTTTTCTGTCATTGGAACAGCTTTCTGGAAAGTTCAATTTATCAAATATTCTTTTGTTTCAGATATTTGCAATCAGGCATTTTCTTAAATCTCAAATACCTAATTTTCTTCGGGGATCTGATACAAATGTTGTTGATGTGTTATTTAGGCTACACATTGTTGCACAGGTTTGGTATCCATTATTTATAAGCTGGTGGGTTTGAGACATGCCCCTCTAATTAAAATTAAAAATGCCTGGGAACAGGATTTAAACGTTACATTAACAAAGTCTGGTATCTAATTCTTAAGCTGGCTAATATAACATCATTACATCATTATTTGTTACAATTTAAAGTTGTACATAGGGCTCATATGTCTAAAGCTAAATTATTTTGCATTTATTCAGATGTAAATTCTTGATGTGATAAATGCAAGAGAAGCAGGTTGGTCTTTTTAGTGCAACTGGAGAAGATGATATTCTTTTAACTCCAATTAAATGTAAAACTCTGTCTTTTGCCTCTCTCTTGGCCGGACGTGCAATATTGTTGAGGTGGAAGGATGCAGCCCTGCCCACTCAGCTCAACATTAGTTCCTGTTTAAATTTAGAAAAGATACATTACTCATTTAATAACTAAAATATAAGATTTCAAATGCTATGGGGAACATTCCTGAATTACTATCATAACCACTAGGCAAAATATTATTTTTGAATTTTATTATTTGCCATTTTATTTTGTAACTAAAATACATATTTTCTTTAGTCTTATGCCTTGAGTTAGGGGATAGAGTTTAGACTCAGGCCAAATGTGGTTTTGTTTTCTTTGTTGTTCGAATTTTGAATTACGGTTGTGATATGTGTTTTATAATTTGGTAAGTTATTTAATTTGTCATTAATATTATGCATTCCACGAATGTTTTGATTATATATGCTTTTTGTGAAAATTAATAAAAAAATTTTTAAAAAGAAAAAAAATGGGGGGGGTTTGGGAGAAGATTTAGGAACTGCTTTTCCCATAAAGTGATGTCTCTGTGAAATACTCTGATCAGAGAACAAGTGGAGGCCACGTCAGTGAATATATTTAAAATGCAGATGGATAAATTATTGCAAAGTAGGGAAATTAAGGGTTGTGGGGGAAAAAGGCCATTTAAATGAACCTGAGTTCATGGCCAGATCAGCCATGATCTTATTAAATTACAAAACAGGCTTGATGGCCCAAATGGCCAAATCCATCTCTTTCTTATGTTCCTATGGCTTTTATAATTTTGGTACCTATAGAAGTAGGATATGACCGCTGATAATATAGGTCTCCTACTGATTTATATTATTTTGCAACTTATCCCTGAATGTATTTGTTTTGAAAGGCTAACTTTTATGTGCTGGTGAAGGCTATATACACGCTGGGATATGGTGCTTCCTTGGTTGCTCTCACGACTGGATCAGCACTTCTTTGCCTCTTTAGGTGAGAAACTGTTATTTGATTTGTTTACCCTCACAGACATTCCCTTTGTGGTCAGTGGATAGGGGTGTGAGAAAGTGAGCCAGTGCAGATGAGCATCCACAAGGGATGCACCTTTTACTTCCTATAGATCAGGGGTGGCCAATCTACAGTCCCTGGGTCAACTGTGGCCTGTTGCCCATTTTTAAGCGGCCTGTTAGAGAACAAAATGGCGGCGCTGCCGGAGCTGGTGTAAAGGCAGTGCTGTCGCTGGTTCAGGCACACAGAGAGCGAAGCCTCAGAGCTCCCCTATGGGGTCCAGCCGCCCAGTCCAACTGCTGTTGGCTCTGTACAGGCTTTAAACGGCCAACAGTGGTTGAAAACCACCGGGCTCTTATTTGGCCTGTGACTCCTTATATTTTTTCTGTATGTGGCCCACAACAAAAATAAAGCTCGGCTATCCCTGCTCGAGATGCTGCATGACCTGTTGAGTTTCTCCAGCATGTTTGTGTATTCAGCTTGATGGGAATGATTACACATTTTCTTAAAGATTTTGTTAAGGTTTCACACCTGCTTCTTACAACTGGGCGAAACACCTCGAGCAAATGTTCCAAAAACAGGTGCAGAATGCTGTACATTGGGGCAAAAGAGATCAGTCAGTTGCTGCCAATATAATTGTAGGGAGGTTTAGCTTCTGCGGCCATTGTGATTTACTCTGATCTATTACCAAATAATTCATTCTCCTAAGTGCAGAGAACGATTGTTTCACTAGAAGCCTTAGTAGTTGTCGCAGGATTCTGGTTGAATAAAGCCCAGGTTCCTTGGTCTCATATTGAAATGGATTGTTTGTTGTCACATGTACTGGGATAATGTGAAAAAATGTTATTTTGCATGCTATCCAGACAAGTCAACCTCTACAGGATACAACAGGGTATAATGCAAGAACAAAAACAAAATTGCAGGATATAGTGTTACACTGAAAGCTAAAGTGCAGCTGATAGCGTCACACAAGTCAAAAGTGTGGGGCAAAACGTAGAAGAGAAAAGGTACAGTTCAACAAAAGCGATCTCTAGGCCTGCTGCCAAACATGTTGTGGCGCGTAGAGTCCGCTCCTGTTAAAGTCCACATATTCTGTATACTGGAATGAAAAAATAAACATGTAGGCATTCAAGCAAACCTTCCCTAATATGGGAATTTTCGAAGAACCTACTACACTAATTGTGGTGCAACTGCAGTCAGATAGGGTGGGGAAATATTGCTGCTAACTGCCCACAGTGGGACTTCAATGTACCCCCTCCATTTTCATGTCATCCATCTGCCTATTCTGGAGTCAATTTGGTTTTGACTTCTGAATTATTCCATTTGTTCACCTATGGCATAGTGGTTAGTGAGGTGCTGTTACAGCACCAGCGATCTGGGTTTGAAACTGGTGCCCTCTGTAAGAGAGGGCCCCTCCCAGTGTCTGTGTGAGTTTCCTCCAGGTGCTCTGGTTTCCTCCCACCATTCGGGGGTTGTATATTAATTGGGGTATTTGAGCAGCACGGGCTTTTGAGCCAAAAAGGCCTGTAACCATGCTGTATATCTAAATTTTAAATTGAACATTTAAAAATTTAAACATGACCTAGAAAGATGGTATGGAAGCAACAACAGTGTGCAGATTGTAAACCCAAAATGGGACACACAGTAATTAAATTTGCTTCAGAATTCTTTGCGCCCAGTCTCTGCCCAGTGTTTTTTTTTACAAGAACAAGAGCAGAATCCAGCACCCCCAGTGAGGGATAGTCCTAGGTTTGGTGTCACCCACTGTGGTAACTCATGGTGTCATCCCCCCACCCCTCCCCCCCCCGATGGACCTCCTCTCATACCAGACCATACAGAATCCTTAGTAATGATTTTTGTACTGTTACTTGTAAATTGTAATCCTCGTTTATCACTGAATGTAATGGCAATAGTAGTGAGATAAACAGCTAGCAAAATTAAAATTACACCTTTAAATTACAATATCATTCACACAGCCTAAATGTATTTACATTCACATAGTTTCATGGGGTTAAAGTGAAAATTCGGTAAGAAAACAATAGAATTCAAAATCAAAACATTTAAGAACTACATCAAAATTCCATTGATTTTGATGTTAAAATCTATCGCTACATGAGACCCTTCTTTTCTGTTAATTACTTCTTCATTTTCTAAAATGTAACTGATATTGGTTCAAAAATACTAATTACCATACTATTACAGCTAAAACACCAGAAAATATGAAAAAAGTAGCAACTATAAAAACACCAACAGCAATGAAAACAACAGCGCATGCAGATGAAAACACGTGATTCAAAGTGCCATTATAATTGGGTAATAATGACAGCTCTGACCGGAGCACTTTAGAAGGTTCAAAAAGTAAATTAGCATAGAGTTTTACTTTGATACATGTAAGTTGGGCGTACAAAAAATGTTTTTGTTGTTATAACGATCTGCAGGGATATTTTTTAAAAATATAACAAATTTCTGCTGAAACATTGCACAAAAAATGTGTAGACAGTCATTTTGGTGTTTCCCCCTCTGATAGTGTCACCTGGTGCAGTCCGCACCTCCCCCCCCCTACCCCCACACCCCGCTAGTGATGCCAATGCTGGTCCTGAGACAACATAAATAAGATAAAAATCACTTGGCTGCTTGATGAATTCCTTCAGCATTTCTGGTTTTTGTTATTAATGATAGACTGAAATTTTTCTTGTAAATATTTGCCTTCCCAGCATGTGATAATTAAACTAGCCTTGGTTTTTTGATTTCCAATTTCAGTCAACAGCCAAAAGGCCCATTCCTCCGAAATACAATTGCTGACCTGGTGTGACGAATTTTGCAATCATTTATGAGCCCACTGGCTCTGAGCTGCCTCTTAGTCCATCCACAACATACGGTTAGAAACGCTAAGGCTTGTGCAGAGCAGAGGAACTACTCTTGTTCAATACGAGTAGAATAGCCATCTCTCCCACTTCTCAAGACTGTAAGAAAAAGGAATCTGAACAAGTGTAACCATCTGGCCCATCAGATCCATGAAAACACCTGTTTTTTAATCTCTGGCCTATTTTGAGGCAGGCAACAAATTCCATATTCACCTGATATCACTTGATATCCTCTCTTTAGCAACTGTGGCCTGCTTGTTGGTGAAGGTGATAGGCTGCTTCCCTTACAGTCATGAATAATCTAACCAAAGGAAGCATGTTGGAGTGACCACAGAATCAGGTTGCCATATGGATACCTCATCCTGAGAAGCAAAGAAATAAAACTGAGTTTACCAGAAATCCATAATAAAAGGAAACATGCTGACAATATTCAACAGGTTAGGCAGTAGCTATGGAGAGAGAACCAATGTTAATATTTCACATTGACAAGAATTTCCCTCACTTTCTCCTCTTATTTTAGATATCCCACCCTATCTTAGTAAGGATAAGATCTACTAATGCAAGTTCGTACAGAACTAATTGAATCACTAGGTAAGGGGTGGAGAGGCTGCAGTCGTTAGGATTGAGCAGAATTCAAATCAAATCACAGGCCCTCCGCTCCAAAGATGTGGCTTGACCTACTTAATTCCTCCAGCAGTTTATTTTTACCCTGTGTCGCAGGTTAATTTTTGCTTAGCAAAGTTCTTTCACAACTCACTGGAGCACCCATGTTTCTCACTGGACTGACATGTGTGAGTCAATATCTTGTTAATAGACAATCAGAGGAGTCAGATTACATCACATGTCGCTATCATGGGTGATCTTCCCCTACATTCTCCCACCCAATACCCTATCAGTACAGCACCAATCATACTGGACAATAAAGATTTTTCTTCCTGAACAGTTGGGTGTATTTTATGCATTTTCGGCTATTGATCATGAAAATCACATTAAAAAAGTTCTATCATGTACTGTTTTTATAAGATACAACCATTTTGTTGTGATTTCCTATCATATTTTAAGTCTACTAGTGCATTGCCCTCTAAGCAAACTGTTTTGGTCAGACCAAGCATGCCTGGGCATGCACTCAGTGCAGGTGGTATGAAAATGTGGTCTTAGTGTAGTGTGAATAAAAGCTCTCATGACTGGAAGCTTTTATTAGCTTACAACTGAATGGTCTTCAGAAGGGCTCAGGGTTTAGGCAGGAAACCAGAGTTATCTATGGGTAGATGGGGGCGAAGCCAGCCATCAATATAAAACACCACCAGTGAATCTCAGTTCACTGCACTTAGGTATGGAAGGCATTTAAAGATGTAGAGAATTTTCTTGGCAGCTGCAGAGCACCAAACTACAGTAGATCCTACTAATTGACAACATGTTCCAAGCATACAAGACCATGAAGTGCAATATGTCATTGAAAATTCATTTGCTGTATTCGCTTTTGGACTTCTTCCCTTCTGATCTTGGTGCAGTCAGTGACAAGCATGGTGAAAGGTTTCACTAGGGCATTGCAACCATGGAAAAACTGTAACAGGGCGAATAGTATCCATTAATATTAAAACTGGCCACTGACATGAGCGGCATCGGATGCCGAGTACAAACAAAAATATTTTTTGGTCCGTTGAACCTACACAATGTGGCAGCATCATTATGCAATGAAACATGCTAAATTTAATCAAGGTTAATTTAATGTTTCTCCAACTTCCTACGTGATACAGCAAATGTGAAAATATCTTTGTGTTCAGTTTGAAATTGTCTATCATAATCTCCAATTTTTTTTCAGGAAGCAAACCTTTGGAAAAAATTGTTGTCTAGTGCCATTAGATGCAACAATTTCATCTCAGCATTTGCTCATAATCCAAATTATCTATTTATTGTTAGACATTATTGTACCACTGATTGCAAAAGCAATTAAAAGAATCATATTATTGGTGACGATATAACATTTTACTTCCAGTGTTCATCCAGATAGTAATTTTTCTCCCCTGCATGGATATTAATTTGTTATTAATTTAAGAACTAAACAAGTATTCAAGGGCTTTACTATGGTGCATCAGCAAAACTATCTTATGCACCTTCCAAATACTGGTCATTAATGTTAGAACAACTATTTTGTTGGCATTCTATTTTATTATAGAAATAATCGTTAACAGCTTTAACTTTCAACATCCTGAACACAGAAGTTTATGATATTTGGATATCCATTGGCAGGTGGACCCCAACTTTCCCATCTGTTGAAAGAATGATGCATCTCCACTTTGCCAGCACCTCTGAACAGAAATTGGAGAAAATTTATCTGTTGTGCACACAGTGGGCTTATTTCATCATTTTAAGGGACTAAAGTAGTTTTATTGTTATCTAAAATTAGAGAAAACAGAAGGGAAAGGAAAGGATATTTTAATATTCTCAGAAATAGTGCTTAAAAAGTGAAAGAAATTGTAAACAGTTCCTTCAGTGTTAACTCTCTTGATGAGGAGGCTTGATCTGAAACATCTACTCTCCATCCATTTCACACCCAGACACTGCCTGACCTACTGAATATTTCCAGTTTACTTCATTGTTAAATTCCCTCGCTCTACATCACATTCTTCCCATCTCTCTCTCTCTCTCTCTCTCTCTCTCTCTCTCTCTCTCTCGCTCTCTCTCTCATCAAGCAGTAAAGGCTGAAGATTGTAATGGTATACAAAAAAGTGCTGGAGGAAGTCAGTAGTTCACGGAGCATCTATAGGAAGTAAAGGGTAACCAATGTGGCGGGCCTGAGCCCTTCATCACAGTATAAGCAAAAAGCAGAAAGGCATCTAAATAAAGAGGTGGGGAAAGTAAAAGAGAGGAGTGAGGAAGGGACAGGGGGAAGAGTACAGAGCTTATTGGATGCCCCCCAAAGTTCCTCAACATGGTTATCCAGCTGCACGAAAACTAACAAAGTCGGGTCAGATACAGCAATGAGCTCTCTGAACCCTTCTCCATTAACAATGGCGTGAAGCAAGGCTGCGTTCTTGCATCAACCCTCTTTTCAATCTTCTTCAGCATGATGCTGAAACAAGCCATGAAAGACGCTGTTTACATCCAGTACCGCACGGATGGCAGTCTCTTCAATCTGAGGCGCCTGCAAGCTCACACCAAGACACAAGAGCAACTTGTCCGTGAACTACTCTTTGCAGATGATGCCGCTTTAGTTGCCCATTCAGAGCCAGCTCTTCAGCGCTTGACATCCTGTTTTGCAGAAACTGCCAAAATGTTTGGCCTGGAAGTCAGCCTGAAGAAAACTGAGGTCCTCCATCAGCCAGCTCCCCACCATGACTACCAGCCCCCCCACATCTCCATCGGGCACACAAAACTCAAAACGGTCAACCAGTTTACCTATCTCGGCTGCACCATTTCATCAGATGCAAGGATCGACAACGAGATAGACAACAGACTCGCCAAGGCAAATAGCACCTTTGGAAGACTACATAAAAGAGTCTGGAAAAACAACCAACCGAAAAACCTCACAAAGATTAGTGTATACAGAGCCGTTGTCATACCCACACTCCTATTTGGCTTCGAATCATGGGTCCTTTACCGGCATCACCTACGGCTCCTAGAACGCTTCCACCAGCGTTGTCTCCGCTCCATCCTCAACATTCATTGGAGCGACTTCATCTCCAACATCGAAGTACTCGAGATGGCAGAGGCAGACAGCATCGAATCCACTCTGCTGAAGATCAAACTGCGCTGGGTGGGTCACATCTCCAGAATGGAGGACCATCGCCTTCCCAAGATCGTGTTATATGGCGAGCTCTCCACTGGCCACCAAGACAGAGGTGCACCAAAGAAGAGGTACAAGGACTGCCTAAAGAAAGCTCTTGGTGCCTGCAACATTGACCATCGCCAGTGGGCTGATATCGCCTCAAACCGTGCATCTTGGCGCCTCACAGTTCGGCGGGCAGCAACCTCCTTTGAAGAAGACCGCAGAGCCCACCTCACTGTCAAAAGACAAAGGAGGAAAAACTGACTTCCTCCAGCACTTTTTTGTATACCATTACAATCTTCAGCCTTTACTGCTTGATGAGAGAGAGTGAGAGAGAGAGAGAGAGAGAGAGAGATGGGGAGAATGTGATGTAGAGCGAGGGAATTTAACAATGAAGTAAACTGGAAATATTCAGTAGGTCAGGCAGTGTCTGGGTGTGAAATGGATGGAGAGTAGATGTTTCAGATCAAGCCTCCTCATCAAGAGAGTTAACACTGAAGGAACTGTTTACAATTTCTTTCACTTTTTAAGCACTATTTCTGAGAATATTAAAATATCCTTTCCTTTCCCTTCTGTTTTCTCTAATTTTAGTAGGGCAAATAAGTCAGGCAGGATTTTCCTTGCACATAGCCGTGGTGACTATGCCTGATCAACCCTTGCCTTTCTAAATATACATGCTTGCTTCCCCTTAGGAATTTCACCAATAATTTCACCTGATTTAACCCTGCTCTCCTTCTATAAGGGAACATTAGTTATCCTCCAGACTTCTGGCTCCTCAGCTTTGACTCACGAAGATAGAAAAATCACCGGGGGGGCGTGGCAAGATGGCATAGAAGAAAGATGTGTGTTCCACCTTTCCCCAGCTGGATCACTAAATACCTGGTTTTTGAAAAGCATAAAAGTGATTAAAAATAATATTTACAGTTGTTTAAATAACAGAGATTTATGATGGCATCTAATGTGAAAAAACCTCAACTTCAGAAATAATTACCATACAAAAGTAGGTAAATCATCTCTCTACCATAATTATCTTTTTATCAAAGCTCTAAGTTGATAATACACAAACAAAGAATTGACAGGTATATCAAATCTTTCAATTGATTAAAAGAAAGAAATTTCCCCTCTACAAAACAATCTTATATTTATATCTTTAGAATCCGAAATCTTTAAATGATTATTAAACATTGAAAAAGGAATAAGCTGATTATTATATAATGGAGGAAAAATTGATAATTTATCTTTCAACCCAATGTAATTAAATTGACTAATGTGCGATATGGAATGGACAATTATAATTTTTTACATCAATTATATTTGACCCCGGAAAAGTTAAAAAAAATGGGTTTAGTAATTCGGATTCTTGTTTTAGATGTGGCTCATGTATTGGAACTTTTCTACATGCCATTTGGAATTGAGTTAAAGTTCAATAATTTTGGCAAGGAATTAAAGTAATTTTGGAGAAATTATACAATTTTATATTACTGTTAGATCCAACGATTTTTTTGTTGGGAATGGGATTGGATAAAATTCAAATTGCTTTTGTACGTTTGGTGTTATCAGAAACGCGTAAATGTGTTGCTAGTACTAGGAGAGATTATACTGAGGTTAATATATCACGCTGGCACAATGAATTGAAAGCATGTATTGTTATGGAAAAAATTACTTATAATTTACATGATAATTATTCTTCTTTTGTTAGTAAGTGGTCTCTGTATTTGAAATATATGCATTTAGATATACTTTGAAATGTTATTAATAATATACAATATTTTCTTTTTATATATATAATCTATATATTTTTCTTTTGCTCCCCTTAAGGGAGTTGGCTGTAGGGGTGGGAGGGTGGGATGGGTGTTAATGCAAAATTTTCTTTGATTATTTCTATACTGTATGTTATGTTTTATTTATCTTTTAAATAAATTTTGTAAAAAAAGATAGAAAAATCACCTTCAGGGTTCCAACTATCATATCCCTTCCTTTCCAAGGCAACAAAGTGACCTTTGTGAGAGTTTGTTTTGCAGATATTAGCTGCCAATTTTCCGATTTGATAAGATTCTTAATCCATGTTTTGGTTTTTCGAATGTGTCCTGGCAATTCCTGAACTTGTGTGGGGTGGGGCACAAATGCAAGATCTCGCTTTCTTTCAGACATTTGCACTTTCAATTTTAGCCCACTTAACATAAATGGGCCGATATTTCAGTTACAATAATGTGGGAAAGATATAATGCATTAAGCTCATTATTGCGGCAGTGTTAGCTCATGATTGGTCTATGACTTTTGGAACATAATTCACTACTTAAAAGTGATTTACAAGTGACACTTGAATGTATGTGATATTAAAAAGCCACCAAAGCAATTTTGCTACTTATTATCTCCGTTAAAAATAATATGAACTGCCGATGATTCACATTACAGCTAGTTTTGTTTATCGAGTTATCAACTTCTTTCTGTTTTATTTCCTCCAATGCAGGAAACTTCACTGCACACGGAACTACATCCACCTGAATCTGTTTCTCTCATTCATTTTGCGGGCAATATTTGTTTTATTGAAGGACGAGATGCTGTATTCACAACATAGTTCTGGTCATTGTAATGAAGCAGCACTGGTGAGTCACAGCCATTTATTGTTATCATTCTTTGAAGCATTACAAGATGGATATCCTCTCTAAAGGCATTAATTGATAGAGTGCTGCCTTAAATTTTCATTTCTAACAATGCACATCAATGTCCCACAGGCTCACATCATGAATTAGATTTTGCATGGTGTTTGACATCCCTGGTGCGCACACCCGGTTGTGCAGAAGCCTTGCAGAAGAATATCGCATAGCGGCAGAATCATATTCGGCAGGGATATGAAATTGTTCTACCAGGAGGCTGCTGGGTGGACATATCAGAGATGTCAAACACCATGCAATGTACGTTTAATGTGCAGTTGCAATATTGTTATGCAAATGCCACATTTTTTTGGTGACTGGCTTCCAATTCAAAACCAGGACTCAAAGGTCATATCCCTCCCCAGCTCACTCTCAGGAGCCCAGCTTTGAAAGAGCAATTTAGTTCATCACCATAGTCCCAATCTTGTCCTTCTCTATTCTATAATGCAGCGGGACTCAACCAACATAATCCCAGACCCCAGGTACTCACCTCCAACATGAGGGTGTCCTCTGGGCCCCTTATGAGACACCATTTCTCCAGGATCCATTGCATTCTCTGCCAAGGAAGCAGGAGAGGCTGCTTCATTAAATACAATTAAGACACATAGAGATTTTTGCACAGTATGGGAATTAGGGTTCTGGGGAGCTGAGTCCACGGCCAGATCAGCCCCGAGTTTGAATGGTGGAGCAGGCTCAATGGGCCTGATGGTCGACTCCTCCTCCTATTTTTTATGTTCTTAGGAGCAAATCTGCCCCATTGGTCTTTCAGCTCCTGTTAATGCGGAGCAAAATGTGTCAAATTTAGCCATTAATGTGAGCGTGAGGGACTATTTTACACAGTAGGCCTGAAATTCACAATTCTAATGCACATTAAACTAAACTATTATTACCTGGAATATCTGTGGAACCTGGTGCATAACACCACTAGAATTAATTTTTCTCATGAAATTGTATGTTTTCAGATTATATATAACAGAAACAAGTAGAGAATTGCTACAGTTAGTAAAGCATCTTCAGACAAAATGGCTAAATCACGTTGAAGTTCTCCCAAGATCTTTACATCGAATGAATTATTTTGAAATAAAATGACAGGTCTGTAAACATGACCTACACCACAGAGTTGAATTTAAAGTACAAATCTGGCACATTTCAGCAAGTTAATTTCATTCCAAAAGGATAAATATTTATGTACATATTTTAATCAACATTAAACAAAGTCATTTTTGGAAATTAGCTTTGAGTCTACTATCCCGTGCTGTGCTGAGATCATCTGTAAAACTAACTAAATAAGATTGTTCACATTCTTGGCCAGACCACTCCCTTTGTTCATCTCATTGTCCCCAGTAGCCCACGCCTCTGGTCTGAGGAACTCTGGTGTAGGTGAACACACACACACACTGAATATGAACACGACAAAGTCCCATGGAGAGGAATGATTTATTTGAACCTTATATTTCAGAGTTTTATTTGACAGAAGAATGTTGCGAGCTGTTCAGCCTCGTTCAATTCATGCTACATGATCAACTGCAAAGCTAGATAGAGTTTCACATCCTCCTTGAAAAAACAAAGATTGATGGTATTGTGAAATGTTAAAGTATCAAGCCCTTCAGTGTATTTATCAGCTCATTTACTCCATGACTTATGACGGTAAAGGGCACAGAACATAAGTACACCAGGGTCTTTGTTGAACTTGCACAAGACCTTAAGTAGGGCAGGGAGTATTGGAGCCCTCAGTGAAGAACTTGGGCCCAAACGTTGGTTACTTTTTACTTCCCATCGATGCTTCATGATTTGCTGAGTTTCTTCAGGATTTTTGAGTATTTAACTACAGTCACAGTGTCTGCAGACTTTCCTGCTCAACTTCAACTGGAGTATTTTGTAAACTTTGTCAAAGCAGGATGAGGAAACCAGTGGTGATAGCAGAGTGAGCCCTCCCAAGAATGGGGACCTCAGGTTACTAAAGCTTGAAAAGTTAAAGGTGTTCTCCAAAAAGGGAGGAGTATTGAGGATGTAAGAATATAGGAAGCAGGAGCAGACGTCGGTTATGCAGTTCCTCAACCCTGCATCACTTTCACTGGGACCAATTTGATTTGGTTTCAACTCCACTCTCCATCGTGATCCCCATAACCATGACACCAACCTCATATTCCAAGAATTTGCCTGTCTCAGCCCTGAATACATTAAGTGCTCAGCTTCTTATCTCTCCATGGTAGATATTTGTGTCCATCTAGGAAAGGAAATTCTTTTTCATTTCCATCTTAAACAGATTCAGAAAGTATTCTCCCTAGTTCAAGCTTCTGCTATGGATGTAGAGTACCTCTATGTGAATCCAAACTTCTCATCTGAACTCTATTGCTCAACCAAGTATGCCATCTCTGGACAGCTTCCATCACATTCTCTAATCTGGACATAGTCTCACTAACAGAATGTATGGTTATATCCTTGGTTTTATATTTTACCTAACTTTGCAAAGTTGGAAACGACTTACTGA
Source organism: Narcine bancroftii (assembly GCF_036971445.1). Classification (NCBI taxonomy): domain Eukaryota; kingdom Metazoa; phylum Chordata; class Chondrichthyes; order Torpediniformes; family Narcinidae; genus Narcine; species Narcine bancroftii. The sequence continues at coordinate 468,344,417 of NC_091469.1, forward strand.
TGTGACAAGGTATAACTTATTTTTACTGAACATGACGAGAGAGTGGAACAAAGCCTTATTTCGCAGAAGGAGTTCATTTGTGGCATTGCCATTGCTGAAGTGATGCCAAGAGATCACTTTAAAAACCTGAAATAATATATGGCAGCTTTAATCCAGGTAGCTCAATTGGACGAAACAAATTTTTTTTAAACTTTATTTAAGATTTTATAACATGAATAAAATAGAAAGTTACAGTAAAAAGATTAAACATAAGATAATAAAAATTACAATACTACATCGGCAGACTAAATAAACTAAACCCCCCCCCCCAAATTAGTACACAACATTAATGACCTAGCTTAAAGTTAGTCTAACCCCCCAAAATAAAGAGTGAAAGAGTGAAGAGTTAATAAAATGAACAATAATTATATAAAAAAAACCCTTACACAAAAAAGATAAAACATAATAAAGATACTAACATCAAAAAAAGAAAAAAATTAAAAAAATTATCAATACTAAAATATCAAACTTAAAAACATATTTAAATCAAACTTAAATGCATATATTTAGCAAACGGAGTCCACTTCAACCTATAAAAAGACATCCTATCCTGAACTGAAAAAGATATCCTTTCCATCGTCAAACAGAACTTCATCTCCAAATACCACCTATCTCAAGTTAATATATTTCTGTCTTTCCAAGTAAGAGCTATACATTTCTTGGCCAGAGCTAAAGCTAAATAGATAAAAGAAATCTGATAAACTTGTAGGCCCAAATCAATTAATGATTGCATATTCCCTAATAAAAATATACCAGGATCTAATACAAGACAAATATTATATAAAGTATTAAATATAGATTGAATACCCTTCCAAAACTGTTGCAATCAATCACAAAACCAAACAGTATGCAAAAAAGTATTAGCCGTCTGGTCACAACGAAAACAGCAATCCGACTTACTAAGACCAAACTTTTTTAGTTTCTCCGGTGTTAAATATAACTGATGTATAAAATTGTAATTGATCATCGCTAATCTAGCATTAACCAATTTCCTAATACTATTCTGACAAATTTCCATCCAGGCTTCTTCAGCTATTATAAAACCTAAATCTTTTTCCCATTTCAACTTATCCTTATCCTAATCTTTTTTTACTATCAATTTCTTGTAAAATACAATACAAATCAGATAAATATCCCTTTTGTGGTATTGAAAGTACATATTCCTCAAAATTAGAATCAGGCAATAAAATCATATGTCGACCATGACCACAGGTGACAATGACCACATATCTGTTTTTTGATAATACACAAATACAGAGTTTCCACTAATACCGAATTTCCTTTGCAATTCATCAAAAGAACAAAAACATCCCTCAGAAAAATAATCGGATAAATTTTTTATTCCCTTCCTTTCCCACTGTTTCAAAGTAATATTGGAGACTGTAAAAGGAACAAGTTGATTGTTATATAATGGCAATCGTCCAGACCATTTATTTTTGAGCCCCAATTTATTAAGTTTACTTGTCCATAAATTTAATAAATGCTTCAATATTGGGACATCATAAGTTCGTAATAAATTTTTATTCCATCGAAACAAAAACTCATGAGAAATTTTTTCTGAAATAACTGCCATTTCTATCTTTGCCCAACTAGGCGGGTCATCCATATTCATTAATGCACTAAGAAATTTAAATTGAGCTGCTTCATAATAATGTTGAAAATTCGGTAATCTTAAACCTCCAAATTGAAAATCCCACATCAGCTTTCTCATCGCTACCCTCGGAAATTTTCCCTTCCATAAAAAGTCTCTAATTGCTTTATATAGATCCTTAAAAAAACTTTTATTTAAAAAATAAGGAATTGATTGAAACAAATATTGTATTCGAGGAAAAATATTCATTTTTATAGTATTAATCCTCCCTAATAGACCCAAAGGCAAATCCTTCCACCTAATCAAATCTAATTTAATCCTCTTTATTAAAGGAAGATAATTAATTGAATATAAATCTTGAAATTACGTATTAACATTAATTCCTAAATATTTAATTTGTGTGGTCCACTTCAAATTTGTAATAGTTTTATACATTGAATAATCATTTTTACAAATTGTTAAAATTTCACTTTTGGTCCAATTTACTTTATAACCAGATAATTGACCATAAAATTCTAAACATTCTTGAATTGCTGGTAAAGAAATACCCGGATCCACCAAATATAATAAAACATCGTCAGCAAATAAATTAATCTTTAATTCCTCATTCAGAACTCTCATACCTTTAACATTTTCATTTTGATGTATTAATTGTGTCAAAGGCTCAATAACTATAGCAAATAAAGCAGGTGACAATGGACATCCTTGTCTAGTAGACCTTGTTAAATTAAAAGATCCTGAAATCTGCCCATTGACAGCAATTCTGGCCTTCGGACTATTATATAAAGCCTTTATCAATCCAATAAATGAAGAACCAAAACAAAATTTCTGAAGTACTTTAAACAAAAACTTCCATTCCACTCTATCAAAAGCCTTTTCTGCATCCAGCGAAACCACTATTGGATAATTCATCTGAGATTTAGATTTAATTATCAAAGTTATTAAATGCAAAATATTATCTGATGCATATCTATTTTTTATAAATCCCGTTTGAGGACGAAACAAATTTGATGGACAAATAGACAGGCTCTGATTCAACAGTTTAGCATATCTATTGCTTCACTGTTTATTCTCAGGCTCAGGTCAAACTTTATGAAAAAAAATCCACAGTCAGTCTCATGGATTAATTTCCAATGAACTACGCCTTGGTCTCTGCCATAACTGCAGGGCAGGTTTTGGAATAGCTATGGTGGGAGATTTGCCACAAGCTCAGAATTTATGAGTCGAAAGAAATTAGTGTTAAGAACAGCAAAACAGGAGACAGAAAGGAGAACCCTCAAAAAACAAGCAGGATGACACACATATTTTTCCATTCATATATTTAAAGCATAGAAAGAAGACATTCACGTTTATGCTGGTTCACGGGTTAATTCTATTGCCCCACTAATTTTCACTGCGGATCCTCCAGATCCTAGGCAATTTTACAGTTCACTGCCAAAGGACGTCACAATGCACTGACACCAGAGGTACCTCTCCACTAACAATCAACAATAAGCACCGTCTGTGCCCTTCCAAATTTGCAATGATTAGTTTCCTTGTATGCACGACTATTATGTTTCCTTTAGCAAGTCGACGTCACGTGCAAGATGATGTTTCGTGCCAGCTGACTATATACTGCATCTGAGCTGTTCCGTTTTACAAGATCTTCTTCATGGACTCTTTATTTATTTTATCAAGTCAATTTACACATGCAAGGTTATACACATCCATTATGCGTTTGTGAGCAGTCAATAGGGTTATGCAGTGCTCGGTTCACAACCAAAAAAGCAGCAGGTTTTTGAGTGAGACTGGATAAAGCTCATCACTTTATTGAAGGTAGCGTTGTCAAAGAAGCGTCAGTGTTGAATTGTTTATAAAAGTAACCTCTGTGTTGATCAATTAACAGCAAAATAAATGATGACTCAGTGCACTCCCAAACAGGTTAGTCAAATACTATGTAGGACGGCCTGTCATGTTGGTCACTGAGCTAAAATCCAGCAGGGGTGTGGCATTAAAACCAAAGCTAAATTGGCCTTGACTACAGCATTAAAACCAAAGGCAAATGCTTTTCGGAATGAGGCTGATTTTGACTCCACAAATTAATTCTGGAGCCCATATTGGACAGAGAAAAGAGGGGGGAGCTGCTTTTCCAAGAGAGTTCATGAATCCATGGAATTCTCTGCCCAGTGAAGTCGGAGAGGCTGCCCATTGAATATATCTAAAATGCTGATCATTAGATTTTTGCAAGTAGAGGAATTAAGGGTTGCAGGAAAAAGGCAGGTATGTGGCGCTGAGTCCATGCCCAGATCAGCCACAACCTTATTAAATGGTGAAGCAGGATCAATTGAGTGGCTACTCCTCAAGCCCTTTGAGCCCATTCTAACCCCAACACCTCTTTAGAAAGCACGTTGTTGACCTCCCTGCCACCCTCCACAATCATCTAAGGCTTTTCAGTTTGTATTAAAATTAGTTTTCATTGTGATGTGACAATAAACTTGAATTTGGGATCCTTCAACATGCTGTATTCATAGCAACAAACAAGTACCTATCCATTTTGAACCAATTTCCCTGCCTTGGCATTTCAAGTGCTCATCAAAATTCTTAAATGACTTTCATTTCCTATGTATTTTAAATATGTAAGTTAACCTTGTTTAGAGGGGAGGGGTTTGATTAATAGGGTTTTTTTTTCTCGGATTTTTCTTTTATCTGAAGTGTTTTTAAAATGGGGTTGTTTAGGAAGGGTACATACAATTTATATCATGTTATTATTAGAGAATTACAAATTATCTGCTTTTTCATATATTTCATCCCATATATTGGATTAAAACGTGCGTATTTTTTCATTAAACTCAATAAAAAGAAAAGCAAGAAAATACTTAAATGTATCAAAAATCCTGCACATGTGCAAGATGGAGGTTTGTTCGAGATTGTAATTCCTTTGGTCTGGCACAGATGTGAAGATCCTATCTGAAAGGACAACTGAAGAGGCTGGAAATACTCAGGTGTAGAGGAACTGTTCATCAAGACAGTTCTACTGAATGGTCATGGAATTACTTCCTGTAGCGTGCAGACCCACTGAATCTATGCCAACCACCCATTTACACTAATCCTACATTAATCCTATCATATTTCGATAAACAAACCTCCCCCCCGCCCCCCCAGCAGATTCTACCATTATCATTTCACTTATTTACACACTTGGGGTAATTTACAGTATTTATTTTATCCATAATAGAGGAATTAGGGGATATGGGGAGAAGGCAAGTAGGTGGAGTTAGGTCATAAATTAGATCAGCCATGATCGTATTGAATGGCGGAGCAGGCTCGATGGGCCATTTTAGGCCTAATCCTGTTCCTACTTCCTCTGTTCCTATGTTCCTATCAACTTGTATGCCTTTAGCACATGGAAGGTAACCAGAGTACAAGGATGTTGCCTGGATTGGAGAACATGGCATATGAAGCAAGGTTGGCAGAGCTTGGGCTTTTCTCTTTGGAGCAATGAAGAATGAGAGGTAACTTAATAGCAATATATAGGATTATAAGGGTCTTAGATGGGGTGGACAGGCAGCACCCTTTTCCTGGGACAACAATACCAGAGGACATCTATTTAAGGTGAATGGAGGAAAATTCAGGAGACTTGACAGAGGAAAGAATTTTACTCAGAGAGTGGTGGATGCCTGGAATGCATTGCTGGAAATGATGATGGAGGCTGGTACGTTCAAAAGACCCATAGATGGGCCCATACATGTAAGGAAAATAGAGGGTTATGGGTGTGAGGGTGGGAAAAATTAGATCGTTGTTGAAAAAGATACATAGGTCAGCACTACATCGTGGGCTGTATGTTCCGTGTTCACCTGGGGAACATGCAAACTCCATACATACAAACACCAGAGGTCAGTTCTGAGCATGGGTCCCTGGAGCAGTAACACAGAATATCTATTAACTCCTTTACTGAGTCTTTCTCTTTCCACAGATGAGGTCTGGCTTGGGAAGTATGCACCATGCCCCATGTGTAATTTTAACCCTACATGATTAGGCAGCATCTTTTTTTTTGGACCTTCACTAAACTCCATTCCTCTCTGTTCTATTGTAGGTTGGTTGTAAAGCTATTATGATTTTCTTTCACTTCTTCATTATTGCAAATTTCTACTGGTTGCTGGTGGAAGGTCTGTACCTACACACTCTGCTCATGGTGTTTTTCTCTGAAAACAAGTACTTTGTTCTCTACCTGCTGATTGGCTGGGGTAAGTTATTTTCTGCATCAATCAGAAGAAGCTGTTCGCGGGTGAAGTCTAACTTCAGCTACTTTGACCTTAATTGAATGGATGTTTTCTCTCCAGGTATCCCAACTTTATTCACAATTATCTGGGTTCTTATGAGATTCTATTTGGCGGACAATGAGTGAGTATGAACTAGATCAGAAATAAAATTGTTTGATAGCTGGCAGTTTCTAATTCAGGTTCAAACAAAGCAAAGAATCACATAAATGCAAATACTCTCTCTCTCTCTCTCTTTCTCTCTCTCTCCCCCTCTCCCCCTCTCTCTCCCCCTCTCCCCCTCTCTCTCCCCCTCTCTCTCCCCCTCTCTCTCCCCCCTCTCTCTCTCTCTCTCTCTCTCTTTCTCTCTTTCTCTCTCTCTCCCCTCTCCCCCTCTCTCTCTCCCTCTCTCTCTCCCTCTCTCTCTCTCCCCCTCTCTCGCTCCTCTCTCCTCTCCCCCCTCCCTCTCTCTCTCTCTCTCTCTCCCCCTCTCTCTCCTCTCTCTCTCTCTCTCTCTCTCTCTCTCTCTCTCTCTCTCTCCCCCTTTCCCCCTCTACCTCTGCTTTCTTATTCTCTTCCAGTATTATGTGGGCTATTTCTTTCTTCATTTGAATTTTTAGCTTTTTGCTTCCGCTGAATACCTGTCAGTTTGTAGGTAATGTGGTGGGAAAAACATCCGTGGGTTGTAGGTGAATTGGATGTAATTGGGTGGTACAGGCTCAAGGGCCAGAAGGACCTGTTACCCTGCCGTAAGTCTAAATTTAAATTCAAAAGGAGGGAAGAAAAGGAAGCCTGTGTTCAACTTCTCCCAGACAAATGTTACTGCCCCTTGTGTCTGGAAAAATGAAGATCTGCACTTAAACAACAATAAGTTGTTGCAGGCAATTGGTTTTTTTGTCCTATGGAAAGATCTTGAGAGGAAGGGTTGACCTCAGGTTAAAATTGCACCTGAAAGATAGCACCTCTAACGATGCATAACTCCCTCCGCACTGAACTCAGGAGAGGATCTTGAATCGATAGTCTTCAACCCAAAGTGCTCACAGTGCCATGAGCAAGCTCTGTGCCTTCGTTTGGTTTGCTCCCAAATAGCCACAGTTCCTCAAAATCGGGCAGCACGATTAGTGCAACATGTAGTGCCATGCTCTATCAGTGCCAGGGACTTGGGTTCGAACTCAGTGCTGTCTGCATGGAGCCTGTATGTTCTCCCCGTGACCTGCATGGATTTCCTCTTGGTACTCTGGTTCCCTCCCATCTTCCAAAGATATCTGGGGTTAGAAGGTTAATTTGCCTCATGGGTGATTTTGTACGGCTTGTGCACGTGGGCCAGATGGCCTATGACTGTGCTTTAACTCTAAATTTTCAAAAAAGTTAAATATAATCCCCATATCCCAAAAGGCACCAGGAATTACATTAGAGACATTTTTTTGTGGGATTGGAGTGGAAATGAAAGCCTCTGTTTGGCATTCAGAGGATAGACCTTAAAATGGGAACATAGCATTGTAAATACTTTTCTGGACCAGCAACTTGAATAATTGAACTAGAAACCTGAGTTCCAATCCTTCTGTTACAGCTGGGGATTTTAGATGAAAGTAATTAATTCCAGAAGAGGTGAATAATGAAATGAAAAATGGTGGCACTGAGAGAGCAGCCGTAAATGCCACTTTGCCGCCGATCCCCGACATGAACCCAATACTGCCGCCGATCCTCGACACGAACACACCGCTGCCGCTGATCCCTGACATGAATGCACCACTGACGCCGATCCCCAGGGAGACTTCCCGGGCCAATGGAACACTCACTGACAAGTCAGAGGCCTCCTGTCTCCCCAGTCACTGGAGCTCCCGTCACCTGAGTCCCGACTCCAAATCCTCCCCTAAGCCTACCGCACATGCACACTGGGGAGTCCAGTGTGCGTGTGCGATAGTAGGTCAAGGGGATGGTTCAGAGTCAGCGTCCAGTGTGCCAAGGAGGGAGGGAGGGAAAGGCAGAGGAGGGAGGAAGGGATAGGGAGAGGAGGTAGCATCACTGAGCCCGAATCCACTCCTGCCTGGGAGCCTGAGGTCCCTTCTCCTGCCCAGGAGGCAGCTTTCCTTGATGACGCCGGGACAAGGGATTCTTCTGACCGCTTGCAGCTGGGAGACATGGCTCACAGTTTGAGAGGGAGAGAAAAGTCAATAGGGGAAAGAAAAGAAGAAATGGAAAGAGAAAGGGAGGTAGTTACCCGAAATGAGGACGATCATCACTCTAATTTCATGTCGAGTGGATTTTTTTTTTCAACCTGTAATGTCATTTCAGCTCCAAAACTTTTTGGATAACTGAGGATTTCTGATTGTTTTTGATATCCTCATTTATCCAAATTTAAAATTTTTTTTTGGATAAATGAAGATTTCGGAGAATCTGATTTTGGATAATCGGAGTTGTACTGTAGGTAAAGGGACAAGTAAGAAACAAAAGATGGGCCTGGAGAGACCAACAGTGATGAAGACAGAATAATTACCAACAGTCTGATGCCTAGTGAAATGGCAGCCAGTGATCCCTAACTTTTAAATTTAAACATACAGCATGGTAACACTAGTTAAACAAGCAGTCACACCCTGGCTAGTTGGTTCCATAATAGGACACCGCTGACATAAAGTTAGGACTGTTTGCTTTTTAAAATGTTACGGGGTGTTACATTGGTGTTAATGTTTTGCTGTTACTTCAGAAAGACTTCTAAGAGTTGGATTCATTTTTGCTCCTGTTAGCTGAGAAAATGCCATCCACAATCGTGACAGGGGACATCATTCTCCCTTGGAGGTATCACAAGGGGGCTGGGAAGATCTGGGGAGTTTCCTGAAACAAATTACCAGAATTCAGTACCCTCAGATGCCAGAATTGTTTTTATTGGGGAAATTAGCAGATATAAGACCTAAAATTAGGCTTTCAGAATATCAATTAAAATTTGTTAACCTCACTTTAGTGATGGCCAGGAAATGCATAGCCATTACTTGGAAATCTGATTCCCAGCAAGTCAGAAATGCATAGTTGTGTTCCCCTGGAGAAGATAACTTGCAACCCCAGAAATTGTTACAATGTGTTTTTAAGAATATAGAACCCATATTTAAGTTCACCTTTGATGATTTCCCTTATCCAATACCACTATCTCCTGTATCCCCAGCGATGTCTATGTCAAGACAGGGAGGAAGTAAGCTCTGGATGAATCACGTAATGTCTCATCTGTATGTAATTAATGCTTCTGGAAAGCAGATGATTTTATCACATCACGTGGGAGAATTACTCCTTTCTCTTTTTCCTTTTTCTTTCGGGGGGGGGTCTTTCTCTTTTCCTTTTATCTCTTTTCTCCCTTTTTATTCTTTTAAGGATCTGCACGGTGTGTAATTTTGTATTTATAAATGATAGTGCAGAATTTGATCTGTGCTCATGTGTGGATACTTCTTGGTATATCAACAAGTGGTTCGGTTTTAGTACTTTATTGCATATATCCGAATTGTTTCTTAGATTTTGTTTGTTTTGTAACTCCATGTTGTTTGAAAGTCCTTAATAAAATAAAAGGTGAAAGGGGCAATAATAGTGACCATCAAAAATAAACCATTTTGCAAAGGGTGAAATTGGTTTAATGTCATCATAAAAAAAAATATTGTGGAAAGTATTTATAACAGCAATACAAAACCAAAGGCAGCATTCCAAAAACAATGGGAAATCAAGAAAAGAGAAAGCACATAGCTCCTGTTGAGAGTTGAGATTTTAAACCCACACCAACCAGTGTCCGAGAATACCTTGTGATCGCTGCAGTTTTTGTGGGCCAAGGGTCTGCTCCTGTGCTGTAAGGTTCTATGTTTAATCTCCTGTCTTAACTCAATATAAACTTAGGCCCTAGAGAAGAAGTCATAACTGGATGCTTTACACCTTGGATGGCTGGGAGTGGGGAATATTAATTCATACCTTCACAGCCTTAGCCATAATGCAACAGGAGGAGTGCCCACACATTGAGGGTAAAAATAAAATTCCCTGGTGCACTTCTGGGCTGTGGTGGAAGGGTGAAATTGAATACAATTCCAATGGATAACACATCAGATTTAAGGGTGGTGTATGAGCCAAAGGACCCCAAAACCCAGCAGGAATAGACATTGACCAAAACAAATAGTTATTTAAACAAGAGTTGTTTTAATTAACTTTAAACATGAAAACAGAATCAAACTTTAACTTATCTCTATTAACTTAACTAACCCAAATTAACCCCCTTTTAATTCTAAGAGCATGTGTATGTAATGTGTATGTAAATTTAAGAAAAGTTCTTTTGTTTACACTTCAATCTCACTTCTCATTCTTCCAAGTTCTCTGGTTGTAGGCAATTCTTATACTGTTCACTGAATTTAACATGTATAAAGTTCACCAGGCTTTGGTGCTTGAAAGTTAAATGTTTACCACTCAGGAAGGTTCTTTGTAGGATTGCAGAGAGAGATTTGTTGTTCCAGGATTTCCACAACTGAGGTACCACCATTAGTCACCTCAATGTCTTGCTGATGAAACTTGCCCCATTAGGGTTCTCCAGATGATAACCTCTTTTTTTTTCAGGCTACCACAAAGTTCCTTTCTGTTCCACTTATTCCAAGAGAAACATCAGACAGATAACACTTCCAGCCATCCGCCACTTTGGGATTTCTGTTTCAGTTCCAACCAACTTTTCCTGCTTGTTTCAGCGGTGACTGTTCAGTCTCTCTCTCTCTTTCTCTCTCTCTCTCTCTCTCTCTCTCTCTCTCTCTCTCTCTCCTCTCTCACTTGAAAAAATCCCCCTCCTTCTCCAGCAAACAATAGGAGTTAGTCTTCTGCACCCATCTGTTGTTTTTAGGTAAACAAGAACCCAGGAGTGACCTTTGAGTGAGCACTTTGCAGAAAGGTCAGAAGTCATATAAAAATGTTCAACACAGATGATTTGTCTCCAGTCCATTCATTTCATGACATCATTTCAATTAGCACCTATTTGTGAAATGTGCATAGCATTCTCCATAGTTTCTGTAAAGTAACTGAATATGAATTCTTCAGTATTTCAAATAAGATCTGTTTTAAAGTGTGTGTATGTATGTAACCTACACTAATTTTACCAATTTTTCTCCCAAATCTTCTTTTCTTCTTTGGCTTGGCCTCGCGGACGAAGATTTATGGAGGGGGTAAAAAAGTCCACGTCAGCTGCAGGCTCGTTTGTGGCTGACAAGTCCGATGCGGGACAGGCAGACACGGTTGCAGCAGTTGCAGGGGAAAATTGGTTGGTTGGGGTTGGGTGTTGGGTTTTTCCTCCTTTGCCTTTTGTCAATGAGGTGGGCTCTGCGGTCTTCTTCAAAGGAGGTTGCTGCCCGCCAAACTGTGAGGCGCCAAGATGCACGGTTTGAGGCGTTATCAGCCCACTGGCGGTGGTCAATGTGGCAGGCACCAAGAGATTTCTTTAGGCAGTCCTTGCACCTTTTCTTTGGTGCACCTCTGTCACGGTGGCCAGTGGAGAGCTCGCCATATAACACGATCTTGGGAAGGCGATGGTCCTCCATTCTGGAGACGTGACCCATCCAGCGGAGCTGGATCTTCAGCAACGTGGACTCGATGCTGTCGACCTCTGCCATCCCGAGTACTTCGACGTTAGGGATGAAAGCGCTCCAATGGATGTTGAGGATGGAGCGGAGACAACGCTGGTGGAAGCGTTCTAGGAGCCGTAGGTGGTGCCGGTAGAGGACCCATGATTCGGAGCCGAACAGGAGTGTGGGTATGACAACGGCTCTGTATACGCTTATCTTTGTGAGGTTTTTCAGTTGGTTGTTTTTCCAGACTCTTTTGTGTAGTCTTCCAAAGGCGCTATTTGCCTTGGCGAGTCTGTTGTCTATCTCATTGTCGATCCTTGCATCTGATGAAATGGTGCAGCCGAGATAGGTAAATATTACATCACAGTGGCCAGTGCCCCGGTTCGAATTCAGCACTGTCCTTATGAAGTTTGTTTGTTCTCCCCGTGTCTGCATGGGTTTCCTCTGGGTGCCCCAGTTTCTTCCCACTATCCTCTGTTGTGCATCTGTGGAAACAAGGTCATTGGGTGTATTTAAGGCAGATCTTGACAGGTATTTGATTTGTCAGGGCATCAAGAGATACAGGGAGAAAGCCAGGGAGTGGAGCAGAATGGAAGGATGGATCAGGTCATGATTAGAATGGAGGAGCAAGCCAATGGGTCAATGGGCCAACTTCTACTCCTGTATCTTGTGATCCTGTGACCATCCAAAAAGTACAGGATTGTAGGTTAGTTTGCATAATTGAGCAGCACAGGTTTAAATAGCCAGAATCGTCTCTGCTGTAAATGAAATTTAAAGTTTAAGCTGTGCAGTTTGATACACTCTTGAACTTACCTTTTAAATGAACTTACAGCTTGGCACAAAACTTGAAATGTGGAATGTATGTGGGTGTTCAAGCATTCCTTTCCTCTGACTAAATGAGTGCAGGGAACATAGAGAAGCCTGAAGCCTAAAGCTGCTAGATCATTTAACATGGTGTATTCAACTCTCTAATTCCAAGATGCATGTGTGCCTGTAATGTTTCAGAAAGACAGAGTGGTTCATACATTCACCTCACTACAGATGGAATGGATTCACAGATTTTTCAGTGTATTTTTAACCTTCTCAAAGGAATATGTCATTGGCATAGTGTCTACATCTTAATTCAACTGTTTCCACTGATCAGTTTCCCATAATCTCATATTTCTTTGCTATTTTTCTTCCAGGAATTAAGTCATTGATGTGTGCACTTTTCACTCTATCCTCTTCGTACCACATGCCTCGGCTGCCATGCTAACAGTCAGGTGACATTAATGTACAAATTCGATCAAGTTGCTCAAATTTTTTCTATCTACGTCTTGAATCATAATTTTGATTCAGTTTCAGTTATCTCTCTTCTAGTCTCTCCAACGTTTTACTGAGCTAAGTTGAATTGTGTTCAGAATCTTATCTGCATTAGTAACTCAGCAGGAGTATAAACACTGTAGAATATGACATTGCTCTATTGGTTAGAAAGAAGATTGCTAATTGCTATCTCATTGCTAAGCCTAAGTACTCCTGTCATACATGTTTCTTCATTGATCTTTAACCATTCAATCTCACCATCCCATATGATAGCGAATGATAGGTTTCTGGTGCATTGGTTTTGAACTGGGATTGATATGGGCATAATGATCGTTAATAATAATTGAAGTATCCTTAAATATTTCTGCATACTTTTCCATAGTTTGTTTGCATTTAATTTAGAACTTCCACACTGAACCAGTCTTGCTTCAATTTTCTGAACCAATCTTTGTCCAGCAAAGTTGGTTAATTCATTTAATCTCCTCAACACATTGCTAGTTTTCTTTGGTGATCGCCCTGATTGATAAAACATTTCAGCAGCTTTAGCATCTTCAATAATGCCTCCTGAATATGTTTTTTCTGTCCATTGTACTCTTCATTAGGAGTACTTGGCTAAGCTGACTGAGATGTGTACATGAGGCGGTGTCTTAAAAAAGCAGCCTCTAACCTCAAAGACCCCCCACCACCCAGGCTACGCCCTCTTCACTCTGCTACCACTGGGGGGGGAAAAAGGTACAGGAGCCTAAAGATGAGCACCCAGCGGCCCAAGGACAGCTTCTTTACCACTGTCGTCAGATTCCTAAATAATTAATGAACCAAGCACACTGCCTTACTTGCCGTGCATTATTATTTTTATTTTTTATAGTAACGTTGTAAGATGGTTATAATATGAATGTTTGCCGCAAAACACCGAATTTCATGACTCGTTCTTGACGATAAATTCTGATTCTGATATGTAGCCATAGCCATCACTGAGCAACCTGCTCTTCCATCGCTGCTGAAGTCAGTGCTTTGACTATTAAACCGTACACTTTTTCTAAAGCAATTCTTCCTTTTGTGCCACATATCCAATTGTTCACGTTGGCTTTAATAGTACAGAGGGTTCTTTTTTTGAGGCTCCTTGCCATGAAAACTTCCCGTCCATGATAAAAACATAGCACTAAATTTATTTGATTCATTATCTTGGCAATCACATGAAGGAAATATGTACTTTTTGTTTGTTGCCTTTTCTTGAATTGGTGGATGAGATCCCTCAAATCTCTAGCGCTGTTTGATTCCTGCCTTCACTACTGTTTATGACTTACAGCCACATTCAAGTTTGTCATTTGCATTGGATAAAATGCTTTACTGTTCTCTGTAGATGTTTTAAATTTGCTTGCAAAATCAAACATTGGATCCTGTGTGTTCAAATGAATTTGTTGACTGGTTAAATCACAAATATCATGCAGTGGACAATTTAAGAAATGTCATGCTGAATTAGATCATTCAATGATACAGATGTTTTGGAACAGGTGTTTAAGATGTTACAAACTAAATTAGCAGCAATGGTAATACCACAGACAATGGTATTTTCAAAACAAATAATATTTTTAATCATTATTATTAATTATTAATAACACAACATTTCTTACTTAACTCCACCGTGTGCAAATGTCTATATGTGTGTTAAAACCCAAAACATTACAGTTCAAGTATAACTGAAGAGATGATTTTAAAGTTCAGTCTCAGAAATCTTTTGGGTTAAAACTCAAAGTCTTTATTCTGTTCGAAAGCCATAATGGAGTAAATATGAGACATCAGATTTCTTTAAATTTTTGCTCAAAATTGCTAATGAAGTATTTTGAAACATTAAGTCATCCAACCTCTTTAAAACTCACACATCTCCTTTGTAATCCTGTATGTACCCACAAATGCTTTTAACCATTGTTCTTGAGTTTCAATTAAGAAACCACTTCAGTCTTTTTAAACAAACAAGCTTCCAGCAGAACAATGGCTTAACAGACTTTCCATCTTCACAAATGGCTTCCCTCTCTGAGGAACTGTGTGCCCGTATAGCCCTGTTCCAGCCAATAATTCCCTCACTAAAAATATATATAATTCTATAACTTTACTGAGAAATATATCTTTTAAAGATTTCAACTTTAAAGATTAATATTAGCACAAATCTGTTACAAAGATGAATCTGCATTCTGCCCTTTACAGGCTATCAAAAATTTCAAGGCAATATTTTGAGGCCAAAGGAATAATTATTCTTCACTCAACATCCCTAAAAAGAGATTTTTTGCCTTACCACCTTGTTTGTAAGAGTTCACTATGCACAAATTGACTGCCATTATTATAGGGTCTTCAAACCTATTATTCGTGGTTAGAAGACTTCCTCGGACTGGTTTTTAAAACATAGTCAAGGGGGCAGTGATTAAGCTTCCTAAAGGGAAATAAAGGAAGCTGAATTTAGTGTTTTGGCAACCATGATCAAACTATTTAATTTAGAGATGATTAAAACTTGGAAATGAATTAGAGCAAGGAGGGCATCTCTATGATGCTGCCTCCAAACACCAAATATCATGACTTGTTCATGACAATATATTCTTATTCTGATCTCATTGTGATGTAGGAAATTACAGAAGTTAGGGAGAGGCAAGATCATGGAGAGATCTGGTGGCAGTTCTATAATTATGAAAAAATCATATAGGTCAGCAGGCAAAGGCTTGATAAATGAAAGGGCCTCCTTTCCTGCACCTTTTCTAGCTGAATGTTATCTTTCCTGTGACTGGGTGATCAGAACTGTGGACAATACTGCAAGTGTGCTCTCATCAATGCCTTGTTGTGTTATAGCATGGCATCCCTGCTCCTGTGCTCAATATATTTACAGTGAATGGAAGCAGAAAGGATGACTAGGAATGTGCTGGAGTTGTTGAGCCTCAAGGATCTCAAACTTGAATGGTCTCACATTAAGTTTTGTCCTTGTCCCATTGCAACTGTTCCCACTGTTATCCTATCTGTAGACTTGGAAAGCCACTCTATTTTTTTGCCTCCCCGTGATTAATATGGACAGTTGGAAAATAGAAATAATAATTGGATTAGAGTCAAATAACCCAGATAGCTGCCAGAAGGAAAAAAATAGGAAAACACTAAGAGATTGAAATTCACCCTCTTGTATCCAAAATTTGTGTGTTCAATATATGTACAATGTGTTCTATATATACCCACTTTCAAAGTGCAAATTCTCATCCTCATTTCTTGCATTGTCAATGTGATAGCACCAAAAAATTTAATCTTATTTAATTCATGGGGTGTGGTATATCTGTGTGGTGATACAACCACTGGACTGTCTGTGACTGCCTGCGCCTGTCTGCATTCCTGCCTGCCTACTGCAGGGGGCAACTCACTGCACCAATCACCGGCTCTATATAAAGCTCATGCCGGCCCTTGTGTAGGCATTAGAGCACATGGAGCCAGAAGGGATGGAGAACCTTGCGTGCCGGTTTTAAGCTAATTAAAGCCTGTAGTATACTCTTTGAGCTTGTTTCTTTGCACTGCAGAGCATCACAATTTAATTAGCTTAAAACCAGCACACAAGGTTCACTATCTCTTCTGGCTCCATGTGCTCTACTGCCTACACAAGGGCCGGCTTGAGCCTTTATATGGGGCTGGTGATTGGCAGGGAGTAGGTGGAGCCAGCCTCCCAAGTTACCTCCCTTGCAGTAGGCAGATAGGAATTTAGCCAGGCGCAAGCAGTCACAGATAGTCCAGTGGCTGTATCACCACAGTCTAGCAATGTTAACATTTATTGTTGATTATTACATGCCCCCAAACTCAAGTGGCAGCACGGAATCTACCACTCTTGTGCACGTGGAGTCACTTAAAAGATAAGGATGTCATATTTCCTTCCTTGAAGTTTGTCAGCAGTTGAGTTTTTTAACACTCTTGTGGTTTGTGATTAGAGTAACTGAAACATTTTTTTCCTAAATGCCTGATTTAGTTAATTGGTCTAATTTAAATTTAAATTCCCCAACACTTCAAACTCACAAACTAATGATCCAGAACCACAGCTGTTTGTCCAGGAGCTCAGCCATTGAAACATTCTGGGATGCCCCTTGGGTTCTGGAAGGCACTAAAGTTATCCTGTAGTTTGAGAGGGAGAAACGTAAATCATATGTAACAATATACCAATGGCATAGAGAGATTTGAGAAAGGTGCCAGCCAAAGCTGAATGGAAGCGGCCTCCCGCGGAGATGGCAGTGGAGCAACACTGGCTGGCGTTTCTGAGATTAACTCGGAAGGCACAGGTCAAAATTGTCCCAAGGGTGAAGAAGTGTTTTGAAGGAAGGGTGAAGCAACCGTGGTTGACAAAGGAAGGAAAAGAGAATGTAAAGGCAATCGAGAGGGCATACAATATTGGCCAAAAGAATAGTGGGATGCTGGAGATTTGGACACTTTTAAAAGCCATCGGAAGGCAACTGAACAGGAATGAGAGAGGATGAAATTCAAAGATAAGATAGCCAGTAAAATAAAAGAGGACACTAAAAGTATTTTTTTTCAGATATATAAAGAGCAAAAGAGAGGCAAGAGGGTAGACAATGGAATGCTGGAAAATGACGGTGAAGACAAATCTGATGC
Organism: Narcine bancroftii; assembly: GCF_036971445.1. Classification (NCBI taxonomy): domain Eukaryota; kingdom Metazoa; phylum Chordata; class Chondrichthyes; order Torpediniformes; family Narcinidae; genus Narcine; species Narcine bancroftii. Next base: position 468,361,771 of record NC_091469.1, read on the forward strand.
AGTTAATAGGGAGAGACTTTTTTCTCCTTGCCTGAGGTCAAAGAATAGGGAGCACTTGAACATGTATAAAGTAACTGGGAGAATGATTAAAAGGGAAATGAGGAGAAAAATGTTTCACCCATATGGTGGTGGATCTGGAACTCACTGTTTGAAGGTGCAGTTGAGGCAGAAACCTCAACCTGGTTGGTTGTAGCTGGAGATGCGGAGATGCTTGAAAAGAACCTTGACCTGTATGGCTACAGATGCAGTGCTTGGAATCGGATTGGGTGACTCCTTTTCTCCCAGTGGACATAATGGGCTGAATGACATACCTTAGTATTATGAATGTTTACTGTTCTTCTATAAAATGCACGCTCTTCTTTGAATCTAGATGCTGGGATACCAATGAGCACAAAGTTGCATGGTGGATAGTCAAGGGACCCATCCTGACATCTATCATAGTAAGTCCACGTGTGACATTTCTTCAGTTATATATCACTTGCCAATTCAGTCGACAACAGCGTGAGCCATTGATTTTACTTAGAGCAAATCAGTGTGATCGTGTCCTTTACGTCATTAGATGGAGAGGCACAAAAATCAAACATGGGTAACATTTTAATCAAAAATTATCAACATCATGCTTTCACCATCTAGGATCTATGATCATCTTAAATCCGACACACCTTCATTTGCAACATTTGACCTGTTGATCTGTTTGATGAAGAACCCCTCTCATGGTGCTGTATTTTGAGCCTGATTTTTGGCACTCCTGAAGAAGGGCTTAGGCCCAAAACATCGGCTGCAGTGTGTTTCCCTTGGATTCTGCATGATCTACAGAGTTTCTCCAGCACTTTTGTGCACTGCACTTTAACTTAAATCACTATGAATGAATATAACTTGCCTGTTATAGTAAAAGGCTATCTGATGTGAATTTTATATCCAAGATGGCACCAGAAAATAGCAACATTTTTGTCCAAATAGCACACAAAACTAAGGTTGTCATTGGATCTCCAACCACATGACAATGATCTAAGCGAAGAGTTTGGACAGACTTCCACTGCTCTCTTTGCATCAGGGGAGTTTAAAGGAGATTTAATTGAGGTGTATAAAACTACGAGGGGCCTGCTTCTTTTAGCAGAGGGGCCAAAGCCAGAGACATATATTGAAAGTGATTAAGATAAGACCAGAAAGGATGAAGGCTTCCACCGACTAGGATTCTGGAAGTCAAACAAGAACATCTGCAGATGCTGGGGTCGAGAGCAAAAGACAAAAGTCCTGGAGAAACTCCAAACATGTGTGACGTGCTGAGTTTCTCCAGCATTTTTGTGTATTACGCAAGATTCTGGAAGTCACTCCCTGAGAAGGTGCCAAATACTGAAACTCTCATTAAATGTAGATAGTATTTGGGTGTCCACTTGCAGATTCATGGCTTCCAGTGTTACAGATTAAATGTTAGAATGTGGAATTAGATTGGGTAGGGGTAGACTTTTAAGACTAACACAAACTTGATGGGCGAATTGGCCTCCTTCTGTGCCAACATGTTTCTATGATTTTATTTTCCTCCATTGTACTCTCTGGTCTTATCTTAATCACTTTAAATATGTCTTTGGTTTTGATCCCTCTACTGAGAGAAACAGGTCCTTACACCTCGGATCTTAATGTGAATAAAAAATAAATGAAAAATGGATCATTTAAATTTAGATAAAACAAGAACATAGTTGGCATAGCAATTAGCGCAAAGCCTTTACACCACCAGCGATCGGAACCAGACTTGGGTTAAAATCCTACACTTTCTGTAAGGAGTTTATACACTCTCCCTGTGTCTGCGTGGGTTTTCTCCCACCATTCAAAAACAAACAGGGGTGTAGGTTCAGTGGGCGGCCCAGACTCGTAGGGCCAAATTGGCCTGTAATAGAGCTGTATGACTAATATAAATAACACAAGCAAATAAGAGTAGGAATAGCTCATTTGTCCTTCAAATTTTCCCTCTCATTTAATATGGCCTCAGCTCCTCATCTGTGAGAGTTCTACACAGTCCTCGGTTCCCTGCTGTATCGAAAATTAACTACCTTCTCCTCAAATACCTCCATTAATCTAGCCTCTAAAATCTTCTGGGCTGGAGAATTTGAGAGATTTACCAACTTCTGTGAGTGCCATGCTTTATTTCATGAGAGATTTATCCAATCTGTTCAGGTTTTTATCCCAAATTATTTATTTCGTCTGTGGGGCAGAGGATATAAACCAAAAATTGTTGTGTGGTCACCAGCCTGGGTGAACCTAGTTCAGAGATGCCACAGAAAAAAAAGTTTTCTCTTCATCTCCCGCAAAGCAAATGAGCAGCATGTTGCAATTTTTTTCAAAGAGTAATTTGACAGTGCTGGTTGGAGGAAAAAAATTGGCTGAGGTATCTCAGGTACTTTGAGAACTCTAAGGAATCCTTACTCTTCGTGAATTAAAACCATAGGTCTTTAATGTCTACTTGAATTAGGATAATAGAGGGTTACCAACAGCAGAATCAAACATCCATTTAAATGCTGAATGTTGAATTTGCTAAGTTTGAATTTGATTCTTTTGAATTCATTTAGATTGGTTTTTAGAAGCGAGGTCTACTGTATATCTGTTATAACATTATATATTTAACACATTCAACAGAGCAGCACATCTCTTCCAGGGTTACAGTTTTTGGAGGAAACGCTTCACATAACATTTTTATGTAAGACCTCAGGATGTACTGAAGTCCCGTGGTGTCAATTAAGTTCTTCTGAAGTGCTCCAAAAGTGTGACCAATAAAATGAAAAAAAAATACAACAGGACAAAAAAAGTCTAATAGGTCTTCTACTTTAGTCAAGCAGGTTGAAGAATGAACACCCCAACAGTACTCTGATGGTCTTCTTCAAGAGATGCCATAGGTTCCTACTGAAACATTCTAATTGGAAAATTTGATCAATTGAAGTTAGCCTGAATACGCCTGAGATTGGTCTGATCTCAGAAGCTAAGCAGGCTCAGGCCTGGTCAGTATTTGGAGGGGAGGCTGCCTTGGAACACCTGGTGCTGTAGGTTTCTGTGAGGGGCACCTGTCTGCCTTATTATAAATGTGGTATTACAGGACAATAATGGAACCTTTAATAAAATTTAAATTTCAGACCTCGATGCATTGCAATTTTACATCAGGTATGAGCATGCAACTGGACATTGAAGCAACGCTTTGCTTGTGAATCTGCAGGGGTCATCTACTGTATCCAGTGCTCCCAATGTGCCCTCCTCTACATCAGCGAGACTGGATGCCGAATGGGAGATTATTTTGTTGCTCCATCTGCTACAATAATAGGGATCTCCCAGTGGCCAACCATTTTAATTCTACATACTATTCCCATGGCCTCTGCTCTGCCAAACTGAGGTTAGCCACTAATTAGAGGAACAACACCAAAAATTCTGTTTGGAAACTTTACCATTGACCTCTTTGGATTCCATTAAACCCCTCTCCAGAATCTCACTTTTAGAGGAATGGGGCCTCCCCATTCAAAGAGCTGCATCATCCCCCTATCACCTCTTAGCCTTTTTTCACATACCCCACCCTCATCTACCCATTAGCCTGTACTCCTCCCCCTGCCTCTTTCTCCCTCCTCTCCTCCATCCACCTTTTCTTCCGGTGTCTGGCCGCTTCTTGCTTATACCTTGACAAAGGGCTCAGGCCCAAAAAGGTTGGCTACCTTTTACTTCCTATAGAGTCCGTGTGACCTGCTGAGCTTCTCCTGCACTTGAGTATTGCAATGCATTAGAAATGCAGACACTCCTGTTTAATCCTCAGGAATGAGAGTTGTGCCACTGAACCATGGCTGAAACCAGTTACCTAAGTGAATTAACGCTTGTTATTTTAGTTACAGTTTTGTGTGTATCATTTGAGGATTCCTTGGTTTTGCTCTGAATGCAAGATCTTTCAAGTGCTTAACTAAACGTCCCTCACCATTGATAAACCATTGCCAGCTAGTGTTTTCTTGGACATCATTCAATGTCCCTACTAGGTCATTTGCTTCGGTTTTGAGCCATGTATTTTGGACAAATACATCTTTCGACCTAGTTTTTTTTTGTGCTTTGAAGCAACTATTTAGTTTATGTTATCTTGTTTCAGTGGACACGAAGAATAGTTAAACTATTCTACCACATTTATCTCGCACACGTCACAGCTTGGGATCTGGATGATGTCACTGAGAGAGCAGACCTTCAAGGCACTTATGTCCCTCTCTAATACACCAGCAGCCATAGAAGCCATTTCTGGATCAGAAATTTGTCATCGGGTGTTTGTTCTAAATCCACTGATTTCATTGGATCTGAATTTCAATTCAATGTGCATATGTCACTATAGCAAGGGATTACTGCATCCAACAGGGAACAATTTTTAACTCTTATAGAAGATATTGCTGAGACATGAAGAACTGAGTTACAGGAAGGTTAAACAGGTTAGGACTTTATTACCTGGAAAGAGAAAGAATGAGGGGAAATTTGATAGAGGTACACAAAATTATGATGGGATAGATGAACTAAATGCAAGCAGGTTTTTTTCCACTGAGAGTAGGTGAGATATAAACCAAGAGGACATGGTTTAAGGGTGAATGGAAAATATTTAAAAGGAATATTAGGGGGAACATTTTCATTCAGATGGTGCCCATGCCTGCACTTTGTAAAATCTTATGGGTTAACCCCCTCACCGCAACTTGGCAATTTTTTTCTGATTGAGATCCAACTCTTCCTGACTGTTGAATCTGTCACCCCCACCTTATAAGGTATTGCTTTCAATTTCATTGCATAAAAGGAAATAAAATTCTTCATTTACTTTTATTTTAAAATTCCAGTTTACATCCCTGCTATCTAATCCTCCCCCCCCCCCCCCATCTCAATGCAATAGAAAATGAAAGTGGCATCCTTTCAAAGAGTTTGCTTCCAAACCATCCCTTTTGCATAGGAAGGTAGAAAGACAGAAAAATGGAGCAGGACGTCCATTCAACAAGGGTGCAGAGCAGGTTTACCAGGATGTTGTCTGGATTGGAGAGCATATCTTATGAGGCAAGATTGACAGATCTAGGGCTTTTCTCATTGGAGCAATGAAGGATGAGAAGTGACTTAACAGGAATACAGAACATAAGATCATGAGGGGCTTCGATGGATCTTTTACCTGGGGCAACAATAACAAATACCAGAGGTCATCTGTTTAAGAAAAGTTTAGCCAAAACATCAGAGGTAGGTTTTGTACGCAGGGAATGATGGGTACCTCAAATGCATTTCCGGGGCTGGAGGTGGAGGCTGGTACAACAGGGACATCCAAATGACTCTTAGAAAGGCACAAGGATACAAAAAAAATTGGTTATATGTGTGAGGTAGAGAAAAATTAGATTGGAGTAGAATAGGTTTACAGAGGCCATCGTGGGCTGAAGGGCCTACACTGTGCTGTAATGTTCTGTGTGCTATGCTTGGGCTACTCTGCCATTCATTCATTACAATCATGGCTGAACACATGACTCCTGCTTTCCCTCCATATCCCTTAATCCTATCAGTCAATAGGCCTACATCCAACTCTCTTTTCAATACCTCTAACGAACTGGCATCAACAACTTTCTTCATTCTGAGTACTTTAAATTAAGGATGGAAGTGAGGTGCTCATGCAGTGGAGGAAGATGGGAGGAGAAATTGAACAAGCTAGCCAGTTCTTTTGGAGAGAGGAACAGGTTGTCTCATCAACATGAAGCACTAACTTTTGTTTTCCCTTCTCAAAGTATTGCAAGTATTTTCTGGGTTTTTTTTTCATATTTCCAGCATCTGCCTACTTTTGTAAGAGGTTAGAACATAATTGAATAATCATGATCGAATGTTATTGAGAGTAGTTTTGAATGTGAGATGGCCAAGTGATGGGAATTAGACAGAGAGCTTTGGAGTGCAAGTGTGCTGTCAAAGAAAGAGCATCAGCTGAAAGTTGAGCAATAAATTGCAATTTTGACATGAAAATGGGTTCAATGTATACCAATCCTGAACTGTAGCAATAGCAGGAACATTTGTAACATGATTTGAATGTTGTAAAGTATTAAATAACATGCTTTAAATTTTAGTTAGAATAAAGAAAAGTATCTTTATATTCTTACGAATGAATACAACTCACATGCACGTTCTTACTTAATTCACAGCTAAGCTTCCTTCTGTTTATTAGTATTGTGCGAATACTGATGCAGAAGTTACGGTTGCCGGAAGTTAGTAGCAAGGACCAGTCACAGTACAAGTAAGGAAGCCTTTTGTTCTTTCATGTCATGCACATAGTACAAAATATTGGCTTGCACACACTCAATTGAACTGTTGCGTCATATCCATTCATGAACTTTGGGAAGCTGCAGTATTTTTGAAAATTAAGTCTATGGACCAACAAGGCTCATTGTGAAATATTCTTAATCAAACCTGGCTGTTATGGTTATACAATTGTACAAATATATGTGCAGTAGAGTAGCTTCTGGCAAATAAACTTGTTCCTGGCCAGCAGTTAATTGGTTAAGCTGAGGAGGATGGTACACCAATTAGTTTTATCACTGGTCCTCACTATGGCGGGTCTCTCCTTTCCAACACCTGTCACCCATGTTCCGAAATGCATGAATCGGACTCTGCGTCTGCGTAGTTTCCAGAGAGAAGGGAAACTTTCTGTGATTGCCCTGGTCAGTCAGTGGCAATTGACCACCATTGGGCAAAATGCTGGGGACTCTGAGCAGACAGCAGAACTTGTCACCACATTTGGTTGTCCTGCTCGAGTTCCGCTCAGTCGTAGCTTAGTATTGCACTGGCGCTCTTGTTGATCTGTGATGCTCGAGAACTGACAAAACAACAAAATTAGGACCTGAGTGAGCTTACAAGTGCACAGATCATAGGTGCAGTTTTTAAATCCGAGCATCAACTCTTAAAAGAAAACAATAATTTGTTAATATCCTTTTAAAAAAAAACACAGAATGCCAGTTATAGCACTGAGCAATATCCAGCCAGTTATTGAAGAGCATTGATTGACATCCATTGGAGTATCATTAGGGTTTCAACTGAATGAGGAATTGTAAGGATTAAACTTGGAGAAAATACTGGTGCTGTTTCATGTACCCATTCTGTATGTATGAATTAACCCGTAAAAAAAAAAAATTAGGGTAGTGTCCCAGACCAAATGACACAGAAATCTAAGCTCATGCCTCAACCCTGCCCAAGAAACTTGCAACAAATTCAAGATATTGTTTTTATTTCCTGATCACGTCATAAATAGTGGGCACACACAGAAAACCAAATGATAAAGGCAGAGATGATTTTCAGTCATTTCAAGCAGCAGTGACCAGCTCAAGTAAAGCATCTGCAATACTAATGAACATGTTCAACACGGTCCTGTTGAGTTCCATTAATATTAATGGAGTTACATTGGTGTTTTACTTTAGAGAATTGATTTAACATAGAATTTAAATTGGATGATGTAAGAGATATGAGATTCTTAATAGATATAATGATTAATTAGGAGTAATATTAGATATATTGAAATTTAACATTTTTTCTTTGGCTTGGCTTCGCGGACGAAGATTTATGGAGGGGGTAAAAAGTCCACGTCAGCTGCAGGCTCGTTTGTGGCTGACAAGTCCGATGCGGGACAGGCAGACACGATTGCAGCGGTTGCAGGGGAAAATTGGTGGGTTGGGGTTGGGTGTTGGGTTTTTCCTCCTTTGCCTTTTGTCAGTGAGGTAGGCTCTGCGGTCTTCTTCAAAGGAGGTTGCTGCCCGCCAAACTGTGAGGCGCCAAGATGCACGGTTTGAGGCGATATCAGCCCACTGGCGGTGGTCAATGTGGCAGGCACCAAGAGATTTCTTTAGGCAGTCCTTGTACCTTTTCTTTGGTGCACCTCTGTCACGGTGGCCAGTGGAGAGCTCGCCATATAACACGATCTTGGGAAGGCGATGGTCCTCCATTCTGGAGACGTGACCCATCCAGCGCAGCTGGATCTTCAGCAGCGTGGACTCGATGCTTAGAATTGATTTAAAACATAAGATTTACGTATTTGGATATGTTATAAATATGTTGATTTTTGTAATCTCTTTAAAAAAATCCATTCCATTGTTTTCTTTTGTGCTTTCTTCCTTCCTTTTTGGGGGTAGGGGAATAAAAAACAAAACTAGGTATCATTTTGCATCGTTTCTGTGGTAATATATTGTTCAAGGTGAAGAAATATGTTTATGTTTGATACAAATGGGGAAAAGAAAGTGATCACAGATATTTCTGTGAGGAGAGTCAAAGGTATTCAACTTTAGCGCAGGAAGACGAGGGGTTCTCCAAATAGGCTCTTCAATATATTTTGCCCTGTGGTCTTTTTTCTCCAGGTTCAAATCCCAAAATGATCACAGACTTTCCCCATCCACTCGTATCCACCGAAACAACCAACTCTCCCTGATTTCAGATTTATTATCAGAGTACATATATGTCATCACAAACAACCCTGAGACTCATTTTTCCTGCAGGCATGGCAGAATTACCACTAATTGGTAGTGCAAAAAATAAACTGAACACAGCATAACACATGTAAACAAATAAAGCACTGGAAACAGATAACAAAAGTAAACAAACTGATTCTGCAATACAGAGAAGAAAAAAGAAAATCAATAAAGTGCACAAGTAAGAGTACTTCAATGGGTCTCTGATTGAGTTTTGTCATTGAGGAGTCTGATGGTGGAGGGGTAGCAGCTGTTCCTGAACCTAGTGGTGTGAGCCTTGTGGCATCGATGCCTCCTTCCTAATGGCAGCAGCGAGAATAGAGCGGGTGCTGGGTGGTGTGGGTCTTTGATGATTGCAGCTGCTCTCTGATGGCAGTGTTCCCTGTAGATGAACTTAACAGTGAGGAGGGTTTTGCCTGTGATGTCCTGGGTTATGTCCACTACCTTTTGGAGGGTTTTACGCTTAGGGGTATTGATGTCCCCATACCAGACTGTGATGCAGCCAGTCAGCCCATTTACCACCACACCTCTGTAGAGATTTGCTAGGGTTTCTGGTGTCAGACCTTACCTCCACAAACTCCTGAGGAAGTAGAGGCGGTGATGTGCTTTCTTTCACAATGCCATTGGTGTGTTGGGTCCAGGAAAGATCCGCCAAGATAGTGACTCCCAAGAACATTTTTGCTCACCCTCTCCACCTCCAATCCCCCAGTGATCACTAGATTGTACTCCTCTGGCTTTCCTTTCCTGAAGTCAACAATTAGCTCCTTTGGTAGCATTGAATGCAATGTTGTTGATGGTGCACCATTCAGCCCAATTTTCAATCTCCCTCCTGTACGCTGACTCATCCCCTTCCTTTATACAACCCACTATTGAGGTATCATCGGCAAATTTGTAGATGGTGTTATTGTCATATCAAGATACATAGTCGTAGGTGTAAAGTTTGTAGAGCAGGGGCTATGAACACAGCCCTGTGGTGATAGAGATTGTAGAGGAGAAGTTCTTATTAATCTTCACTGATTGTGGTCTGGAGATGAGGAAATCCATGATCCAATTACACAATTGGGTGTTAACTCCCAGGTCTTGAAGTTTGCTGATTGGTTTTGAGGAGATAATGGTGTTAAATGCCGAGCTGTAGTCAATAAAGAGCACCCTGATGTATGCATCTTTGCTGTTCCAGGGCTTTATGTAGAACCGGTGAGATGGGATCTGGCGTAGACTTGTTACTGTGATAGGTGAACTGGAATGTATCAGACAGGAACTAATATTACCTCATCACATCCTTTCAAAACATTTCATCACTATTGATATGAACAATTACAAGAATGACTCACACTGAACCAGTCCAAATTTGGAGAGCTGCCTCATAGACAACTCTCTACCCTGCATGTAGTTTCTTTGCATCTGCTGTACATTCTCCCATCTGGACTTTAACATGCCTCATATAACATCTGACTGTAAACCAACAATTAAACTTTGGTCCTGAAGTAAATAAGTTAGAAATGAGTTAGAAATGCTTGAAACTGCACCACTGCTAATAGTTTTTGTATTTGTCAAGTCAGTGATTGTTTTTCTTCTTTCCAATTAACCAGGAGACTTGCCAAATCCACATTGTTCCTGATCCCCTTACTGGGAGTCCATTACATCCTGTTTGCCCTTTTCCCAGATAATGTTTCAGAACAGTATAAAATCATATTTGAATTATGTCTTGGATCTTTTCAGGTAAAAAAAATTCTTCCTCTTCAAATGACTAGATTCCAATTTTAAGGAAAATTTTGATGTCTTTAAAACTCTGATTTGTTCCTTTTGCAGGGTTTTATTGTTGCGGTCCTGTACTGTTTTTTAAATAATGAGGTGAGTTAAATCATTGATTTACATGTTGCTATTTTAAAATTTGAAATTAATTTGAGGAATGTTCTTCCAAAATGTGGAGCAGTGTAAGCCAACGACAGAACACTAAATTGTTGGCTCCTTTAACACCTTGAAGAGTTAATCGTAGAACATACAAGATAAAAATCTATAGCACAGCACAGGCCCTTCAGCCCACAGTGCTGTACCAACTGATAACCTACTCTAACAACACTATCAACCTGGGCAGCAGCTCTCAATTTGTCCATACTGCTCAGAGTCCTCCCATTAACATTGAATTCCACCTTCAGATTTGACCTACCAAAATGAACCACTTCACATTTTCTAGGGTTAAACTCCATCTGCTACTTCTCAGCTCAGTATTATAACCTATCAATGTCCTTCTGTAACCTTTGGCAACCATCCAGACTATCCACAACACCTCCAACTTTTGTATCATTTGCAAGCATACTAATCCAGCCTTCCACTTTCTCATTCAAGTCATCTGTAAAAATCACAATGAGGAACATCACTGGTCAGTGAGCACCATACAGTATACAAGCCATCTACAAGAATCCTCTGGCTTCTGTGGGTAAGCCAATTTTGTATCCACATAGCAAGATTTCCTTAGATCCTATTCCTCCTTACTTTCTGAATGAGCCATGCATGGATAACCTTATCACGTGTCTTACTTAAATTCATTTCCACTATATCCACAGCTCTGTCTTCATCAATGTGCCTTGTTACAAAATAGTTATCCAAGTTAAAACATATGATTCAGACTGGATTTGTTAAAAATAGGAAATCTGCAGATAATGTGGCAAAATTGATTAACACAGTTAGCTCAAAAAGGGGGTCAATTGAGTGTGGCAGTGGCTTTAGATGGAGAAAAAGCATTTGATAGATTGGAATAGGATTTTCTTTCTAGTTCTCTCTAATTAGGGCCAATATTTATTGACTGGTTTAAAATAATATACAAGAACTCTACTGAGAAAGTAGGTCAAATTTCAACAACTTTTTGATTGACTCGATCAAGTAGAAAAGATTGTCCACTTCGCTGGCTTTATTCATTTTAGCAATTGAACCCTTTTCTGAATTAAGAAGACAGGATTCAAAGATAAAAGGTATTATAGTGAATCAGGAAGAACACAAAATAAGTTTGTTTCCGAATAACGTTTTGATTTATTTAACTGATCCATTAAATTTGTTGTGTCAACTTAAATATAGATTAAAAGAATATGGAGAAGTGTGTGGTTAAAATTAATAGGGGAAATGTGAAATTATGCCTTTAGTAAAGGGGGATTGTGTAAATTGTAAAAAAAAGTAATTGATATTAAATGGCTTGATGTGAGAATAAAATATTTAAGTATTCAAGTTGAAGGGGAATTAAAAATATATTTGAATTATTATCCATTATTAAAAAGAATAAAGGAATATATGGAAAGATGGAATACATTACCTTTTACTTTAATAGGTAGAGTAGATTGTGTTAAGATGAATGTTTTTCCGAGAATACAATATCTTTTTCAATCCATTCCTATTCAAATTTTGCAAAACTTTTTAAAGAAGTAAATGCTTGTGTCAGGATATTTTTATTGAAAGGGAAGATAGCAAGAGTTTCTTTGGATAAATTAACCTGTAATTACAATTTATGAATTACTATTAAGCTGCCCAGAAATGTTCTGTTACTGTAATATATGATTTAAATAAAATTCTAGCTTGGGTATATATAGAACTTAGTAAAATAGGGGAATCAAACCCACAAGATTTTATTTATAAATGGAATTTAAGATTGTTAACAATGAATAGAGAATCTCCCGTATTGAAGCATTTGATTGAGCTTTGGATAAGGTTGATAAAGAAATTGGGAGGAGGTTTATTGTCTGGAAAAACACTATTATTCCAGAATAGATTGATACCATTTTACATGGGAAATACATTTTTAAAAGGGCTTCATAAATCTAGACAAAGATGCGAAGCATATTTGCATAAACAAATAGATGAATGAGATTTGAATGGGAGATATAGAGAAAATATGAAAAGTACAATAAATGTGAGATATAAAATGGTGCAATCTAATTTTATTCATCAGCTATATTTAACACCACATAAATTTTTAAAAATTGCATCAGACACTTACAGATTTATGTTTTAGATGTGGACAGGAAATTGGTACAGTTTTGCATTCTACTTGTGTAGAGCTCGTCGAAAGAACCAAAGACTTGTTGATCCAAACCAAGGCTTTTATTAGCAAAAGACAGGAGCTCTTCACAAGTGGCCGACCAGTCCGGAATGATCCGACCTGGCTAGGGACACAACCCTTTAGCTCTCAGCCTATCCCTGTAAGCACAGTCTAGATACTGTATCTATATACCCTATATACATTGGTGATAGATCTGTACTATCACATTCACCTCTTCTTGGAGAACTGACCCTGGAAAAAAAAAACGAGGGAGAGAATGAAAGGAAGGGGTAGGATAAGGACTGTAGCGGTCAGGGGGTCTGACCATCCGGCGTGACCGCCGTGGTGCCGGGATTGGGGTCGCTGGAGTGGTGTCGCCAGCGGGCTCGTCGGGTGCGACTGCTCCTTCGCTCAATTCCCAAGTCGTGTTGTCGGCAGGGTGGCCCGGGTTGTTGGGGTGTTGTTGGTCCTTCTGTTGCGGCACGAGGCCTGGGAAAGAAAGAGTTGGGGAAGGTTGGGTTGGGGGGTTTGCTGGGTCTACCGCATCCTGAGCTAGGTCCCGCACCGAAACAGTGTCCTCCCACCCGTCTGGGAACTCAACGTAGGCGTAATGTGGGTTCGTGTGGAGTCGAGTCACTCAGTCGACCAAGGGGTCATTCTTTGAGTGCCGGATGTGGAGTGGCAAAAGGACGGGGCCAGGGACGGTGAGCCATGCCGGTACAGTGGTTCCTGATTCGGATTTTCTCGGGAAAAGGAACATCCTTTCATGGGGGGTGGCATTTGTTGCGGTACATAGGAGGGAGCAGATGGAGTGTAAGGCACTAGTGAGAACCTCCTGCCAGTTAGAGGTGGGGAGACCTTTAGACCGGAGTGCCAGTGTAACCGCTCTCCATATGGTGGCATTCTCCCTCTCGACCGGGCCGTTACCGCGTGGGTTATAGCTCGAGATCCTGCTTGAAGCGATACCACACTCCAGAAGGTACTGTTGCAGCTCTGCGCTCATGAATGAGGACCCCCTATCACTGTGGATGGAATTGGGGTACCCGAAAATGGCGAAAATACTGTGAAGGGCCTGTATCACTGAGTTGGCAGTGGTGTCTGGGCAGGGCACAGCGAACAGGAAGCGGGAGTACTCGTCGATGGCCGTAAGGATGTAGTTATTACGGTTGGTCGACGGTAGGGGTCCCTTAAAGTCGAAGGGGCGGGTGGCTTTGATAATGTGGGAGTTATCCGGACGGAAGAAGTGGGGCTTGCATTCAGCGCACACCGAACAGGCTCAGGTCATGGAGCGGATCTCCTCGACTGTGTAGGGTAGGTTGCGCGCCTTCACAAAGTGGGCAAACCTAGTGACCCCTGGATGACAGAGCACCTCATGGAGTTTCTGTAGTCTGTCCATCTGTACGCTGGCGCTCGTCCCCCTGGAGAGCTTACCAGGCCGGTACAGGATGTCATAGTTAAAGGTGGAGAGTTCGATTCTCCATCTGGTGATTTTGTCGTTTTTTATCTTACCACGCTGGGTGTTGCTGAACATGAAAGAGACTGCCCGTTGATCAGTCAACAGTGTAAAGCGCCTCCCAGCGAGGTAATGTCTCCAACGACGCACTGCTTCAACTATGGCCTGGGCCTCCTTCTCGATTGAGGAGTATCTACTCTCTGGACCCTGGAGGGTTCTGGAGAAGAAGGCTACAGGCCGACCGGCCTGGTTCAAGGTGGCTGGCAGGGCAAAGTCAGATGCATCGCTCTCGACTTGAAACGGGACAGACTCATCGATTGCGTGCAGCGTCGCAGCGGCGATGTTGGATTTGATTCGATCGAAAGTCGCTCTGGCTTCAGTCGAGAAGGGAAAGGAGGTGGTCTTGATAAGAGGACGCGTCTTGTCGGCGTAGTGTGGATCCCATTGGGCATAACACGAGAAAAGGCCCAGGCAGTGTTTGAGCGCTTTCTGGGTATGGGGGGGGGGCGGGGGGGTAAGTCCATTAGGGGACGCATGCGGTCAAGATCTGGCATGACTATCCCGTTCTCCACCACGCAACCTAGAATAACGAGTCGTGTGGTCCGGAAGACACACTTGTCCAAATTGTAAGTCAGGTTCAGCCGACAGGCAGTTTGAAGAAATTTGTCTAGGTTGGCGTCATGGTCCTGCGTGTCGTGGCCGCAGATGGTGATATTGTCCAGATATTGTCCACCATCCAGTCCATTTCCCGCTGGAAGACCGCGACACCATTCGTGACCCCGAATGGTACCCTGAGAAATTGATATAGCCGCCCATTCGCTTCAAAGGCCGTGAATGGTCAGTCCTCACAGTGGATCGAGAGATGGTGGTAGGCCGAACGTAGGTCAATGGTGGAGAATATGCGGTATTGGGCAATCTAGTTCACCACATCCGTGATGCGTGGCAGGGGGCACGCATCCAGGAGCGTGAAGCGGTTAATGGTCTGGCTATAGTCGACCACCATCCGTAGTTTTTCCCCGTTCTTGACAACCACCACCTGGGCTCTCCAGGGACTTGAACTGGGTTCTATGATGCCCTCATCCAGTAATCTACACACCTCACTCCTAATGAATTGCCTGTTTTCATAACTATATTGCCGACTTTTGGTGGCCACAGGCTTCCGGCCAGGGGTGAGGTTTGCGAAGAGTGCTGGCGGGGCAATCCGGAGTGTGGAAAGGCCACAGGATTGGCCCCGGGGCACGGGGGCGGGTTGCTCGGGTGCTTCGGGGGTGGGGCGATGGCAGACCGAGAGGGGGGCGTGGGGTCCCCCAAAGTGTAGGGACACCGTTCGGAACTGACACTGAAAGTCTAATCCCAGCAACACTGGGGCGCACAGTTGGGGAAGGACAAATAATTTGAAGTGGGTGACCGTTACACCCTGTACTTCCAGCATGGTGATGCAATACCCTTTATCCCGGTCGAGTGCGACCTCGTCGCTAATGAGATCCTCTGGGTAGTGGGGATAATGTCAAGTCCCCAACGGAGGGCCAGATCTGGCTGGATAAAACTGTCAGTTGACCAAGAGTCAAATAAGCAATTGGTGTAGTGTCCATGCACTTTAATCAGTTCCATTGCTCTGGTGAGGGGATGAGAGCATTGCTGGTTTAGTGTTATTGAAGCAGTTGACGGGGGAGTTCTGCGTGATGACGTAATGCAACGGGATGATGTCACGCAACGGGATGACGTTGGAGGAGCAGGTTGGAGGACCTCCCAGAAGTGCTGTTGTGGCGGCGTCGGCGGATGAAAGGAAAGTAGTGGTTGGCGGTGGGTAGGTCATCGGTCGCGGCGGTCGGGCCCCGGCGGTCGTCAGCGATGGACGCTAGGGTGAGTACCTGGTTGGCCGTGGGGGGTCCCCAGTCGGTTGTGGTGGCCGCATCGGCGGCGGCGTAGGCAGCGGCAGACGGGGAGCGGGCAGCAGCGTCGGCCCCGGGGGCATCTGTGGCGGCGGCAGCAGCGGCGGTTGCCACAGTCGGGACTGAGGCCGGGTCGAGTGTTCCGCACGGGGGCGAGAGGCAGGCCAACATCATGGTTGCGAGGGTGGGCTGCCCCTTCCGGGTTCGGTGCCTCCGTGACGTCAGGCGTTGCCGTGCAGGGGAGCCCTCGCTCTCATTGGACGAGAGCTCTGGGGAAGAAGAGTTTGAATGGGATAGTGGTGGTTGGGCTTCACACGAGGCACTGTGTTTGCCGGTGGCCATTTTAGACCTACAGACTGCAGCAAAGTGGCCCTTTTTAAGGCACTTCTGGCACCTGGCTTTTCTTGCTGGGCACTGGGACCTGCTGTGCTTGTCCCTCCCGCAGAAATAACATTTTGGGTTCGCAGGGGGCAGTGTAGCAGCAGCAGACAGGCCGTCAGTATATCGGGGGGTGGTAAGGTAGAAGGGCACTCTACTCACATCAGAACATGGGGTCCTTTCCCTAGAGAACTCGTTGGACTTTAAGGCTGCATCCTCCATTGTGATTGCAATCTGGGCCACGTCCTCTAGTTTTTCTACCCCTTGCTCGAGCAAGCGCAGCCTCACTTCGTTTGATCGGAGCCCGGCCACATAGGCATCCCGGATGAGATCGTTTGTGATCTCGGCAGCAGTTTTGTCCACACAGTTACAGTCCTTGCCCAATGCCTTTAATACTTGTAAATATGCCCTGCTGGACTCACTGGGCTGTTGCTTCCTCGACGCAAGCACGAACCGGTCATGAACTCCGTTCACTGGTTGATTATACAGTTCTTTCAGTACCTTTATGGCTGCGGTGTAAGTGGTCTCATCCTGGATGTTCTCGTAGACTCTCAAGGACACCATAGACAGCAATGCTGTTAGACGCTGGTTATCCTCCTCCACCTCAATGAATCTCAGGAAGTTTTCAAAGTTCAGCAGCCAGAACATAAAGGCTTTGAAGGCTGTAGCTGTCTGTGGGTTGATATCAAGTTTTTGTGGCCGAGTTAAACGTTCCATCCCTTTCAAAAAATTATTTTTGCTAATAAAATTGTAGAGCTCGTCGAAAGAACCAAAGACTTGTTGATCCAAACCAAGGCTTTTATTAGCAAAAGACAGGTGCTCTTCACAGGTAGCCGACCAGTCCAGAATGATCCGACCTGGCTAGGGACACAACCCTTTAAGGCCCAGACAGTAGGGGTGGCTTAGCTCTCAGCCAATCCCTGTAAGCACAGTCTAGATACTGTAACTATATACACTATATACATTGGTGATAGATCTGTACTATCACAACTTGGCAGTGTCCTAAAGTTAAACCTTTTTGGTTAGAAATGGGTGAAT
The DNA here is from genome assembly GCF_036971445.1 of Narcine bancroftii. Classification (NCBI taxonomy): domain Eukaryota; kingdom Metazoa; phylum Chordata; class Chondrichthyes; order Torpediniformes; family Narcinidae; genus Narcine; species Narcine bancroftii. Next base: position 468,379,021 of record NC_091469.1, read on the forward strand.
TATTCGAACAAATAATGGGGATTAAATTCCCCCAGGATCCAAAGTTAATTTTATTGGATGATATTAAAGATATTGAACTCAAGGTGAAATTGAATATTTATCAAAGGAAGTTTGTTCAAATTGTTTTAGCAATGGCTAGAAAATGTATTGCCATAACTTGGAAGTCTGATCCAGTATAGAAGTCTGGAGTTGTATATCACTTGAGAAAATTACATAATTTAAGAGACAAATATTATATATTTTGGAAGAGATAGAGCACATTTGCAAAATATGGATGTTAATATTTGAATGAAGCTCTGACATCCCCTTCTCCTTAAGACCTCAGTGTATTATAAGAAACTTAAAAATAAGGGTCTCTTGTCCCCTTTTTATTCACTTTTTCTTTTTTATTTGTGGGGGATGGAGGAAGGGAGGGGGTGGTATATTGGGAGATTTTCTTATCTTTTTTATATGCCACATGTATTGCATAGATTTGAATTATTTTTCATTATGTGCTTTATTTGTGTGGTTCTAAATTAAAGATATATATATTATAAATTGCCTTGTTACATCCTCAGATGATTCAATCAGGCTTGTGAGACATATCTTTCCCCTAGCTAAACTATGCTGACTATCCCCAATCAGATATTACCTCTCTGAATGCTTGTAAACCCTATCTCTCCACATTTTCTCCAATAGTTTGCCTTCCACTGGCATAAGACTCATTGTTCTATAATTTCCTGGGTTATCTCTAGCCCCTTTGGAGAACAGGAGAACAACATCTGCAACCCTCCTATCCACCAGTAGTTCTCCTATCCCTAGTGATGATGAGGGGATCATCCCCAGTAGCTCAGCGATCTCATCCCTCGCTTCCCGCAGTAGCCTTTGGTAAATCTTATCTGGTTCTGGTTACTTCTATAACTACATGCGTTTCCTAAGCTCCAACACATTCTCATTCTTAATGTCAATGTACTCTAGTATTTCAGTCTCTGGTGAATACTGAAGTGAAGTATCCCTAAAACTCCAACTCCATGCCTACGTTTCAACAATCATCCCTGTTTGGTCCTTTTGTTTTTCATGTAGAACCCCTTGGGGTTTTCCTTAATCCTGCTCCCAAGAACTTCTTGTGGCCCCTTCTAATTCTCCTAAATCCTTTCTTAACCTCTCTCCTAGTAATCTTATAATTCTCCAGAGCTCTATCATTTCCAATCTTCTTAAACCTTTCATAAGCCTTAACTAGATTTTCTACATTCCTTGTACTGTACACCTTACCTTCATTTCCCTGCCTCAATAGAATATACTTGCACTGAGCACCATGCAGATATTCCCTGAACATTTGCCACACTTCTGCCTTACCTTTCCCTGAGTACATCTGCTCCAAATTTATGCCAAAACTAGACATTATTCACAATAAATTATTTACAAAAAGAAAACCATTCAAAGTCTCTTCATACCCTTAGTTATGTATCCATACATTTCCATCACTGTACAATATTTCATTCACTTCTATTTACAAGCATTGTCTCCACAGTAGCACCGGTCATTACTCTCCCCTCTGTTGTTTGAGGGGCTTCTCAGCTTCTCAAACCCAGTAACGGAAGGACTCTTGACTGTGCTCTTTCCCCATAGCGCCCACAAGTTGGTTGCACCAAGCCTCAGTGCATCTCTCAGTGCGTACTCCTGCAGCCTGGAATATGCCAGCTGGCAGCATTCCCGCTCCAACATCTCAGTCTGCTGAAAGACCGAACAAGTTTCGGGGCAGGCCAAAGTGTGCCTTCGCCGAGTTGATGGTCTTCCAGCAGTTCTGGATATCTGATTCTGTGAGCGTCCCCAGGAACAGCCCATAAATCAGAGAGCCCTGCTGCTGCTGCTGGGGATGAACAGGAGTCTTGCTCTTCTCCCACTCACTCTAAACGAATCTGCATCTGCAAAGATGCATCACTTCACTCCAGTCATCTCAGGCCTGAGCCCTTCGTCAAGTTATGTGCAAAAAGCAGACAATCCCCTGAAGAAAAAATCTGGGGGAGGACAGAAAAAAGGGCCTGTGGAGGAGAACACACCAAGGCATAGATAAGAGGATAGGACAAAGGAAAGGTGAGAATTGATTGGGGGAGGGATGGCTCTGTGAATGCAGACCTAGAGGAAAGGAGACAGAGGAAAAAAACAGAGAGAGATAGAGGACAGGTGATAAATGGATAGAGAAAGAGAGAAATGGTGGGGGGGGGGGGTGGGGGGGCAGATGCTAATAGAAACAGGAGAGGATGATGTTAATGCCATTTGGTTGGAGGGTGCCCTGACAGAATATGAGCTGCTGTTACTCCAATTTGCGGTAACAAGCCATTTCAGCCGATAAGTCCATGCCACCCAATTTATACCCAATTAACCTACACCCCTGTACGTTTTGAATGGTGGGAGGAATATCCACGCAGACTCGGAGAGGACGTACAAACTCCTTACTGACAGCAAGGGATTGAAATCCCAGTCCGGATTGGTGGTGCTGTAAAGGCTTTGTGCTAACCGCAACATCAACCATATATCTTTGTACCTGTGCATGCTTCTTGAAAAACCTGATCAATCTCCCTCACTTCCTTACAAATTCAGGTACATTATAGGATTTAGTTTCTTCTGTGAAGGGTAGAGTTGCAGGATTCCATAGCATGAAAACAGCCCCTTTGGCCCAACTTGTCCATGCCAATCAAGCTAATCCCATTTGCTTGTATCCAGCACATATTTTCCTATCCATGTACCTTTTAATCATTACAATTTTACCCACCTTTACAACTTCCGCTGGCCACTTGTTCCATATACCTATGTAAAAAAATGCTCTTAAGTCCTTTGTAAATCTTTCCCCTTCACCTTAATAATGGAGCATTTGATCACTGTCAGTCATTCTTTTCTTGCATGTAGTGCTGGGGTCAAGTGCAATATCGCAAACGTGCTGGAGAAACTCAGCAGATCATGGAGCATCCATAGGAATTATACCTAGATGAAAGGCCCAGGCGCGAAACACTGGTCACACTTTACTTCCTATGGATGCTGGCGTGACCTGCTGAGTTTCTCCAGTACGTTTGCGATATTGCAGTCCTTTTTGTATCTTTAGGCCCACCTGGAGGCCGGCTATAAGCATGGAGGATAAAATATAAATGTACCTTTCATGGAGCAGCCCTAAAAGGCTGCTCTTGTGTCACCATCATGTAGAGCAGCACCTTGTAGCGCCCTTCAGAGCCGATGGAGGCAGGGCAACTAGTGCCGTAGCGCCACCCGTCATAAATACGCAGCACATCAATGGCCGTCTTCCCTACCCTGAATCCCCCATGCATGGTGGATTATGGGTAGGGAAGACAGCCATTGCTCTGCTGCAATTTGAGCCACTGGTTAGTGGCCTGGTGAGGTGCTAGGACAGCCAGCGGGGCTGTGGCAACCCACACCAGCCCCTGCCCTGACGGCCCCCTCTGGTCAACCCTGCCCAACAGCTCCCACTGGCCGCCCCTGCCCTGATGGCCCCTGCCCTGATGGCCCCCTGCCGGCCACCCCTGCCCTGATAGCCCTACCCTGATGACTCCCACTAGCCACCCCTGCCCTGAGGGGGTCATGGAGGGACAGGGGTGAGTGAGTGGGAGAGAGAGGGGAGATGGGTTGTGGGCTGATGGCATCATTGTGATGTCAGAGGTGATGGACCACTGGCTCCACCGACGATCCTTCCCCAAGAGAGATTGCATTCAACACCTTGGAGCCAGCCACGGCGCATCCATAGAGGTAAGTCTCCCAGTATAAGGGCAGAGAATCTCTCCCTTTACAGTCGGGGTTTTTCATTGCATGAAAGGGCCTTTTGGGAATACCACTGTGCTTGGTAAAGGTCGAGTTGCGGGCAGCTGACAGTACTAAGCTTAACTGAGCATGCATTATTAAATATGAAGGGTGTCCAAATAACAATTGTTTAAACAGCATGTCATTAGGACAACTTCCAGTGTGAGGAGCAAAAAATGATAGAATATTAATTTTATTAAAAGCATATTTATTACACAATTATTAGAATCATGGAAATGGATTTATCGTATTCTCTGTTCTTCAACCCTAGGTTCAGGTTGAACTGAAAAGGAAGTGGCGAAGTTTGCTTTCAGGATATCACCAATGTTTCGATTACAGTCTGCACAGAGCATCCCTCTCTGGCAATGGCACAGCTCACAGGAAAACCCGAGCTCAGTCCTTCCTCCAGACAGAAACGTCTCTGGTATAAATGCTTGCGTGGAGCCCTGCAGCTTAATATATATATATCTTTCAGGGGGAAGCCGTGGGAACATCTGGCACATATTTCTTTCTAGGGTTGCAGCATTTGCCTTTTGAAATATGTGTGTTTTTAAAAAAAATCTATGGGATTTCAACTCTCCGAGTTGTCTTCGGATGCCAGGCCTTTTAAGGATTTCTTGAAAATTGTTTTTAAATGTTTAGCCTTTCATGTAATAAACCGCTTGAAGATTGCATTTATCAAGTCTTGTGATGTTGACTGACTTTGCCACTCCGAAAATGGCTCTGCATCACCTGTTCCTCGAAGTTGTGGGTCCCTGGCATCAGAGATCACAGGGGAACATACGAGAACTCGTAACTTTGAATGTGACTTTCACTGATTCCTTCCAATTGTACTCATTGCGATTTTGCCATGCCTTTGGAATATTCGATCATGTGTGTTAAATGCGTGGGATTCTTTCAAACATTTCAAGTTTGATAATGTTGTGTTCTAATGGTATCGTAACTTATTTCTGCAAGTCCCAAGTGTATTTTGAGTAATAAAATTGTGAGTAAATGTGTTGCAGTGAGAAAATAGAACCAATATCAGTTTGAATCTAGTACTGGGCAAAGAAATTAAGCCTAGAAATTATTGTCACCAATGTATGATGGGGTTAGATGACATTCCTCTCTCTACTATTTCCAAATAAACATACAAAATAGAAGGAAAGTTTTCATCCCTTCTGAATTATTTTGCTTAGCTGTTGTAGTTGTGCATGGGTTGATTTGCCCAGATAGGACGTGAAGGAAATTATTTCACTGGATCTTGGTACCTGTGACAATCAACACTTCTTTAATAATGGGGTGAAACAACCATTACTATAGCCGCCCTCCTACCAGCCTACTGGAGTAGGCAACCACTGTACCTGCAGGTATGCAGCCTGAGAGGCTGTCAATCACCGGTCCATATAAAGACTCGAGCTGGCCCCTTCCTAAACCAGTCAGGCAAATGGAATCAGAAGCTACACAGACCTGGTGTTCTACTTTTAAGGTGATTAAAGCCTGTAGTGCAGTCTTCTTGAGTTTTGTGTTTGTTTGCTGCATCACAGTACACCACAATTTAATCAAGAAGGGGCCGGCTTGAGTTTTTATATGGGCCGGTGATTGACAGTCGGCATGGAGGGGCCAGCCTCCCAGGTTGCCTACCTGCAGGTTAAATGGTTGCCCCCTGCAGTAGTCCAGTAGTAGTGGTTGTATCACCACAGATAATGCTATACAATTCATCTTTGCCCTGAATTTTACCGAAGAGCCTGTATATTTTCCCCTTCAAGTACTTATCCAGTTGCTGTTGGTGAAGTACTATTCATTCAACCCCCTTTTGGGGAGCACATTCCAGAACATAACAATGCACTGTGTAAAACAAACTCTCATCATCTCGTTTCCAGATATTTTTCCATCCTAATGATTTGTTTTGCCATTAAAAACAGTTTCTCCATATCAAAACAATCATTTTTATTCCCCAGATATAAGAAGAAAACTTAGAGTTTACTTTGTTGTTTGTGGAACTAAAATCTCACTACTTCTCGTAATATTTTAGTCAATCTCCTGGGCACCTTTAGAAATTAGGGTCACAGGATATGGTACATTGTGAACAAGTTTCTGGGACTGAAGATCCAGGATCTGGAGATATGAGTTCAGATACTGATGCAACAGCATGGGGATTTAAATATAGTTAATTGTGTACCCTGGGATAAAACTAGAAGGAATAATAATGGTCTCAAAAGTATTGGATAATTGGAGAGTCCTGTCCATGAGACAATTCAGCCTATTGATTCTACTCCACCATTTAAATCAACTGATATATTTTCCCTCGCAACCTCATTTTCCTGTCTTCTCCCCATAACCTTTGACACCCTCAGAATCAAAACTGATCATCCTTCACCAATATCCTAGCTGAAATTCTGTTCAGCTCAAGGTCTACAATGGACAGCAAATTGACACAAAAGCTACCTATAGACACGAGGTGAAAGTTAACAGTAAAGAGAACCACCTCATGTTTGCAGTAGTCCCAAGGTAGACATAACTCACTGCTTGGTGACAAAAGCAAGTGAAAATTTAGGCCATGTCAAGAGGGCCAATGCACAGAACAGCATAGTGAAAATACTGGTCAATTTCCAGGCATCTTCAAGGGCCTTAGTGTTCTACCATTCACCTATGAGATACAGTTAAAGGAGGACATACAGCCAGTAGTGCATGCCCCCAGGTGGGTTCCAGCACCACTAAAAGGCAAGATCATGCAGGAACTCAACCAAATTGCATCACTAGGGGACATAAAGAAAGTGGAGGAGCTCACAGAATGGGTGAATTCAATGGTGTGTGATAAAAAGAAAAGTGACTTAGGCATGTGCATGGACATAAAAGACCTGAATGTCAATATGAAGAGAGAACATTATCAGATTCCAACCAGGGATGAGATTACAAGTGAGATGGCCAGTGCAAAGATTTTCACTAAATTGGATGCATTCCAGGGTTTCTGGCAGCCCATTGGTACTGATTAGAACAGAGGTTTTTGACAGCAGATGAGTGTCATCAGCTAATGTCTTCAAATCTTTAAACAAGAAACTTTTTAGGGATATTACAAGGAATAGTTTGAAAAAATACTGAAGTCTAGGAAATACATTCATTTTTACACAATTCACTCTACCAAATAAAGTTATTGGTAAGTCTTTCCATTTAATTAAATCCTCTTTAATTACAGAAAATGATGGCAAATAATTTAAAGCATATAAATGATTTATATGTCTATCTATTTTAATACCTAAATATTTAATTTGATCAGTTCATTTAAAGCATACTACTCCTTTACAAACAGAATAATAAGATTCAGAAAATGGCACAAGTTCACTTTAATTCCAATTCACTTTATATCCTGATAATTCTCCATATTGTATTAACATTTCCTGTAAAACTCTCAATGACTCTTGAGGTTCTGTTAAATAAATCAACAAATCATCCACAAAAAACTAATCTTAAATTCATCCAATACTGTTTTAATACCCTTTATATCCCTTTCCTGCCTTATTAATTGTGCTAAAGGTTCAATCACCAATGCAAATAATGCTGGTGGCAGAAAGCAACTCTGCCTTGTAGATCTCTCTAAATTAAATGATTCAGATAAAAGCCCATTTGTCATCACACTAGCTTTTGGTTGTTTAATCCTGAACAAACTTGTTTAAACTGAAAAATTTCCAACATTTTAAATAAAAAATACCATTCCACCCTATCAAATACTTTTTCAGCATCTAATGATAAGACCTTTGTTAAGTTGGATTTCTCCTCTGAAATATGAATTTAACTATTAATTTAATTACATTATTAGGAGAATATTTACCCTTAATAAAACTCACTTGATCAATATGAATCAACTTTGGTAAAAATTGAGCTAACCTATTAGTCAAAATCTTAGTTAAAAGCTTATAATCAACATTAAATAATGTAATTGGCCTATAAGACCCAGGATTCAAAGGGTCCTTTTCTTTTTAATAGTTACTGTTATAATAGCTTGTGAAAAAGATTCTGGTAAAGATTGTGTATCTCTAGCCTGCTGTAAAATTTCAACAAACAACGGAAGTAATAATTTTTGAAATTTCTTATAAAATTCTACCGTAAAACCATCCTTTCCTGGAGATTTACCATTTGGCATTGAATTAAGAACTAACATAATATCTTTAGACTCTATTGGCTTCTCCAATTGTTCCTTAGTCTAATCATTCAAAATAGGTAAATGTAACATTTAAAAATCCACCTATTTTACTTTGATCTTGCTGCATTTCTGAAGTATATAATTTTTTAATAAAATTCTTTAAACTGCTCATTAATATCCTGGGTTTTATAAGAAATTTTTGAATTTTTTTCTAACTGTCTTTATTGTTCTATATACTTGCTCAGATTTCAATTGCCATGCCAAAGCTTTATGTGCCTTTTCCCCAAACTCAGAATATTTTTCTTTAGATCTTTGCAATAAACGTTCAACTCAAAGTTTGTTACGTATTATATTTCAACTTGTTAGAATCCAATTGTACTCTTTTCTCTTTATCAAATGGATTCCTCTGTAATTCTTTTTCCAAAACATTTATATCTTTCTCTAACATATCACCCTCAATTAAATATTGCTTTTAAAGTTTAACTGTGAAACTAAAAATATGACCTCTTAAGTATGATTTTAAGGCATACCATAATACAAATTTACTATCCATAGATTTTCTATTTCTATTTAAAAACTGTTGCATTTGTAAATTAATATATTTACAAAATTCTTCATGTTTTAATTATAAAGAATTAAACCTCCAATAATATGCAGAAACCATTTTTTCTGTTATTGCATATGTCAATAATACAAGTGAATGATCTGACAAAAATCTAGACTTATTTTCAGTCAATGCTACATTATCTAATAACTGAGCCAATAATAAAAGAAATCAATTATAGAATAAATATCATACTGTGCTGAATAAAAAGAATAGTCCCTCTCTTTTGGATTTAATTTCCTCCATATATCGATTAAATTAAGCTCATTCATCAAAAATAATAATTTCTTAGCCATCTTTGTTCCAGGCATTACCTTCCCACTAAAGATAAATGATCCAAACCACAATTAAAATCACCTCCATCATAATTTGATCATGAGAATATGATAAATTAAGTAAAAATTCCTGGAAAAAACATCTTGTCATCCACATTTTGTGCATAAATATTTGCCAAAGTCCAAGACTCAGAATAAATTTTACAATTTTCTAACAAAACTCTCCCTGTTGTCTCATATAATGATTCCAAAATAAATGGCAAATTTCTATGAACTAAAATTGCCACCCCTCTAGGTTTAGAATTAAAAGAAGAATAGAACACTTCTGATGTTCAATTTCAGTTAAATGTGTTTCCTGCAAAAATGCAATATCAACTTTTAATATCTTCATTTAAGTTTACGCTCTTTTATGTTTAATTGGACCATTCACATTAAAAGTAGCAAATTTTAAATTAGCCATCTAATATCATAAAGATCTCAGTCTATGCAGCAGGACTTTCATCCAATTAATCCAAATCTCCTCAAAAGAATAAAAAAAGAAAAAAATACCCAAAACAATATATTGTAAATAACCCTCTCCCCCTTCCCCCCTTAAGTACTAAAAGTACTACTCCCCATTACACACAGGTAGTGGACTAAGCCACTAAGTGAGTGATGGTGTCGGTTGAGCTACAATGAGATTTTGCATTTCTCCTGAACAGAAATCACAAGAATATATAAACAAAAAGTTCAGGAATGAGAAGCTTCTTCCAAGTTCTCTATTCACTTATTCATCATCAATCAGAATCTCTTCAGAATCACTAGATTCCTTTTTTTGCATCTCCTCCAATCGATTTTTCTGTATTTTCTTCTTTTTCTCCTTCTGAACACCATTACCATTCTTCTTAACAACTCCATTCAGGTTTTGCACTTGAGAAGATGAATACTGACCTTTCATAAGATCGTGAAAAAAATTAGGAAAAATCAATGCAATGCCATCATCTTCAAAAAACTGAGATTCATATCCCCATAAAAAAACTTTAAAAACAACAGGAAATCTAAAAGCAAATTTGTAACCCTTCTGCCAGAGGACTGTTTTCACCGAATTGAATTCTTTACATCTTTTAATAATATTTTGACTAAGATCCACATAAAAAAAACTCAAACTCTTCTGTTCTGAACCATCAACGGGCCTCCATGTTGTCATGTGTTTTGAACTGCCAATCTTAAAATCAGTTCTCTATCCTGATATCGTAAGCACCTGACCAAAACAGATTGAGGTGGTTGACCAGGCAGTGGTTTCCTTCTGAGTGCTCTATTGGTCCTATCCAATTCCAATCCAGTTGGAAACAAATCTGAACCTAAGACATCAGGTATCCATTTTTGAAAGAATTTCACTGGTTCAGAGCCTTCAAAATCTTCTGGCAAACCCACTATCTTCACATTATTCCTCCAGCTCTGATTCTCCAATGAGTCTTTTTTTTCAATAAATCACTTTTCTCTATCCTCCATCCAGTAAAAGAATCATCAAAAGTATTCAACTTTTGCTGACACTGATCAATATCACAAACACAATTCTCCAGCTTTTCTTCCTTCTTTACCTTTTCTTGAACTTTATCCACAACCTTTGCATATTTTGCAACATCACCTTTAACAGTTGTAATGTCCTCCATCACATTTGAAAGCTTATTATTAACAGATGTAAAACCCAAAGAAATTTGCTGAGATATTGCTTGAAATTGTTGCTCAAAATTGTCTTTACATTTCGATAAATGACTACTCTGAGCTACAACAGGTTTTTCTTGTTCACTACATTGCAATTCTTCTTCTGAACTTGATTCTTCATATTCTTCCATTGCTCCTGCTTCCAGTTCTTCTGCTTACACCACCATTACTATTTTACTTCCTTCCTCCCGGGTCTTGGACTGATCCTCTGCCGATCCAGACTCGGTGGACCGGTGAGCACCAGGGAGAAAAATACTAGGAATAGTGTGCGTGTGCAAAGACTCTTCAGGTTCTGTTGAAGAACGTTGCCTCGCGTCAGCGCCATCTTGCACAGGACTCCGCAGCGCAGGCAACAGCATTATCATTGGAGTAGCCGGCTGTCATCGCTGGGAGCAAGGAGGAATATTACCTGAGTTGCCTGGATTCAGCTCTAAGGTAGGCTTCACTTCTCCCCAGCTCAACAATTGATTTAAAATCATTTGTTTGAGCACTAGTTTTTTTCATAATAATTTCAGGTTGTTCCAATAGTACTCTATTAAAATTTATATATTTAAAAGGGTATTTCAAAATGGGTTTTTCACAAATCCATCGGGAGAGAAAACTACCCACGTCTCTCTCCTACACCATCATGCCACACCCTTTGTATCTGTATTCTTAGCACATTTATAGAAAACCATTGTTTTCTGAGAAGAATGTTCATTCCCAGAGTCAACGTGTCATGGACAGACAGAGCTAATGGATTTCAAGTGGGTCTTAATTATTCAAGAACTGCTGAGGAAGCCATCTGCTTTTAACTGAAGTATCTTAAGCCTCTTGAACAGAGATGAGGTCAGAGGTTGTTATGGATATGGGATGGTTTTGAAAAAGGAACAGAATTTTGGTAGAAATAAAACTGATGGTTTCCAAGAGATGGGACTCACCTCAGTGATGATGTAATGGTTATATGATTTGACAGAGGTGCACCAAAGAAAAGGTACAAGGACTGCCTAAAGAAATCTCTTGGTGCCTGCCACATTGACCACCGCCAGTGGGCTGATAACGCCTCAAACCGTGCATCTTGGCGCCTCACAGTTTGGCGGGCAGCAACCTCCTTTGAAGAAGACCGCAGAGCCCACCTCACTGACAAAAGGCAAAGGAGGAAAAACCCAACACCCAACCCCAACCAACCAATTTTCCCTTGCAACCGCTGCAATCGTGTCTGCCTGTCCCGCATCGGACTTGTCAGCCACAAACGAGCCTGCAGCTGACGTGGACTTTTTACCCCCTCCATAAATCTTCGTCCGCGAAGCCAAGCCAAAGAAGAAAAAAAAAATGATTTGGAGAAATATATTACCGAATTCAGACATTTTGAGTTCAGTTTTGGATCAATTCAGCTTGGAGTTTAGAGAAGTCAAAACCCTGTGACACACAGGGGGTTGGAACCTTGCAAACGACAGGGTTGAGTTACAGTAACCAGAATAGGTGGTGCTTGTTGTGTGTTACTCCTGGGGAAAGGGGAGCACAGAATCCTTGGCTGTTGAATTAATGAAGACCACTTTGCTGTCTCTTTGGGAAAAGAGGACAGAATTCTACTGGGTCTATTTTTGTGTTTGGCCACTTCATTTAACCCTTGACTGGTTTGTGATGTAATCATGGAAGAAGATAACCATAGTTGTTTAACCTTTGTCTGGGTTTGTGAATTCATTGTGGAAGAAGACGGCAGATTCTTTGTGTGGAAATCATTTGTGAGTAAGAGGCCTGAAGATAATAATGTTTAAAAACATTTTATAATTATTTCTGAACTGAGAATTTAAGACCTTCAAGCAAGACTAAAATTATGCTGAACATTTAAAGATTGACTTTTCAGAATGGGACTTTGAATTCTCATTCTCTCTCTCTCTCTCTCTCTCTCTCTCTCTCCCCCCCTCTCTCCTCCTCTCCCCCCTCTCTCCTCCTCTCTCCCCCTCTCTCTCCCTCTCTCGCTCTCTCTCCCTCTCTCTCGCTCTCTCTCGCTCTCTCTCGCTCTCTCTCGCTCTCTCTCTCTCTCTCTCACACACACACACACACACACATAATGGGGTTGTTTAGAGTTAAGTATGTTTAGAGATAAGTAAGAAATGTTATGTTATTAATAGTTCAATAAAAACTATTATTTTGAATTTGCCATTGTTAGGTGAATTTTCAATTGCTGTTCCAGTATTAGTGTTAACAAAGACCCTTTAGTACCAAAAATAATTAAAAGGGTTGTTAGTTCATAACAACTGTCTGTAAGGAATTTGTTCATTCACCCTGTGTGTGCGTGGATTTCCACTGGGGGCTCTGGTTTCATCCCACATGCTAAAGATGCACAGTGTTATTGGGCTAATTAGACACATGGGTGTATTTGGGCAGCACTGGCCTGTGGTCTGGAAGGGCCTGTTACCATGCTGTATTTCTAAATTAAATTTAAAAAAAGGATTATTCCATCACTTAAACCATGGCTTCCTTCTTCCAGATTAAAACATGAAATCCAAAGTGGACTGTGCCAGGGAAATGCTGAGATATCTGTTTGGTTGCATGGCAAGTTTTATTTGTCTAATGACACCATTTCTAAAATTGTTTGCTCCTTCTGTTTCACTTCCTTGAAAACATTATATCTCCTACCACTCACCTTGCAACGAAGCCCTTCCTTGTGCAGGCAATACTATGTCCATATGAATTTAGAGCATAATTAGACCATTTGGCCCATCAAGTCTGCTTCACCATTTAATCAATGTATGCCTCCCTCCCTTTACACACTCTCCTCTATGTCCTTTTCCTTGGTGAATACAGATGAGTCGAATTCACCCACAACCCATGGTTCCACACATAGATCACCCCTTTGGACTCACTCTTTCCATTGTTTTTCTCTTGCTCCTAACATACTTACAGAATGACTTGGGGATCTCCTGAATGTTACCTATTAAGATACTTCATGACTTCTTTATGCCTTCCTAATTTCCTGCTTGAGCACTTGATATTATACTACACTATGTTATATTATAAACTTGAATATTATGTAATGTTGCAGGCCCAGAGGACCCCAAAACCCAGCTGCAATAGAAATTCACCAAGACAAATGGTTACTTAAACCAAAGTTAATTTTCATTTTCTTTAAACATAAAAACAGGATCAAACTTTAACTTATTCCTATTAATTTAACTCCCTTCTAATTCTAAGCACACATGTATGTAATGTGCATATTAGTGCAGCAAACTTCTTTGATTCACAGACCAATCTCACTTCTCACTCCCCCAAGTCTTATATTGTGCACAGAATTTAACATTTATGAATCTTCACCAAGCTTTGGTGATTGAAAGGTAAATGGTTACCATTCAGGAAGATTCTTGTTGATTTTCAGAGAGAGATTTGTTGCTCGTTAGACACACACAAACTGATTCCTTCAGATCAGCCACTTCAGTCTCTTGCTGAAGAAACTTGCCCCATCAGGGTTTTCCAGATGATACCTTCTTTCTTACAGGTCACCACTGAGTTCCTTTTTGGTTTCCCTTATCTCAGACTAAACATTATACAGCCAGCCAGCCATCTCCTCTTGTATGGACCACAGGGGCTTTGCACAGGGTGAACTCAGAACTCACAACCCATTTTCAGAATGGGATTTTAAACATGCTGCAGAAACAGTTTTCTCTCTCTCTCTCTAAACCACATGACCTTCTTAGAACTGCAAATTGCATTCAGACAGTTTGCGGCACTGGACCCAATCTTCTGAGTCCCTTTCCAAAACAATAATCCATTACTCTACAACATGTCCAATTAACACCTAGTTGTGAAGTCCTTCAGCTTAGCAGTTTCCATTATCTTTACAAACTCACTGGGAGCCTGGACTGTCTAGCATTTAAAATGAGATCTATGTTGTGAAGTATTTGTGTTTTTTGTGACCTTTAAAACATATCTATATACAATATAAAATATAAAATATAAAATATACAAGATCTGTTATATGGCGAGCTCTCCACTGGCCACCGTGACAGGGGTGCACCAAAGAAGAGGTACAAGGACTGCCTAAAGAAATCTCTTGGTGCCTGCCCCATTGACCACCGCCAGTGGGCTGATATCGCCTCAAATCGTGCATCTTGGCGCCTCACAGTTTGGCGGGCAGCAACCTCCTTTGAAGAAGACCGCAGAGCCCACCTCACTGACAAAAGGCAAAGGAGGAAAAACCCAACCCCAACCAACAAATTTTCCCCTGCAACCGCTGCAACCGTGTCTGCCTGTCCCGCATCGGACTTGTCAGCCACAAACGAGCCTGCAGCTGACGTGGACATTTACCCCCTCCATAAATCTTCGTCCGCGAAGCCAAGCCAAAGATAAAATATAATATAATCTGTCACAGTATATATTAAGTACTCCATGTTATACAAAATTGTACCACACCCTCTGTATTCCTCAATGGACCCACTTAATTGCAGTTGTATTCAATGGAAATTTTTATTGTGGACTGAGACACGTGAAAAACTTTGTTTAACAAGTCATCCCATCAAATCAGTCTCCATGTTATTTATTTATTTAATTTTCCAGGTTGATTTTGAAAGTCAGGCAGGAGAATTTATAAGCGAAGAACAGCTTACCTTGCTGATCACTTGGTGAGAAGCCTTCAGCCAGGTGAGTCTAGTGACTGATATTAATTGATTATTGTGGGAAGGATTAATTGGGAAATTAAGAAAATTAGCAGGAACCAATAAAAAGGAGGGCTCGCTCAAGGAGTGAAGGAGTGGGAATTCAAGGATTGGCTCGAGAGGCTTCAGTGAGCAGAGGAAGAGATCCTTGTGAGGTAAGGTTTGGTATGTTTTTTTAAAAGTTTATCTAAATTACTCTAATTTAAATTGAAGAGCAGGTAATGGAGGCAGTTGAGTGCCCTGATTGCAGGATGTGAGAGGTCAGGGACAACAAAGATGTTCTGATGACTACACCTGCAAAAGGTGTATCCACTTACAACTCCTGGTAGATCGTGTTAGGGAATTGGAGTTGCAGCTGTATGAACTGCAGATCATAAAAGAGGCAGAGACGGTGATAGGAGTTATGGGGTGGCAGTCACTCCAAACAGTTAGGAGTCAGGGAAATGGGTGACTGTGAGGAAAGTGTGGGCGGGGGGGGGGAAGACAGGCAGTGAAGAGTATCCCTGTGGCCGTTCCCCTCAACAACAAGTATACTGCTTTGGATACTATTGGGGAGGTTGATCTACAGGGACAAGTCATGGAGGTCATTTCTCTGGCACAGGGACTGAACCTTTAGCTCAGAAGTGAAGGGGGGAAAGAGTAGGGCTCTGGTAGTTGGTGACTTGCTGGTTAGGGGAGCAGATAGGAGTTTTGTTGGATGAAATTGGGGATTCTGGTTGGTATGTTGCCTCCCAGGTGCCAGGGTCAGGGATGTCTCTGATTGAGTCCACAGCATTCTGGAGGAGGAGGGCTAGCAGCCAGATGTTGTGGTCCACGTGGGGGCCAATGACATAGTTAGAAGTGGGGATGAGGTCCTGAAAAGGGATTACAGAGTTAGGGAAGAAATTGAAAAGCAGTATCTCAAGGGTGGTCATCTCGGGATTGCTGCCTGTGTCACGCGCTAGTGAGGGTAGAAATAGGAAATTGTGGAGGATGAATGTGTGGCTCAGGAGCTGGTGCAGGGACTGGGGTTTAGATTTCTGGGTCATTGGGATCTTTTCTGGAGCAAGTCAGACCTGTACAAAAGGGATGGGCTGCACTTGAACTGGAGGGGGACCAATATCCTGGTGGGCAGGTTTGCTTAAGCTGTTGGGAAGGGTTTAAATTGGTTTGGCAGGGGGGTGGGAATCAGAATGAAAATATGGAGTGGTAGAACACCTAGATTGGAAGAAATGGAGTGAACAGAATGAAAATATAAATGAAGGAGGGAGGAAGGTAAGAAAAAGAGTATATGTGGAGGACAGTCTCTCAAGTGCATATATTTTAATGCAAGGAGCATTTTAAATAAGGAGGATGATCTTAAGGCATGGATATGCAGATAATGAGGTTGTGGCCATCAGTAAACTTGGTTGCAGGAAGGGCATGATTGGCAGTTAAATATTCCAGGATTCTGTTGTCTTAGGCATGATAGAATGGGAGTTGGGGGGGGTGGTGATATAAGGAGGAGGAGGAGTTGCATTGCTTGTTAGAGAGAACATTACAGCAGAGTTGTGGTAGGATGGTTTGGTGGGATCATTCAGCGAGGCTATTTGGGTAGAATTGAGGAATGGCAGAGGCATGAATACATGAATGGAAGTATATTATAGACCACCAAATGAGCTGAGGGAATTAGAGGAACAAATTTGTAAGGACATTGCATATATGTGTTGTGGGAGATTTCAACTTCCCGAACATTAACTGGGACACCCACACACTAAGAAGGCTGGATGGGGTAGAGTTTGTTAAGTATGTTCAGGAAAGTTTTTCTTCCTCAATATGTAGAAGAACTGATTTGAGAGGGGGTAGTATTGGATCTCCTATTAGGGAATGAGATGGGTCAGGTGACAGACATTTGTGTTGGGGAACATTTTGGGTCTAGTGATCACAATACTATTAGTTTTAGGCTAGTAATGGAAAAGAATAGAGATTCTTGATTGGAATAAAGCAAATTTTGAGGGGATGAGAAAAAATTTGGAGGGTATGGATTGGAATAAGATATTTTCAGGGAAGAATGTAGCAGATAAATGGAGGATCTTCAAACGAGAAGTTCTGAGAGCGCAGAGTTGGGATGTCCCCGTGAGGATTAAAGGAAAGGTTAGAAACTGTTGGGAGCCTTGGTTTTCAAAAAATATTGGGAACTTGGTTCAGAGGAAGAGGGATATGTACATCGGGTATCAGGAGCAAGGAATGAATGAAATGTTTGAAGAATATAAGGAGGGTTTTTAAAAATTAAAAAAAAAAATCTTTACAAGGAAATTAGAAAGGCTAAAAGGAGATATGAAGCTGCTTTGGGAGGAAAAGTGAAAATAAATCCAGAGTTCCTGTAGGTACTTTAAAAGTATAAGAATAGTCAGGGATAAAATTAAACACTTTGAAGATGGGGAGGCTCTGTGAGAAGTCAAAGGAGATGGGTGAAATTTTAAACTTCAGTATTCACTAAGGATAAGAATATTGAGTCAGATAAGTGAAGAAATATGGTAGGGGGCTCATGGATAATATTAGAATTATGAGGAGGTATATTGAAAAAGATCAAGGTGGATAAATATCCAGGACTTGACAAAATATTCCCTAGGACCCTGAGAGAGGTTAGTGAACAAATAAAGGGAGTGTTGACAGAAATATTTAAAATGTCACTGGCCAAGGGGGAAGTGCTAGAGGACTGGAAGGTGGCTCATGTTGTTCTGCTGTTCAAAAAAGGATCCAAAAGTAGACTTGGTAATTATAGGCCTCTAAGTCTGATGACAGTTTTGGGTAAATGGAAAATGTTCTTAGAGATGGTGTATACAACTATTTGGAAAGACGGGGATTGATTTAGAGTAGTCAGTATGGTTTTGTACATGTTAGGTCATGTCTAACAAATCAGAGATTTTTGAGGAGATTACTAAAAAGGTTGAGGGGAAGGTAGTGGATGTTGTCCATTTGGACTTTAGTAAGGCTTTTGACAAGGTTCCCCATAAGAGGTTAGTAAGGAAGGTGGAAGCATTAGGTATTAATGATGAAGTAATGAAATGGTTGGATGGGAGATGCCAGAGAGTAGAGGTGGAAAATTGTTTGCTGAATTGGAGGCGAGTGGAGTGCCTCAGGGATTGGCACTGGGTCCACTGCTCTTTGTCATATATATTAACAATCTAGATGATAGGGTGGCAAATTGGATTAGTAAATTTACAGATGGTACAAAGGTTGGTGGTGTTGTGGACAACAAGGAAGCTTACAAGGTGATATAGGACAGTTAGAAGAGTGGGCTGGCAGATGGAGTTTAATACTGATAAATGTGGGGTGCTACATTTTGGTAGGACTAATCAAAATAGGACATGTTAAATGGTAGACAATTGAGGAGTGCAGTGGAACAAAGGGATTTAGGAGTCATGGAATATAATTCCCTAAAAGTAGAATCACATGTAGATAGGGTGGTGAAGAAGGCATTTAGTATGTTGGTTTTCATAAATCAGTGTAGCATACAGGAGTTGGAATGTTATGATTAAATTGTATAAGGCATTGGTGAGGCCAAATTTGGAATACTGTTTTGATTGCCAAATTACAGGAAGAATATAAACAGAATAGAGAGAATGCAGAGGAGGTTTACCAGAATATTGCCAGGGTTTCAGGGTTTGAGTTACAGGGAAAAGTTGAGCAGGCTGGGACTTTATTCCCTGGAGCGTAGAAGGGGTGATTTGATAGAGATATTCAAAATTATAAGGGTGACAGATGGTCAATGTTGATGGGAATTTTCCACTGAGCGATTCAAACAAGAGGGCATGAATTGAGAGTAAAAGGGGGAAAGTTTAAGGAAAGTTTCATGGTGGGTGGTAGGGGTTTGGAATGAACTTCGGATAGTGGTGGTGGAAGTGAAATCAATGTTAATATTCAAGGAAGGGTTGGATAGATATATGGATGGGAGAGGTATAGAGGGTTATGGGCCAGTGGGACTAGGTGGAAGATGATATTCGGCACAGACTAGTAGGGCCATGGGGCCAAACTAGCCTGTTTGTGCTGTAGATGGTTATATGGTAGTGTAAAATAAGCCAAAAGATCAGAGTCTTCCATACCTGACATGTAGTTATTTTTATTTCCTGATCAACCCTTAAATGACCTTTGTTACTGAAGATCCATCCTAATCTTGCTAATGGTCCTTGTACTCTACCAGAATATACTGTCCATTAACTCTTTTTAAATGTGATTCAGAAGACTCCCATTTGTCAAATGGTGTTTTACTTGCAGTTCCCAGTTTATTTTGGTCAGGTCCTCCCTTGTCCTCACCCAATTTAGGACCTCAGCCTGTGAACTAAACCTATTCCCTTTCCATCACTACCTTGAAACTTGCAGAATTTATTTTGAATCTAGACATTTAGCACAGTAACAGGCTCTTCCAGTCAATGAGTGTATGCAGTCCAAATACAAATAAACTGACAAACCCTGTCACCCGAAGGAAACCCAGGCAGACACAGAAAAATATAAAAACTCCGATCAGACAGCACCAGATTTGAACCTGAGCTACTGGGAACATTCCACTAACCAGTGCACTATCGGTGCCACCCTAATTGTGATAATTAGTGTTCCCCCGCAAGCTCTGCGTGGTTTCATTCCCTCAGATCCGGTCAAGTACGAACCCTTATTTGGTAGAACTATCTATATGTTCTCACAAAATACTAAACAAAAACTGACCTGTCAGTCATAGGCATTTTTAATTGAGACTTTCATAGATTTTCATCTTATGAGTAAAACATTTCTTCACCTCTCAGTCCTCGGTGGTCAATCCTGAGACTACAACTCTTGGTTCTAGACTCCTCCAAACAAAAGAAATATCCTGCTCACTTCCAGTCAGTTGATGCCAGTTACAATTTTACACATTTCCATAATGTTTCAGTTCAGTTATCTTTTCTTGACAATATGTTTTTGGTAGTAGAATCAGAATCAGAATTTATTGACATGAACAAGTCATGAAATTCAGTGTTTTGCAGCAGCGTTCTCGAGCCATTGTTATATCCATGCTCATGTTCGGCTCCGAATCATGGGTCCTCTACCGGCATCACCTACGGCTCCTAGAATGCTTCCATCAGAGCTGTCTCCGCACCATCCTCAACATTCATTGGAATGACTTCATCACCAACATCGAAGTACTCGAGCTGGCAGAGTCCGCAAGCATCGAATCCATGCTGCTGAAGATCCAACTGCGCTGGGTGGGTCACGTCTCCAGAATGGAGGACCATCGCCTTCCCAAGATCGTGTTATATGGTGAGCTCTCCACTGGCCACCGTGACAGAGGTGCACCAAAGAAGAGGTACAAGGTCTGCTTAAAGAAATCTCTTGGTGCCTGCCCCATTGACCACCGCCAGTGGGCTGATATCGCCTCCAACCGTGCATCTTGGCGCCTCACAGTTCGGCGGGCAGCAACCTCCTTTGAAGAAGACCGCAGAGCCCACCTCACTGACAAAAGACAAAAGAGGAAAAACCCAACACCCAACCCACCAATTTTCCCTTGCAACCGCTGCAACCGTCCCTGCCTGTCCCGCATCGGACTTGTCAGTCACCAACGAGCCTGCAGCAGACGTGGACATACTCCTCCAAAAATCTTCATCCGTGAAGCCAAGCCAAAGAATAGTGCAAACATATATTGTAACCATCTTACAACATTACTATAAAAAATAATAACAATAACATTACACGAAAAGTAAAACCGTGCCTTTGGTTCATTGATCATTCAGGAATCTGATGGCAGTGGGGAAGAAGCTGTCCTTGTGCCGTTATGTGTTCATCTTTAAGCTCCTATTATATTTTCCCCAAAGGTAACAGAGTGAAGAGGGCATGGCCTGGGTAGTGGGGGGGTGTCTTTGAGGATAGATGCTGCTTTTTTTAACGACACTGCCTCATGTAGATGTCCTCAATGGAGTGAAGTTCAGTGCCTGTGATGTCGCAGATCAAGTTAACCACCTTCTGGAGTTTATTCTTGTCCTGAATTGGTTCCTCCATACCAGGCAGTGATGCAACCAGCCAGAATGCTCTCCACAGTAAGAAGTTTGAGAGTCCTTGGTGATATAATGAATTGCCTCAGTCATCTCACAAATTATAGCTGCTGGCAGGCCTTCTTTGTGATTGCATCAACATGGAGGATCAAGGATGAAGTTCTTGACCCTCTTCACTATTGAATCCTTGAGGACTGGGTGGTGTTTCCCTGACTTCCTTCTGAAGTCCACAATCATCTCCTTGGTTTTGCTGACATTGAGTGCAAGGTTGTTGTTGTTACGCCATTCAACGAGCTGATCGATTTCCCTCCTGTACACTTCCTCATTGATGTTTGTGATTTTGCTGACAACTGTGGGGTCATCGGCAAACTTGTAGATGCCATTTAAATTGTGCCTGGCCACACAGTCATGGGTGTATAACGAGTAGAGCAGTGGGCTAAGCACACACCCTTGGGGTGCCTCACTGTTGATGATCATGGAGGAAGAGATGTTGTTTACAATTCTTACTGACTGTGGTCTTCTGTTGAGAAACTCAAGGATCCAGTTGCAGAGGGTTGTGGGGGGGGGGGGGGGAGGGGAGGGGAGGGGTACAGAGAGCTAGAGTTTGTAGTTTCTTGACTAGCACTGAGGGAATAATGGTATTAAAGGCTGATCTGCTGTCTATGAAGAGCAGCCAGGTGAAGCAACCTATTGATGTTTACCCAATATGTTATCATTGGGCAATATTGTATTATTTTGGCAACCTGTGACTGAATAATTTTTTTCTGAAGATAGTTATGCCCACATCTTTTGTGAGAACTAACAATGATTTAATTAAGTGTTTTCTTTGTAAGATTACATTTTCCTCCTCTATAAAGGAGGAAAATGCAATTGTTAAGGGTGGCATGGTTGGCGTAGCAGTTAGTGTAACAGTAGTCCTCTACTTTTTCCTTGCACTCACATTTCTTTGGCTTGGCTTCGCGGACGAAGATTTATGGAGGGGGTAAAAGTCCACGTCAGCTGCAGGCTCGTTTGTGGCTGACAAGTCCGATGCGGGACAGGCAGACACGATTGCAGCGGTTGCAGGGGAAAATTGGTTGGTTGGGGTTGGGTGTTGGGTTTTTCCTCCTTTGCCTTTTGTCAGTGAGGTGGGCTCTGCGGTCTTCTTCAAAGGAGGTTGCTGCCCGCCAAACTGTGAGGCGCCAAGATGCACGGTTTGAGGCGTTATCAGCCCACTGGCGGTGGTCAATGTGGCAGGCACCAAGAGATTTCTTTAGGCAGTCCTTGTACCTTTTCTTTGGTGCACCTCTGTCACGGTGGCCAGTGGAGAGCTCGCCATATAACACGATCTTGGGAAGGCGATGGTCCTTCATTCTGGAGACGTGACCCATCCAGCGCAGCTGGATCTTCAGCAGCGTGGACTCGATGCTGTCGACCTCTGCCATCTCGAGTACTTCGACCTTAGGGATGTAAGCGCTCCAATGGATGTTGAGGATGGAGCGGAGACAACGCTGGTGGAAGCGTTCTAGGAGCTGTAGGTGGTGCCGGTAGAGGACCCATGATTCGGAGCCGAACAGGAGTGTGGGTATGACAACGGTTCTGTATACGCTTATCTTTGTGAGGTTTTTCAGTTGGTTGTTTTTCCAGACTCTTTTGTGTAGTCTTCCAAAGGCGCTATTTGCCACTCACATACCACTTAAGTATTCCCTATGCCATAAGTGCTCTCTGCTTAGTAAAGGATTACTTAAGATAGTATGTGGATGGAAAGAAAAAGTTTGAAAACCACTGTTTTAATCGCACCTAATTGACTCGTGATGTGCATGGTTTCATAACTCCAAAGGAAATGGGCTGATGACAATTTTTCTCAAGCAAAATATTTCAGTAACAATTGGCTCTCGAGCAATGATTCTTAACCTTTCCTTTTCACTCACATACCACCTTAAGCAATCCCTTACTAATCACAGAGCATCGATGGCATCAGGATTGCTTATGTGAGTGGAAAGGAAAAAGGTTGAGAATCACTGGTATAACACTTTTACAGTGCCAGTGATCAGGACCAGGGGTCGTTTCCCATGCTGCTTGTAAGGGGTTTGTCTGTTCTCCCTGTGTCTACATGGGGTTCCAGTTTCCTCCCACTGTTTGGAACGTACCAGAGGTGTAGGATAATTGGGTGGCACAGGCTCATGGGCTGAAATGGCCTGTTATGGTGCTAGAGGTCTAAATTTTAAAAAAATAAACTCTGATGGCTCCCATTCCCAATGCATTTGAAGGACATCCCAGCAAGTGAATGGAATTTTAAATGACAATACTGTTTTAATTAAAAGTTCTTGAAACATTTACAGATAGTCTATCCATTTCTTAAAAAGGTAACTGAAATGCCTTAAAGCTCATTCCTGGAAATAATTTTACTAGGAGTTTGTATAAATCCTGGGAAGATTTTATTGAACTGCTAAGTGGAAGATGTAATTTTAATGGAGAAGAACTGATTTGCAGTGTCAACAATGCGATTCCTTGTGATTAAGAGATTTTATTCGGAAAAAAGTAGGACTTTACTGAACCAAAGTAAGGATTGGCAATGGCATTACATGGAAATGCTGGAGAAACTCAGCAGGTCAGACAGTATCCATGGGAAATAAAAGGCTGTCGACGTTTCTACCCTGCGCCCTTATTTGGGAGTGTAGAAAAGTAGGCAGGTGCCTGAATAAAGTGTTGAGGGGGGAGGAGCACAAATTAACAGGCAGGAGGTTACCCCTTACCCCGCCTTGATTTTTCAGACACCTACCTGCTTTCCAGCATCCAGTGACCAATAATGTCACAAAAGCATAAAGGGCAAATTTTTCAATTCTGAAACCTGTCCTTCCCCCAACGCAACCTACACGGAAGTCACATCAGGCCACGAAATGTCTGGTCAAATTGCCAAAATGATGCTGAAATGGCAACAAAAGGGCTTATTTCATGTTTCACTGGTCAATTTGCAATTGCTTCAACTCTCGAAATCAGCCATTCTCAACGTGCTTTTGGCTGTGCTGCCCTAGGACACTGATCGAAGTCTCTGGTGGGTGGGGGTGTGGGGGGGGGGGGGGGTGGGTGGCCCTCACTGTGAAGCAGTCAAGTTTTGGTTTCTTCCATACTTCTCTCCTACACAAAAAACAGAAAAAATACTTGTTGCGTTCCATAAAAATAAAACAAGGCTTTGACTTAAATGGGCTCTCGCCCCTTCGGGGGTGAGGGGTGGTGAATGTAAGGGCCCCTTTTGAGAATGGCTGATCTAAATAGGTGTAAATAAATGGCATTTCTAAACAATTGGGTGTTGCTCTTTACATTTGCTCCTGCTGGATATTGTTCTTTGATTATTCCAATTGATTAGTATTGGATATTCCAGGAACTATGCTGGTTTATCTGCTCACATTTGCATTTATTTAACTTTTCTCTCCCATCCTTTCCAAAGTTGGATTTATGCTATGCCACAGACCATATCGTTTAACTTTTCAAGGAAAATTACCATTAAGATGTTATTTTTTTACCTATGGCTTTGACACATACTGTCTTGCAGTCACTTGAAACACGGTAGGAAGAGAGCTGTGGTGATGCGTTTCCTCCACTGTATAGTTATGATTGTCTTTTGGATATATGGAGCTGGCCCGCACCCACAGATGACTCATACCCTATGACTCCTCCCCCATGGTCCTGGGCCATGAAGGTTGAGCCACCTTCCCTTGCAGCCATTCCTATCCTAGGATCTGGAGCAGCAGCAAGGTTCTTCTGTGCATTAAAGCCTATCATTCTCTTAGCTTGTCTCTGTGGTTACTGGTAGTGCCCTACAAGAGCATGATACTCCCTTGATTTTTGAAATTCTAGTTAATCATTTACAACTTTTGAAGAGGCTGCACTTAGAATATGTTCAGTTCTGGTCTCCTCCTTACAAGACGGATGTGGAAGCTATGGAGAGGGTGCAAGGAAATTTACCAGGATGCTGCTTGGATTGGAGAACTTGCCTTATGAGGCAAGATTAGCAGAGGTAGGGCTTTTCTCCTTGGAGCAAAGAAGGAGGCATACCTTAAAAGAGGCTGACAAGATTGAGGTGGGGGGAAACATATCATGTGATGCCATAGGTTTAGGATGTAGGAACCTGACCCTGCAGGTAAACTAATTTTAAAAAAAGTACTGAATAAGTAATGTTCTAAACCAATTAAAGTTTTTAAAGCACTCAAACAACATTTTTCAAATGCTATTGAAGAAATAAAAAATTGCTGTAGCCCTACCTGGAGCCTGACGTGAAGAGAAGACCGGAAGAAATCTGAGGCCTACATCAACCTTGAAGCAGGGAGCTAGTGTTCAAGCTGCTTGTGAGTGAAGCTCCGGAGGGTACATCTGCCGATGTCACTCTCCTGCAGCGACGGAGAGATGACGTCAGGGAAGAACCTGGAAATGAATTGTGCATGTGCGAAATGCCGGGGCCTTCAGTGACCGTGCCAGAGGAAGAAGAGTTGGGCTCCCAAGGAAAAGAAGATGACACCAACCACCATCGCCATCAATAGGAAGAGGAGGTACTGAAAAAAGTTTACTCTTTTAAAAGTAAAAGTCGACGTGAAGTACAAGATATAACCAATGTTGAACTTACTTGGAGAACTTCAAAGAACGAAAGAGGAAATAAATAGAGCTTTGGATGCAGTGACTAAATGAAAAGAAAATTAGATATGTTAGATTGGAAAATGAAGAAGATGCAGCTTATTGATGAGAGAATGACAAGAGTGGACAACTACTACTATTTGAACTATGGAAAATCAAAAGCTTCAGCGGAAAGTAGATATACTGGAATATTTCAGCAGAAGAAAGAACATTAAAATAGTGGGTCTGAAAGAGAGTGGAGGAGCAAGATCCAATTGGCTCTTTAAAAATAAATAAATAAATAAATAGAAATAAAGAAAATTGCTCAAGTGTTGGGAGAAGAGAATTTTGAACACCCTGTTGAGATTGAAAGAGCACACCGCCTTTCAAGGAAATCCTCTTCCAAATCAAAAGCCACATTCAGTGCCAATTAAATTCCTTTTTTTTTCCAAACTCTATTTAAAATTTTCAAGAAAAAAACTTGTACAAGTTCATAATATAAAAATGAAAAACTACAACTAACCCACCTCCTCCCCCCCACCCACCCTCAGCAAACCCCGCAAGGGAAGCAAACAAAAACATCATAAAAGAAACACATACAACAATTTACGATATTAGTAAACCCATACATTTCAAATATGGCGACCACTTCTTAATAAAGAAGTCATAATTATGTAGATTATGTTATTTTTTCCATATAAATATAAGATCTCAACTCATTATGCCAACAAGTTACATTTACCTCCGCCTCATCTTTCCAGGAAATCGCCACATATTTACATGCTACAGCCAATGCTAGACAAAGAAAAACTGTCTGAAACTTGTCCAAACCCCCCCCCCCATCACTAAATAGGACAGTACAACCCAACAAATATTTTTTTGAATCTAATTAAAAATTTAATCTTAAACACATTTTGAAAAAATTCCCTAATTTTTTTCCAAAATGGTTGAACCTTATCACAAAGCCAAACTGAGTGTAAAAATATTCCTACACATAATCCACATCTAAAACATGCTTCTGAATTACTAAATCCATATTTTAAAAAATTTCTCAGGGGTCAGATGCAATCGATGCAAAAAAATTGTAATTAACCACGCTATATCTTGCATTAAGCAATTTAGTCACTACATCAAAACAGTCTCCCAATCGGCCTGATTTAATATCGTAAATTAAGTCATTTTCCCATTTAAACCTAGATTTATCTAAATTTATTTTATCCATAGTGTCTTGCAACAATGCATACATCTCAGAAATAAAACCCTTATTTAATGAGTGAGAAATCAAAAACTCAAATTTTGTTAACTTAAGAATTTTCCAAAATTATCTTTTGCTAATGCTCTAATTTGATAATATTCATTGTTGGGGTCTTTCATGGCTTGGTTCAGCATCATGCTGAAGAAGATTGAAAAGAGGGTTGGTGCGAGAACACAGCCTTGCTTCACGCCATTGTTAATGGAGAAGGGTCCAACAATGAAGACGCTGTTTACATCCGGTACCGCACGGATGGCAGTCTCTTCAATCTGAGGCGCCTGCAAGCTCACACCAAGACACAAGAGAAACTTGTCCGTAAACTACTCTTTGCAGATGATGCCGCTTTAGTTGCCCATTCAGAGCCAGCTCTTCAGCGCTTGACGTCCTGCTTTGCGGAAACTGCCAAAATGTTTGGCCTGGAAGTCAGCCTGAAGAAAACTGAGGTCCTCCATCAGCCAGCTCCCCACCATGACTACCAGCCCCCCCACATCTCCATCGGGCACACAAAACTCAAAACGGTCAACCAGTTTACCTATCTCGGCTGCACCATTTCATCAGATGCAAGGATCGACAATGAGATAGACAACAGACTCGCCAAGGCAAATAGCGCCTTTGGAAGACTACACAAAAGAGTCTGGAAAAACAACCAACTGAAAAACCTCACAAAGATAAGCGTATACAGAGCCGTTGTCATACCCACACTCCTGTTCGGCTCCGAATCATGGGTCCTCTACCGGCACCACCTACTGCTCCTAGAACGCTTCCACCAGCGTTGTCTCCGCTCCATCCTCAACATCCATTGGAGCGCTCACACCCCTAACGTCGAGGTACTCGAGATGGCAGAGGTCGACAGCATCGAGTCCACGCTGCTGAAGATCCAGCTGCGCTGGATGGGTCACGTCTCCAGAATGGAGGACCATCGCCTTCCCAAGATCGTATTATATGGCGAGCTCTCCACTGGCCACCGTGACAGAGGTGCACCAAAGAAAAGGTACAAGGACTGCCTAAAGAAATCTCTTGGTGCCTGCCACATTGACCACCGCCAGTGGGCTGATAACGCCTCAAACCGTGCATCTTGGCGCCTCACAGTTTGGCGGGCAGCAGCCTCCTTTGAAGAAGACCGCAGAGCCCACCTCACTGAGAAAAGGCAAAGGAGGAAAAACCCAACACCCAACCCCAACCAACCAATTTTCCCTTGCAACCGCTGCAATCGTGTCTGCCTGTCCCGCATCGGACTGGTCAGCCACAAACGAGCCTGCAGCTGACGTGGACTTTTTACCCCCTCCATAAATCTTCGTCCGCGAAGCCAAGCCAAAGAAGAAAGAAAAATTTGATAATAACACAAATAAAGAATTCACTGGAATTCCAAATGTCTCTCCGTTGATTAAAAGATAGAAATTTACCTTCTTCTAAACAATCCTGCAACAACTTTATTCCTTTAATCTGCCATTCTTTTAAAAATCTATTATTCAGCAGTAAAGGAATCAATTTATTTTGATATATTGGAGCCTGAACTGATATTTTACCTTTAATACCTATCAATAAAATCTTTTAGTCCAAATATCTAACAAATGTTTTAAAATCGGTACATTATAGCTCTGTAATAAAACAGAATTCCACTTAAATATGAAATGATGTGAGTAAGGTTCTGAAATGCTAGCTAATTCTACCCTATCCCAAATAGGAGGATACAAAACATCCAACATGCGATTAATAAATCTTAATTGAGCTGCTTCATAATAATTTTGAAAATGAGGCAATTGTAAACCTCCCAAGGCATATTTCCAAGTCGATTTATGTATCACTATTCTAACTAACGTCCCCTTCCATAAAAATTCTCGTTCTTCTTTAAGTCCTTAAAAAAAAGATTTTGAAAGTGGACAAGGAATCAACTGAAAGATGCTGAATTTGCGGAAAAACATTTGTATTAATACAATTTACTCGACCTACTAATGACAAAGGTAAATCCTTCCACTTAATCGAATCAGCCTTAATCTTTCTCATTAATGGTACATAAGTTATACAATGATTGAATATTTACATCAATCATTAGACTTAATTATACTTAACTTTATCAGTCCAATGAAATTTAGTAATTTGTCTACACTGATCATAATTTGCATCAGAAATTGGTAATATTTCACTTTTGTCCCAATTCACCTTATATCCTGACAATACACCATATTGTTCTAAACATTTCTTGCAAATAAATTAAAGATTGTTCCAGATTAGTTTAATTTATTTGCCAATGATGTCTTGATATATTTATCTTGTATTCATATTCCGATAATATTCTCATTTTGCCTTGTAGCTTGAGCTAATGGTTCAATGACCAACACAAAGAGAGTTGGCGACAAAGCACAACCTTGACAAGTTGAACACGAAATTTAAATAACAGAGGTTTGACCATTTGTCGCCACCCTCACAACTGGATTATATAGTGCCTTTACCCAACCAATAAAAAAGGGTCCAAATTTAAATTTCTGCAAGACTTTTAAATTTAAAAAAAATTCCATTCTACTCAATCAAAAGCTTTTTCAAGCATCAAGAGCAACTATCATTGGTAGGTTGGGTTGCTGACGTGATGCATTGATAATGAAATAACTCTAAGAATATTATCAGAGGCTTACCTATTTTTAATAAAACCAGCCTGATCTACATGTAGCAATTGAGGTAAATACTTAGCAAGTCTATTTGTCAACAATTTTGCTATTATTATAATCTACATTCAATAAAGAAATTGGCCAATATGAAGCTACATTCAAAGTGTCTCTGTCTTTTTTTGGTATAACCGTTATCATTGCATTCAAACACGAATCTGCTAAAGCTTGTTCCTGCATCACTTGCTGAAGAATGTCCATAAATTGAGGAGACAAATCATTATAAAAAGGTTTGTAAAATTCAACAGCAAGTCCATCATCACCTGGAGACTTCCCATTAGGCATTTGTTGAATAACATCCTTTATCTCTAAATCAGTAAAAGGAGAGTCCAATTTCCTTGCATCATCTTCCCCTAATATTGGCAAATTTAAATCCGACAAAAAAGATTCAATAGCACCATCGTCTTGAATTCCCTCAGAAATGAATAATTTCTGGTAAAATGATTAAAAGTTGCTCATTAATTTCCTGAGGTTTATAAGTAACTGAATTATCTTTATTCACAGCATTAATAATTCTCGATGCTTGTTCTGCTTTCAATTGCCACACTAAAACTTTGAGCTCTCTCTCCTAATTCATAATAATGTTGCTTAGATCTTTGAATCAAACGATCATACTGATATGTTTGTGATGTATCGTAACTTCAATTTAGTTAAAGTTGCTTCAATTCCTTCAATTCCGTTCAATTCCTCTGAAATTATTTTTCCAAGTCAGCTATCTTTTTTTCCAACATCTGACTCTCTGCCAAAAATTTATTTTCTCTTGATGTAAATCTAATAATTTGACCATGTAAAAAGGCCTTTAAAGCATCACATAAAGTAAAACTATTCTGAACTGAATTCCTGTTCAAATCTGAAAAAGAAGCAATTTGATCCTTAATAAATTTTACAAATTCCGACTTTTTCAGTAACATTGCATTAAACCTCCAATGAAAAGTTAAATGAGTTACTTTTGGCCCAACACAAGAAGTAAGTAACAATGAGTGGTCAGAAAATATTCTACTCTTATATTCAGCTTGAGTAAAACGTGACTGCAAATGTGCTGATGCCAAAAATCAATCAATCCTTGAAAATTAATCATGACGCGAAGAATAAAATGAAAAATCTTTCTCAGTAGGATTTAACCTTCTCCAAACCTCTATCAAATTTAAGTCTTTCATCAGAGAAACCA
Organism: Narcine bancroftii; assembly: GCF_036971445.1. Taxonomy (NCBI): domain Eukaryota; kingdom Metazoa; phylum Chordata; class Chondrichthyes; order Torpediniformes; family Narcinidae; genus Narcine; species Narcine bancroftii. Next base: position 468,409,789 of record NC_091469.1, read on the forward strand.
ATTGGTCTGCTGCTTTTGATTTTTTTTTCCAAAGTTTTCAGAGATTTATCCAATAATGGGGTCTAAAGCACAATTGAAATCTCCCCCATCAAGATATTTTCCTTAGCTTGACTCATAGTTTTAAAAAAAGCTTCAGACATAAATTGCTCATTGTCAACATTAGGCGCATACACATTTAACAAAGACCATGACTCGGCAAACAATTTATAATTAATCATTAAGATTCAACCATCTGGTTCCACTGAGGATTCAAGTTTGAATGGTATTTTCTTATGAGTTTCCTGCAAAGGAGCAACATCCACTTTCATCTTTTTTTTTGTATCAGCCAAAACATGTTTGCGCTTGATCAAATTATTTAAGCGTTGCCAATTAAATTACTTTGATATCAAAAGAGAAGTTTTGACCCTTGTGGCAGAAGAAGTGAATGCAGTGAACTGGGATTCACTGGTAGTGTGTTGTGTTGATGGTTGGCTCAGCCCCCATTTGCTCACATATAACCCTGGTTTCCTGCCCTGGTTTCTAGCACCTTTCAACTACTGTGAGACTCTACCCCTAGTTAGAAGCTAATAAACGCATTTGTTCTCCCTCCAGTTGTGAGATTTTATTTGCACTACAAGGGGAAAAAGCAAGGAAAGGCCCAGTTGAGTACGCAGGGGGTAAAGTTTTATTTTGCCCTGATATCAGTGCCAATTTATTTAAAAGAAGAGAGAATTTAACCAAGTTAAGAAGACTCCTGGGGGGGGGGGGGGTGGAAGGATATTGATTTGTTTTGCATCATCCTACAAACTTGAAAATTTTATTGAAGGTGGAAATAGGTTCTTCTCAAGTTTTGTACAGGCAGAAGAGTTTGTGCAAGATCTTCCAAGACTGCAGGTGGAATGAAGAATTCGAAAACCAGCAATTGCTGCTGTGTCCCAGATGGACTAAATCTTTTTGACAATTTTTGTAGGACTGAATAATTTAGAATAATGCTTACTTTTTTTGTTGGTTTTTGGAAAATTCTTTATCGAGGAATTGAATGATGAAATATTAAATGGTAACTGTGCTGGGGGGTTGGGGAGGGGAGTTCAGGATCTAACTCCTACTGGATCATGTGTCTATTTGTGACCTTGGTCACAGCCTGTAAAATAGAGGAAGGTAGTGTTGTATTTTATTCAAAAAACACTTGTTGGGGAGGGTTTAATTCTCTTATATATAATTTGTAAATTTTAATGTAAATGGGTTAAACAGGTTGGCAAAGAGGAAGGGAATATTATCCTATATTAAGAAAATAGGAGTTGACAGCTTCTTTGCAAGAAACCCATTTAATTTAAAGAGAACATTTGAAATTAACAAGATACTAGGTTGGGTACGTAATGGCTTCTTTGTTTAATTCTAAGCCAAGAAGTGTGACAATTTTTATGAAAAAGAGTCTTTCAATTAAAATTCATAATGTAGTAACAGATCCTGCAGGGAGATACATAATGGTACATTGTCAAATATATTCAGAATTATGGACTCTTTTGAATTTGTATGCACCTAAATGTAGATGACAAGAAATTTATTCAAGAAACATTGCTTAATTTAGCAGAAGCTATCTTAGAGAAAGGGATTACTCGTTTTATTCAAGTAAGCATGATTCTTATTCTAGAATTGATTGATTTTTAAATTCAGCAGAGATACAAGGTAGGATTTTAGAAGAAGAATATAAATCAAGAAATTTGTCTGACCATTCACCTTTATTAATGATGATTGTAGTGCCTAGTAAAGAGAAATCAGTTTATAGATGGAGATTAAATTCATTATTATTAAAAATAACAGATTTTTGTGATTTTTATTAGAGGACAAATTCAGTTATTTTATGACACAAACATAAACTCTGTGAATAAGTTTGTAATATGGGATGATTTGAGAGGGTAAATTAGGTTTTACTTCTAAAATTAAGAATGCATATATGAAAATGATAGATCAATTAGAACAAGAGATAATGACCTTGGAATAAGATCTTCTAAGGAAAAGTTCGAAAGATAAAAGTTGACAACTAATTAATAAAATATTCAGTATAATACATTACAAACACACAGAACAGAAAAAGTGATTACAAAAACTAAACGGGTATTATGAGTTAGGCAAACAATCACAAAGTATTTGCATGATAACTGAAAATGAAAAAGGTTTCAGGAATGATTAATGTAATTAAGAATGATTCAAATGTTGTTAGTTACAAACCTCAAAAAATAAATGAATCTTATAAGAGCTTTTATCCTAAATTATATGTCAAGAATCATTAAAAGATGATAATAAAATAGATAAATATTTATCTCTGATAAATTTACCTAGATTGAGTATGGAAGAACAGACAGGATTAAGTGTCCATTTTATACAGCAAGAGGTAAAGGAGGCAATTGTCACATTTTTGGCCCGAAATGTGAAGTTAATAAAACATCAAACACAAGTTTTATCAGGTAAACTTCTCAGTGTCTTTATTTTCCAGTTTCCTTTGTTCTCCAGCTTGTGCTCTTATCTCCCTCTCATACCACGTGACTTCCGGTACATCTCATACATATTCATTATCATGACATCCCTCCTTTAATCAGAAATAAACTTTACCTTCACTTACCAATATCCCTCGGAAACTTACAAACATAACATAACATAACATAACAATTACAGCACGGAAACAGGCCATTAGGCCCTTCTAGTCCGCACCGAACCAAACACCCCTTTCTAGTCCCACCTCCCTGCACAATGCCCATAACCCTCCATCTTCTTCTCATCCATATACCTGTCCAACCTTTTCTTAAATAATACAATTGACTCCGCCGCCACTATTTCTCCCGGAAGATGATTCCACACAGCTACCACTCTCTGAGTAAAGAAGTTCCCCCTCATGTTACCTCTAAACCTCTGCCCTTTAATTCTTAACTCATGTCCTCTTGTTTTAATCTTTCCTCCTCTTAACGGAAATAGTCTATCCACATCCATTCTGTCTATCCCTTTCATAATCTTAAATACTTCTATCAAATCCCCTCTCAACCTTCTATGCTCCAAAGAATAAAGACCCAATCTGTCCAATCTCTCCCCATACTCCAGATGCTTAAACCCAGGCAACATTCTGGTAAACCTTCTCTGCACTCTCTCCACTCTGTTTATATCCTTCCTATAATTAGGCGACCAGAACTGCACACAGAACTCCAAATTAGGCCACACCAACGTCTTATACAATCTCAACATCACCTCCCAACTCCTATATTCCATGCAATGATTGATAAAGGCCAGCATACTAAAAGCCTTCTTCACCACCCTATTCACGTGAGTTTCTACCTTCAGGGAACGATGTACCGTTACTCCTAAATCTTTCTGCTCTTCTGTATTCCTCAATGCTCTCCCATTTACCACATATGTCCTATTCTGATTCTTCTTACCAAAATGAAGCACCTCACACTTATCAGCATTAAATTCCATCTGCCATTTTTCAGCCCACTTTTCTAAGCAGCCCAAATCCCTCTGCAATCCTTGAAAACCTTCTTCATTATCCACTATTCCACCTATCTTAGTATCGTCTGCATATTTACTAATCCAATTCACCACCCCATCATCTAGATCATTAATGTATATAACGAACAACAATGGGCCCAATACAGATCCTTGAGGCACACCACTGGTCACCGGCCTCCAACCTGACAGACAATTATCCACTACCACTCTCTGGCCTCTCCCTTTCAGCCAATGTTCAATCCATTTGACTATCTTAAAATTTATACCTAAAGACTGCACCTTCCTAACTAACCTTCCATGTGGTACCTTATCGAAGGCCTTACTGAAGTCCATATAGACAACATCCACTGCGCTACCCTCATCCACATTCCTAGTCACCTCTTCAAAAAATTCAATCAGATTGGTCAAACATGACCTTCCTCCCACAAATCCATGTTGAGTGCTCCTGATCAGACCCTGTCTATCCAGATGTTTATAAGTACTATAAACATCGTAACTAATGGTAATACTATAATTCAACTACATAAAATTTACTTCCTACAGCACTCATACATGCACTTTATGATATAAGATTAAATACTGTCCCAAAGTTCTTATTAAAACTATAGCACAAAGTCTTCGTATCGTTTGGGCGCTTTCCGGTTTCGTTTCGGCCTGCCTGCGATATTGTCGTCGCTTCTCGGTTGTTCACTCTCAGCGTTGGAAATACTGCTCGCCACGACTTCGGGTGTTTCTGGCACTCTAGTCACTTCATCAGGAGTGCTGGTAACTGCCTCTGGAACATCATCAGGCCTCTCAGTTTCAGCATCTCGTATTGGCCTTTCAACCACTTCGCTCAATGTATCTCTGGACTGGTACCTTTTTACACCCGATACATTTCTCTTATACAGGACTCCAGTCGGAGACTTGGCTGTCACCATACTGCCACTTCTGGATACGACAGTATAGGGTTGATGGTAATAAGGTGTGTCTAGCTTACCACCAGTTTCATGCCTCACTAGAACATTATCTCCTGGCATGATGTCTGAGTACTTGGCTCCACGTTTCGAATCTGTGTACAGCTTTGCTGCACCTTTCTTTTCAGCATCGTGGTCACTCTTCTCCTGGTCGTCTCGGATTTCCTTTATTTCTGGCATTTTTGTGTGGATTTTTCTCGCAAAAAATGCTTCTGCAGGACTTTTTCCAGTGGTTGCATGAGGCGTTGCTCGATAGACAGCCACATAAGATAGCAATGCTTCTCGCAAATTTTGTCCTTCTGCGTGTGCAATCCTCAATCGTTTTTCAATGGACTGATTTTGTCTCTCTACTTCTCCGTTGGCTTGCGGCCATTTCGGAGTTACTTTATGATGGTGGATACCTGTGGTCCTCATGTATTCCGCAAATGTCTCTGAAATGAATTGTGGACCATTGTCAGAGTATAATGTAACAGGTAATCCATATCTTGCGAATATCTCTGCTAATGCTTGTATTGTTTTTTCAGTGGTTGTGGACTTCAACACCACGTACTCATAGTATCTGCTGTAGTAATCTATCACTACCATAATTGATTCACCCGTCGGTAAAGGTCCAAGAAAATCAACAGCTACGTCGATCCATGGTCCTGTCGGGAGTTGCGTACTCCGGATCAGTTCTGGCGGATTACTCCTACTTGTGATTTGACATCCGTGACAAGTTTTAACAAATTTCTCTGCGTCTTTATCACAACCTGGCCACCATACCTTGGTCCTGAGGTTTTGCTTGGTACCAACAATGCCTAGGTGTCCTTCATGCGCTAAGGATACGATCTTCGGTCTTGATCTTTGCGGTATCACCAATCTGCAACCTCTTAATACACACTGTCCAATGCAACAAAGTTCGTCTCTAATGGGAATGTAAGCCTTGTGAGTACACTTGTCCCATTGTCCACTCTGTATGCATTCTCTTACTTCCCTGAGTTCTGGATCACGTTCGGATTCTCTCTCGACTTCCTTCGTAGTCACAGCTTTCGGTGTCGACTGAATAGCTACGAAGCGTACAAAGCTCTCTGTTTCTGTTCCCAATTCTGACTTGGATTGTGGACCACCATCCTTCACCAATCTGGACAGCGGATCTGCAATGTTTGTTTTCCCTGCAATCTGGATTACTTTATATTTGTAGGGTCGTATTCTGAGTACCCATCTCTCTATTCTGGCACATGGTTTGGATCTTAGTGCATAGATCACCTCTAATGGCTTATAATCTGTGATGAGTTCAAATTCAATGTCGTACAAATATGCATGGAACCTCTCATAGGCCCATACAAGTCCGAGTGCTTCTTTCTCTGTCTGAGAGTATCTTCTTTCCACATCTGATAACGATCTGCTGGCATAGGCAATGATTCTTGGTCCTCCATCATGCATCTGGACCAACACAGCTCCTAAACCAACCGGGCTGGCATCTGCTATGACTTTGGTTGATGCCGCCGGATCGTAATATCCAAGAGCTTTTGCATCTGTCAGGCTTTGCTTCAGCGCTGTGAACGCTTTCTTCTGCTCAGATCCAAAATGAAATGGTACACCTTTCCTGGTTAGTTTCCTTAGTGGTTCTGCCACTGTAGCGAAATTAGGAATGAACTTTGCACAAAAATTGACCAATCCCAGGAAACTCCTCACCTCTGTTACGTTCTGAGGTGCACGTGCCTCTGCAATAGCTTTCACCTTGGCCTCTGCAGGGTTTAGTCCTTCCCCTGTAAGTCTGTGTCCCATGAAGTCCATTTCTGACACACCGAACTGGCACTTGTTTCCATTCACGGTAAGGCCTGCCTCCTGTAGTCTAGATAGTACACGCCTCAACCGTTTGTCATGCTCTTCCTTCGTTGGTGCATGGACTATGATGTCGTCAGAAATGTTGGCAACTCCAGGAATGCCTTGAATCACTCGATGGATTTCATACTGGTAGATCTCCGAAGCTGCATTAATTCCAAATGATAGTCTCTTGTAACGATACAATCCACAGTGAGTCACAAATGTTGTTACATCTCGGGAATCTCGATCCAGCTCTAATTGATGATAGCCCCATTTCAGATCAATTTTTGAGAATACCTTGCTGGTAGTTAGTTCTTGAAGTATTTCCTCCACTGTTGGTATAGGGTGTCGTTCTCTAATTATAGCTTCATTGGCCATTCTCATGTCAACACATAGTCTTATGTCACCCTTTGGTTTGGGCACAATCACTACGGGACTGACCCATTGTGTCGAATGTTCCACCGGTTCAATAATGTCTTGTTCAATCAATTCTTTAATTTTGGCTTTGACTTTCCCACGAAGACCAAACGGAGTTCGGCGCATTGGTTGTGCCTTAGGTTTGACCGTTTCATCTACCGCTAGCTTCAATTGTCGACCTTTCAGCTTTCCTACTCCTTGGAAGACTGCGGAGAATTCTTGCTTCATATCCTCGTATGACTGAATTGAATTGACACAAGCTCCAATATGAAGTATTGCCAGGTCTTGCGCTGTGGTTCTACTCAGCAATGGTTCTCCCCTCTCTTCTATGACCATAAACTCTGCTTCGGTGTACTTATCTCCAGCTTCAACAGTTGCAGTAAAACATCCAGTGGTCTGCAATGGCTTGGTTGCTGTGTATGGATACAGTTTCTTGGAACACTTCTTTGAGGTACAGATGATCTTTTTCTTTTTCAACTTCTCCCATAAATGTCAATCAATCACATTACTGTCACTGCCTGAGTCTACAATGACCTGCACTGTCACTCCACCAATGATCACTGGGACCTTCTCATGATGTACTTCATTCAACATAAATTAGTAACGACTCTGTTCCACCTGGGTATCATCATCGTCACCGTCTATCTGGCGAATGGTGTCTTTCTTTCCAGGATACTTTCCTTTCCCCCAGGCTTTGCCTTTGGAAGTTGTACTCTTCCTCTTCTGGTCTGCATTGGACTTGCTTTTGCACTTCTTTGCAAAGTGGTCCTTATTTCCACACTTTCTGCAAACTTTGCCTTTGGCCGGGCAATATGGGTCTTTTCCAAAGTGACCTCGGTTTCCACATCGATAACACTCCACGTCCTGTGTCGACGTATATCTTGGCTGGTTATGGCGATGTGAGAGCCTCTTAATTTGCTGGCTTGAGTTGTCTTTCAGGGTCATGGTATGAAATTGCCCTTCAACAGCCTCTAATGCAGCAGCAATGGCTAAAGCATCGGTGAGTTCCAACTCACTCCCTCTTTCCAGTAGATGTCTTCTGAGTTTATCTGATCTGCAGTGCTGTACGACTTGATCCAATAATTGGTTGTCCAAATCAGCTGGCATGTAATTGCATCCAACAGCTAGCTGGAGTAGTCTCGTCACGTACTGAGCAATTGTCTGGCCATCTTCTTGTCTCGTTCTCCGAAACAAATGGCGTTGAAATGTAGCATTCGGTGTCACTACATAGTGTGCATTTAATGCATCTACCGCTTTCCGGTACTCATCCTTTCTTCCAGTATTCAAAAGTGTCTTAAATGTTTCCCGAACTGCGGGACCAGCAGTGAAAAGAAGTAACGCCCTTTTCTGCGCTTTTTGTTCAACTGTACCGGTATCTAGAAATAAGCCATGACTGTCGGTGTAGGATTCAAATTCTTCCAGCCATGCCTTCCACTTCACACTTACAGTGCTTGCATCACCCATTGGGTCAAAATGAGCAATTTAACTATGTGTTAGAAAGGCACCGTCTGTCCCAGCCATGAGGAAATATTCCAGCCCCAAAAGTACTGAGTCAAAGAGAAAATTCTTATCACCTTGAAGTTCTCTGTAATCCTCTGTAATCTTCTTTCGTCTTTAATTTTCTTCAAGCTTCTTTCATCCTCGTCGCCAATGTCACGTTTGTGGCCCGAAATGTGAAGTTAATAAAACATCAAACGCAAGTTTTATCAGGTAAACTTCTCAGTGTCTTTATTTTCCAGTTTCCTTTATTCTCCTGCTTGTGCTCTTATCTCCCTCTCATACCACGTGACTTCCGGTACATCTCATACATATTCATTATCATGACAGCAATGAGTTTATTGCAAAGTAATAAATCTCTGGGAGATGTTTTTCTGCCTGAATTATATAAAGAATTTAAAGATTTACTGATTCATACTTTTGTGGAAATATTAGACCAAGCTCCCAGAATAATTTTCAACAGCAATAATTACTGTGATACCAAAAAAATAGAGACCCTTCAAACTTCCATTTTATAGACCTATTTAATTATTGCATGCAGACTATAAGATTCTTGCCAAAATATGGCAAATAGACTGTCTAAATTATTACCTAAATTAATAAATATGGATCAGACTGGCTTTCTTTTAAAAAAAAAGAGACAATTGGCTGACAATGTGGCAAGATTAATTAGTATTATACATTTAGCACAAAAAATTAAATATTGCTGTGGCTTTAGGTGCAGAAAAAGCCTTTAATAGATTTGAGTGGGACTTTTTGTTTAAGGAATTGGATAAATTTGGATTTGATCAGACTTTTATAAACTGTAAGGAATTACATAACAATCCCAAAGCTAGTGTAGTGACTAATGGACAAATATATACTCCATTCTAACTGACAAGATTCAGTGTCTATTATGCCCCTTATCTCCAGTTTTGTTTATATTAGCTATAGAACCACCAGCAGAGGCTATTAGGAGTGATTTGGAAATTAAGGGATTTAGGGTTGGTCAAGAAGAACATAAAATTAGTTTATTTGCAGATAATGTTCTAATATATTTGACAAAACTAGAGACTTCCTTGCAAAAATTACATTTTAATTTGGAAGAATATTGAAAGATTTCTGGTTATAAAATAAATTGAGATAAAATTGAAATTATATTCCTTACAGAAGGAGATTGTAGTCATTGTCAAAGAAATACTCAACTTAAGTGGTCAAAAGCTGGTATTAAATATTTGGGGATTTGTGTAAATAATAAAAAGATTGAAGAAGATTTGAAAAAAATTGATGTTTTTATCTATTAACGTTAGTCAGAAGGGTTAACTGTAAAAATGAATATATTGTCAAGAATACAATCTTTTTTAAACCTCACCGATATTGCCTCAAAAGGTTTTTCAAGATTTAAATAAATATGTAAGGAAATTTCTATGGAAAGGTAAAATGTCAAGAGTTTCTATAGAAAGATTAATGCAAAAGAATGAATTGAGAGCCTCACAGCTTCCTAATTTTAAGAATTATTATCAAGTGGTTCAAATGAAAGTTCTCACTTTTTTTGAAGGAGTTGAAAAATTGGCATGGATTAAAATAGAATTGGATAAAGTAGGAGAGAGATCAGCAGAGAAATTTATATACAAATAAGATTCAAAATGAATACCTGGCGTTAAAGAAACACCATTGTTAAAACACTTGATTACTGTTTGGAATAAGATAACAGACAAAACTGGAACAAAATTCAAAACTATCTTGTACCTTTTCCAAAGAATAACCAATATTTAAATACTTGGTTTCACAAAGGTATTAAAAATATAGAAGATTGTTATGAACAAGGTCAATTGATATTGTTTGAAGAATTAAGGAATAAATATGGAATAACTAATCATTTTCAACTGAAAGGATATTTAAGGGATGTTGGGTCCAGCAATGCTGTTACCTACTTGTAGTGAGGTGGAAACTTATAATGAGGGGAAATACTAAGAAATTTACTTCTGCAATGTATACTATATTACAAACAGGATCTACTAAACAGGGAGTGCATAATCTAGTCAGAGGTTGAGTTAGATTTGAATATTACAATTGATGAGCAAAGATGGTCAGATCTATGTCGAGATTGTATGACAAATACTATTAATGTAGGGTATAGATTAGTTCAAAATATTTTTTACATCAGCTGTATCTGACACTGCAAAAATTGAATAGAATGAAATCAGATTTATCAGATCAATGTTTTGGGTGTGGTGAGGAGATGGGAACTTTCTTGCATTCAACTTGGTCAGGTCCCAAAGTAAAGCCTTTTTGGTTGGACTTAGGGAATTTTTTAGAACAAGTCACAGCCACTTTATTTCCACAAAACCCAGATTAACTTTTATTGGGAAATACAGAAGGAACAAGACCCAAGTTGAAATTATCAATATACTAAATGAAATTTGTTAAAATCGGATTAGCAGTGACAAGGAAGTGTATTGCAGTGACCTGGCCTGGAAATCAGATTCACACTTGGCTATGGGAAGATGGGATGCAGAAATTCAAAGTTGTATCTCCTTGGAAAAATTGCATACAATTTGACAAAAAAATGGTATATTTTTTTGTGAATCTGGAGCCTAAAATATGCATTTAAGTATAAATAAGATGGTTTTCTTCCAGCCTCTCGAGACCTGTGTTAGTCTTCTTCCCTAAATTGATCAGATACATTTTGGTGGAATCCTGTTTGTTGGAAACCAATCCTCCAAACAATCCATTAAGTTCTTTTTCTTTTTCTTTATAATTTTTTTTCAGGGTTGAGGAAGGGAAGGGGAGGGGATATAACCATCATGTAAGGATTGAAATTTTCTTAAATTAAAATTCTTACTGTTTTATATTAATGGTTTATTAATTACATGCATGGACAATTTTTAAATAAAAAGTAACCAAAAGAAAGATTGAAAGGACAGCACTTTCTTCCTAGGGTGAAACTAACAGATACCAGAGGACATCTGTACAAAGTGAAGAGAGGTAAGTTTAGGGGAGACATCAGGGGTAAGTTTATTTTTAAAACAGAGTTGTGGGTGCCTGGAATGCATTGTCAGGGGTGGTGGTGGAGCAGAACTATAGGGGCATTTAAGAGTCTCTAGGACAGGTACTTGGATGAAAGAAAAATAGAAGGTTATGAGGTTGGGAGGGCTTAGAACTTTTTTCAGGCATATATAGATTGGCACAGCACCGAGGGTCAAGGCCTGCATTGTGATGCAATGTTCTATGTTCTCACCTCTCCTGCACCAGTGCAAGCTTTTCCACCCAGACACTCATGGATATATGAGTAGCATTGTCAATTTGTGCTTGTTTATTGACACTTCTACTCTTTGGTTCCCCCACCCTCGATGTACTGACTTTATTAGTTCATATGACAACAGAGAGAGTACCATCTATTAGCAGAGACTTGGTTATATCTTTGTTTCAGTGAATAAGGACCATCTTTTAATCAAATAGCCACCAACACTTCTTTTACAGCTTGGTTTGTAATGAGAAAAAAGCTGAATATTGGCAACAACATGTCAAAAATTGGAGGAAGGCACTCCTCAGTAGGTGAAATATGACTGGCAAAATATAAAATGTCGGTAGTTGCTGTAATGACATCGCTGCCACTGCAGTGGACTCAGGAGAGCAGAAGGCGGAGACACAGCACTGCTCCAATAGGTTCAACTGCCTGGTCTAATGCCAGTGACTCTGTTCAGGCTTTAAATGGCCTGTTAGAGGTGCCAAGTGTTTTTAAACCAAAATCTTGAAACCACAGGTCTGTGCCCAAGATGGTGATGCCTGTGCTCAAAAGCTGCCTCAAGGATTTGCAGACTCTGTTGGAGCAGTGTGTTATGGGCCTAGAGGACCCCAAAACTCAGCAGCAATAGATATTCATCAAGACAAATGTTAAAACCAACCTATTTAAACCAAAGTTGCTTTTAATTATTTTTAAACATGAAAACAGAATCACACTTTAACTTATTACTATTAACTTAACCCCCTTATAATTCTAAGCGCACATGTATATAATGTGTGTGTAACTTCAGAAAAGTTCTTGGATTCACTGTCCAATCTCACTTCTTGCTCCTCCAAGTTCACTGGTTCCAAGCAATTTTTATACTGTGCACAGAATTTAACATTTATGAAGTTCATCAGGCTTTGGTGCTCGAAAGATAAATGGTTACCATTCAGGAAGGTTCTTGTCAGTTTCCAGAGAGAGATTTGTTGCTTGTTAGACACACAACTGATTCCTTCCGATCTCTCGATCGCTCTCGATCGCTCTCGATCCAAAACAATAATCCATTATTCTACAGCAAGTCCAATTAACCTATTTGTGAAGTTCTTATAGGTATCCTTCAAAGTTTATGCAAAGGTACACAGAGCCTGAAGTGTTTGTATGTGACCCGTACTTTAAAAAAAAACCTGCCACAATTTTTATTGAATGCATACTGTATTATTATTAATGATTTTTCAAATAAATAAAATTTTTAAAAAATTCAAATATGCAAGACACATTCGTCCCTTTTATAAATCTGAATCTCTATCTTAATGAAGGATATCTCATCTCTTCAGATATAAGAGTAGGGAAGTGATGTTGAGGCTTTACAAGGCACTGGTGATATCTCATGGAGTATTGTGAACAGTTTTGGGCTCCTTGTTTAAGAAAAGATTTGCTGATGTTGGAGACTTTCAAAGGATGTTCATTAGGATGATTCCGGGAATGAAAGGGAATGAGGAGAGTTTGACAGATCTTGCCCTGTATTCATTAAAATTTAGGAGAATGAGGTGGGAATGACCATTTAACCATTTATGGAGCGGAAACAGGCCATGTTGGCCTTTCGAGTATGCACTGGTTCACTGATTTTGTGCACCCTCTTCAGGCATTGGTCCCGGTAGATCTTCATTCAATAACGATGGCGAATTCAATGCAGGTGGAATCAGTCGTAGAAATGTTTGTTAACAGGTCCAAGCTTGACTTGGGCCGGTAGCCTACTGTCCTTTTTCTCTTCATATACCTGTAGAAACCCTTATCATTTTCTTTCACACTGTCTGCCAGAGCAACGTTATGTCTTCTTTTAGCCTTCCTGTTTTTGCATTGAAACATTTTGAATGTTGAAAGGCATGAACAGAATAGATGTAGAAATGTTGTTTCCCATGGTGGGAGAGTCTAGGACAAGAGAGCACAACTTCAGAATTGAAGGGCACCGCTTAGAATAGAAATGTGCAGCCCTACTAGTCCATGTCGTAGCAAATCCCCACCCTCCTAGTCCCACTGACCAGCACCCGGTCCATACCCCTCTAGTCCCCTCCTATCCATGTAACGATCCAGTCTTTCCTTAAATGTAACCAATGATCCTGCCTCAACCACGTCTGCCGGAAGCTCATTTCACATCCCCACCAACCTCTGCGTAAAGAAATTTCCCCTCATGTTCCCCTTATAATTTTCCCCCTTCAATCTTAAACCATGTCCTCTAGTTTGAATCTCCCCCTTTCTTAATTGAAAAAGCCTATCCACATTTACTCTGTCTGTCCCTTTTAAAATCTTAAACACCTCTATCAAGTCCCCTCTCAATCTTCTACGCTTCAGAGAAAAAAGCTCCAGTCTGCACAACCTTTCCCTCTAACTCAGACCCTGAAATCCTGTCAACATTCTCGTGAACCTTCTCTGCACTCTCTCTATTTTGTTTATATCTTTCCTATAATTTGGTGACCAAAACTGTACACAGTACTCCAAATTTGGCCTCACCAATGCCTTGTACAATTTCATCATAACCTCCCTACTCTTGAATTCAATACTCCGATTTATGAAGGCCAACATTCCAAATGCCTTCTTCACCACACCATCTACCTGAGTATCAGCCTTGAGGGTACTATTTACCACAACTCCTAAATCCCTTTGTTGCTCTGCACTCCTCAATTGTCTACCATTCAATGTATATGACCTATTTAAATTTGCCTTTCCAAAATGTAGCACCTCACATTTATCTGTATTAAATTCCATCAACCATTTCTCAGCCCACACCTCCATCCTTCCTAAATCACCTTTTAATCTACGGTAATCTACCTCACTGTCCACAACACCACCAATCTTTGTGTCATCCGCAAACTTGCTTATCCAATTCTCCACCCCTACATCCAGGTCGTTAATATATATAACAAATAATAATGGACCCAGGACCGAAACCTGAGGAACTCCACTAGTCACCGGCCTCCAATTGGACAAACAATTTTCTACCACTACTCTCTGACACCTCCCATCCAATCACTGCTGAATCCATTTCACTACCTCTTTATTTATACCTAATGCCTCCACCTTTTTTCCTAACCTCCTGTGGGGAACTTTGTCAAAAGCTTTACTAAAGTCCAAATAGACAACATCCACAGCTTTCCCTTCATCAACCTTTTTTGTAACCCCCTCGAAGAGCTCAATCATGTTTGTCAAGAATGATCTACCCCTGACAAAACCATGCTGATTACTCCCTATCAATCCCTGTACCTCCAAAAATTTGTAAATAGCTTCCCTCAGAACACTTTCCATTAACTTGCCCACCACAGACGTCAGACTTACAGGCCTATAATTCCCAGGTTTGCATTTGGACCCTTTCTTAAACAGAGGAACCACATGTGCCACCCTCCAATCCTTTGGCACCACCCCCGTGGCCAGTGACATCCTAAATATTTCTGTTAATGTCCCCACTAACTATCCACTAGCCTCCCTGAGTGTCCTAGGGAATATTTTGTCCGGTCCAGGAGATTTATCCACCTTTATCTTTTTTAACACAGCCATCACTACCTCCTCGGTTATCCTTATATGCTTCGTGACCTCCCCACTATTTTTCTTTACTTCAACTGGTTCAACATTTTTTTCCCTAGTGAATACTGAGGCAAAGAAATCATTCAAAATTTCCCCCATCTCCTCAGACTTCTCACTCAGCCTACCCTCGCTATCTACAAGAGGTCCAATTTTATCTCTCAGTAATCTTTTACTTTTAATGTACTTATAGAAACCCTTTCGATTTATTTTTACTCTGTCAGCCAAAGCCTCTTCATGCCTTTTTTTGGCCTTTCTAATTTCTTTCTTAAGATTCCTTCTACACTCCTTGTAGTCCTCTTTCAACTTCTCAGCTCCCTGCTCTTTATACCTCTTGTACACCTCCCTTTTTCTCCTAACCAAATTTCCAATATTCCTTGAAAACCAAGCCTCCCTATGACTTCCAGCCTTTCCTTTGATCCACACTGGGACATAATTACTCTGTACCCTCAAAATTTCTTTTTTGAATATTCAATTTCTTTTTTGAATATCCAATTTCTTTTTTGAATATCCTCTTTGAAAAGGTTGGACATCATGAGAGAAGAGAGGCTTCAGTCCAGGGGACCCATCGCTGTCTTTCAGGTGCCTGCCAATGTTGAAATAACGGAACTGTGACTTTTACATTTCAACAACTATGTATTTGGTTGTAAACATGTAGTAGCACGATGATTTTAAACATCTTTCATCATTAAGTCCTCAGCTTTCTCTTGGAGTGTGAATGTGAGTACACATTATATCATTAAGTATTAGCCCAATTTTATTATGTTTACTGATATTTACTTGTACCATGTATGACAATAAACTCATTGTCTTTGTCATCTAGGCCTCAGAGATCCTCCCACTCCTGCAACATGTTGTCCACAAACACACTCAACACCAGAATGTCAAGTTCTCCAGCTTCTGCTTGCCTATTCCCCATTCTTCTTCTCGCTTCTCCCTTCCTCTGTTTTCTTTCCTCCAGCTCTCTTTCTCTCTCCATTCACAGAGCCATCAACCTCCCCTTGTTTGCTGGTGTGCCCTCCCTCCCTTATCCACCTATTACCTCCTGCCTGTGGATCATGCTCCTCCCCCACCTCTCCTCCCCACTATTTGTTTGGGTGCCTTTCTACATTTTGTCCGGATATTGAAGGGTTCAAAGCCCTAAATATATCTTTATCTTTGCTATATACACCGTACATTGTTTGACCTACTGAGTTTCTCCAGCGTCATATTTTTATTTCAATCACGGTGTCTGCAGACTTTCGTGTTTATCTCTTACACTCAATACTGGTGCTATTCAAGAATGTGTACTCAGTCTCCTGCTATACTCCCTCTGCACCCAGTCTACACACCCAAATACTGATTCAACTTGAGCTTCAAAATTTGACAATGATACTACAGTGACGGATGAGGTTTCGAATAATAACATGGAAGACTGGAAAGAGATTGAGAGTTTAGCAACAGTGCCATGATAATAACCTCTTTCTCAATAAGATAAAGGAGATGATTATTGACTTTAGGAGATGGGGCAGAGATTGCACATCTGCCCACATCATTGGGGCTAAAATGGAAACAGTAGAAAGCTTCAAGTTCTTGGATGTAAACATTTCCATTGACCCAATCTGGACTAACCATATTGATTCAATGGTCATGAAATACCTTTGCTTAACAATTGGGTCTAGAGCAGTGATTCTCAACCTTCCCTTCCCAATCACATACCACCTTAAGCAATCCCTTACTAATCATCGAGCACGATAGCGCAAGGATTACTTAAAGTGGTATGTGAGTGGAAACAAAATGGTTGAGAACCATTGAGCTATGGCTCATGTGCCCCCCCTCCCCCATCCTTCAACAACTTCTACAGGTGTACAATTGATGGACGTATTACAATGTGGTCTGTTCATGTTTGGAAGAAGTTGTACAAGGTAGAGAATTCAGCTTAGAACATTAAAAAAACATTTCTCCTCATCCATGAATTCCATTTGCATTTCCCATTGCCTACAAAAGGCAGGCAATGCCCTGTAGGGCCCATCACGCCCAGGCCACACTCTCTCTTCCCTCTTCTTATTGGGGAGAAGGCTTAAAAGTTAATCATACACCAATAGGCTTAAAGACAGTTTCTTCCCTGCAACCATCAGGTTCCTAGGTGACTCCCACAATAATTCCCTCATGCTGCCCTTGCCTTGTACGAACTGAACTTTTTTTCATTGTTACTTTGTCATGGTGTTCTTATTCTTCTTTATTAAATTTTAAGAATGTTAAAATAATCTGTTAGAAATATTCACAGAAGAACCCTTTTCACTGAACCTGGTGTAACGTGACAAATTAACGTAAACTTAAACACATTAGTAGAAATGAGAGAATGATGGTCGACATTGGACTTGATGGGTTGAAGGGGTAGCTCAGTGGTTCTCAACCATTTTGTTTCCACTCACATACCACTTTAAGTAATCCTTACACCATCGGTTCTCTGTAAGGGATTGCTTAAGGTGGTACCTGAGTGGGAATGGAAGGTTGAGAATCACTGCTCTACACCCAATTGTTAATGGAATATTTTGCCTGAGAAAAATTGTTCCATATCCATGCACATAATGAGTCAATTAGGTACAATTAAAACAGTGGTTTTAAGACTTTTTCTTTCTACCCAATCCCTTACTGATCACAGAGCACCTATGGCTTAGGGAATACTTAAAGTGGTATGTGGGTGAAAGGAAAAAGGTTGAGATCCACTGGGCTAGCTTCTGTGCTGTATTGCTCTAGGAGTCGTTTTCCACATTACTGCCTTGCTATGTCAAAAATGCAAGCTGCCAAATAAGAAGAAAACCTTTAAAGTCAACCACAAAAATGCTATCCTGAAGAGAACCTAAACATACTGTCCAAAAGGAGGCCACTTGACTCATCAACCCTATACTAGCACTGAAAAAGGTACACATTACCCCCCCCACCCCATTTTTCCCCTTCACATCTTGCCCCCTCTAACTGATTTTCCATTCTCTTTGGAAAATTATCATGAATTGGTTTTCAAGATTTATTTATTGTCAAGTAGCAGGGGAGAACATGTAATATTGCACACAATTGCTTTCTGCTTTCTGTAAGACAGACAAAGAGTCACCGTTAGTGTTACCTGGCGCCCCTTACAGAACGAGAGAAAGAGAAACAAAAGAGTCCCTTTGGAGTCACTGAGTGTCTTCAGCACTCCCGCAGCCTCTGTAGACGTATAGACTTCTGTTTGATCTATTGGCAACCAGAGCTCCAGATCCAAACCTCCAACACAATCAGGAAGCCTTCAGCATCTGAGGCTCTTCAGAAACCCGTCTTGCCCTTAGCACCCTCTCGAATCCTGGCTCCGATATCTGGTTCCCATATGCCAGTCTCTAGCAGCCACAGTCTGTGCAGGTCAACCACAGTGCAAGTTGCCCACAGCCAGGGTGGGCCCCTCAGGCGCTGAGCCCCACAACAGTCTGCTACCATGCTCATCGTCCTATAGGGTTATCTCCTCAACAGAGTGTTTTCTCCATTTCTAGCTGCCTGCGCTGGTCCACGTTACAGATTACATTTTATATTGTATATAGAAATGTTTTACTCCTGTAGTGGAGCCTTTGTTTTTTTAATCCTAGTCATCATCATGAGCCATTAGTGTTCTCAAGAATAAAAACAGAACTTTTATTCACTTAAATAAAGTTTAAAAACAGGCACAAAAAAAAACTGGTTGGGGAAGACTAGGATCGCATATCTACCCTCTACGCCATCTTGCCTCGCACCCCCATGTTTGAAATTTTTGAAATCTTCGGTTTAGCAGATGAGTAAAATCTAGATTAAAAAAAAATCCCTTAATATGATAGCTCAACCGATCCAACCTCATAAGGACCGTATGGTATTAGTGGGAGTCCGATAGCAATTAATTCATATCCTCCACTGAAAAGTTGCACTCAACAGCTGCAATCAGCAGGAGAGGGTACTGTGTTAAGCCTGCTACTGTTTTAATTAATGAACATGATATTAATGTGAGCAGTTAAAGGTTTGTAAATGATTTCAAGTCTTAACACTGCGGAGGTATATCACACATCACACACATACACAGACAGAGAGAGAGAGAGAGAGAGAGAGAGAGAGAGAGAGACAGAGAGAGAGACAGAGAGAGAGACAGAGAGAGAGACAGACAGAGAGACAGAGAGAGAGACAGACAGAGACAGAGAGACAGAGACAGAGAGACAGAGACAGAGAGACAGAGACAGAGAGACAGAGAGACAGAGAGAGAGACAGAGAGAGAGAGACAGAGAGAGAGAGAGACAGAAAGAGAGAGACAGAGAGACAGAGAGAGACAGAGACAGAGAGACAGACAGAAAGAGAGAGACAGAGAGAGAGACAGAGACAGAGAGACAGAGAGAGATTTACACTATTTGGCCAAGCAATGACAACTTGCATTCAGCCTAGCTAACTTCAGGGTATAAGGATTTGGTGCAGCCAACAGGATAAAACAAATCATTAACAGAAAGCAGCTGAAAGGGATATTGGTTTAATTGTGCACAGATCGGTGAAAATTCATGAACAATCCAAAGCAGAGTATTGAGTGGTACTGTGAAAATATTCCACACAAATCATGGCACAGGTCAAAGCTGGGGTACTGCTTCATCATCTTTATTTACTTTAACCTAATACAGATGTGGAGACATAGAAAAAATGAAAGCTTAGGTAGTGTGTCCATGGCAGCTTGTCTCCATTTGCATTTAATTTTTCAATTTAATTAAGAGACACCGCATGGTAACAGGTCTTTCTGGCCCATGAGCCCAAATATACCAATAACCTACCAACCCCATACGTTTTTAGAGGAATCCAGAGCACCTGGAGGAAACCCATGTTGGCACATAAACTGCTTCCAGACAGCGTTGGATTTGAACCTGGGTCACTGGCACTCTAATAGTGTTGTGCTAACCACCACATTAACCATGCCACCTTTCATCTATACAAAAGTTGGAATGGTGTAAACAAGGGGGTTTGAAGTCACGAGAATCAAATTGTTTTTGGGAGTTTAAAATCTTCATCAGCCTGTTGTGCAGTCTAAATTGAACAAAACAGTTTCTTGCTTTGTTATGGCCTTGTTGACATGAGGGATGATTTATTGGGCATTCAGTCAGTGAGTTTTCTGCATCTTCCATACACTGACTGCTTAAAGCAATGCTGGACAGATTGCTGCAAAGCTTATTAAAGTATCAGAATGCACTCTGGTGAAGCACAGAGCAAAGATAATGCTGAAGAGATACACTGCCATCATTCTGGTTCAACAAATGATCCTATTCCTGGGTTTTTTAAATTTCCACTTATTTATTTCGCTAACATGTCATTAATTAGTCTTAAATCAGCCATATTTAGTGGTATGGTTAATAGTGCCAGTGATCTGTCCATAAGGAGGTTGTGCATTCTCCCCGCGACCACTCTTGGTGCTCAGATTTCCATCCACCCTCCAAAAACATATAGGGTTTGTCATTTAATTGGTACATTTGGGTGGATAGGCTCGTGGGCCAGAAGGGCTTGTTATCATGCAGTATCTCTAAATTATATATATTTTTTTAAATTGTTCAAATTTATTGTCAAAGTACATACATAACATCAAATACAACCCTGAGATTCTTTTTTCTGCAGGCCAGGCAGCATTTCTACTGATCAGGAACTGTAAATTGTGCTCAAGAGACTTCATTAATGGATTCTTGTTTACCAAGGGCAACAGATGAAAGAGATTGTTGGAGCTGCATATTGTCAGGGAGA
Source organism: Narcine bancroftii (assembly GCF_036971445.1). Taxonomy (NCBI): domain Eukaryota; kingdom Metazoa; phylum Chordata; class Chondrichthyes; order Torpediniformes; family Narcinidae; genus Narcine; species Narcine bancroftii. Next base: position 468,430,465 of record NC_091469.1, read on the forward strand.
GAGGGGGAGCGAGAGGGGGAGCGAGAGGGGGAGCGAGAGGGGGAGCGAGAGGGGGAGCGAGAGGGGGAGCGAGAGGGGGAGCGAGAGGGGGAGCGAGAGGGGGAGCGAGAGGGGGAGCGAGAGGGGGAGCGAGAGGGGGAGCGAGAGGGGGAGCGAGAGGGGGAGCGAGAGGGGGAGCGAGAGGGGGAGCGAGAGGGGGAGCGAGAGGGGGAGCGAGAGGGGGAGCGAGAGGGGGAGCGAGAGGGGGAGCGAGAGGGGGAGCGAGAGGGGGAGCGAGAGGGGGAGCGAGAGGGGGAGCGAGAGGGGGAGCGAGAGGGGGAGCGAGAGGGGGAGCGAGAGGGGGAGCGAGAGGGGGAGCGAGAGGGGGAGCGAGAGGGGGAGCGAGAGGGGGAGCGAGAGGGGGAGCGAGAGGGGGAGCGAGAGGGGGAGCGAGAGGGGGAGCGAGAGGGGGAGCGAGAGGGGGAGCGAGAGGGGGAGCGAGAGGGGGAGCGAGAGGGGGAGCGAGAGGGGGAGCGAGAGGGGGAGCGAGAGGGGGAGCGAGAGGGGGAGCGAGAGGGGGAGCGAGAGGGGGAGCGAGAGGGGGAGCGAGAGGGGGAGCGAGAGGGGGAGCGAGAGGGGGAGCGAGAGGGGGAGCGAGAGGGGGAGCGAGAGGGGGAGCGAGAGGGGGAGCGAGAGGGGGAGCGAGAGGGGGAGCGAGAGGGGGAGCGAGAGGGGGAGCGAGAGGGGGAGCGAGAGGGGGAGCGAGAGGGGGAGCGAGAGGGGGAGCGAGAGGGGGAGCGAGAGGGGGAGCGAGAGGGGGAGCGAGAGGGGGAGCGAGAGGGGGAGCGAGAGGGGGAGCGAGAGGGGGAGCGAGAGGGGGAGCGAGAGGGGGAGCGAGAGGGGGAGCGAGAGGGGGAGCGAGAGGGGGAGCGAGAGGGGGAGCGAGAGGGGGAGCGAGAGGGGGAGCGAGAGGGGGAGCGAGAGGGGGAGCGAGAGGGGGAGCGAGAGGGGGAGCGAGAGGGGGAGACTTTGTGGTGACCTGAAAGAAAATGGTTATTATCTGGAGAACCCTGATGGGGCAAGTTTAATCAACAAGACACTGAGGTGACTGATGGAAGTACATCAGTTGTGGATGTCCTGGAACAACAAATCTCTCTCTGCAAACCAACAAAAACCTTCCTGAGCGGTAACCATTTACCTTTCAAGCACCAATGCCTGGTGAACTTTATAAATGTTAAATGCTGTACACAGTCTAAGAATTGCCTGCAACCAGTGAACTTGGAGGAATGAGAAGTGAGATTGGACTGCGAACCAAAGAACTTTTCTGAACTTACACACACATTACATACACGTGCGCTTAGAATTAGAATGGGGTTAAGTTAGGTTAAATAAGTCAATAGTGATAAGTTAAAGTATGATTCTATTTTCATGTTTAACGATAATTAAAAGCAATTTTTGTTTAAGTAAACATTTGTCTTGGTGAATATCTATTGCTGGTGGGTTTTGGGGTCCTCTGGGCTGATAACAGAAGTAGGAACTTTTGGTACATATGTTTAGGCACCTATACATCTTAGCTGATGGCAGCAGCGAGATTAGAGCCAGTCTTGGGTGGTGTGGATTCTTGATGATTGCTGATGCTCTTGAACAGCTGTGTTCCATGTAGATTTTCTTGATGGTGAGGAGATTTTTGCCTGTGACGTACTAGGCTGTGTCCATTGCCTTTTGCAGGGCTTTCCACTCAGAAGAATTGGTGGTCCCATACCAGGCTGTGATGTGGCCATTCAGCACACTTTCCACTGCACATCTAAAGAGGTTTACAAGGGTTTGCGATGTCATGCTGAATCTCCACTTACTACTGAGGAATTTAAGATGCTGATGTGCTTTCTAGTTTATTGGGATGCAGGATCCAATTACATAGTGGGGTACTGAGGCCCAGGTCTTGGAGTTTGGTGATTAGTTTTGAAAGATGATGACAACAGATGGCAAAGATTGGAGGTGTAGTGGACAGCGAGGAAGGTTTTCAAAGCTTGCAGAGGGATCTGGAGCAGTTGGAAAAATGGCCTGCAAAATGGCAGATGGAATTTAATGCAGACAAACGTCAGGTGCTTCAATTTGGAACCAAGGTAGGATATATAGTAGGTAAATGGTATGGCTCTGAGGAACACGGTAGAAGAGGGGGATCTGAGAATACAGATAGATAATTCCCTGAAAATGGCATCACAGGTGGATATGGTTGTAAAGAGAGCTTCTGGCATATTGGCCTCCTATTGATGTTGGGATGTTATGTTGAAGTTGTATAAGACATTGGTAAGGCCAAATTTGGAGAATTGTGTCAGTTTTGGTCACCTAACTACAGGAACTAAATCAAAAAGATTGAAAGAGTACAGAAGAGATTTACAAGGATGCTGCCAAGATTTAAATACTGAGTTACAGGGAAAGGTTAGGACTTTATTCCTTGGAGCATAGAAGATTGAGGGGAGATTTGATAGAGGTATACAAAATTATGACGGCTGCTTGAATTTACTCTATTTATATCCTTTTTCCACCGAGGTTGGCAAAATTAACTCTATTAAAATAAATATAGTGTGGTGGTTCACCCACGTGGCAAACTAACCAGCTCCAGCAGTCGTGGGTGAGTTCACAGCCAGCGGCATTCACAGGGACTCTCAGTGCAGGGCAAAGCCTTGGCCTGGAAGCCGACGTCACTTCTGCCCCGCTGGATGCAAGGGTCGCTGGGACAAGTGTGGGACTCTTAAGCATGTGACTTTTGAATTAGTAGGAAGTTGATCTGAAACTCCACTCAACTCAGCATGTTCTTTCACTTTCAGTGGCTTGGCAGCCACATTGATAACCCCCAAAGATCCAACGGCATTGGGACCCGAGACAAATTACATGATTGACATGGACAACATGAACGACACGGCTCTTCAGAATGCAGTTTCACTTAAACTGCCAACTTTCTGCCTAGTTCCAGGTCAGGAATATTGTCTCCAATGAGACCAGAAACCACATGGTGCTGCTCTCAACCAGGAAATGGAGGGCCAAGTAATCGACTTACTGCAGCAGCCCCCAGAGGCTGGCAGGTATGAAGCACTCAAGGCCCTGTTGGTCAGCAGAGTGAGTACATTTTCATTTCCCAAGGAGCACACAGAGCTGCAGTGGCCATATGAAGGACCCTTCTGGGTGGTGCGCCATAATGGGACGATCTGTGTCCTGGACATTGGTGGCTGGGAGGAGGGTTTTACCATTGACCATCTCAAACTGGCACACCTGGACATCGAACAACCAGTTGTGGTGCCACAGGTAGGAGACTAGGCCAGCCGCGTAAAATGGACAGTGTACAGGTTACGGTTTCTGTGTCTCCTATTGCCAGTTCTGGTGGTGGGGGGGGGGAGGGGGGATCATGGGGAGGCTTACACACATGGCAAGCGAACCAGCTCCAGCAGTCATGAGCGAGTCTGAAGCCAGCGGCATGGGGACCCTCAGTGCAGGGCAAAGCCTCGGCCCAGAGGCCGATGTCACTTCTGCCCTGCAGGGCGTAAGGGTTGCTGGGACAAGCAGGGGCCTCTGAAGCGTGAGATTTTGAATGAGTAAATCAGTTGAACTGAAACTCCTCTCGACTCAGCCTGCTTCTTTCACTTGCAGTGGCTTGACAGCCACATTATTACCTAAATTTATGCACCTTTTTCAGGCTTTGCCTGTTTTTAATTCCTGTCTTTTTTTAAATTCCCTTGACTCAATTTTATCATCTTAAATAAGGAAGAATAAACATCTTTGCCTAAACAAAGTCCATTTACAAAAACTTTAAAAGAATGGAGGATTAGCCTTACCAAACTTTAGGTTCTATTTTTAGACAGTCAATATACAACACCTTACTTTGATCGGGAACACTGTCGAATATGAATCTCATCGGAATCTAACTCTATGAAATTTTATACGATTTCCCTTCTCAGATCCTCACTTCCTATATCTTTAAATAAATTAACTAATAATCCAGTGGTTAAACATACTTTGAGGATCTGGATACACCTTAGAAAACATTTTGGTTTAATGAGATTTTCTCTCTCTATCCAATATTTTCTAATTATTTCTTTAAACCTTCCATGATTGATGTAGCTTTTAAAGAATGGTATAGATTAGGCATTTAATATTTTTAAAAGATCTATTTATTGAAGTAAATCTCACTTCTTTTGAACAACTGTCAGTTAAATATAGATGACCAAAAATTGTTTTTCATTATTTACAGATTATAAATTTTTTGCTATCTCAATTGCATACATTTCCTGTGATCACTGATTAGAATTTAATAGATGTAATTTTTAATTTACTATCTTTTCTATAATGGTTTAATATCTAACATTTATGGCATGTTGTTGTAAATAAGATGTGCTTTTTGATAAAATGCTTTTAATCTCTGAAGAAACTTGGAACATAATTTTCAAATTGGTTAATACCTCATCTTTATGTGCCTGCCACTCCCTCCTACAATTTAAGGTAATTCATAGAGCTCACATGTCCAAAGTCAAATTATCTCATTTTTATGCAGATGTATCTCCTCGTTGTGATATGCAACAATGGAGATGCTTTATAAATGTTTCAGTTTTGTGACTGAGATAGGAACTTTTCTACATGCAACATGATTGTATGTGAAAGTGAGACCATTTTGGCAAGAAATCGCAGAAAAATTAAGAAGAATAACAGGAGTGGCCCAGAGTTGTATCTATTGGGTAACTTCATTGAGATAAGCGATAAACTGACCACATATCAAATCTCATTTATAAAAATAGCACTGACGGTAGCAAAAAAATCTCCATCACTGGAAGTCTGACTCCCCTCTACTCATAGCATGATGAACTGTGGAAAATGAACAGCTGTATACCTATGGAAAAAAAATCACATGTAACTTAAAGAATAAATATGACACTTTTGTAAAGGTACGGCAGCCACACCTGGACCATATAGGGGCCCAGATACAGTAATAAAAAGGAACCAGACATCTCTCATATTCCCCCACACCTTGATGAAGGGCTCAAGCCCGAAACATTGGTGATGTATCCTTGCCCTTGCTACTTGAAGGCACTGATTGATTGACCTGCTGAGTTTCTCCAGAAGATTGCTTGATTGCATTTTTTCCCTGAGAGTTTGTAATAGAACTCAGCATGTGGTGTTCCAAAGCTATCTGTGTCTGACCATAACACTAGCCAGTGCAGAAAAAGCCCAGAGTGAACTTTAATTAAAATAACCTCTATCACTCAAGGTCAAAGTAGACTACAGTTGAGAGTTATAAATAAACCTACTTTTCAGTATATTTACAAATTAACAATTTACACAAGGTATCTGCGTCATGGCCTTTTTGAAAGACTGAGGGAACATCAAGCTCCATTTGGGCACCATTTCACTTACAGCAAATAAACCATGAAATTGTACATTGAAGAGAGGAAATCTTGTAAACTGTGAAATCTAAACACATGGTAATACATAAATCTCCAATGTTCTTTTTGCCAAACAGTAATCCACAGAAGAATAATTTGTTTGTAAAAGCCATTTGAGTTTTTAAACTAGCATTGCCTAACCCTAAGTTTATAGAAACTTAATGTGAAGAAAAAATATGCAACACATAAGCATTAGGTCGGATGCATTTCTATTGCAAACAAGTTCTTCAGATGACTGACCCTTTTAAAGTTGAGTCACACACTTCACTATGAATGAAGAAACGATTTTTAAATTACAACTCTCAGTGACTCATTCTGCATGGGTTCAAGTTTTATGAGTTTCTGCTTTCCTTCCAGGGCCTCTTCAAGATGCCAGATATTCATTGCAAAGGGGTGTAAGAATTTGGAAGTTACTCCAATGGAAGGATAATGGAGGCCAAAACCATCATCATACCCAAACAACACCTCAAGTGTTTCAACCAATAAGACGGTGGACTGAGCTTCAGGGAGTGCCTCACATAGAAATGGTTATTTTATCATTAATTTCCGTCATTGAGCAAAACGCAGGGATAGCAACAAAGATTAACTGAACTGAGTCAAAAGATAACAGGTTTATTTTCTAAGCAGGGGTTATGTTTGGGGACACTAATACCCCTGAGGAGAAAGTCCTGCAAATGGTAGTGGACACAGCCCAGGCCATCACAGGCAAAACCCTCCCCGCCATCAAGAACATCTACAGGGAATGCTGCCATTGGAGAGCAGCAGCAATCATCAAGGATCCACACCACCCAGCACATGCTCTGATCTCACTGCTACCATCAGGAAAGAGGTATAGGTGCCATAAGTTCAGGAACAGCTGCTACCCCTCCACCATCAGACTCTTCAACAACAACCTCAAACAGGGGGTGATTTAAGGACTTTTTCACTTTATTGATTTCTTTTTCCCTCTGTATTGCAAAGTTTCTTTACATATTTTTGTTTACATGCATCTTCTTGAGGGCAGTTTTTTTGCACTGCCAAGAAGTGATGATTCTGCCTCGCCTGCAAGATAAAGATTCTCAGGATTCTCAGCTCCTATATCCTATGCTATGATTTATAAAGGCCAGCATACCAAAAGCCTTCTTCACCACCCTATCTAGATGAGAATCCACTTTCAAAGAACGATGAACCATTATTCCAAGATCTCTCTGTTCCTCTGCATTTACTCACCCAATTTGCCACTCCATCATTCAAATCATTAATGAAAATGATGAACAACAAGGGACCCAACACTGATCTCTGAGGCACACCACTCATCACTGGTCTCCATCCTGACAGACAATTGTCAGTTATCCACCATGATTCTCTGGCATCTATCTTCTAGCCACCATTCAACCCATCTGATTCTTTCAACAATAATCCCTAGTGCCTCAACCTTCCTCACGAACCTTCCATGTGGAACCTTGTCCAAGGTCTGACTGAAATCCAGATGGACTACATCTACTGCTCTACCCTCATCAACCTTCCTAGTCAACGCCTCAAAAAATTCAACAAGATTTGTCAAACATGACCTTCCCCTCACAAACCCATGTTGGGTGTTCCTGATCAATCCCTGCCACTCAAGATACTTACACATATTATCTCTAAGAATATTTTCCATTAGTTTACTAACCACCAACTTACTGGCAAATAATTGCCGACAATAAATCTGAATTTACTTACAGAATAAACTAGGCCTGTGTTTTCAAGAGTTTTGAAGAGTGAGAGGAGATCTCAATGAAACTTACAGAAGTTCTGACAGGGCTCAACGTGTTAGACAGTGGGAGGATGTTTACTCATCCTTACTTTATTCCCCCACCACATTCTGGAAACAAACATCTAGATCAGAGGTTAACTGTAGTGATCACTTTTTTCAAAATACATGTTCTCAATGATGTGGACCATTTGGGACTGGCACAAAGAGCAATTTCTTCTTGCAGTAGGTGGTGAATCATTGGAATTATCTACCCCTGAGGAATGAGGTGGCTGATTCACCAATTTAATTTAAAAAAAAGTGATCAATAGATTTCTACGCATAAAGATACCAATTCAAAATAAACACATAAGAATTGGCCATCTGGCCCATCCAGCCTGCTCCACCATTCAATAAGATTGGGCCGTGCACACTGCTCCACTTACCCCATAATCCTCCATTCCCCTATTATTCAAAAATCTTTTGACTGTATCTATCCGTGTATTGAATGAGTCTGCCTCTACTGGTTCTTTGGGCAAAGAATTCTGCTAATTCGCTACTCTCTGTCCTATCTATTCCATCTACTATCTTCAAGTTATCTATCTTATCCTTTCATAACTTTACATTTTTCAGTGAGATTCCCCCCTCAGTTCTAATGAGTACAGTACTAGGCTACTGAAACCCTCCTTACAAGCTAACAGCTTCATTTCTGAATTCAGCCTGGTGAAAGCAGTCACCTCTCTGGCAGCAAACATTATCCCCTCAGCATTAAGCTATCCCATGTCCATCTACATGATGCACCATATTGGGGACCAATCACACAGACATTCTTGTAAATCATATGATTCTAGAGTGAAATTAAAATGTTAGAAATTCATCGAGTCAGATCGCTGTTACCAGGCAACCCACATTCCAGAACCCCTCGCTGTCGACTTTGGAATTTTGACTTTGGCTGTCGCTGTCAGATGACACACCCCCTCGCTCTCCTTAGTTATTTGCAAATCTCCCAATAGAAGCATTCACCAAGTTGCATTTATGTATTCCTATTTTAGTTAATGTTAATGTATTTTTTAAAAATATTTTATTTTTCACACTATGAACCATATTGACCAAACTACACATAAACATTTCCCTCTGAATATACACAGTGTCATTTTCTCCCATTTTTCCCCCTCCCTCCTTCACACCCCCTCCCCACTCACTCAACGTTTAACATATATGATACATTAAATCCATTAAACAATGTCATCACACAATGAAAATAAACAAAAAATTTGTGTCATCTACTTTTGCATACTGGGTCAGTTCATTTCATCTTCTTCTCCTTCTGTCATTTTAGGCGGTGGAGGTCCGCGGTAGGATTTCTCTATTGTGTTCTATGTACGGTTCCCAAATTTGTTCTAATATTGTGATGTTATTTCTTAAATTACATGTTATTTTTTCCCAATGGAATACATTTATTCATTTCTATGTACCATTGCTGTATTCTCAGGCTGTCTTCTGATTTCCAGGTTGACCTAATACTTTTTTTGCTACAGCTAAGGCTTGTATTTGATGCATTAATCAACACCATTCGAAACCATAAAGACACTTACCTCGACAGATTCATGCACACTCACTCCCAAAACCCTCAGTACAGCAACATGCTGCAATCTTTCACCATTTAAATAATAACCCAATTGACTACTTTTCTTTTGTAAATGGATGACCTCCATCTGTTTGGTCTTTACCCACTTAACCTACCTATATTCCAAACATGACTGTGAAAGTGAGATGTCGTGAAAGTAAATATAGTGATTTTCTCGAGATGATAGAGCTACTTTGCTGCAAACCAAACAACCGTTGTGTAGACGGGCTTATAACCAATGGGAAGGAAGTGCAATCTAGTTTCACTTAAAAGAAGGAATGCATTTGTGTAGCAACCTGATCACACCTTTCAAGACTCTGCAACGCAATTCACAGTCAGTGAATTATTTTCAAGATGTGATTACTGGTTTGTGGAATCACACAAGGTGTGGAGCAAAGAAACGGCATCTCCAGGCCCACGTGTCAACTTGGTTCCCATCTGCACTTGATCCAATTTACCAGCGTTAGAACTGTATCCTTCTCTGCCCTCCCATTTCAGTGCCTGCCTAAATGCCTCTTACATATCGTAACTGTGTCTAACTCCATCATCTGTCCTGGCAGCGTTACCCAGATGTCAGCCATTCTCTGTGCAGAAGAAACTTGCCATTCCAACCCCCTTAAATCAAAATTTGTTCTCATGAATATTTGACAAAATTCATTGCTTTGCTGCAGCATCAAAGTGCAAACATTTCTAGAATCCACTGTGCCAAATTTTAAAAAATTACAAAATAAATCAAAATAGTGCAAGAAGAAGTCAAAGTAAGGCCGTGTGTGGGGTTCATTGATCATTCAGGAATCCAATAGCAGAGGGGAAGAAGCTGTCTTTGTGCCATTGAGTGCTCATCCTGTACCTTTTTACCAATGGCAGCAGCGTGAAGAGGGCATGGTCTGGGTGGTGGAGGTCCTTGAGGATAGAGGCTGCTTTCTTAAGACACCGCCACTTGTGGGTATTCTGGATGGAGTGAAGACTGATGCCTGTAATGTCTCAGTGGAGTTAACAACCCACTGGAGTATTTTCTTGTCTTGAGCATTGGCACCGCTGTACCAGACAGTGATGCGACTATCCAGAATGTTCTTCATGGTACATCAAGGATCCACATCACCCAGCGCGTGCTCATTACAGATCCACACCACCCAGCACACATTCTGTTCTCACTGCTACCATCAGGAAAGAGATATTCTGTAGGTTCTACGACTCATACCACCAGGATCAGGAACAGCTGCTACCCCTCCACCATCAGACTCCTCAACAACAAACAATTAGAGACTCATTTAAGGACTCTTACTTTTGAACTATTGATTTTTTTTTCACCCTGTATTGCACAGCCAGATTGTATATGTATCTTCTTGATTTTTTTTTGCACTCCCAATAGGTGCCTCATTAGAAAAAATAACATATAGTTTAAGAAATAATATTGAAATATTCGAACAAGTATGGGAGCCTTACATTAAATACAATAGCGAAAACCTACCGGGGACAAACATTACCTAAGTTGATGGAAGGAGAAGGAAAGAAAAGAATGGACTCAGTAGAATTTCTGGTGTATTTTTGTTGAATGACAACATTGTCTGACTGGTTTAATGCAACCTAGATTGTATACCTAAAATGGATGAGAGGGGGGGGGTGGGGGGGTGGCTTGGGAGGAGGGAGGGGGGGGGAGAAAAAGTCACTGTATATGTGTGAAAAAGAAAAAGTGTATATCATGGCTAATGTGATTTATGGTGTGAAAAATAAAAAATTTAAAAAAAAAGAAAAAAAAGAATCTCAGTGTTTTATGTGTTGACATGTATGTACTCTGACAATCAATATGAACTTTGAATGATCTTGAAAATTTTCAAGTTGCTACCTCTTAATCAAATTGTGCCTGCTCAGGTTATAATGGGGAAGGATAGCACAGAAACAGACACTTTTACTCACCCAGACTGCTCTGAACATTAAGTGCCCATTTACTCTAATCCCATGCCAATTTCATTTTATAGCCCGCATTCCCAATCCCCTTCGACACTATATGCGATGGAGTTTAGAAGGTTGAGGGGAGACATGATTGAGGTATTTAGGATTATCAAAGGGCTTGACAGGGTGAAATCAGAGCACATTTTCCCAATGATGGGAGAGTCTAGGACTAGAGGGCATAGTTTAAGAATACAGGGAAGTCCATTTAAGACAGAAATGAGGAGAATTTTTTTTTACCCAGAGAGTTGTGGGTCTGCGGAATGCATTGCCACAGAGGGTAGTGGGGGCAGATTCGCTGGATAGATTCAAGAGAGAGGGTTGTATAAGGTTCTTGTGGGCAGGGGAGTTAAGGGTTATGGGGATAAGGTTATTGAAAGGGAAAGGGAAAGATTAACCATGATCCGATAAATGGTGGTGCTGGCTCAAAGGGCCAATTGGCCTACTCCAGCACCTATTACCTATTGTCTGTTGAGAATGGGGAGCAGGCTAGCAGCCACCGGAGAAGTCAATGTTAATGCGATCCATTTGGAGAGTGCCCAGATGGAATATTCAGTGTTGTTCTTCCAATTTGTAAGTGGTCTTGGTTTAACAGTCCATGAGGCCATGGACAGACATATCAGCACAGGAGGGGATTAGTAGGAGTGTCCTAGTTATGCCATAAGACCATAAGATAGAGAACGAGATGTAGGCCATTCAGCCCATCAAGTCTGCTCTGCCATTCCAGCATGAGCTGATCCATTCTCCCACAAGCCCCACTCCTGTGCCTACTCGCCATTATCTTTCAAACCCACGACGATTCAGACACCTAACGATCTCTGCCCGATAACTTGGCCTCCACAGCTGCCCGTGGTAGCAAACTCCAAGGGTTCACCACACTCTGGCTAAAGAAATTCCTATAGATCTCTGTTTTAAATGGACACCCTTCAATTCTGAAGTTGTGCTCTCTTGTCCTCGACTCCTCTAGTATGGGAAACAGCTTTGCCACACCTACTCTGTCAAGGTCTTACAACATTCAAAATACTTCTATGAGGTCCACTCCATTCTTCTGAATTCCAAGGAGTATAGTTCAAGAGGCAACTTACCCCCGATAAGTTGATAGTATCATTAGAGATAGGTAAATTCTAACGTTAGAACATAAGGGTTTGCAGAGGCCAAGGCCACATTGTGGAAATGAGTTTAACTGACCCATTGTGTTGAAGGCAGAGTATAGGTAATTAATAATCATCTGATGGTGGTGTCTTTGTTGTCCAAATGTTCCAGGGCTGAGTGTAGGGCCAAAGAGATGACATTTTCCATGAACAATACATGGAAGTACTGGAGGAATTTAGCAAGTCACTCAGCAACCAAGGGAAGTAACAGATAGTCAATGTTTTGAGCCCAAGTCCTTCATCTGCCATGGGCATTGGGCAGCATTTGGTAAATTAGATGGGTCAAGGCTTGCTGGGGGGCTGGAGTTAACATGATCCATCACCACTCTCTTCAAGATGGTGGATGTCAGAGCTATTGGCCCATGGTCATTTAGGCCTGGTATGTGGAGGTCCTCTTGAAATAAGTGGATACCAGCTTGTTAAAGGTGTCTCTAAATACTCCCACCAGCTCTCTGCAAGGGCTCAGAGAACACATTCAGGGATCCAGTCTTGACCAGTCGCTTTCTGTGGGTTCACTGTCTGGAAAGCTGATCCAACATCTGCAATGCTGAGTTTAGGCTGCAGGAAGTTGAACTGATGTGCACCATTGGGTCACTGGCCTCCTGCTCAACACAAGCATGGAATGCATTGAACTTGTTGAGGAGATGTTAATTCTGCCCATCCTCTCTTTTTTGCCATGAATACTCTGTTGTCCATGAGGTTCATGTGGGACTAGAGACTGGGAGTTCACTTAACTCATGGCCTACCATGGACATAAAACATCTCCTCATGAAGGCGTATCAGCAATTGTACTTCCTGAGAAGACTGAAGTGGGAAAGGCTACTGGCCACCATCATTTCAACCTTCTATAGAGGCTGTCCTGGCCTATTGCATCACAGGTACAAATGCTGAAGTGAAATGGATCAGAGATTAATCCGCAAGACCATAAGAGTGGCAGAGAGGATCACTGTAGTTTCCCTTCCCCACCCCCCAATCAACATGATCTACCAGGATCATTGTCTAAGGAGGGCATACAAAATCATTGAGGACCCCTTACACCCCAAACACAGCATCTTTCGGCTGCTCCCATCAGGAAAGAGATACAGAAGAATCAGAGCCACCACCACCAGACCAAGAAACAGCTTCTTCCTTCGGGCAGTGAGAATGCTGAACGACCAAAGGAACTGCTCACACTAGCCATTTGAGTCTCTTGTATTTAATTTTATGCTGTATATGAAGACTCGTCCTGTATGTGTATTGTTTGCCTCTATGTTTGGGGATAATCATGAGCTCTTCTGCTATTGTGATAGGCACTTCATGTATGTAGACCAGAGTCACCCAGAATTATACAATCCAGAGCATGCAAGGACTAAAATCTTTCTGCAAGGGACGGCAATATAAAAGGCACCACACCAACAGTTCATCATTACATAAATCGCTCTTTATTTAAACTGTAAGATCCCACCAATCCTGATTAATTCAGATACGATAAGTATAATTTATCACAGACCAAAGTCAGCAGAACAGGCATTATTTGTCAGGGTGAGTGAATTGAGGAAGTGATTGAACCCTGAGCATCATGTTATTTTGCTGTCCTGGCGGCTGCAACGTTGGTTCCATTGTGGTTACACATGGTACGGTCAGCAGCAGATGTCTATTTAAAAACTACAGTGGGGTTTTTACATTTCCAACAATAGCCTTGCTTCTGGAATGGCCAATTAGCTCAAAACATGTTGCTAATTACAGGCAATTAATTCTGGGACCAATATCACAGCTATCTAAAGACTTTTAGGTAAAGCTGAGGAAGAAGCAAACCTCCCATCAGTCTAGTTTGTATCATCAATTCCCCAACTCTCAATAGGGTCCCTGCTTGGTTCAGTGGACGCGTGGATCATGAAGTATGGGGTGATTTTGAATGAAAACTCAATGGACGAAGTGGTGACAGGAAAATTAAAATGCATTGAACTTTGTTTCACTGGAGCCACCCTTACTGCCTCAGCAGTCTTTTCATTGTTTCTTATCAGGAAATGACATTTGTTACAAAAGCAAATATGCAATATCCTTTTGCACCTTTGAGCTTGACTCTCCTGTTGTACATCTTCTGAACAACATTTTAACAATGTTTATTTACACTTCATTTGTTTGACCATCAATAAATTACCAAAAGGATTTTAGAATTGTCTTGTTATATAATTAACCATGAGATTAAAGCTCTAGCTGAAGTATGGGCTCAGTCACCTTATCCCTTGCAACTTTATGGCCCTCAGAAACGGTCTTAATAATCTTTGACCATGTGCACTGCCTACCTTATTTTTTCCACACATGCACACATGAGTGTGTACCACTTGCACAAAAGCTACTGACCGAGACTACTCCAACAGTGTCTCACTAGTACCTAACTCTTCCAGCATGAGGGACGAGTTCTCCAGACACCTGGAACTCCTCCATTCACAGGTTCTCCAACAAGCTGTTCACTATCTTGACTTGGACATCTATTCATCCTCATTGGACATCTATTCATCCTCATTACGTCTGAAACCTAGAATTGCCTCCCCAATATCACAGTGGGATTATTTTTTACCAGAAGGAGCATGGTAGTTCAAGATGGCATCTCACCACCACAAGGGCAATTGGGAATGGGCAATAAATGCTGGCTTTGCCAGCCATGCTCAATTTCTAAAATCTGAATAAAATGCTGACACATGGGATGTTTTATACAAGATCAGAAAGGGCGATTCTGAGTCCCAAGTTACGAAGGGAGGTTTGCTGCAACAAATGCTGAAAGAGGTAGAACCTGGCTTCCTTTAAAATGTCATAATTAAAAATAATCAAGAAGGTATCCCTGGTAGACATGGAAGGGTTCGGTGAAACTATTTTATAACAGTCTTCACAATAGATCTTTAGTTGAAAAATGGAAACAAGAACCCAAAATATAGCAAGGTTTTAAAAATAAAATCTGATTTAATCCTATTAAATCCTTAAGTATTACATAGAACATTACAACACAGTATAGGCCCTTCAACTCATGATGTTGTGCCAACCTATGTAAAGTTACTCCACAACAATCTAATCCTTCTCTACATCATATTCATAACTTACATACACAGATGTATCCATATGCCTAAGTGTCCTTTGACTGTCCCGCAGCCTCCACCACGTCCACAGTGATACATTCCAGACATCCACCCCTCACCTTGGACTCACCTTGAACTCTAGTATTTCTTATTGCTGCCCAGAGTTTCTTATCAGGTGACAATATGTCCCAACATTTTTCTGGTTTTGTTTCAGATTTCTGGTTTTCATGTTTTGTTTTTCTTTTCATCGTTGTTTGTTTTAAGAAATACTCCTCATCCAAAATACATCTGTGCAGTGAAATAAATAAGTTGGCACTTTTACACAGAAACAGCCGAATTATTCCAATTTTTTTTTTAGCATACTTACTTCCAGTGTGTTCCAATGTGGGCGTTTACATGGTCTTCCTGTGTTGCAGAATTTGTCAGAGGATGAACCTGGGTGGACCTTCCGACAAGCATGGGTGGACATCAACGTGGACGTGCAATGTAAGTCCGATGCATGTCGTCACCACGTGGACATTGTAAGTGACATCGTACTCATTAGGTCCATTTCTTACGAAGTGGCTGCGGTAATTTTACAGGAAAAATTACAGGATGGAAATTATGTAAAAAATTCCGCCTCAACATTTTTACACTGCCACCGGAGCAGAACATTTTAGGAAATGTTCTGCTCTTCAGCTGCTGTGTGTAAGTGCCTAACAATTTTAGTGCAGTGATTTTCAAACTTTTTCTTTCCATTCACATATCATCTTAAGACATCCTTATGCCATCAGTGCTGCGATTAGTAAGGCACTACTTAAGGTGGCATGTGAGTGGAAAGAAATAGTTTGAAAACCACTGATTTAGTGAATGATACTGTGTTGCATTGCAAGCCCTCATAAGTCAAGCCTCCAACTAAAGCAACATCATGGAGGCTGTTTAGCCACAAAGATTTATAACCACACTCCTCTCCGTCAAGACTTCTGTAGGTGATGGTAGTATTTTGCATTTCATTAACAGAACTGTGCTTGTTTAAGCTAACAAAGAGATGTAAACCATATGGTGACATGTCTGCTTTATTTAACCATTCTGTAGAATTTCAAGTTTTCTGCTCAAGGTTTATGAATTATCCATTTTTTAAAAGATTAGTCAATTACTCATACATCCAGTCAATAAATTATTCACCCGCTAAATCAGAAATAGTGCTAATAATTTCACCTAAACCGAACAGGTCCTTCACCCCACAGTAAAAACACGGAGAGGAGGAACTCAGCCGATCTCACAGCATTCACAGGAGGTGAATGTATATTACTGACATTTCATGCCTGAATCCTTCCTCAAGGTGTGAGCAAAAAGCAGGCAAGGGACCTATGGTTAAAAAAAAACTGATGAGGAGGGAAGATTGGGAATGGGAGGCATGCAGATCGAAAGGCAAAAGGTGTTGATTGGATATGATAAGAGGACAGGAGAGAAAAAGGTGAGAATAGATAGGGAGAGGGAGGGTCTGTTTTTGGCTCTGCTGAAGGGAGACGAGGGAGAGCGCAAGCTAGAGGAAAGGAGATAAGGAAAAGATGGGGGGGGGTGATAACAGAAACCAGAGAAGTTGACGATAATTTCATCCAGTTGGAGGGTGCCCAGATGGAAGAGGAGGTATTGTTCCTTCAATTTGTCAGTGGTCTCAGGCTGGCAGTTCATGAGACCATGACAGACATGTTGGCAAAGGAATGGGGCGGGAATTTAAATGAGTTGCCACTGGGAGATTCATGCTATTGAGGTGGTCAGAGCCAAGGAGTTCAATGAAGCAATCTCTCAGTCTGCTCCCAATCTCTTTGATATAGAAACCACCACAACAGGAGACCGGATGCAGTAAGTGACCTCTGCAGATTCACGGGAAATATTCATTCACTTGAAAGGACTGTTTGGGGCCCCAAATGGTGGTAAGAGAGGAGGTGTGAGCGTAAGTGGAGCATCTCCCATGGTCACAGGGGTAGGTGTCAGCCAACAGCATCTGTGCTGAATATGATGCCAAAATTAAACTAGATCCATGACCCTGCATTCCCTGCATACTCGTGTATAGATCTAAAAGTTCCTTAAATGCCACTGGTATTTTTGGACAAGAATGTATGAGGTAAGTGGAAGACCTTCAAAAGTAAAGTTTTGAGAATTCAAAGTTTGTCTTCTTTGGCTTGGCTTCGCGGACGAAGATTTATGGAGGGGGTAAAAGTCCACGTCAGCTGCAGGCTCGTTTGTGGCTGACAAGTCCGATGCGGGACAGGCAGACACGGTTGCAGCGGCTGCAGGGGAAAATTTGTTGGTTGAGGTTGGGTGTTGGGTTTTTCCTCCTTTGCCTTTTGTCAGTGAGGTGGGCTTTGCGGTCTTCTTCAATGGAGGTTGCTGCCCGCCAAACTGTGAGGCGCCAAGATGCACAGTTTGAGGCGATATCAGCCCACTGGCGGTGGTCTATGTGGCAGGCACCAAGAGATTTCTTTAGGCAGTCCTTGTACCTTTTCTTTGGTGCACCTCTGTCACGGTGGCCAGTGGAGAGCTCGCCATATAACACGATCTTGGGAAGGCGATGGTCCTCCATTCTGGAGACGTGACCCACCCAGCGCAGCTGGATCTTCAGCAGCGTGGACTCGATGCTGTCGACCTCTGCCATCTCGAGTACTTCGATGTTAGGGATGAAAGCGCTCCAATGGATGTTGAGGATGGAGCGGAGACAACGCTGGTGGAAGCGTTCTAGGAGCCATAGGTGATGCCGGTAGAGGACCCATGATTCGGAGCCGAATAGGAGTGTGGGTATGACAACGGCTCTGTATACGCTTATCTTTGTGAGGTTTTTCAGTTGGTTGTTTTTCCAGACTCTTTTGTGTAGTCTTCCAAAGGCGCTATTTGCCTTGGCGAGTCTGTTGTCTATCTCATTGTCGATCCTTGCATCTGATGAAATGGTGCAGCCGAGATAGGTAAACTGGTTGACCGTTTTGTGTTTTGTGTGCCCGATGGAGATGTGGGGGGGCTGGTAGTCATGGTGGGGAGCTGGCTGATGGAGGACCTCAGTTTTCTTCAGGCTGACTTCCAGGCCAAACATTTTGGCAGTTTCCGCAAAGCAGGACGTCAAGCGCTGAAGAGCTGGCTCTGAATGGGCAACTAAAGCGGCATCGTCTGCAAAGAGTAGTTCACGGACAAGTTTCTCTTGTGTCATGGTGTGAGCTTGCAGGCGCCTCAGTTTGAAGAGACTGCCGGATGTAAACAGCGTCTTCATTGTTAGGGTCTTTCATGGCTTGGTTCAGCATCATGCTGAAGAAGATTGAAAAGAGGGTTGGTGTGAGAACACAGCCTTGCTTCACGCCATTGTTTATGGAGAAGGGTTCAGAGAGCTCATTGCTGTATCTGACCCGACCTTGTTGGTTTTCGTGCAGTTTCTACGAGGCTCTAAAGGCTGTGTACGGCCCCTCACCCCAAGTCCAAAGACCGCTGCGCAGCTCAGACAGCAAAGTCCTCCTCAGCGACAAGATCTCCATCCTCAACCGATGGTCAGAACACTTCCAATCTCTTTTCAGTGCCAACCGCTCAGTCCAAGATTCCGCCCTGCTCCAGCTCCCTCAACAGCCCCTAAGGCTAGAGCTGGATGAGGTCCTCACCCAGGATGAGACATATAAGGCAATCGAACAACTGAAAAGTGGCAAAGCAGCAGGTATGGATGGAATCCCCCCAGAGGTCTGGAAGGCTGGCGGCAAAACTGCATGAGTTTTTCAAGCTTTGTTGGGAGCAAGGAAAACTGCCTCAGGACCTTCATGATGCCACCATCATCACCCTGTACAAAAACAAAGGCGAGAAATCAGACTGCTCAAACTACAGGGGAATCACGCTGCTCTCCATTGCAGGCAAAATCTTTGCTAGGATTCTCCTAAATAGAATAATGCCTAGTGTCGCCGAGAATATTCTCCCAGAATCACAGTGCGGCCTTCGCGCAAACAGAGGAACTACTGACATGGTCTTTGCCCTCAGACAGCTCCAAGAAAAGTGCAGAGAACAAAACAAAGGACTCTACATCACCTTTGTTGACCTCACCAAAGCCTTCGACACCGTGAGCAGGAAAGGGCTTTGGCAAATACTAGAGCGCATCGGATGTCCCCCAAAGTTCCTCAACATGATTATCAGAGTTCGTACATTGAAATAAATGGATAGCCAGATACTGATTAGGAATAGTGCATGTCAGGTTGTGTTTAACCAATCCTATAGAGTTTTTTGAAGAGGTTACCAGGAAAGCTGACGAAGGATGTTGTCTACTTTAGCCTTTGATAAGGTCCCACATGGGAGGGTAGACAGGAAGATTCGGATACTTCATGATGAAGTAGTAAATTGGATTCAACAATGGCTGGACGGGAGAAGCCAGAGAGAAGTGGTGAATGATTGCTTCCCAGACTGGAGGCCTGCGACTAGTGGTGTGCCTCAGGAATCGGTGCCAGGACCATTGTTGTTTGTCATCTATATCATTGATCTGGATGATACTGTGCTGAATTGGTTCAGCAAGTTTGCAAATGACACTAAGATTGGAGGCATTGTGGACAGCAAAGAAGGTTTTCAAAGCTTTCAGAGGGATCTGAAACAGATGGAAAAATGGGTCAAAAATTGGCATATGGAATTTAGGTGTTGCATTTTGGAATGGCAAACAAAAAAAGGACATACACAGTAAATAGTAGGGCACTGAGGAGAGTGGTAGAACAGAGGATCTGGGAATAGAGACGTACAATTCCCTGAAAGTGGTGTCACAGGTGGGTAGGGTTTTAAAGAGAGCCTTTGGCATATTGGCCTTCATAAATCAAAGTTCTGAGTATAGAAGTTGGAATGTAATGGTAAAGTTGTATAAGACATTGGTGAGTCCAAATTTGGAGTATTTTGTGCAGTTTTGGTTATCTAACTACAGGAACAATATCAATACAAAATAAATTGCAGAAAACATTTACCAGGATGTTGCCCCGACTTCAGGAGTTGAGTTACAGGGAATGGTTAAACAGATTAGGAGATTATTCCCTGGAGCATAGAAGAATGAGGGGAGATTTGATAGATGTATTTAAAATATTGAGGGGGGTTAGACAGAATAAATATCGGTAGGCTTTTCCTACTGAGGGTAGGTGAGAAGCAAACCAGGAGACATGGGTTAAGGGTGAAAGGGGAAAAGTTTAGGAGGAATATGAAGGGGAACTTTTTCCAACAGAGAGTGGTGGGAGTTTGGAATGAGCTGCCAGCTGAAGTGGTGATTGCGGGCTTAATTTTAACATTTAAGAATTTGGACAAGCACGTTGAGAAGAAAGGTATAGAAGGCTATAGATTGGGTGCAGTTCAGTGGGACAAGGCAAAACAATGGTTTAGCACAGACTAGAAGGGCTGAAGGGGCCTTTTTATATGCTGTAATTGTGTATCATTGTCGATCCTTGCATCTGATGAAATGGTGCAGCCGAGATAGGTAAACTGGTTGACCGTTTTGAGTTTTGTGTGCCCGATGGAGATGTGGGGGGGCTGGTAATCATGGTGGGGAGCTGGCTGATGGAGGACCTCAGTTTTCTTCAGGCTGACTTCCAGGCCAAACATTTTGGCAGTTTCCGCAAAGCAGGACGTCAAGCGCTGAAGAGCTGGCTCTGAATGGGCAACTAAAGCGGCATCGTCTGCAAAGAGTAGTTCACGGACGAGTTTCTCTTGTGTCTTGGTGTGAGCTTGCAGGCGCCTCAGATTGAAGAGACTGCCATCCGTGCGGTACCGGATGTAAACAGCGTCTTCATTGTTGGGGTCTTTCATGGCTTGGTTCAGCATCATGCTGAAGAAGATTGAAAAGAGGGTTGGTGCCAGAACACAGCCTTGTTTCACTCCATTGTTAATGGAGAAGGGTTCAGAGAGCTCATTGCTGTATCTGACCCGACCTTGTTGGTTTTCGTGCAGTTGGATAATCATGTTGAGGAACTTTGGGGGACATCCGATGCGCTCTAGTATTTGCCAAAGCCCTTCCAACAGACTCGCCAAGGCAAATAGCGCCTTTGGAAGACTACACAAAAGAGTCTGGAAAAACAACCAACTGAAAAACCTCACAAAGATAAGCATATACAGAGCCGTTGTCATACCCACACTCCTGTTCGGCTCCGAATCATGGGTCCTCTACCGGCACCACCTACGGCTCCTAGAACGCTTCCACCAGCGTTGTCTCCGCTCTATCCTCAACATCCATTGGAGCGCTTACATCCCTAACGTCGAAGTACTCGAGATGGCAGAGGTCGACAGCATCGAGTCCACGCTGCTGAAGATCCAGCTGCGCTGGATGGGTCACGTCTCCAGAATGGAGGACCATCGCCTTCCCAAGATCGTGTTATATGGCGAGCTCTCCACTGGCCACCGTGACAGAGGTGCACCAAAAAAAGGTACAAGGACTGCCTAAAGAAATCTCTTGGTGCCTGCCACATTGACCACCGCCAGTGGGCTGATATCGCCTCAAACCGTGCATCTTGGCGCCTCACAGTTTGGCGGGCAGCAACCTCCTTTGAAGAAGACCGCAGAGCCTACCTCACTGACAAAAGGCAAAGGAGGAAAAACCCAACACCCATCCCCAACCAACCAATTTTCCCCTGCAACCGCTGCAATCGTGTCTGCCTGTCCCGCATCGGACTTGTCAGCCACAAACGAGTCTGCAGCTGACGTGGACTTTTTACCCCCTCCATAAATCTTCGTCCGCGAAGCCAAGCCAAAGAAGAAGAAGAAGAATTGTGTATGGAAGCTTCTCCTCCAGGAAAAACAAGGACTGGTTCGACGAAAACAGCCAGGAAATCCAGGAGCTGCTGGCAAAGAAGCGAGCTGCCCACCAGGCTCACCTTACAAAGCCATCCTGGCCAGAGAAGAAACAAGCCTTCCGTCGCGCATGCAGCCATCTTCAGCGCAAACTCCGGGAGATCTAAAATGAGTGGTGGACTAGCCTCGTCAAACGAACCCAGCTCAGTGCAGAAATTGGCGACTTCAGGGGTTTTTAACGAGGCTCTAAAGGCTGTGTACGGCCCCTCACCACAAGTCCAAAGACCGCTGCGCAGCTCAGACAGCAAAGTCCTCCTCAGCGACAAGATCTCCATCCTCAACCGATAGTCAGAACACTTCCAATCTCTTTTCAGTGCCAACCGCTCAGTCCAAGATTCCGCCCTGCTCCAGCTCCCTCAACAGCCCCTAAGGCTAGAGCTGGATGAGGTCCTCACCCGGGAAGAGACATATAAGGCAATTGAACAACTGAAAAGTGGCAAAGCAGCAGGCATGGATGGAATCCCCCCCCCCCCAGAGATCTGGAAGGTTGGCAGCAAAACTCTGCATGCCAAACTGCATGAGTTTTTCACGCTTTGTTGGGACCAAGGAAAACTGCCTCAGGACCTTCGTGATGCCACCATCATCACCCTGTACAAAAACAAAGGCGAGAAATCAGACTGCTCAAACTACAGGGGAATCACGCTGCTCTCCATTGCAGGCAAAATCTTTGCTAGGATTCTCCTAAATAGAATAATACCTAGTGTTGCCGAAAATGTTCTCCCAGAATCACAGTGCGGCTTTCACGCAAACAGAGGAACTACTGACATGGTCTTTGCCCTCAGACAGCTCCAAGAAAAGTGCAGAGAACAAAACAAAGGACTCTACATCACCTTTGTTGACCTCACCAAAGCCTTCGACACCGTGAGCAGGAAAGGGCTTTGGCAAATACTAGAGCGCCTCGGATGCCCCCCAAAGTTCCTCAACATGGTTATCCAACTGCACGAAAACCAACAAGGTCAGGTCAGATACAGCAATGAGCTCTCTGAACCCTTCTCCATTAACAATGCCGTGAAGCAAGGCTGTGTTCTGGCACCAACCCTCTTTTCAATCTTCTTCAGCATGATGCTGAACCAAGCCATAAAAGACCTCAACAATGAAGACGCTGTTTACATCCGGTACCGCACGGATGGCAGTCTCTTCAATCTGAGGCGCCTGCAAGCTCACACCAAGACACAAGAGCAACTTGTCCGTGAACTACTCTTTGCAGACGATGCCGCTTTAGTTGCCCATTCAGAGCCAGCTCTTCAGCGCTTGACGTCCTGTTTTGCGGAAACTGCCAAAATATTTGGCCTGGAAGTCAGCCTGAAGAAAACTGAGGTCCTCCATCAGCCAGCTCCCCACCATGACTACCAGCACTCCCACATCTCCATCGGGCACACAAAACTCAAAACGGTCAACCAGTTTACCTATCTCAGCTGCACCATTTCATCAGATGCAAGGATCGACAACGAGATAGACAACAGACTCGCCAAGGCAAATAGCGCCTTTGGAAGACTACACAAAAGAGTCTGGAAAAACAACCAACTGAAAAACCTCACAAAGATTAGCGTATACAGAGCCGTTGTCATACCCACACTCCTGTTCGGCTCCGAATCATGGGTCCTCTACTGGCATCACCTACAGCTCCTAGAACGCTTCCACCAGCGTTGTCTCCGCTCCATCCTCAACATTCATTGGAGCAACTTCATCCCTAACATTGAAGTACTTGAGATGGCAGAGGCCGACAGCATCGAATCCACGCTGTTGAAGATCCAACTGCGCTGGGTAGGTCACGTCTCCAGAATGGAGGACCATCGCCTTCCCAAGATCGTGTTATATGGCGAGCTCTCCACTGGCCACTGAGACAGAGGTGCACCAAAGAAGAGGTACAAGGACTGCCTAAAGAAATCTCTTGGTGCCTGCCACATAGACCACCGCCAGTGGGCTGATCTTGCCTCAAACCATGCATCTTTGCGCCTCACAGTTCAGCGGGCAGCAACCTCCTTTGAAGAAGACCGCAGAGCCCACCTCACTGACAAAAGACAAAGGAGGAAAAACCCAACACCCAACCCCAACCAACAAATTTTCCCCTGCAACCGCTGCAACCGTGTCTTCCTGTCCCGCATCGGACTTGTCAGCCACAAACGAGCCTGCAGCTGACGTGGACATTTACCCCTCCATACATCTTCGTCTGCGAAGCCAAGCCAAAGAAAGAAGAAATTGTGTATGGTTCTACAGTTCTAAATTTTGAGATACTTTCTCTCAAAGGATTGAAAATCTGCCACCGGTACCAATCTCTAATGCCATTCAAGACATCTAGATGCTCTCTTAATTAGGCTGTCAACATCATAAAAGACCCCATAACTCTGGTCATGCTCTCTCCTTCTTCCTGGTACCTCTTGGCAGAATGTATAGAAGCCTGAAGACCTCAGGGTTCAAGAACAGTTTCTTTCCACCAGCTATCAGGCTCTTGTACCTTTTTATCCAACACAATACACCACCACGTCCATAAAAGATCAGTCTGTAATCCATTAAAAAAGTCTGAAAACCACTGTTTTAATTGTACCTGATTGACTAGTTATGTGCACGGTTTCATTAGTCCAATGGAAATGGGTTGATTTAAATACTACAATTGACGAGAAAAGATGGGCAGAACTCTGTCAAGATTGTATTACAAATATTATAAATGTTAGATATAGTTTAGTCCAATATAATTATTTACATCAATTATATTGAAAAAATTGCATAAAATGAAATTGGATTTATCAGATAAATGTTTTAGATGGGGTGAAGAAATAGGAACTTTTTTGCATTCTACTTGGTCTTGTTTTAAAGTAGTGATTCTCAAAGTGGGCGCTGTCACCCCCCTGTGGGTGGTGAAAAGATCCAAGGGGGCAGTGAGGGAAAAGGGGGCGGTTAGGAGACAGTAAGGAAAAAGGGGCAGACCAAACCTTCCACCTGGTTATTATTCAGTCTGCTGCAAAATTTAATGAAGAACCCAATGCAGTAATGTTCTGGCCAGACTCAGGGTGGCTGTAGTGAGTAAAATAAACAGAAACAAGGCATTCTCGCGAGAGCTGGCCACCATGTAGTATAGGTGTCATCATCCCCCCTCAGTGCCGACACCAACCCCCCTCAGCACTGCCACCAACCCTCCCACCCCTCTCAGCACTGCCACCACCCCCCTATTCCATTGTATGGAGGAGCACTTGGAATGTGGCCTGGAGGCCAAGGAGGCGGCAGCCCAAGAAAGTTTGTGAAACACTGTTCTAAAGTTAGAACTTTTTGGGTGGATTTAGGAAAGATTTTAGAATAGATTATTGGTGTTGTTTTTTCACAAAATCCAGATTTATTTTTATTGGGGAACATAGAAGGAACAAGACCTAAATTAAAACAATCATTTTATCAAGTGAAATTTATCAAAATAGTGTTAGCGGTGGCAACTGTATTGCAATGACTTGGAAATCAGATGTACATTTAGGTATTGGAAAATGGCATTCAGAAATTCAAAGTTTTATGCCTTTGGATAAAATTACATATAATTTGAGAAATAAATATTCAACTTTCGTACAAATCTGGAGCCCATATATGCAAAGTTTAGGGATAAATATGTAAAAATAAATTTCCAGCCTCTTAAGACCTGTAATAATCTTCTTCCCTAAAGTCATTTAATAAAAATATTGTAAGATCCCAGAGTGTGAGCCAACCCTTTGTGCAAAACAGAACAATATTATTTTCTCTTTACATTTTTTAATATATAATTATTTTATATAACTATATAAACTATCTATTTTTATCAGTACAACTTTTAAAGTGGGATGTGGGTAAGAGGGAGGGGAGGGTTAATACCATGTCATCATTCTAATTTTAAATTTAACTAAGTACAATATATAATTACATGGATGGAAAATTTTAAATAAAATATTCAATAAAAAAGGAAATGAACCAAAGAGAATTTTTCTCAAGAAAAATATTTTAGTAACAATTGTGTCTAGAGCAACCTTCCCCACTGCCCCCTCCCCCACTTCACTTACCACCTTAAGCAATCCCTTATTAATCACAAAGAATCTATGGCATAGGGATTACTTAAAGTGGTATTTGAGTGAAAATAAAAAGTTGAAAACCACTACTCTAATGGGAGTAGCTGGAAGATGCTGCACCCAGGGTGGTTGGGGTCGTAGTCAATATGATGTATTTGGTTATTGCAAATGTTGGCACTCTTTACTTATGAACAAGGCTACACCTCACTTAGAAATACTATGTCAGATTGACTCAATCAGACCGATAGCCCAATCTCAGCAATTAATTTACTGTTAACTGATTTTAGCTGTAGAAATAAAGTGCAAGCTGCAAAAAAAATGCAATTTATAAATCTTCTGAGGAGCTATACTCAGGTATATTGGACTGTTATTTGGCAATATTCATATATGGTCACCATCCAGCATGAAATCTGTTTATTGAAATCTCAGCTTTGTACTTTCAATAAGGTCAGTTTGACTCCAAAGTGTTACCATGGCTTGATGCTTAGTTTGGCTCAGACAGAGAGGCACTCTTATTGACCAGGTGCACGTCAAAGCTGACAAGGGAAGATTGCACAGCTCATGGACCCATAGAACACTAAAGGACAGACAACAGGCCATTCAGCTCTTCTAATCTGTGCCAAATTATTATTCCAGTAGTCCCATTGACCTGCACCTATTCCATAACCCTCCACACCTCTCCCATCCATGTATCTATCTAATTTATTCATAAAACTTAAGAGTGAGTCGGCATTTACCTTGTCAGATGGCAGCTCATTCCACTCTCCCAGTGAGTGAAGAGGTTCCTCCTAATGTTGCCTATAAACCTTTCCCCTTTCACCCTAAAACCATGTCCTATCGTATTTATCTCTCCTAATCTAAGTGGAAAGAGCCTATTCACATTGACTCTGTCTGTACTCCTCATAATTTTGTAAACCTCTATCAAATTTCCCCTCATTCTCCTACACTCCAAGGAACAAAGTCCTAACCAATTTAATCTTTCCCTGTAACTCAACTCCTGAAGACCCGGAAATCTTCTCTTCACTCTTACATGCTCACTGATATCCTTCCTGTAGTTTGGTAATCAGAACTGAACACAATACTCCAAATTTGGCCTCACCTGAAGACCCAGCCACATCCCAGTTGACACGCTGAGGTAGCAACAAACATGCACAAACTCAGAAAAGATTGTATAACAGGCTTTATTCCAGTAAAAGTCTGAACACCAGTTCATGCCTTGGTGGCTCCTCATGTGACTGGCTCAGGAGGGGCCGGCTCAAATTTATATTCAGGTCGGCTGATTGGCAGCCGGCCAGGTGGAGTCATCCCCTTAGATGGTCTTCCTGCAGGTAGAGAGATCGCCCCCTGAATTAGGCTGGTAGTCGCATCACCACATTCTCCCCCTTCTTAAAATTAAATCTGGGGGGGGAGGGGTTGTGTAAAAACAGTGCCGGGCGGTATTTACAAATTCAGGAGATCCGGCAGCCATAGGAGTCTCTGGGACTGTTGCAGGGTTGCCTCCTGGTCAAAAGGTCGGTGAGGGCGTGATTGACTGAGGGTTGGCTGGGTCCGACGTAGCTGTGGCGGGCATCGATGTGGGCAGAGTGGTGTCTATCTGTATGTCTATCCGTTGTGGGGGGGGGGGGGGTCTGGTCCACTCGGAGTGGGGCCCTCTGGAGGGTCGGAAGGAGAAGGTCGGCCCCTGAATCCTAAATGGGCTCAGGGGCCCATGGTGGGGAGGTTGGATTGGGTAGTTGTGATGGTGGAGGGGTGGGGCCCCTGCTGGTGCCAGATCCCTGGTCAAGACAGTATCCACATGGCCATTGGGATACCTGACATAGGCATAGTTCTGGCTGATGTGGAGGAGGAGCACCTGCTCGACCAGCGGGTCAGCCTTGTGGGCCCACATGTGTTTGCGGAGGAGCACCAGTCCCAGAGATGTGAACCAAGCTGCGAGTGAGACCCCAGTCGCTGATTTCCTGGGGAATGAGAAAAGGCGCTCGAGAGGTCTGATTAGTAGCCATGCACAAGAGTGACTTAATGGCATGGAGGGCCTCAGGGAGGGCCTCTTGCCAGTAGTCAATGGACCAGCCTTTGGATCTCAGGGCCAGGAGGACTGCCTTTCAGATCACCCCGTTTTTGCACTCCACCTGCCCATTGTCCCTCAAGTTGTAGCTAGTTGTGCAATTAGCCACAATGTCTCACACTACCAAGTACTGGTGCAGATCTTCACTCATGAAGCCGAACCCCTGGTCACTGTGGATAAACCCCGGGTATCCAAACATGGTGATGATCTGTGTCAGTGCCCTGATAACGGTGGCTGTGTTTTTGGAAGGCAGAGGACCCTTGAAGTCATTGCTAAGCCGTTCAAAGGGCCGAGTGGCTTTGACAATGTGGGCCTGTGGTGGACTGAAGAAGCACGGTTTGCACTATGTACTGACCCTGCCTGACTCAGTCATAGTCCGGACTTCTTGGACGCTGAAGGGGAGGTTCCGGGACTTGATAAAGTGATGCCCAGGTGACAGAGGGTGTCATGCAGTGCCTGCAGTTGGTCAGACTGCACAGTGGCGCAGGTCCGGGACAGGGCGTCGGGGGAGTCATTGAACATCCCCGGTCTGTACTGGATGACGTAGCTGAACGTGGTCAGCTTGACTCTTCAGTGCAAGATCTTATCTTTCTCTTATGGGTGATGCTGAACATGAAAGCCACTGCGTGTTGGTCGGTGAGGAGGGTGACCTCCTGCCTGCCAGGTAGTGGCATCAGTGGTGAACTGCTTCCATGATCGCCTGAGCCTCCTTTTCAATCGCAGAGTGCCTGAGGTCTGAACTATGGAGGGTCCTGGAGAAAAAGGCCACAGATTGACACCCTTGGTTGAGGGTGGCTGCGAGGGCAATACCAGAGGCATCGCACACCACCTGGAACGGGGCATGCATTGAGGCATCGGCGATGTCCTGCCTGATGTGAGCGAAAGTTGCTTGCACCTCGGGGGGTGGGAGGTGGGGAGGGGAAAGGTGGTAGCTTTGGCCAGTGGGAGGAACTTGTCCGAAACATGGGGGACCCACTGGGAGTAATAGGAGAAAAGCCCAAGGTATTTGCGGAGGGCTTTGAGCACGTGGGGGAGGGGCAGTTCCATTAATGGATGCATGCATCATGTTCCATGATGTACCCTAGGATGGCGAGCGGGGGACACGCACTTCTCTTTCTTGTACTTCTCTTGTCCGAAAAATGGGGGACCCACTGGGAGTAATAGGAGAAAAGCCCAAGGTATTTGCGGAGGGCTTTGAGCACGTGGGGGAGGGGCAGTTCCATTAATGGATGCATGCATCATGTTCCATGATGTACCCTAGGATGGCGAGCGGGGGACACGCACTTCTCTTTGTTGTACTTCTCTTGTCCGAAAAATGGGGGACCCACTGGGAGTAATAGGAGAAAAGCCCAAGGTATTTGCGGAGGGCTTTGAGCACGTGGGGGAGGGGCAGTTCCATTAATGGATGCATGCATCATGTTCCATGATGTACCCTAGGATGGCGAGCGGGGGACACGCACTTCTCTTTGTTGTACTTCTCTTGTCCGAAAAATGGGGGACCCACTGGGAGTAATAGGAGAAAAGCCCAAGGTATTTGCGGAGGGCTTTGAGCACGTGGGGGAGGGGCAGTTCCATTAATGGATGCATGCATCATGTTCCATGATGTACCCCAGGATGGCGAGCGGGGGACACGCACTTCTCTTTGTTGTACATGAGGTTCAGCTCCTTGGCCATCCGGAGAAATCTCTCCTGGTTCGGTCTTGCTGGTCGTGGCCGCAGATGGTGACCTGGTCCAAGTACAGGAAGGTCGCTCGTATGTTGTGCTGCTGGAAACGGAGACCCCAAACGTTAGTGACCCCAAACGGGACCCAGTGAAATTAGTAGAGGCACCCATCTGCCTTGAAAGCGGTATATGGTTTATCCGGGGCATGGATAGGAAGCTGGTGGTAGGCCAACTTTAGGTCAATCATTGATAGCAGGCTATCCCATTGACCATGTCGACTATTCAGGGTAGGGGGTAGGCATCCAGTTGGGTATACCGGTTTTTTGGTCTGACTATAATCGATGACCATTCTCGGTTTGCTGTCCTCTGTTATCACCAGCTCCTGGGCTCTCCAGAGACTGGTGCTGGGCTCTATGATACCTTCCGCCAGAAGCCGCCTCACTTCTGCCTTAATGAAGGTCCTGTCAGCCGTGCAATAGCGCCTGCTGTTGGCAGCAATGGGTTTGCAATCTGACATAAGGTAGTTGAAGAGGGATGGGGGGGCGTGGCAAGATGACATAGAGTCTATACGTGTAATCTCGACCTCTCTGGCCAGACTTTTAAGTACTCGTTTTTTAACCATTTTGTTTTCAAGTTTAAACTTTTTAAATTTTAGTTTAAAGTATTAAGGAACTATTATGACCATTAATGGTAAAAAGATTAAACCTCAAGTGCAGAAGAAATTACATTTTTGAAATGCTGAAGATTTGGGGCCCAGACGACTTGATACAGCTTCAGTTTTAATTTCTTCAGTGTCTAAACCTCAAAGGCTGCCTGTGGGAGCTGGAAAAAAAAGTCTACTACTCACCAAGTGAAGGACGGCGCAGGAATTACCCGTTCTCTGGAAGAAGGTGCGTGTTCCCAAGAAGTGGATCTCGATTTGGAAAGCCTTTCGATTTTAACGGAGGGAGCACGCAGGAAGACGACTCCATTGTTGGAAATGCATCAGGAAGTATTTCAACCTGAAGATATCACTTTCCTTTGTGATTTTGTGAAAAAACAATGAGATGTGGGGGAGACCAGCGGCGACCCCCTGAGGAAGTCGGGGTGCCGTCGCTGGGAGTCCAAACCCGCAATAAAACTTTTAAAATGCCTTTTGTTGAGTTGCAGCAGGAGCTGCAGTTACCTGGTTGTGCCACTACGTCAGAGAAAGCAGGGCTGAGCTTTTCTGATTTACAGTGTATGCAATTAAATGCAGTCATTCAACCTCTAATGAATGAGATGGTTCAAATGAATGCTAGTATAAGATCAGAATTGAATACAGTTAAAGCACATGTGGATGCATCTTATGAAGAATTTAAAAAATTTCAGACTGCTTTTTTGGACTATAAACAACAAGTGGCTTCTAACACAGAAAAAGTGTTGAAGGTTGAAAAATCAGTCATAGAATTGGGAGAACACGAGAAGGACTTAGAGAAGAAAATAGACTACTTGGAGAATCAAAGTAGAAGGAATAATGTGAAAATCGTTGGTTTGCCAGAAGGTATGGAAGAACAAGATCCTCTTCATTCTTTTAAAGACTTCATCCCACAAGTATTAGGGCAAGAATTTTTTCTGGAGGCTTGGTACTGGAAAGAGCCCTTAGAGTTTTAAGAAGAACACCCTTAGCTGGTCAACCACTGACACCGGTAACAATTCGATGTTTGAATTATTTGGACAGAGAAGCAATACTTCGACTAGCAGTGCAAAATGCGAGACAACGACAAACTCCGTTATTGATTCAGAATAGCAGAGTTTTTTTTAATCCTGATTTGAGTCAAGATGTCATTCAACGTCAATGTCGATTTAATCCAGTTCAAGAAGTTTTGTGGCATAAAGGTTATAAGTCAACTTTTCTCTACCCGGCACTGTTGAAGGTGTTTTATGGAGACTATCAATTTCAGTATTTTGAGAATGTTTGTGAAGCAATGATTTTTGCTGATTCATTGCCAGATATAAGAGGACAAAGACGTAGTCCACCATTGTCTCCTAAAGAAAAATCTGATTGTTCTGGAAACAGAAGAAATGGCAGAAATGGGAAAAACGGGAATGGAAAGAGTCCACCTCCTTCCAAAATGGGATCTTTGAGATTGGATCTCTTGGATAAGAATTTTCTTATTCTCTTTTTTTTGTTATTATGATATTTTGATGTTATTCATTGTTTGGCTGGGGAGGGAAAGATTTGCACTAAGTTCTTTACTAGTCATCAGCCACTGGTGGGTGACCCACACCCAATTTTTGTTTAGGGATTACTACATTTTGGTAGTTTTTTTTTTGGGGGGGGGGATTTTCTTTTATTTTCTTTATTTTTTTATTTTCATTTTAGTTTTTAATTTGTGATTTTTTTTCTCCTATTGGAGAGCACATATACATTGATTTGAGTTTTCATATAAAGATATTATTGGTATTTAGTAATAATAGTAGATATGTCAAAGTTGAGGTTTTCTACTTTTAATGTTCGAGGTTTAAACAGTCCGATCAAGTGTAAGCGAGTCTTGGTGTATATTAAGAAAATGAAAATTGATGTTGCTTTTTTACAAGAAACACATTGAATGTGAAGGTAAGTATGAAATTAAAGAGGGACTGGGTTGGACATGTATATTCTTCTTCATTTAATTCTAGGGCTAAAGGCGTAGCAATTTTAATACATAAAAATTTATCTTTTCAATTACAATCAACGGAGGAAAAGGCAGGATGTTTTTTTAAATTGAATTGTAAGATTTTTAGTGAATTTTGGACTTTACTTAATATTCATGCCCCAAATGCAGATGATGAAATATTTATTTCAGATGCATTTTTATGTTTGGGTCAGGCTAATGATAATATTTTAGTTGGTGGTGATTTTAATTGTGTTTTGGAACCTTTATTAGATAAATCTCTGAAGAAAGTTAAGAAATTTAAGATGGAAGTTCAGGTGCAAGCATTGATGAAAGATCTTAATTTAGTAGATATTTGGAGACATCTTAATCCGACAGAGAAAGGTTTCTCCTTTTATTCATCTAGACATGAATTGTTTTCAAGGATTGACTTCTTTTTAATATCGGCACACTTACAAAGGAAAATACAACAAGCGGAATATAAAAGTAGGGTGATTTCAGATCATTCTTTATTATATTTTACATATACAACTTCTGAGAAAATTCAAGTGGCCTATCATTGGAAGTTTAATACAATGTTGTTAAAAATACAGAATTTATTGATTTTTTGAAAAAAACAAATTATTTTTTTTTAAAGAAAATTCTAATTCTGTTCACAGTAAGTTTGTATTATGGGATGCTATGAAAGCTTATTTGAGAGGACAAATAATTAGTTATACTTCTAAAATAAAAAAGAATCGATTAAATCAGAGACTTGAATTAGAGAAACAGATTGATGAGTGAGAGAAGGAATTCCAGAAAGATGCTACAGAAGATCAGAAAATAGAATTATCGAGGTTGAAATTGGAATATAGTACTTTGCAATCTTATCAATTTGAATGTGTGATTAATAGGACTAAACAACGGTATTATGAATGGGGAGATAAAGCACATAAGACATTGGCATGGCAATTAAAGAAAGAACAGATTTTGAGGACTATTAATGCTGTTAGACGGAATTCTCTTATTACTTATAAACCTCGTGAGATTAATGATGAATTTGGTTCAATTTATAAAAAGTTATAAACATCTGAAGGAAAACAAGAAACTGGATCGATTGATCTTTTTTTTATCACATTTGAATTTACTGATATTAGAGGATGGAGATATACATGAGTTAGAAGAACCATTTACTGATTCGGAAATTAAAATGGCTATGATGGAAATGCCGAATGGTAAATCGCCATGTGATGATGGATTTTCGGTTGAATTTTATAAAATTTTTAATGATGATTTATCTACAGTGTTTGGGGATGTATTATGTCAAGTTGGAGAACATTATGAATTACCTGAGTCTTGTTCTAGTGCTTTAATTACAGTAATCCCAAAAAAAGATAGAGATCCTTTGAAAGTATCCTCATATAGACCAATTTCATTGTAAAATGTAGATTATAAAATAATAGCTAAAATATTAGCGAATAGATTGGCTAAATTTTTACCTAAGTTGATTCATATGGATCAAACAGGTTTTATAAAGAATAGATATGCTTCAGATAATATTCTGTGCGTGATTAGTTTGATTAATAGATTTTGACAATCTTCAGATCACCCGATGGTGATATCTTTAGATGCAGAAAAAGCATTTGATAGAATTGAATGGAATTTTTGTTTAAAGTTTTGGAGAAATTTAAGTTTGGTCCTTTCTTTATTGGTTGGATTAAGACTCTATATAGTAAACCGGTTGCTGGAGTATTGACGAATGGTTTGATTTTGGAACCTTTTAAATTGGCTCAATCAACTCTGGTTCATGTATCAAATATTACAGAATGGTATGGATAAAAAGGGTTGGGATAGATCTAAAAGTAAATTGGAAGCGGATACTGGTTTTATTTTTTCTGAGGATGATTGGTTAGTTATCTGTTATGATAGTGTAACTAGATTGATAAATGCACATTATGCAATGATTAACTATAATTTTTTACATCAATTATACTTAACACCTGTTTTAGATGTGGTAATTCAGTTGGAACTTTTTTTCATGCTGTTTGGTCAAATTCAATTGTTTTTAGAATACCTGTATAAGATTAAAATACTTTTAGATTGGAGTATTTTTATTGGGTAGTTTGCAACCTCTGAAAGGCTTGGGATTAGATAAGTTTCACCTTGCTTTTGTATATTTAGCTTTATCTGTAGTGAAAAAATGTATTGCTAATACGTGGAAAGATACAAATATGATTGATATTAATAGATGGCATAATGAGATGAGATATTGTTTAATAATGGAAAAAATTATGTATGTTTCACGTGATAATTATAGTTTTTTTATTAATAAGTGGTTGTTATACTCAGAATATTTACATTTCAATTTACATTGATTAGATCTTAATATGTATATTTAATTTTTCTTTAATATTTTTTCCTTTTTTCTTTCTTTATGGCTCTCCTTAGGAGAGTTGGCTGAAGGGGGGGTTCTTTTCTTTTCTATATATAAAAAAATAATGTTCATGTTTATGGTTAATTGTATATGTTAAGTACTATTTGTTTTTTGAACAAATAAATAAAGTTTTTAAAAAAAGAAGAGGGATGGAGGTGTTACCCATAGTGTGGAGAGGCTGCAGGTTGACTGGGGGCGGTTGCTGGGCTGTCCACTGTGGAGTGTGAGTGGGGCACCAAAGGTGAGGCTTTTGAGGTGGCACTGGAAGTCTAGCCCTAAGATGACTGGGGCACAGAACTGGGACATACCCAGGAGCCTGAACCCTTGGTATGTTTCCCCTCCCACTGTCAATTCCATTGAGCAGCGCCCGAGGGCCGTGATGGAGTGATCATGGGCAGTGAAAGCAAGGGAAAAGTGTGTGGGATAGATTTTGAGCTTTAGTGTCTGGGCCACATTCAGGTGCACGAAGCTCTCAGTACTACCACTATCAAACAGGCATTTTGTTATCTTCCCATTGAGAGTGATGTCCATCATTG
This sequence comes from Narcine bancroftii, assembly GCF_036971445.1. Lineage (NCBI taxonomy): Eukaryota > Metazoa > Chordata > Chondrichthyes > Torpediniformes > Narcinidae > Narcine > Narcine bancroftii. Next base: position 468,465,492 of record NC_091469.1, read on the forward strand.
AGCCCCCAAGTACATGGGAAAGGTCTCTTTATAAAGTGGTGAATGCTAAGACCATCCCCGGGTCAGAGTCACTGCTCCCCGATGGATGTGGTGAATAGCAGCCAGTGGCTTCCTTCCAGGGCATGGGGTGCATCGGGTCGGTGATTGGGTATGCGTCCATGTTGACCACGTCGTCCCGTCGATGAGGGGTGCGCATTGTGGCAGTCAGAGGCCAACTGGCCCAAGATGGTAGTGCCCAGTGGATGTATGTGGTATCTGTGTGGTTGGGCGACCTGACCTGCAGTGAAGCCAGAGATTATGTCATCCGTACAGGTGGAAGTAACATTTTCGGAGTGGGCGGAAGTCATCCAGAGGACGATGACAGTACCCAGGGTGAACACACTGCAGCAGTGCGGGTCAGTGGCTGGGCTTGAAATGACGTTGACGGTGAAGGCATAAGTGGTGGGGTAAGTAATGGCATTGCCCGGTCCTCGCACGTGGTGGTGTTCGGGAGGGCTCCCAGCTAGTTGCGGAGGGCTGCCGTGCTCCTGACAGTACTGGAAAGGCACACCTTAGCCAAGTGGCCTTTCTTCCCACATCGGGAGCAACGCGAGTTTTTCGCTGGGCAGCCTTTGCAGGATCACCTGTCTGGCCCACACCGAGACCCGTAGTACTTAAAGGGGCAAACTGCGCTAGCGGCTACAATCGTCTGCTCCACGTAGGGCCCCTCGGCAATGGTGGTCATTTGCATCTGCCAGGGCGGGGGTTGGGGGAGTCGGGCATTGAAGACCTCTGCATGATGAGCTGTAGCCTCCAGGGGACAGACTACCTCCATTGTCCTGGTAAGTGAGGCAATGTTTTCCTCCAGTAGCTTCTGTCGGGCATTCCTCAAGCGCAGCACTCGCACGCAGGCGTCCTGGATCAGTTGCTCCACTTCCCCTTCCGTCACCTCGGTCTCAGTTCAGCACAGCCAGGTTAGCTCATACCAGGCCCCCAGATAGGCATCTGCCGACTCACCTGACTGCTGGGACCTGATGCTGAGCAGGTACCAGATGTAGACCACATTTGTCAGGGGCTTGTACTTGCCATTGCAGGTTCGTAGTCTGTGCAGTCCTTGATGGCCTGGAAAGCTCGTGGGCCCAGCTTGGTGTGGAGCACCATGAGCCATTTCTGGTTGGTGTTGATCACCTCTGCCTGTGTTAGGATGATCGCCTCAATTGCGTGCTTCCAGATCAAGTAGCGTGCCTGGGCATCTGGGTATTGGGGGTCGATCTCCAGGCTCCTGGTCATTAGAAACTTCTCCATGGTTTCTCTTTAAATTTTCACTGGAATAAATTGTGGTGAGCTGAGATAGCAGCAAACAAGCACAAAACTCAAAAGAATGTACAACAGGCTTTATTCCAGTAAATGTCTGAACACCAGTTCAAGCCTTGGTGACTCTCCGTGTGACTGGCTCAGGAGTGGCCAACTCAGGTATATATTCAGGTCGGCTGATTGGCAGCCGGCCAGGTGGAGTCAGCCCCTTAGGTAGTCTTACTGCAGGTACAGAGATCGCCCCCTGCAGTAGGCTGGTGGTCGTATCACCACACATAGTAAATCTTCTCTGCACTTTTTCAAACTTACTGTTAGACTTCATGTAGTAAGGCGACCAGGAACTGCACACAACGCTCAAAATTTGGCCTCACCAATGTCTTATACAACTTCACCATAACATCCCAACTCCTATACTCAATACTTTGATTTATGAAGGCCAAGATGCCAAAAGCGTTCTTTTCAACATGTGACACAACTTTCAGGGAATTATGTATCTGTATTCCCAGATCCCTTTATTCCTCCACAATCCTCAGTGTCCTACCATTTACTTGTGTTAGTCCTTTCTTGTTTTTTTTCTTCCAAAATGCAACATCTCACACTTTTATCATTTTCTGGTCCATTTTTCCAGTTGTTCCTGATCCCTCTCCAAGCTTTGAAAACCTTTGTCACTGTCCACAACACCTCCAATCTACATGCCATCAGCAAGCGATGATCTAATTTACTACTTGATTATCTAATTTATTATATTATCATCCAGATCATTGATATAGGTGACAAACAACAATGGTCCCATCACCAATCCCTGAGGCACACCATTAATCACAGGCCTCCAGACTGAGAAGCAATCATCCACTTCCACTCTGTATTCTCCCATTCAGCCAATCTTGAATCCAGTTTACAATCTTCGGAACTAACTGCTGTGACAGAGTATTTAAAGGTGGTTTGGGAGGAATTGTTAGAGTAGCTTACACACACACACACATTTTAAAACACAGAATATTTGCAGGACTTTTGCAGAATGTTTTTTGCAAGGGGCAACAAAATATCGACAGCAATTTGCCTGGGAGAGCATGTGATCTTTGCAGACAGGGGAGAAAAGTTTTGCTCTCAGAGAGGGAGGGTGTGAAACAGAGAGAGGAGACAGAAATCAGTTCCAGAAGGACAAAGCTGGCAAACTTTAGAAGGCTGTCTGGTCAAAGGAAAAGACTGATGATTTGAAAGATGACCTGAAAGAAAGAGGATCATCTGGAGAACCCTGAAAGGGGAAAATTCTTCAGCAAGACTGATTGAGAAAGAATCAGTTGTGGATGTCCTGGAAAAGGAATCTCTCTCTGAAAACCATCAAGAACCCTCCTGAGTGGTAACCATTTGCCTGTTACGCACCAAAGACTGGTGAACTTTGTTAATGCTAACTTCTGTGCACAGTACAAGAATTGCCTCCAACCAGTGAGATTGGACTGTGAACCAAATAACTTTTCTAATCTTAAATATACATTACACACACCTGCTCTTAGTATTAGAGGGGGGATTAAGTAGGTTAGGTATGTTAAGTAAGTAGGTTAAGTAATAAATTAAAGTTTAATTCTGTTTTCTTGTTCTAATGTAATTAAAAACAACTTTTGTTTAAGTCACCCTGTGTTGTGGTGCATATCTATAGCTGCTGGTTTTTGAGGTCCTCTGGACTCCGTAACACCACCCATGTGGGACCTTATCAAATGCCTTACTAAAGTCCATGTATACAACATCCACAGCCTTTCCTTCATCCAGTCTTTCTTTCATCTACTTTCTTGGTAACCTCCTCAAAAAACTCTAATGTAGCAAGCATAAAGCCATGCTGACTATCTTTAATCAGCCCTTGGCTGTCCAAATACTTGTATATCAGATCTCTCTGAACACCCTCCAATAATTTACCTACTACTGACATCAGGCTCACTGGCCTGTAATATCATGGTTTACTTTTGGAGTCTATTTTTAAACACAGAACAATATGGCCTACCCTCTAGACCACTGGCAAAGGACATTTTAAATATTTCTGTCGGTGCCCCTGCAATTTCTACACTAGTCTCCCTCAAAGTCCAAGGGAATATCATGTCAGGCCCAGGGGATTTATCTACCTTTACTCACTGTAAGGCAGCAAGCGCCTCCTCCTCTTTAATCTCTATATGTTCCATGCCACTTACTGCTTGTTTTCCTTCCTTCCTTATGAACTATACCAGTTTCATGAGTTAATACTGATGCAACAAAAAAACTGTTTAAGATCTCCCCCATTTCGTGAGGCTCCACACATAGATGTCCACTCTGATCCGCTAGGGGACTAATTTTGTCTCTTACTTTCACTCTTTTTTAAATTTTTTTTTATTTTTCACACTATGAACCATACTGACCAAAATACATATAGACATTTTTCTCTTGAATATACGCAATGTCATTTTCTCCCCTTTTTCCCCCCTCCCTTCCCTCCTTCCCTCACCAACCCCTCCCCATTCATTCAACGTTCAATCTATATGATACATTAAACCTGTTAAACAACATCGTCACTTAATAAAAATAAACAAGAAATTTGTGTCTTCTACTTTTACATACTGGGTCAGTTCATTTTGTTGTCTTCTCCTTCTGTCATTTTAGGTGGTGGAGGTCCGCAGTAGGACTTCTCAGTTGTGTTCCATGTATAGTTCCCATATTTGTTCGAATACTGTGATGTTATTTCTTAAATTATATGTTATTTTTTCCAATGGAATACATTTATTCATTTCTATGTACCATTGTTGTATTCTCAGGTTATCTTCTAATTTCCAGGTTGACATAATACATTTTTTTGCTACAGCTAAGGCTATCATAATAAATCTTTTTTGTGCTCCATCCAAGTTCTTTATTTCTTATAATACTTAGAAGGAAGATCTCTGGGTTTTTTGGTATATTGCTTTTTGTGATTTTATTTAATACCTGGTTTAGATCTTCCCAAAAGTTTTCCACTTTCTCACATGCCCAAATTGCATGTATTGTTGTTCCCGTTCCCTTCTTACAGCGAAAACATCTGTCTGATACTGTTGGGTCCCATTTATTTAACTTTTGGGGTGTGATGTATAGCCTGTGTAACCAATTATATTGTATCATGCGTAACCTCGTGTTTATTGTATTTCTCATAGTTCCGGAGCATAGCTTTTCCCATGTTTCATTCTTTATCTTTATGTTTAGATCTTGTTCCCATTTTTGTTTAGGTTTACAGCTTGTTTCATGTTTCATTCTTTATCTTTATGTTTAGATCTTGTTCCCATTTTTGTTTAGATTTACAGCTTGTTTCCTCATTTTCCTTCTCTTGCAGTTTGATGAACATATTTGTTATAAATTTTTCAATTATCATTGTGTCTGTAATCACATGTTCAAAATTGCTTCCATCTGGTAACCTCAGACTGTTTCCCAATTTGTCCTTCAAGTAGGTTTTCAGTTGGTGGTATGCAAACATTGTATCGTGAGTTATACTATATTTGTCCTTCATTTGTTCAAAAGATAATAATTTATTTCCCGAAAAACAATTTTCTATTCTTTTGATCCCTTTTCTCTCCCATTCTCTAAAGGAAAGGTTATCTATTGTCAAAGGGATTAGTTGATTTTGTGTCAATATTAATTTTGGTAGTTGATAATTTCTTTTATTCCTTTCTATGTGAATCTTCTTCCAAATGTTGAGCAGATGGTGCAATACTGGTGAATTCCTATGTTGCACCAACTTTTCATCCTACTTATATAGTACATGTTCAGGTACTCTCTCCCCTATTTTATCTGGTTTTCCCTTGTTTGATAAAAATCTGATAGGTATCTTAATTGTGCTGCTCTATAATAATTCTTAAAGTTTGGTAGCTGTAAGCCCCCTTGTTTGTACCATTCTGTTAATTTATCTAGTGCTATCCTCAGTTTCCCCCCTTTCCATAAGAATTTCCTTATTATTTTCTTTAGCTCCTTGAAGAATTTCTCTGTTAGGTAAATTGGTAATGATTGAAATAGGTATTATATCCTTGGGAAGATATTCATTTTAATACAATTTACCCTTCCTATCAGTGTTAGTGGTAAGTCTTTCCAATGTTCTAAGTCGTTTTGTAATTTCTTCATTGATGGCTGATAATTTAGTTTATATAGATGGCCGAGATTATTATTTAGTTGCATACCTAGGTATCGAATTGCTTGTGTTTGCCATCTAAATGGTGATTCTTTCTTAAACTTTGTGAAATCCGCATTATTCATTGGCATTGCTTCACTTTTATTTGTGTTGATCTTGTACCCCGATACTTCTCCATATTCCTTCAATTTCTTATGTAATTCTTTTATTGATATTTCTGGTTCTGTTAAATATACTATGAAGTCATCTGCAAAGAGACTGATTTTATATTCCTTCTCTTTTATTTTTATCCCTCTTATTTTATATTCTGTTCTTATCAGTTCTGCTAGTGGTTCTATAGCTAACACTAACAGTGAAGGAGATAGTGGACATCCCTGCCTTGTTGATCTGCTTAATTTAAATTGGTTTGATATATATCCATTTACTGCCACCTTCGCCAATGGTCCCTTATATAATGCTTTAATCCAATTAATATATTTCTCTGGGAGGTTGAATTTCTGTAGTACTTTGAATAAATTATTCTATTCTATTCTGTCAAAGGCTTTCTCTGCGTCTAAAGCAATGCCCACTGTTGGTGTCTTGTTTCCTTGTACTGGATGGATTAAGTTAATGAACTTACAGATATTGTCCGTTGTTCGTCTTTTTTTAATAAATCCAGTTTGATCTAGTTTAATATTTTTGGTACACAATCATCCAACTGTTTGCTGATAGTTTAGCTATTATCTTATAATCTGTGTTAAGTAGAGATATTGGTCTATATGATGCTGGTGTTAGTGGATCCTTCCCCGTCTTTGGTATTACTGTAATTATTGCTGTTTTGCATGAATTTGGCATGTTTTATATTTTTTCAGTCTGGTTCATAACTTCCAGGAGAGGAGGAATTAATAAGTCTTTAAATGTTTTATAGAATTCTATTGGGAGTCCCGGTGTTTTATTGTTCGGTAGTTTTTTTAATATCTCCACTATTTCTTCTATTTCAAATGGTTTTATTTTGCTCTTCTGTTTGCAATTTTGGTAGTTCAATTTTAGTTAGAAATTCATCTATTTTGTCTTCTTTCCCTTCATTTTCAGTTTGATATAGTTGCTCGTAGAATTCCCTGAAGTTTTCATTGATCTCCGTTGGGTTATATGTAATTTGTTTGTCCTTTTTCCTTGATGCCAATACCGTTCTTTTAGTTTGTTCTGTCTTAAGCTGCCACGCTAGTATTTTGTGCGTTTTTTCTCCTAGCTCATAATACTTCTGTTTTGTCTTCATTATGTTCTTTTCCACCTTATATGTTTGTAGTGTTTCATATTTTATTTTTTTGTCTGCCAATTCTCTTCTTTTTGTTATATCTTCCCTTGTTGCTAGTTCTTTTTCTGTACTTGCTATTTCCCTTTCCAACTGTTCTATTTCCCGATTGTAGTCCTTCTTCATCTTAGTTACATAACTTATTATCTGCCCTCTGATGAACGCTTTCATTGCATCCCATAGTATAAACTTATCTTTCACTGATTCCGTATTTATTTCAAAGTACATTTTAATTTGTCGCTCAATGAATTCTCTAACATCCTGTCTTTCAAGTAGCATAGAGTTTAATCTCCATCTATACATTCTCGGTGGGATGTCCTCCAGCTCTATTGCCAATAACAGGGGTGAGTGATCAGATGACAATCTAGCTTTATATTCCATTTTCCTAACTCTTCCTTGAATGTGGGCTGATAAAAGGAACAGGTCAATCCTTGAGTATGTTTTATGTCTTCCCGAACAATATGAATATTCCTTTTCCTTTGGGGGTTATTTCCTCCATATATCCAAAAGTTGCATTTCCTGCATCGATTTAATCATAAATTTGGTTACTTTGTTCTTTCTGTTAGTCTTTTTTCCAGTTTTATCCATCTTTGAGTCCAAATTAAAGTTAAAATCCCCTCCTATTAGTATATTCCCCTGCGTATCTGTGATCTTCAAAAAGATATCTTCCATAAATTTTTGATCTTCTTCATTAGGTGCATATATATTGAACAAATTCCAAAATTCTGAATATATCTGACACTTTATCATTACATACCTCCCTGCTGGATCTATTATTTCCTCCTCTATTTTGATTGGTACATTTTTATTGATTAATATAGCTACTCCTCTGGCTTTTGAATTATATGATGCTGCCATTACATGCCCTATCCAATCCCTCTTTAATTTCTTGTGTTCCACTTCAGTTAGATGTGTTTCTTGCACGAATGCAATATCAATTTTTTCTTTCTTCAGTAAATTTAACAGCTTCTTCCTTTTGAATTGGTTATGTATTCCATTAATATTTAAAGTCATATAGTTCAACATGGCCATTTCATACTTTGTTTACCTTTCCTTTCCATTTCCTCATCACCACCTTCCCTTCTTATCCATTTCTGGTTTTTGTTTTGAACACACTGTAAGACGACACTTCTAAAACATAAAATATTTCCATTATTCCCACATCTAAAATTCCCTTAACCCCAATAGTCACTCCCCTCTCTGAGTTGCCATTTGTCCTTTGTTGGGCAACCACATCTCCCCTCTCCATTTGGATTGCAAACGCGCTCGCAAGCGTCAACTGATTTCGCAGTGACTGTTGTTCTTCCCCACCCAGCCCTACCCAGAAAAGATTTTAATCTTCACATATAACAAAGTTCACTCTCTTAATTCCTCCCTTACTTCCTTTCTTCCCTTTCTTTCCCTTCTTAGTTCTTACTTATACTTTATTCTTCTTCTTTAAATATAGTTTGTCATCATTCTTGTTCTTGTTACATCTCTTTATTTCTCTGTCTGTTTTGTAGGCGTTCTGCAAATTCTTGTGCTTTCTCCAGATCCGAGAACAGTTTGCTTTGCTGCCCTGGGATAATTATTTTAAGCACCGCTGGATATTTTAACATAAATTTATAACCATAGGGTCGATTTTGCTGCGTTAAACTCCTTCCTCTTCTTCAGGAGCTCAAAACTTATGTCTGGGTAGAAAGATTTTTTTGACCTTTGTAATCCAGTGGTTTTTTGTCTTCTCTTATTTTTTTCATTGCCTTCTCCAATATATTTTCTCTTCTCGTATATCTCAGGAATTTTACTAGAATGGATCTTGGTTTTTGTTGTGTCTGTGGTTTAGGGGATAATGTTCTGTGTGCCCTTTCTATTTCCATTCCTTTCTGTAATTCTGGCATTCCTAGGACCCTGGGGATCCATTCTTTTATAAATTCTTTCATATCTTTGCCTTCTTCATCTTCCTTAAGGCCCACTATCTTTCTATTGTTTCTTCTATTATAGTTTTCCATTATATCTATCTTCTGAGCTAACAGTTCCTGTGTTTCTTTAACTTTTTAATCAGATTCTTCCAATTTCTTTTTTAAGTCATCTACCTCCATTTCTATGGCTGTTTCTCGTTCTTCCACCTTGTCTACTCTTTTCCCTATTTCTGTCATGACCATCTCTAATCTATTCACTTTTTCTTCTGTACCTTTTATTCTTCTTTTTATTTCACTGAATTCTTGTGTCAGCCATTCTTTTAATGCTTCCATATATTCTTGAATTTTTTTTTTATCCATGAATTGTCCCTTCACTTCATCTTCCATTTCTCTGTGTAGAGTTTGATGTTCTCCCTCCTCTTCTTCTGAGTCCACTCCAGGATCTGTGTCCTTAATCTCTGTCTCTTCTGACTTTCTTGTTGGGTTGTTTATCTCAGTTTGTTGGGTATTTTTGTTTTTATTAATGGTGTCTTGGTGTTGGTCGTCTTACTCTGGGTTGGTCATCTGTTGTTTCTCTGATTTCCTTTTTTCACTCTCTTCCTTCTTGTTTCCGTTATTTTCTGTGTTTTGCTGTTGGGAGCCTTACTGTTGGGTCATTCTTGTCTGTTCAAGCTGTGGAGATCCACTCCTCAGCTGCTCCCCCTCCCATCGGTGTTATTTTTGTTGTGTGCATCACGCATGTGCGAGGATTCGCGCATGCGCGGTTGCGCACTTCTGTTTGGCTCCGTGAGCCATCTTTGTAGTCCTGTGCTCGGGGTTTCCACTGACCTCAGGGAGCGGGTTTCTCTCTCCACGGCAGGCCTCTTCGTACAAGTAAGGCCTTCACCTTTCTCTTCCAACGTCTTTCCTTCTTCTTTTCTTCCCATTGTTTTTGGTTTTTATTTCTTTATGTCCAATTTTCTCCACACCTTTATTTTTAATTTGTTGTGGTTTCTGTGTCTGTGGCTTTGTTTTTTTCTTTACTTCTTTTTTTCTTTTCTGGAGAGGGCTGGCATTTCCTTACCGGTCACTACTCCATCATGTGACTCCCTCCTCCCCTTACTTTCACTCTTAATGTACATAGAAACCCTTTGGGTTTATCTTCACATTATCTGCCAAAGTAACCTCATGTCTTCTTTTTGCCTTCCTGGTTTCCTTCTTGAGTATTTTCTTAAATTATCTATACTCTTCTAATACCTCATTTGCTCCATGTTGCCTATACTTGCTATACATCTCTCTCTTCTTAATCGGATCACCAATATCCCTTGAAAACCAGAGTTCCCTATGCCTGTTAATTTTGCCTTTAATCCTGACAGGAAATTGCAAGCTCTACACTCTCAAAATTTCACCTTTAAAGGCCTTCCACTTACTGAACACATCCTTGCGAGAAAACAAGTTATCCCAATCCACTCTTCCCAGATTCTTTGTCATTTTCACAAAATTGGCCTTTCTCCAATTTAGAATCTCAACTCGATGACCAGATCTATCCTTTTTCTATAATTCACTTCAACTAATGACCTTATGGTCACTAGACCCAACATGTTCGCCTACACATACTTCTGTCCCCTGACCTGTCTCATTCCCTAATAGGAGATCAAATGTTGCATCCTCTCTAGTTGGTACCTCCAATTCTCTCTGACTATTGGGGCGGTCTGTAATACAACTCTATCAGTGTAGTCACTCCTCTCCCATTCCTCAGCTCCACCAATATGGCCTCTGTACTCAAGTCCTCTGGGCTGTCCTCTCTAAGTACAGCTGTAATATTTTCCCTGACAGGCAATGCCACTCCTTCCCCTTTCATTACCCCTTCCCCCCAATCATGTCTGAAACAATGGAACCCGTGGTGGTATGAGGTAATATCACTGATACCTGTGGTGGTATCATTGTAATAATTGCATGTATGGTCCTTCCCTCTAATCCCTCCCAGGAGATACCCTAATAAAGGTTTCAACCCTGCTCAGATCACTTCCTGCACGGATCCAGGCCAGATGCTCTCTGAGCCCGAGCTAATGTCTAAGCTAATAAAAGCCTTTTGACTCTGATCTACTGCCTTGTGGAGTCACTTGATTGCCCATCAGAACCCCATACCATTGAGCTGCCAGTCCTGCCCCTGCTGCAACCAAGTCTCACTAATAGCAATAATGTCGTAATCCCATGTACTAATCCACACCCTAAACTCATCTACCTTTCTGACTATACTCCTTGCATTGAAATAAATAGACCCAAGAATATTTCTATCATGTACAAACCTTTGATTTCTGTCAAGACACGCAGTCCTTGCTTGACATTTCTCCTTCTCCACCTCACTATCTGCTCTAATACTCTGGTTCCCATCGCCCTCCCAATCTAGTTTAAACCCATCCCCCCAGGAGCAGCACTACCCAACCTACCTGCAAGGATGTAGTCCCACTCCAGTTCAGGTGCAAACCATCCAGTTGGAACAGGTCCCACCTTCCCTGGACAGAGTCCAATTGTCCAGAAACATGAAGCCCTCCCTCTCGCACCATCTCCATAGCCAGGTATTTATCTGCATTAACTTCCTATTTCTAGCCTCACTGGAACATGGCACAGGTCGCACTCCTGAAATAACAACTCTGGAGATCCTGTCCTTCAACTTTGCACCATCAATGACTCCAATAGACTGAAGCTGAGCAAAATTATAGGCTTTTATTCGCTATAGAACAAAGTTACGTCCTTGGGGAGGGGGCTATGGAACAGTCATCTTTATTTAGGAGTCTGTGGGAGGAACCACAGGTACAGTCGGCCAATGGGTGTGCCCAAACAGGTAAATATATACCTACAGTAGTTTAACACATTCACCCCTTGTTTTTAAAAAGAGTCCAGTGGGGTGAAGTGTTGATAATACAGTTACAGATTAAGTCTTTCAGGTGGTCTGGTTTTTCGCTGCAACCGTCATAATACCGGCTGTGATTCCAGTGCAGTGGTGGGGTCGTGGGCAGTCTGGGGCTCCTCTGTGCAGTCATCGGTGTTGGGCTGATGGGTTCTCTGTTGGGGGTGAGGTAGTGTGCATCGTGGGTGGCTAGGGGTGAGGGGGCTATGGGGTGATCAGTGGTGATCTCCAGAAACCCTGAGGGCACTAGATCTCTAACAGAGACCGTGTCCTCCTACTCATCAGGGTACTCCACGTAGGCATACTGGGGGTTGGTGCGGAGGAGGTGGACCCTTTCAACCAGAGGGTTGGAATTGTGGCTGCTCACATGCTTCTGGAGCAGGACCAGCCTGGGGATATCAGCCACACTGGCAGAGTGGCCTCTGTCACAGATTTCCTGGGGAAAGAAAACATATGTTCATGCGGTGTGGCATTCGTGGCAGTACATAGGAGAGACCAGATGGAGTGGAGACCTCTGGGGGGACCTCTTGCCTGCAGGAGATTGGAAGGCCTTCCAGACTGTGGCGTTCTCCCTTTCCACCTTCCTGTTCCCCCAGGGATTGTAGCTGGTGGTCCTGCTCATGGCAATGCCTCTGGCCAGAAGGTACTGGTACAGCTTGTCACTCATATGAAGACCTCCGGTTGCTATGAATATAGTTAAGGAAGCCGAATAGAGTGAATAGACCGTGCAGGGCCTTGATGGCTGTAGCAGCTGTCATGTCAGAGCAGGGGATGGTAGACAGATAATGGGAGGACTCATCAATAACATTGAGGAAGTACGCATTGTGGTCTGTGGAGGGCAAGGGTCCTTTGAAGTCAACACTCAAGCTTTCAAAGGGGCAAGTGGCCTGTGCTCCTTCTGGCCGGTAGCAGAGCGGTTTGCACTCCGCACAGACCTGGCATCTTTTGGTCATTGACCTAATCTCTTCAATGGAGGACTGCAGGTTGCAGGCTTTGACGAAGTGGAAGAACCTGGTAACTCCAGGGAGACAGAGGTCATTGTTAAGGGCTTGAAAGTGGTCAATCTGTGCACTGGCACAAGTTCCACAGGATAGGGCAGCAGGGGGCTCGTTGAGTTTTCCGGGCCGGTACAAGATATTGAAATTGTTGGTGGACATTGGAATTCTCCACCTCAATATCTTGTTGTTCTTGATTTTAACCCTGCTTCTGATTATTGAAAATGAACACAACTACACGTTGGTCAGTTAGCAAGGTAAATAGTTCACCGGCCAGGTAGTGTCTCCAGTGCCGCACTGCTTGGGCCTCTTTCTCAATGGAGAATTTTCGAATTTCTGGGTCCTGGAAGGTACAGAAAAAGAAAGCAACTTGTCTGTCAGCATGGTTAAGGGTAGCATCCAGAGTGAAGTCTGGCACATCTCTTTCCACAGCATGCATCGTAGCCTTGGCAATATCTGCCTTGATGTGGCTGAAGGCTGTACGGGCCTCTAGCATCAGAGGGAAAGAGGTGGATTTAACAAGGGGGCGGGTCTTGTCTACATAATTGCAGACCTACTGGCATAGTAAGAGAAGAAGCCAAGGAACCTTTTAAGGGGCTTAAGGCTGTGGCAGAGGGGAAGTTCTAGGAGTGGGCGCATGAGGTCAGGGTCTAGACCAATGACTCCATTCTCAATGACACAGCCAAGGATGGCAACGCAGGTTGTGAAAAATACGCACTTGGCCTTATTGTAGGTGAGATTGAGGAGCTTGGCGGTTGGAGGAAGTTTTAAAGGTTGGCATCATGATCCTGCAGGTCATGGCCACAGAGAGTGACATTGTTGAGATAATGGAACACAACCTACCATGCAAAGACTAATACTCCATTGGTGACACTGAAGGGGACCCACAGGAAGTGGCAGAGATGGCCATCCTCCTAAAACCCAGAATAATGGCGATCCTCTGGGCAGATAGAGAGCTGATGATATGCAGATTTTAGGTCGATGGTACACCAAGGGGCCCACTCAGGAATGTAGTACCTGTAATTTGTCAGTCTCTAACCACACGATGGCTGAAGATGCCTGCAGAAATGCTTCGAAACAGCGTAGCTGGTGTTCAAAGTTGGTAGGAGCCCAAGGATAGCCAGAGACATTCCCCCTCCCCAGTGGTTGTCTGGAAAGTTATTGGTATCCCACTAATGAGATCCAGCAATGAGGTGCATTGGTTGGAGAGTTGGATTGCATTAATGGGCTAAAAATGTATTGTACCCTTTCAGAATGGCAATATTCACAACCCCAGCAAACCTCTTGTCACTGCCTGTCAGCCAGGATAGTGCCCGCCTCCAACTCTCCTCAGGCAGTGTCTTCTAGATTCCAAACATCCATTGGTTGAAAATATTCTTCCTGAGATCCCTTCTAACCCAATCAATCCTTACCCGAACCCTATGCCCTTTAAAGTCAGACACCTCTGTGATGGGGAAAAGTTTTCTGTGACCAACCCTGTCTATAACTCCAAACCACATTAAATCAATTACAGAGTTCCATCAGCTGGAAAATAATCTCCCTGAATCTTTCTTGTCAAATGAAGGGTGTAGCTGGAATAAAACAGTGGGTCCCCCTGGGTGAACACTGTTGTCTTCTGCGTCTTCACAGTTAAAACAGTGTTAGAACTGTTTAAATAAAGAAATGACAATTTGAGCTGTGGTAAAATTAGTTACTTGTGACAGATTGCGGCTTTAACACAACCATCTTTTACAGTTGGTGAGCACTGTTAACATGACAATTCACCCATTCTCTGAACAATATCCCAACAATGATAAAAAGGTTTCTGAAGCTCAATATATGCTCTGTGTCATGGTATTGTAGGCTTATTTTACCTCTCAAAGTACTGGAGAGGTAAGAACAAAGTCCTTCAATCCACTAACAGGATAGGTGAACTAAACTCAATATCCTGACCCAGACCAACATCCCCATGCCTGAGGCTTTAACTACAGTCATTCACTCACTGGGACAGATCGAGTCAATCACATCCCTGATACTGGACTTCTGAAATACTTTTAGAGTCCTGTCATCTGGCCTTGAAAAGGTAGAGGTCAACGCGCCATTTTTGAGAGCTGTCATCTGATCTGACATTTCAATTCCACCCCGCATTCCCACATCATCATGTGTGTCCATGGCCTCCTGCTCTGCCAGTATGAGTCCTCATGAAAATTGGAGGAGTCTCATATTCCGTCTCATCCCCCTCCAGTCAGACAATGTCAATATCTTCCTCCAATTTCCGATAACTCCCTCTCTTCATTCTGTTCCCCTCATCCCTCTGACTCCTGTCCTATCTGAGATCATCTATCTCAGCCCTCGGCCCTCTCCCCCCACCCATCACACCTCAGCTCATTCCTTATCTTCCCTACCCACCTGTATGAACCTATCACCTGCTAGCCATGCTCCTCCCCCTTCCCTTCCTACCTTCTAACTGGGGCATCCGCCTGATTTTCGACACAACTGAAGGAGAGCTCAGGCCTGAATCATCGACTGCTCTATTGCATTTAAACACACAGCACAGAAACAGGCCCTTCCAGCCCATGGGCCTGTACCCTCCAAATACACCAATTAACCTACAAGCCCTGTACATTTTTGAAAGGTAGGAGGAAACTGGTGCTCCCAGAGGAAACCCACGCAGACACGGGGAAAAGGTACAAACTCTTTACAGACAGTGCCGGATTCGAACCCACGTTGGTTCCTCTGTAATAGCGTCCCGATAACCATGCCACTCTCTGTAACTGCAGCCTGACCTGCTGGTTCATTCAGCACTCTATTCCAAGGTTCATCACAGTGAGAGATAATCAGGAAATTGTTCTCAATGCCTCCCTATGTAATGGTATGGATTGTATATACTAATTGGCCAGTAAAGGCTCGGGCTGGCCTGCCCCCTGATGACACTCTCACCTGGACCCCTCCCCTGGGACCCAGGCCATAAAGGTCAGGCCACCTCTCCCTTCCCTGCACTTCCCTAGTTTGGATCCAGGGCAGGTCAAGTCTTACGTACAATAAAGCCTATCATTCCCCTCAGTCTCTGCCTTTGAGATTATTGGGGAAACTGGTAGTGCCCAACAGCCTAAAACATGGTGACACTTCAACCACACATGTGAGTCCCCATCCCACGTCCCCCAACAAATGGACAAGGAGTGTTACAGGAAAGTCATTGAGCATCTCTGGTTTCTTCACTGGGAGCACTCCAAAACCTCGTGTTGTCAGTGGATGGACTGTATCTCCTCCAAAACGATGACCATACAACCTTTCAAATGCTACTAAAAACACATTGCTAGAGAAATTCAACAGGTCACACAATATACCGGGCGTGAGTCCTTTGATTGCAATTGCCAGCTGTGCGCAAGGTGGGTACGTCACCTCGAGTCACCAACCCCCCCAGCTTCCTGTGTGTTCTTCAGCCTCAGAGCCCCTCACTGGTCCACCGCCAAGGTAACCATCCCGTGGGTCGTCTCCTGTTCCTCCCTCTCCAACAGGGGAGGGGTGGTCTCCCCATCTTCTGGTGTCCTGCACCAGTCCACCACTGCCCCAGAGTCTGCAAACCTTCATGACCGCTGCCGATCATAGGAGCTGCCATCATGGGCACAGACACCGTGGTCACAGGATTTTAAAGTAAACTAATGTCATCTCCTTTAACAGGACATTTAAAGTCTGCAAGAGCTGACAGCGGTTGGACGGGGCAGTTGGATCGCTCAGGTGGAGAAATATTCTCAGGTGCTGAGAAATCTATCCCTTCTCTCCGCAGGTTTGTACCAGCAGCAGCTCCAGCATTGCCATCATTTTCTTTGTTTAAGGCTTTGGTGAGGCTAAGTTTGGAGTATTGTGTGCAGTTCTGGTCTCCATATTATAGGAAGGGTATACATAAGGTAGAGAGGGTGCAAAGAAGATTTACAAAAATGTTGCTTGGATTGCAATATCTTGAATACAGAGAAAGATTGAGTAGACTAGGTCATTATTCATTGGAGTGTAGAAGGTTGAGAGGAGATTTGATATAGGTATTTAAAATTATGTAGGGAATAGATAGAGTAGATGTGAATAGGCTCTTTCCCCTGAGGGTAGGGGAGATTGGAACAAGGGGTCATAAGTTAAAGGTTAGAGGGAAAAACTCTAGGAGTAATATAAGAGGATGCTTCTTCACTCAGAGAGTGGTGGCTGAGTGGGATGATCTACTGGAAGATATAGTTGTGTCAGGATCAATACTGTCATTTAAGTGGAGGTTAGATGAGTATATGGATGTGAGGAGGCTGGAGGGTTATGTGCAAAGGAGTGGGTAGGTGGAACTAGTGGAGTTTCACGTAAATCGGTGCGGACTAGAAGGGCCAATATGGCCTGTTTCCATACTGTAAATTGTTATATGTTTATATACCAAAGACACATAACCAATGTTTGGGCTTGTGCAAATTGTAACCAGGCTCCTGAATAAAACAGTGAGGTGGGGTCTGAGGGGCAGGGAGAGGAGGACAGGCCCACAGGCAAGAGGTAATAGATGGATGAGGGAGGGAGGACACAAGGGTTCAGGGGGAAGAGCCCAGAGGTGATGGGACAGAAGGTGTGAGAGGTGGGGAGACAAGAAGGGGGGATGAAAAGTTAGTGGGTGAGAAAAAAAGCAAGAAGCACAGAATAAGTAAAGAAGAGATGGAAACAATGGGGATGGGGTTTACCCAATATTAGAAAAATCAATGTTCATGCCGTGAGATTTAAGGCTGTCCAAAAGGAATGTGATATGTTTTTTCTCAAGTTTACATTTGGACTCCCCCTGGCAATGGCTGAGGCCAAGAACAGATATAATGGAGGAATAATTAAAATATCTGCAGTCACTGTGATGGAAGCTAAAACATAATGGTGGAAAAACTCAGAAAGTCAGTGTTCTTTGTATAGTGAAGATAACCATCGTTTCAGGCTTGAGGCCTTCATTGAGGTAAGAGCTAAATGTAGGCAGGCGCCCAAACAAAAAGGTGGGGGAAGGGGAGGGGGAGGAGCATGGGCCCACAGGCAAGAAGTGATAGCTTGATAAGGGAGGAATGGTTGGGGCAGTTGAAATGGATGGTTACAGGAAGTTTAATCTTAGACCCAGAAACAGAGCTTGGGTGTTCAGCAAAATGGTCACCCAATCTACATTTGATCTGACTGATGTAGCAGAGACCAGGTTGGACGAGGTGCATGTAAAGTTTTGCCTCACTTAGGTCTATTTGTGCCCCTAGATGATAGTGAGGGAGGAGATGTAGAGACAAGTTCTTCACTTTCTGCATGTACAGCAGGAAGTGCCTGAAGGGGTGGAACTGAACTGGAAGGAAGGGGGAATTAAGGTAGTGAGTGTAACAGTGGACTGTGCTGTGTTTGTAAGGTTTTAAAAAGTAATGAAAAACTTTATGTGAATCGAGCTGTTTTATCCAAAGCTTGTCCTTGACCCGGATGGACTGCCTCAGAACAAGTCCTGCCAGCTTGCAGAATTTGCCAGAAACGAGGCTGGGTAAATTTGCTGAGTTGCCTCCTGCTGCGTGCACTGATATCGGCACCCTCTTGTGTCCACTTTGAGCTGAATCTGAAAGCACACCAGAAATGGCAGAGGCTGGAATCTGGAGCAAAGCGCGTTCTACTGGAGGAGCTCAGTGAATTGAACAGCAAGTTCAATTTTATTATCATCTGACTGTAAATGAACAATCTGATGAAGCAGCGTTTCTCCAGACCAAGGTGCACATACATACACACTGAATACACTGTACATCATAATCTCACACATACATACAAATATGTATAAATATTTTGGAATAATTTACTTGTTTCTTTTATAAGAGACCTAAACTTCCATGATACCATTCATCAATCTCACACCCTGTGGAAAGAAGCTATTCCTCAGCCTGGAATCCTGATTTTGCTGCTCCTGTACCTCCTTCCCGATGGTAGTATATCAAAGATACTGTGATAAGTGGCAGGAATCCTCAATAATTCTTTGAGATCTATTTAAGTAGAACTCTCAATGAATGTCTTCAATAGAGGAAAGAGAGACACCAGTGATCTTCTTGGTCATTTTGATGTACCTCTGTATTGATTTCCGGTCTGATGCTTTGCAGCTACCATACTACAAAATGAGGCAGCCAGATGGAATACCCTCAATTGTGCTCCTGTCCAAATGTTATCAAGATGGGGTCCAATAGCCTTGCCTTCCTCAACCTCCTATAGAAGTGTAGGTGCTACTGTGTTCTTCTGACCAATGAGCATCGGTGAGAGAAAAACAATGGTCGACGTTTCAGGCCAGAACCCAGTCTTTTGAGGTAGTAGAGTTAGGGCGATGCTATTGCTATTACAGTCCCAGTGACCTGGGTTCAAATCTATCGCTGTCTGTAAGGAGTTCTCCAGTGTCCATGTAGTTTTCCTCCAGGTGCTCCAGTTTCCTCCCACATTCCAAAGACAGAGGATCACTGCAGACTCCCTCCCTTTCATCAACGTGATCTACCAGGATCATTGCCTGAAGAGGGCATACAAAATTGTTGAGTTGCCACCATCAGAAGAGGCCCAGGAGTATCAGAGCCAGAACCACCAGGCTGAGAAACAGCTTCTTCCCACAGAGAGGGAGATTACTTAACTGCTCATGCAAACCCTCTGAGACTCCATTAATATGAAACAATTAGTTATTCATTTTATATATGTACTGCATATGTTTTGTTTGTATGTGTGTGTTATGTCTAGTTGTCTGTTTGAATGCTTTTTGCACCGAGGACCAGAGAACACTCTTTTGCCGGGTTGTACTTGTACACTTGGATGATAATAAACTTGAACTTCCAGCTGGGTAACATGCGCCCTCTGCTGGTCAGAGATATTACTGCAGGTTTGCGACTTCTAGGGACAGACAGGCTTGTCTTATCGGTTACAGACCCCTTCCCTCCACCCCTTCCCCCCCCAACCTCCCCCCAAGAACCATAAAGCTGCAGGAAGCTGAACTTCTATATTCAATGATTCACAAGCATCGCAGCAGGAGTTGCAGATGTTGGTGAGAAAGAAATGATACAGATCATGGTCCAATAAATAATGCTGTACATAAATATTTGATCAGCTGGTGATGGAGAATGTTTGTAGTGCAGAAGATGTTTATGTTGTACACTTCTTTTGATCATCTGGATAATACAGAGGAACATCTCCATTTTCATGGCAGAGATGACTTAACTTGATGAGGGAAATCTACCCAGCTGATTTTCCACTCCCATTTAATACCATTCCCCCTGCTCACAATTTGGTACTGAATTTAGCTCAATTTCACCGTTCTGTGTGTTTGTGACAAATCGACAGATTAATAGCCACATACACGATAGTATCACAGAGTTCAACAAAACACAGGAAGAGCCCATTGCCTAACTTGTCCAATCTAATCCCATTTGTCTGCATTCGGCCCATATCCCTCCAAACATTTATTTTTTTATGTACCAGTCCTTTAAATGCTATGTTTGTCCCCGTCTCTCCCACTTCCTCCGGCAACTCATTCCCTACCTTCCTAAATCCTCGGTGGTGAAGAAAGTACCCCTCAGGTCCCTTTCGTATCTTTCCACTCTCACCTTAAATTTACGGCTTCTAGTTTGAGATTCCCTGAACCCAGGAAAAAGATTGTGGCCATGCACAATATTGATGTCTCTTCTGATTTTATAAACCTGTATAATGGTTGACCATATATAATCTCAGCCTATCCAGCCTCTCCATAATGTCAAACCTTCTAGTCCCAGAATATAATTGTGAATCTCTTCTGCTCCCCTACCATGTTAATGATTTCACTGCAATAGCTCGATGACTCGAGCTGTGCACATTACTCTAATTGTGGTCTCACCAGCGTCTTGCAAGTTTGTTACATTTTTTAAAAAATTTAGACATACACCACTGTAACAGACCAGTTCAGCCCCACGAGTCCCTGCTGCCCAATTTACACCCCATTAACCTACACCCCCCCCCCCCCCAGTACCTTTTGAAGGGAGGGAGGAAACCAGAGCCTCTGGGGAAAACCCATGCAGACACGGGGAGATTCGAAACCAGGTCCTGTCCCAATCCCTGGCACTGTAAGGGCGTTAACCGCTACACCTACCTTGCTGCCCTGACATGTCACTTTCATGGAAATTATGTACCTGTAACCCCAAGGCTCTCTGTTTTACAACAGGATGCTACAAGGAATACAAGTTCTGCCTTGGTTAAACCTACTGAAGAAGAAAAACCTTGCATTTGTCCAAGTTAAATTCCACATTCCATTCCTTGGCCCACTTTTTCAGTTCATCTAGATAAGTGACTTTCAAACTTTTTCTTTTCACTCACATACCACTTTAAGTAATCCTTATGCCAGAGAGGTGGCCATGCAAAGGACCTAGACAGACATGTCTTGATTGAGCTTTCCATGTAGTTATTTATATAGCACATTTAAAACAACTCACATTGACCAAAGTGCTATACAGATCATAACTTACATCTCAATTTAAGCAGCTATTGAAAGTGCAGTGTAAAACGGGCCCCGGAGGTTTAGAATTGTACATACAACATGGTAACAGTAAACAATCACTTCCAAACACTTGCAAGTAAAGAGTTCAGCCTGGATTTAAAGGAGTTAAAGGAAGGGGCTGATTTGATGCACAGAGGAATATTGTTCCACAGTATGGATGCCGCTATCGTGAAGGCGCGATCTCCCCTGAGTTTGCGATTTGGATGTGGAACAACCAAGCACCCTAAATTTGCCGAACTGAGGGATCTTGAAGTGGAGTAGGGGATTAGGAGACTGATGATGTAGGAGGGGGCTAGTCTATAGATGGCATTGTAAACAAACTGGAGAACTTTAAAATCTATCCTGAGCCATACTGGCAACCAGTGAATGGAGGCGAGATAGGGGTGATATGGTCCCTCTTCTTGGCTCCTGTCAGGAGCCTGGCTGCAACATTCTGAACCAGTTGCAGACAGGATATTGATGACTGACTAATTCCTGTGTAAAGGGAGTTAGAGTAGTCTAAACAGGAGAAAATAAGTGTGTGGATAACATTTAAGGTCTTTCAGTGACAGGAATGGAATAGTAAAAAAAGACTGTTAAAACCTTAAAATTAACTAAAAAATAGATAAAATAACTACTAAAGAACCAAGGCAGCCGAGAACAAAAAATGAAGAAGTTTCGACACAGCCAGGAACATCGAACGAAAGCATGAAAGGGAGCAGTGCAAAAGTAGTCTCGGGACTGGCGAACCCTGGCAGAGCTAGGGAGTCAGGACAAGAACTAAATATTATCCTGGAGAAGATGGAAAACTTGAGCAACTGATTTGTTGCCATCAAAAATGTAATGAGAGACATGACTGAAATTAAAGAAATCTTTGAAGATTTAATGGTAAGAATGTCCCAAACAGAGGTATACTTGGTAAAAACACAAGCAAAAAGCTTTGGAGAAAGATACGAAACAGTGGGAGTCGAACAGATGAAGTCTGCTGGACAAGATCAACCACTTGAAGAATTTTAGCAGATGAAATAACATTCAAATTATTGGATTGAAAGAAAGAATCGAGGGAAGAGATCTGGTGAACTTACTTGAATCATGGATACTGCGAGTGTTGGGAGAAGACAAATTCAGAGAAAATTTGCATATTGAAATGGCTCACCGGATCCTCGGACCCAAGAGGGCGACCATGACCAGTCCTGGTGAGACTTTTGTGCTACTGGGAGCAGCATATACTCTAAGCAAAATAATAGTCCACCCAAGATTCACCATGAAAAAATGTTATTCCTTTTTCAAGATTTTAGTCCTACTTTGATTAAGCAAAGGAAGGAGTTTGATGATGTTGTTATGAGCCCAGAGGACCACAAAACCCAGCAGTAGCAGATATTCACCAAGACATATGGTTATTTAAACAAAAGTTGTTTTTTAATTATCTTTAAACATGAAAACAGAATCAATTTTTAATTTATTACTATTAACTTAACCTGACTTAACCCCCTTGTAATTCTAAGCACATGTGTATGTAACGTGTGAGTAAATTTAGAAAAGTTCTTTAATTCACAGTCCATTCTCACTTCTCACTCCTCCAAGTTCACTGGTTGCAGACAATTTTTATACTGTGCACAGAATTTAACATTTATAAAGTTTACCAGGCTTTGGTGCTTGAAAGGTAAATGGTTACTGCTCAGGAAGTTTCTTGTGATTTTTCAGAGAGAGATTTGTTGTTCGCTGGACACAAACTGATTCCTTCTAATCAGCCATGTCAGTGCCTTGCCGAAGAAACTTTCCTTATCAGGGTTTTCCAGATGACAATCTCTTTCTTTCAAGTGAAACATTAAGTAGCCAGTCCTCTCGTCTTGTATGAACCACAAGAGCTTTGACCAGGCTGAACTAACATCTCACAACCTGTCTTCAAAATGGGGTTTTTTCACAAGCTTGCCAGCTTGTCCTGTTCCAGTCCCAGCTGCTGCTGCTGAACTCTAGCACTGTAGAACTCAATTCTCTCTCTCTCTCTCTCTCTCTCTCTCTCTCTCTCAGAGAAAAGCCTGTTTGACTCCCTCTGCTTGCAAAACCATATGACCCTCTGAGAACAGCAATCTGCACTCAGACAGCCTGCGGCTCTGAACCTATTCCTCTAAGTTCTTCAACATGTTGCTTTCCAAAACAGCAATCCATTAGTGAAGTCCCTTGGGCACTCCCAAAAGCTTTTGCAAAAATACATTCAGAGCCGGCCCTGTCTGGCTTGAGCAGAGCTACAGTATTTTAAATGAGATCTGTTTTGAAGTGTTTGATGTGACCTACATTAAAAAACTCCTGCCACAATTTATCTCCTTTAAAACATACAAGATAAAATACTACATAACCTTCCACAATGTAAAAAAGACAACCACATTTCAAAAACTTGAAATATTCCATAGTATACCCTGTGACTCGGGGGGTCAAAAGGCAGAAGGTAATTGATATTTCAAGACTAAGAATGAGGTGGAAGAAGTCCTGCGAGGTTATGAAAAGGCTAAGGTTACCAAGAAGAAGATGGTGAAGAATGTTTACAATGGGACTAAGTAAAAGTTATATTTAAAAAAAAAACATCTTGCATTTATTGTTGAAAAGTACAACTTTATTGAAATGTTCACAGAGAGCCAGAAAAGAGAAAATTTGGGAAAAGTAGTAACAAGGTGGAGACTCTGTTCTAAGGGGGATAATGGCATCTGGAGAGGAGTAGCTCTAAAAGATGGTACTAAAGGGACAGGTTCTTCTTCCTCAAGAGATTCATGGGTTTTTTCACAGGTTTTCGGGGTTTCCTGTTTACATCACCATCAGGAGCAGGACATTGCATGTGTTTTTTTAAAGGGGAAAGAACACTGCATTATTTAGCGTGGAACAATATTTGTTTGATAAATCAATATGGATAGAACATTAAAATTTATATGGTTATAAATGGCCCAGTGAAGAGGAGGCACACCAAAAAAATTAAAGGCAGATTATAGGCTTCCTACAAGAAATTCATCTTACCAAATCGGAACATGCGAAATTAAAAAGAGGATGGGTGGGCAAGTAATATCATCTTCATTCAGCTCAAAAGCAAGAGGATTAGCAATTCTAATTAATAAAAATATACCAATAATAATAGAAGGGGCACTGCCTGACCAAGTCAGAAGATTTGTGATGGCGTATTTTAAAATTTACACATTATCATAGACATTTATGAACATCTATGCACTAAATTATGATGATGAAGCCTTTATGAAAGATATTTCTTTAAAAACAGCAGAGGGAAGAAAAATTATATTAGTTGGAGGAGATTTCAATTATAAATCAGCCAGAACAGTGTCAGGGCAAAAGCTGCAAAAACAAAACACTATCAATTATGAAGGATTTAAATTTGATTGTTATATGGAGGCAGCTTAACCAATTCTACTCAAGGGTACATGATTCACACACAAGGATTGATTTGTTCCTAATGTCTGCCCAGTTAAAATGTAGAGTGGTAAAAACAAAATATCTGGTGAGACTTATCAGATCATTCACCATTAACATTAACTATTGCAATAATAGAAAAATAAGAAAGTGTGTATGCCACACTGTTGAAAAGGAAGGACTTTTGTGAGTTTATTAAGAGACAGATAGAAATATTTTGTGAAACAAATCTTTCTACTGATAATAACTTTTTAATATGAGATACACTTAAAGCTTATCTAAGATGACAAATTATTTCCTATACAAAAAATATTGAGAGAGTATTCTACGGAACTAGAGCAGTGGTTCACAACTTTTTTCTTTCCACTCACATCCCACTTTAAGTATTCCCTAGGCCATAGGTGCTCTGTGATTAGTAAGGGATTGCTTAAGGAGGTATGTGAGTTGAAAGAAGAAGTTTGAAAACCACTGTTTTAATCGTACCTAATTGACTCATTATGTGCATGGTTTCATAACTCCAGAGGAAATGAGCCAATGACAATTTTTCCTCAAGTAAAATAGTTCAGTAACAATTGGGTCTAAAGCAGTGATTCTCAACCTTCCCTTCCTGCTCACATACCACCTGAAGTTATCCCTTACTCATCACAGAGTACCTATGGCATAGAGATTACTTCAGGTGGTTTGAAAACCACTGATCTAGATCCTTCTGTAGTCTTAAATAACATTCTTCACTGTTCACTATACCACCAATTTTGGTGGCATCGGCAAATGTACTAGCAATGCCAACTACATTGTCACCTAAGATGACAAATAACAGTGGAGCCAGAATCGATCCTTGCAGCACAGCACTGGTCACAGGCCTCCAATCTGAGTAAACAACCCTTCACTGCCCCTGTCTCTTAACCATTGTCTATTCTATATCCAATTGGCCAGTTTGCCCTGGATCCCATTCTTCCCACAGCAAGGTGACCAGAACCACATGTAATACTTCAATTCTGGTCTCACCAATGAGTTAATTAGTTGTAACATAGTGCAGAAAAATCGCTGATATCCAGAATTCAAGAAAATGGCAAAATATATGCTTGCCTATATAAATCAGTGCCTAGAATATAGGAGTTGGGAAGCAATGATGAAACTGTACAAGGCATTGGTGAGGCCAAATTTCGAGGACTGTGTGCAGTTCTGGTCACCTATTTATAGGAAGGATATTAACAAGATAGAGAGAGTGCAGAGAAGATTTACAAAAATGTTCCCTGGGTTTCAGCATCTGGAATACAAGGAAAGATTGAACAAATTAGGTCTTTATTCCTTGGAACGTAGAAGCCTGAGAGGAAATTTGATAGAGGTGTTTAAGATAATGAGAGGGTTAAATAGAGTTGATGTGGAAAGTCTTTTCCCATTGAGAGTAGGAGAGATGGATACAAGAGGTCATGGGTTGAGAGTTGATGGGCAAAGGTTTAGGAGTAACATGAGGGGGAACTTCTTTATTCAGAGAGTGGTTACTGCGTGGAATAGGCTTCTGGGAAAGGTGATGGAGGCAGGGTCAATTTTGTCATTTAAAAAAGAGTTGGATAAGTATATGGATGGGAGGGGGATGGACGGATATGGGCAGAGTGCTGGTAAGTGGGATTAGAGGAGGGTACTTGGATCAGTGCAGACTTGAAGGGCCAAATTGGCCTGTTTCCATGCTGTAATTGTTATATGGTTATATAAAGTAAGAATAAAGTAACAGGTAAAAAATATGAAAGTTTAAAATTGTAAATGTTCTCTGAAGAAACTCATAAACCTTAGGTGAAGATGGAAGTAAATATATACCCAGCGGAGGGCCTTGGTCGTGCTTTGCTTGTAGCAGCTGTTTGAATAAAGTGTGATACGGCAATGGCATCCCCCAGGATGAAGAGCTGGTTGATACTGCTCGCCTTTAGCGTGACTCTCTTTAAGGGTCTCCTTATTTGTGCTTAGTAAGAGTTTCCCTGGTCAGAGGCTTTATCTGTAAACTTGGGGAGGGGGGGGAGTTAATTATCTATAACGTCATTGTTTGTCTTTCGGGCTGCAAAAAGGAGGGGGAGAAACCTACGGATGCAGAGACGGTTAAATGTTTTCAAAGAATGTGACTGAAAATAAAGCAAAATGCTTTAATGCAAGTGAAGTTTGTTCAGTGTAGTATTTTTGTCTTTTAAAATGTTTATTCTTAATGAAGGTAAATTAGTAAAGCATTTTAAGAGCAAGTTTGAAGCAACAGAGGATACACCTAATCCAGAATCTTCCAATGCCCGTAGGTGCCAGGTACCAGGGGGTTTTACTGTATCTCAACTCTTTAATTCATTGCTCTGACTGATGAAACAAGGGTGCTAAATGTCTCTTCACTATCCTGTCCACCTGCGTTGCCTCTTTCAGGGAATGATGTATTTTTATCTCAGCGTCTGCCAGTTCTGCAACCCTCTTCAGGACCCTGCCATTTACTGCACAAGTCCCAGCCCAATTTAACTTCACAGAATGCAATACTTCACATTTATCCAAGTTAAAACGGTTAGCATAGCATTTAGTGCAACTCTCTTGCAGCAAACAACAACCCAGGTTCGAATCTGGCATTGTCTGAAAGGAGCTTGTACATTCTCACCATGACTGCGTGGGTTTCCTCAGGGAACTCCGGTTTCTTCCCACTGTTCAAGAAGAATGTACAGGTGTTGCAGGTTAATTCATGTATTTTGGGGCATAGGTTTGTGGGCTGAAAGGGCCAATTTTATAAATTTATGTCTAAATATAAAATTTTTAATTTTAAAAATTACATTTTGCTTGCTGTTCCTTGTACCAACTCTCCAGTCAAATCCAGGTCCTTTTGTAAACTTTTTCACTGTCCAATATATTGCCAATTTTGGTGCCAACTGCAGGCCTGCTAACTATGCCAATTGCACTCTTATCCAGAGTGAAACACGGAAGTCTGGAGACACAGTGAAAGAAGTAAAAACACAGTGCTGGAGGAACTCAGCAGGTCAAAGAGTGTACTTAATGTGGCAAAGAAACATAACCAACGTTTCAGGCTTGAGCCCTTCATCAAGATAAGAGCAAAATGTAGGTAGACACCTGAATAAAATGGTGGAGGGACAGGGAGAGGAGCACAATCCCACAGGCAGGAGGTAATGGGTGGATAAGGGAGGGCACAACATCAAACAAGGGGAAGGAGTGATGGCTCTGTGAATGGAGAAGGAAGGGGGTGGAAGGTGGAAGGTGGAGGAAAGGAGACAGAGGGATAGGAAACAGAGGCAGAATGGGGAGTGGTCTAGCAGAAGCCAGAGAAGTCAATGTAAATGCCATCCACTCATAGTGTGCCCAGATAGAATATTAGGTGTTGCTCTTCCAATTTACAGGTGGCCTTGCTTTGGCAGTGCCTGAGGGCACGGACAGACATGTCAGCATGGAATAGAAATGGTTGGCCAATGGGAGATCACTATCATTGATTCAGTAAGAGCGAAAGTGTTCAGCGAAGCAATCTCCCACTCTCTCCGATGTAGAGAAGGCCACAATGGAAGTGCCTGATGCAGATGACTCCCACAGATTCACACGTGAGGTGTTGCTTCACTTGGAAGGATTGTTTGGGGCCTCAAAGGGTCGTGAAGGAGGAGGTGTGGACACACGTGTGGCATTTTCTGCCAAGGGGGCAATTAGTGGAAAGGGAGTCACCGAGAGAGAAGTCCCTATGGAAGGTAGAGAGGGAAAGAGAGAGGAAGATGTGTCTGGTAGTGGGATCATGTTGTAGGTGACAGAAATTGCAGACAATAATATGTTGGATGCGGAGGTTGGTGGGATGGTAGGTGAGGACAAGGGGAATCCTGTTTTCGTTATGTTTAGGGTCAGAGAGGGTCATGGCAGATGGATGGGAAATGGCTGAGTTGATGTGGTAGAGGAGATCACCATTTTTTGAAGAAAGAGGATCTAGACTGGAAGACCTCACCCTGGGAGAATATTTGTATGGATGATAAAAAAAACAATAGGCCCAGCACTGATTCCTGTCATACACCACTGGACACAGGCATCCAACCTTCTCCCATCGGTCTCTGACTCCTAACACAGAGCCAATTTTGGATCCAAATGGTTGGTGTTCACTAATTTCTAATACTCTGTTGACAATTGCACAAGAGTCTTTGAGATACTGTACGTGCAGTGCTTTGGATGAGTCAGCATTGTAGACAGCACTCGTACAATAACAACACCAGAGGCTGCATATTTTCCACAGCCACAAACACATCCACCCATTTGATTAATAAAAAGGGAAATATCCTTAATGGTTTTGTGAAATCATCTCAATGGGTGGTTGTCCATCTTATAGATCAAGAGAATAAGACTACAGGAAAATTCTGATAACCTGCTGTCAAACAACATGGAAATCCTGATGCTTCCACATCTGGCTCACAAGGTGATGTTTGCAGTGAATCTTCCCTCTGACTGGAGCCCCAATTCCCCAGTTCCCCACTCACCAAGGTCTCAGTTACCAGTTCTCCCCCAACCAGGGTCCCAGTTCCTCACCCCACCCCCCCTCCACCCTCCTTTCCCCAGATCCTCAGTGCCCCAGTTGACTAGCTCACCACTCACCAGGGTCCTAGTTCCCAACTAACTGGGACGCCAGTTCCCCACTCACCGAAGCCCCAATTCCAGTTCCCCTCTCACAGAGCCCTATTTCCCCACTCCCCAGAGTCCCATTTTCCCTCTCCCCAGGGCCAGGGTCTCTTCTCAATTATGGGAGTTCTTATTCATGCACTCCTTTCCCACTCACTAGGGCCCCAGTTCCAGCACTCCCTGATCACTGGGATCCCTGTGCTCCCTTCCCATTCACTGTACTCTCTTTCCATTACCAAGGCCCTGGTTCCCTGGCTCTGTACTCACTCACAGGGGGCCCCGGTTTCCATGACCTCCTTAAGCCATATCACTCTTTCTGCTGACGTCATTGGCATAAATCTGGAGCACAAACTCTGGGTGCTCAGAATGTCCCCCAGCTGCTCAGAGACATCCTTGTCTGTGACACCCAGGAGACAGCTTACCATTCTGGACTCTCTCTCACAGCCACAAACATATCCAACTGCAGCCCCTGACCACAGAGTCCCCATTCACCACGAATCATTGAGATTCACTGTGCAGCGTGTTTAGCACAACACTGTTACAGAGCCAAGGACCCGGGTTTGAACCCGGCGCTGTCTGAAAGGAGTTTGTACATTCTCCCTGTGCTTGTGTGTTTCCTCCAGGTGATCCAGTTTCCTCCAAAATGTACCAGGATTGTAGGTTATTTAGTTGGCATGGGCTCGTGGTCCAGAAGGGCCTATTATCATGCAGTATGCCTAATTTTTAACATTTTTAATTTTTAAATTGTATATTCCCCGCTCAACAACAGTTTGCTGTGGTGACACAGATCTGGCTGCCACCATTGCCTTGACCTGAGAGGTCACCACCCAACAGTATCCAAGGTGGTATCCTTGATAGAAAGGGGAATTGCCACAAAGAACTCCTGCATAACGTGCCTTCCACACTTGGTGGTCACCCATCTATCTGAGTTGGATCCTGCAGTGTGATCATCTCCCTAAATCTATCACACTTTCAGCCTTCAGTGAATCCCCCTGTTGTCCTAACTGATCCATGCAGTCGGCGAGGAGCTGCATCTGAGCACACTTCCTACAGACGTCAAGATTATGAGAGGCATAGATAGGGCAGACTACCGGCACCTTTTTCCCAGGGCAACAACAGCAAAGCCTGGACAACATTTGCTTAAGCTGAGGGGAGGAAAGTTTAGGGGAGATGTCAAAGGTATTTTTTTACATAGAGAGTGATGGGTGCTTGGAATGCATTGCTAGGGTTGGTGGTGGAGGCTGGTACAAAGGGGACATTTAAAAGACTCTTAGGCACATGAATACAGGAAAATTAGTGTTATGGATGAGAGGTAGGGAATGTTCAGATGGTTGAGTCAATTTACATAGATCATTACAACCTGGTGGGTCGAAAGGCCTATTCTATTCAAGTAATGTTCTCTGTTCTATGTTGTTGTGGACACTTAACTTCAAAGGAGGTGCACATCACTCTACTGACTGCTCTTTCTACCTTTTAATGTTGGTATTAGGTTCGAAATAGAAAAAGGAAAAACCTTAAATTGTCATAGTTCTATCCTCTTGCCACAGCCACTCTTGTTGAAAGTCTTTGCAGTTCAATCTCAAGCACCGCACTTCAACAGTTTATGAGCCCCATTCTAATGTTGGGAATGCCACCAATGTACACTGCTTGTTGATCAAGTGCATTAGGTCCAAATCTCAGGCAGGGTGAACATTAAAAGTGATGGAGTGGATCTTGATTTAAAGCTAAGGGTGTTAATGGTTATGAGGATAAAGCAGGAGAATGGGGTTGAGAGGAAAAATATATCAGTCATGATTCAAATGGCACAGCAGACTTGATGGGCCAAATGGTCTAATTCTTCTCCTATGTCATATGATCTTTGTGGTGCGCTGTTAGCCAGAATCAGACACACACAAGGTAAAGACTGTACAGCAGGTTTTAATCCACAAAGACTTCCACAGAGTCAGGCTAGCTGTAGCTGCAGTAACTCTGAGTGAGACTTCGGGAGGCCAGCGCAGGCTTATATCCCAGAGGGTGATTGACACCTGACCGGGTGGGGCTTGATCCATTCAGGCCGACTGATTGACAGCGGGCCAGGTGTTGTCCTGACCCCTTACACACCCTCAGGTACAGAGGTTTTCCCCTGCAGTAGGCCGGCGGTACACTCCTGCAGGTACAGAGGTTGCCCCCTGAAGTAGGCCGGTGGTACACTCCTGCAGGTACAGAGGTTTCCCCCTGAAGTAGACCGGCGGTACACTCCTGCAGGTACAGAGGTTTCCCCCTGCAGTAGGCCGGTGGTACACTCCTGCAGGTACAGAGGTTTCCCCCTGAAGTCGACTGGCGGTACACTCCTGCAGGTACAGAGGTTGCCCCTGAAGTAGACCGGCGGTACACTCCTGCAGGTACAGAGGTTTCCCCCTGCAGTAGGCCGGTGGTACACTCCTGCAGGTACAGAGGTTGCCCCCTATAGTAGGCTGGTGGTGTACCACCACAGTCTTATGCTGTAAAGTCCCATTCGCATTTCAGATATGGTACGAGCTGCCTATTGTCAACACATGCTTACAGCAAGTAATCAAGGGCAAATACACAAGATTCACAAGACAAAGGAACAGAATCAGGCCACTAGGCCCATCGAGTCTATTGTGTAAATCTACACTAAGCTATTCTACACTAGTTCCAATTTCCAGCCTTTTTCCCATATCCCTTGGTGCCCTCACTAATGAGATACTTGTCTATTTCTTGTTTAAATACTCCTAGTGATCTGGCTTCCACTGCTGTACGTGGCAGTCAGTTCCACAGATCCGCTCTCATCCTTGCATTTACTTTTCTGAACAATTGTATTGCAAGATTATTAGCTCCTCAGTAGCAACGGTACAATGGGCCTCTTGCACCAGTCATTTTCCACGATTCTTTGGTGACCCCAAACGGATTATTAAGAGATGGTTAAATTCCTCAGCTGCTTAGGTTGTGATTGTTTTAAGAAGCTGGTTGGTCATTTGCCACGTAACTTGTATTAAACTATGTATTCAGTTTATGCTTGAAATTCCTCTCTCTCAACAAGGGGTCCTATCCAAGCCAGGAAATTTCACTGTCTCAAGGCGAGAGAGCACTCTTTATCATTGCCACTTTGCAACAGAGTTCAATATTTTCTGAATATTTATTAAACCAGTGAGACTTCATCATCCAACCCTCACTGGCCCAAACATTAATGCACACCTAGTTCATCCATAGATTTTTATTGGAAAGTGTGGTTGCCGTTAGTAAGCTTCCTTTGGGATTCTCAGATTACACTTCAGACACTTCCACAGTGTCAAAGTATGCTGGGATGTCTGACTATTTCAATCTTGGCTCTCCTGTTTTGTTTTTTAACTTTTATATCACACATTTTTTTTAAATGTCACTGTAATATTGAAATAACATATCTAGATGGTTCGCAGTTATGTTCTTATCCCTGCTGGTACAAGATTGTCAAGGATTTCATAATAAATGGGAAGAAGTAATCCAGAAAAAAAACCTTGATATAAGATTTTGGGCAGCAGGGGAAATATAAATTAGAGAATGAATTTATATTTCTTGTGGGAATTATTTTTGGGATCTGTGACAACACAGGTGATTGTAGAAAAAAAAGTGTCCAATGCACAAAATATCCTTTCCTCCCAAATGGGTGTGAATCAAATTCAATCAGAAAATGCCTTTCAAATGGACATAAATTCTCCTTTGACTACAAAATAAATTGATCTTGAAGATTGGAGATTGAGTTATAGGTGTTCTTTAAGGACTTTGAAGCAGGACATTCAAAACTGACAATGGTAAGGACAGTGGACACTGTATATACACTCCTCTCTGTAACTGGATTCTGGACTTCCTAACAGAAAGACCATAGACCGTCCAGGTTGGTAGCAGAACATCAACCACCATTACGCTAGAACTGGCGCACCTCAGGGCTGGGTGCTCAGCCCACTGCTGCTCACACTACTGACCAATGTCTGCATTGCCAGATCAGATGATAATAAACTTGATGACTTTTTTCAATTTCTTTTTTAATTTAAACGAGCCAATGAGCCTGTGTCGCCAAAATTCACCTAATTGACCTATACCCCCTGTACTTTAATTTAAAAAAAACAGTGGGAGGAAACTGGGGCATCCAGAAGAAACACACGCAGACACGGAGAATGTACAAACCGCTTACAGACAATGGAGGATTCGAACCTGTCCCAGTCGCTTGTGTTGTAACAGCATTGCTAACCGTGCCATCCCAATGACTTGATATAGTCTTTAGGAAGATCTTTGACAAGCTCCGGGGAAAGTCTGCAAGGTCAATTTGCACAGGGACCAAGGAGAGGTCACCTATTGGATTCAAATCTGGGTTCGTGGAAGGAATCTAAGGTGGGTGGTGGAAGGTTGATTTTCTGAGTGGAGGTCTGTGACCAGTGGTGTGTTACAGGGGTTGGTGCTGGGTTCATTGTCATCCAATAAGTAGATAACCAACGGCAATGTAGTTAACAGAAAATGTATAAATGACACCAAAATTGGTGGTTTATTATACAGTGAGGCCAGATAAGTTCACATCCACATCTAGATGCTAGGAGGGTGAGCCATGGGGTGGGAAATGGAATTTAAACTCTGACAAGTGTGAAGTGTTGCACTTTGGTAAGTCAAACTAGAGTAGGACTTCCACAGTAAGTAACGGGGCCCTTGAGAGTGTTGTAGAACAGAGAGACCTCGGGAACCAGGTGCCAGTTCCTTGAAAGTGACAAGTCAGATGCAGGAAATGTTTGGCACCTTCATGGGGCAGGGTATTGAGAACAAAGGCTGAGATTTCATGATACAGCTCTGCAAGGCATTAGTGAGATCACACGGAGTACGGTGAACAGCTCTGGTCATTCAGGTATAGGAAGGATATCAATAAATTGGAAGGGGTGCAAAAGGAATTCACCAGCATGCTGCTGGGATTGGAGGGCTTGGGCTATCAGGAGAGATTGGATAGGATGGGTCATTATTCCCTCGAGAGAAGGCGGCTGATGGGTAACCTTATGGAACTATATAAAATCACAAAGGGCATAAATTATGTACGGTAAAGTGTTTAGCCTTTTTCCCCCATGGTAGGGGAGTCTAATACAAGAGGGCATAGGTTTAAGAAGAGGTTAAAGATTTAAATGAGATGCAAGGGGCAACTTTTCCCATCACAGAGGATGGTGAATGTCTGGAATGAGCTGTTTTGGGAAGTGGTAGAAGCAGATACAATTATGACATATAAAAGATACTTAGAAGGTACATGGACGGGAAAGTTTTTTGAAGGATATGGGGCAAATTCAAACAAATGGGACTAGTTTGGTCTGCATGGGTGTGTTTGACTGAAGGGCCTGTCTGTGGCTACGTAGCTCAATAAACTCATGAATTCTACAAGTCCAGCAGTCAGACTGAGGACCTCTGTGGCTTGGAAATACAAATGTCCCTATGCTACCCATCAAAGAAAATCATTTGATCCCAACTTTCATTCTCTAGAAGTTTGTACTGGACCAGTAAAAAAGTAAATCCAGGAATGCACATCAATATCAAAGGACTATTGCTTCACATCACACAAAGGACTTAATCTCCTGGAAGGTGCAAGCAGGAACACTTCTTTTCTGATTGGACTGGTTCTTGAGAACCAGAAGATAAAAATTGAAGACTACAAAGATAAGGCACCCCCTATTTTCTGTCTCCCTCCCTTGCCAATAACGTGGAATGGAACTACACCCCTTTCGTGTAACAGTTCAAAAAACCAGCTCTGGGAATTTGAGTTCTGTTACAGAAGATTGGAACTTGTTAACATTTTTACAGCATTAACAAGAATCCAGAAATCCACAATATGTCATTGCTCCATAATTTACTTCCTAAGTGAGAAAACATCATTAACCAAGAAAAAGTTGTGCAGCTGGCATTCTGCTTGGACTTTTTAATCGTAACGTTTTAAAAAGGATAATGTATTTTTAATTATCAGGAGATGGTTTCTGAGGAAGTTGATTCTTGTAAAATATTGAGACCATCTGTCTCTACCCTCATGGTAGGATACCTATCATTTGCTGAGAATTACAAAATCAGAATTCCCTGGAGACATGAAAGACTCCACATGCTGGAATCTGGAGCAAAGTCGCATTAGGTCTGATCATAACAGCCAGATTAACTTTTTGTACAAGCCAATCATAGAATCTTAGAGTGGCTACAATACAGGATGGCCATTCAGCCCATCACACCATAAGACTTTAGAGCACACTTCAGCCATTCACCCCAGGAGTAGACCCATGTAAGCAGGAGTGTTCCATCTTGGACATGTCAATAGGTGATTGGAGTTCAGTTCAAGTTTATTTATCATCCGATTGTACCAGTACAACCTCACAAAACAGCGTTCTTTTGGTCCACGAAACAGTGCAAACACACGTTCTGACATAACCCACATACAGAGAAGTACATATGTACAGACATTTAACAAAATATTAATAATAAATAATGGAGTTTTGGAGAGTTGTTTTGGCAGTTCATCAGCCGTTCAGCAGTCTCACTCCCTATGGGTTGAAGCAGTTCCTCAGCCTGGTGGCTCTGGCCCTAATATTTCAGTATCTCTCTCCTGACAAAAGTAGCTGGAAGGTGCTGCATGCGGGGTGGTAAAGGTACTCATCTATTTTATGAGCCCTCTTTGAACAATGATCCCTGTAAATCACATCAACGGGGAAAGGGACTGACCTCTGATCCAATGCACTACAACAACCATACCACAATGGGGAGTAAACCACAAAAGTCTGCAGACACTCTGGTTGAAGTAAAAACACAATTCTGGATAAACTCAGGAGGTCAAATAGTGTACAAAGATACATGACTTGTGTTTTGGGGTTGAACCCTTCATCGAGATACATGTATCTTTATCTTTGCTATATAAAGTGCACTATTTGACCTGCTGAGTCTATCCAGCATTGTGTTTTTACTACACTATTGATGCAGCCAGCCAGGATGTTTCCTATAGAAAGTCAATAGAATGGCTTGTGTCCCACAGCCTTATGAGGAAGTGAAGTCGCTATTGTCACTATAATGGGGAGATGTGTGTCCAGGATAGGTTATTGATTAAATGGACTCCATGGAACTTGGTGTAGTGAAGGGTGATTGTCCCTGGTCTTCCTGAGGTCCACAATCATCTGCTTCGTCTTGTCCACGTGGTGACTCAGGTTGTTACTCTTGCACCATTTCACAAGATACTCCACCTCTTCTACCCAGTGCAACTCCATCGTTGGAGCTGATGAGGCCAACGACTGTCGTGTCATCATCAAACCAGTTGGAACTGGATCTGGCGTTGCAGCTGTGGGTCAGTAGCATGAACAGGAGCAGGCTCAGCACGTCAGTGTTCAGTACTTGACGTTCTGCTGCCTTTGTGCGATGGACAGGGAGGTTACCCTTTAGAAGCAATAATGAAGATATTTGTTTTTAAACTGCTGCCCATTGTGTCTTAAAGGTCCTTTAGAAAGGATAATAAACCAAGACTTGTAGTTTTATTCAAGAAAGGGTAGTGATGACAAATTGTCTCAACAAAACATTTTTCAGCATCAATTCAAAGGATTTGAACTGGAGATTGAGACCATAAGACATAGGAGTAGAAATAGGCTATTCAGCCCTGCCATTTACAACAACAAGGGCCACACAAGCAATGGCATACTCTGGCATCTGGAGCAAATCCTGCTGGAGGAAATCAGAAGCCCCAAATTATTGACAGTTCTTTTTCTCCCATTGATGCCGCTTCATCCGCTGAGCAGTGTATAAAATAACGATTTGTTAAGATGCTGGAATGACAAATATTATACAGTTTACATCTAAATTCTGTTCCATGTCATGACTTCAGCCATGTGTCCATGCTGGAATCAATCAGTCCTCCACCTTACAAATGGGCAACCAGCAGAAAAGTGAGGTTGATTTAGGCTCAGATCAACTATGATTTCATTGAATGGTGGAGCGAGGTCAAGGAGTTATTTCGCCAAATTAGCTTTCAGTCACTTTTACACTTTTTAAAATTTAAGAATGTTTCTTTTGAAAGCCTGAACACTGGTTGGATTAACCAGATCCCTCATCCTTTCATAACTTCCCTCTATTCCTTCTCCCCTCCCTCATCCTGTCCCTCACTTGCCTTCAACCATTTCCCCTTGACTCTCCCTTCAGCACTTCCTCGCCTTAAAACCCGCATTCCCCAATGCATCCTTTTACCCTCCCCACTCTTTCTCCCCCTCCCTCCTCGCCCTGTTCACCTTGCTCTGCATCTCTCATATCCATCACGGCCTTCTCCAAAAGTCCACCCATCTGTTGAGCAGCATATCCAGGAAGGATCTTCGTGTCTACCAAGATATTTGGCCTCATTAGCGACAACAATGAGTTGCAATATTGAGAAGAGTTGGAAAATCTCGTGATATAGTGCGAGACTAACAACCTGAGTCTCAATGTGGTCAAATCAAAGGAGATGATCGTGGACTTCAGGAGGACCAGGAACAACCACTCTCCATTACACATTAATAACTCTGTAGTGGAGAGAGTGGAGAGCACCAAGTTCCTTTGAGTTCACTTAACCATTGACCTATCATGGACACACAACATCGCCTCACTTGTCAGCAAGATTGAAGCAGTAAAGCTACTTGCCACCATCATGTCAACCTTCTGCAGGAGCTCAATTGAGAGTGCCCTGGCTGGCTGCATCAGTTTGGTTCAGTTGCTGCAGAGAAATGGATCAGATATCAATGCACAGGACCATAAGAGTGGCAGAGAGGATCACCAGAGTCTCCCTCCCAAATCAACATGATCTACTGGGATTCTTGCTGACAAGTGTGCACCAAATCATTGAGGACCCCTTCCACCTTGCACACAGCATCTTTCAGCTGCTCCTGTTGGGAAAGAGATACAGGAGGATCAAAGCTAATACCACCAGGCTGAGGAACAGCTTCTTCCCACGGGCAGTGAGAATGCTGAACAACCAGAGGAACTGCTCACACTAACCATCCGAGACTCTCACAAATATGAAATAATATTTATTTATTTGGATATATGAATACTTGTCCTGCATACGTACTGTTTGTCTGCACGTGTGTTATGTCTGGATGGGTGCCACAGTTGGCGTGTTTTACACCAAGGACCGGTGAACCCCGTTTTGTCGAGTTGTAAGTGCAACCAGATGAGAATAAACTTGACGAATCCTTGAATAAACTGAAGCATCAACAAACCTGAAAGATGTTTATAGCCTTAACAGAGAATCCCATTTTAATTATCATCCATTTCATTAAATCTTGATTTTGAATCCAGATAAGCATCAATAAAAGATAAATATAATTAAAAACCAGCAGACTATTCACATCAATTCACGCCAAAATAAATTACCTCTATTAAACTCTGACTTTGCATCGTATCGTGCAGCCGATTGATAATTGCTCTGGTGTGGCAGGTGATATGATCAGCAGCTCTTGGAATGATGCATGGAAACACAGTAGAGGTTGTGCAGTAAAGTATATTGAACTGCAAAGTAGCATAGTACAGTAGAATACCCATTATATGGAATTCAATCAACTGAAAATCCAAACAAATGGCAAAAAAAATCAAGGAAATAAATAAACATTTTAAAAATAAACAAAATTTCAAATACAAGTTTAAAATTGTAAATGATCTCTGAAGCAGCGCGCAACCCCTTGGTGAAGATGGGAGCAAACATTCAACCAGCGGAGTGCCCCAGTCGTGCTCTGCATTCAGCAGCTGTTTGAATAAAGTTGCATTTGAATAAATTGGCGGAGCCCAGGATGAAGATCCAGCCGATGCCGCTAGGGCGACTCTCCAAAAATATTTCCCTATCCCTGCCTGGTAAGAGTCTTTATCAACTCAAAACGGTCAACCAGTTTACCTATCTTGGCTGCACCATTTCATCAGATGCAAGGATCGACAACGAGATAGACAACAGACTCGCCAAGGCAAATAGCGCCTTTGGAAGACGACACAAAAGAGTCTGGAAAAACAACCAACTGAAAAACCTCACAAAGATAAGCGTATACAGAGCCGTTGTCATACCCACACTCCTGTTCGGCTCCGAATCATGGGTCCTCTACCGGTATCACCTACGGCTCCTAGAACGCTTCCACCAGCGTTGTCTCCGCTCCATCCTCAACATTCATTGGAGCGCTTTCATCCCTAACGTCGAAGTACTCGAGATGGCAGAGGTCGACAGCATCGAGTCCACGCTGCTGAAGATCCAGCTGCGCTGGGTGGGTCACGTCTCCAGAATGGAGGACCATCGCCTTCCCAAGATCGTTTTATATTGCGAGCTCTCTACTGGCCACCGTGACAGAGGTGCACCAAAGAAAAGGTACAAGGACTGCCTAAAGAAATCTCTTGGTGCCTGCCACATAGACCACCGCCAGTGGGCTGATATCGCCTCAAACCGTGCATCTTGGCGCCTCACAGTTCAGCGGGCAGCAACCTCCTTTGAAGAAGACCGCGGAGCACACCTAACTGACAAAAGGCAAAGGAGGTAAAACCCAACACCCAACCCCAACCAACCAATTTTCCCCTGCAACCGCTGCAACCATGTCTGCCTGTCCCACATCGGACTTGTCAGCCACAAACGAGCCTGCAGCTGACGTGGACATTTACCCCCTCCTTAAATCTTCATCCGCGAAGCCAAGCCAAAGAAAGAAGTATATTAGCTATAATATACTGGAATGTTAGTTTATCTATAAACTGGGAGGGAGAGGGTCATTTATGATGGTGACATGATTTGCACAACTCGGTTACGTCAACTGGGGATCAAATTTAAATTTTGTAAGTTACAGGAATTGCATAAAACTAAAATTCTGATTTTTTTTCTAAATTACTTCACAATTTGCACTGTATTTTGTCTTTTAAACTGTGTATTCTTAATATTAGTGCTGCAGAAGCATTGACTGAGGCCGACAAACAAGCCAACTTCAGACTTCAGAAAAATGAACAAAAAATTAGAAGAAGGAATGGCCCATATGGCTCATCAAGTCTGCTGCACTATGGCTGCTCTAATAGTAACCTCAGCTATGTAACCCTGGCAACCTTTCTCTTTTCTCGTCCTTACTCATCTAAAGTATATTTCAAAATTATTCAAAGAATTTGCTTCCAACACTCACTAACATTCTGTGCATCTGCAAAACGAGGGCCAAACTCATGTGATCTATGCCATGACTGATAAAGGTAAGCATTTGCCTTCCTCACCACCTTGATTACCCTTGTTGACCTGTTTAAGTAGCCAGAGGTTTCTCTATTCATCAAAAGTTCCTAGGGCCTGCCATTCACGATGTATTCGACAAGACTCACTAGGGCCCTGTCATTCATAATGGCTGAATGGCCTCCTTCCATGTGGTCATTGCATCAGAAATAAGAGCAGAAGTTGGCCATCTGGCTCTTGAAGCCTGCTCTGTCCTTCAACAAGATCATGGCTGATCTGGTTGTGGACTCAGCTCCACCTACTCACCCAATAATCCACAATATCTTGATTATTCAAAAATCTAATAATCTTGAATACATTTCATGAGGCAGTTTCTACTGCTTCATTGGGCTGAGATTCACTACTTTCTGCAAGAATCAGTTTTTACATCACCTGGCAGTGGAAACAACCTCCCGCTTTGTATCTTGTCAGTTGCTATCATAATTTTAAATATAGTTCTATGATCTCCCCCTGTGTCCTTTCAAACTCCAATGAGCATAGCGCCAGGCACTTAATCTCTCCTCATGAGCTCACACCGTCATTTCTGGAATCAACCTGGTGAACCTCCTCTGTACTGTATCCAAAGCTGACATGTCCCTTCTCAAGTAAGGAGACCAGGACTATGTTCGGTATTTCCAGGTGCAGCTTCTCCAGTCCCCTGTATAGTTGTAGCAGAATCTCCCTGCTCCTAAATTCCATCCCTCCCGCTGTGAAGGCCAACATCCCCATTCGCCTTCATGATTACCAGAAAACTAGCTTCTTTTATGATTCATGTACAAACACTGTTGTTTTTGATTTGAAAATTTTATTTAAAAGTTTTCCATACTTGTAAAAATATCTGAGTACAAAATATAGCAATCAAATATTAATCTCCAATCTATTACATGGTGATATAAATTGCAACCCCCTCCCCCACTAAACTAAGCCCAAAGGAAAAGAAAAAGAGAAAGAAGAAGTGAAAAAGTAAACAAAAGAAAGGAAAAGTAAGAAACTAGACTAGAAACCTGGTTGCCACACAAAATTAATCATTTATAGCATAGCATTTTAAGGAGGTTAATGAAGTTCTTAGCTCAAGGAAAAGATCTATATAATAATTCCATCAATTCTTAAGGACAGGAGTCAAATTTTCAAAAATACATAATATTTACATCTCAAATTATGTGATCTTCTCCAACGTTCCATACCCAAATGGGCATCTGATTTCCATGTCACTGCTATATATTTTCTTCCTACTGCTAAAGCAATATGAGGGGATAAGACTACATATCAAAAACAATTTTTAAACATTGCTTTAGGGTGCCATTATTTCTGACCATTTAAATAATAGTCTGATTTATTACTTTTCCTTCCAATAAGATTATTGCAACCAAGATGGTATTCTGGGCGAGTTCCGTTTGCCTGCATTTGGCCCATATCCTTTGTCCATATACTATCTGCTTTGATCTCTTAAGAATATTCAGATTTTAATTTTATTTCTTTTCTTCTTCTCTGCACGATGATTTCCACAGATGTAATTCAAACTCTTTATTCATATCTATCGTGAGATTATTTAAAATTATCACTAAGTTTTACTCATGGAAAGGATATTCACCAGATACAGTTATTAATTATGCTGCATTTAACACTTGACACTGTGCACTCTGTGATTTCATATACAGGTGAGGAATCAGTTCTGCAGTTCAGCTGGTTACTGTCAGTGCTGTACATGGTGCAGAAGGGAAGGAAGTGAGGGAAAGAACAAGAGACAGAAAGGAAAAGAGGGAACAAGGAGAGAGAGAAAAGGAGAGGCTGGGAGGGACCAAGGAAGAAAGAGGAGGTTATGAAAGAAATACAGTACGAGGGAGTGAGAGGGGAGGGAGTAGAGAATGAAAGAGGACAACGAGAGGGAGATCATCCCAATAGAAGAGAAACATCTCAACAAATCATCTGTCTGTGTCACTGGGAATGATGCAAAGGAAAATCACATTCTCTTAAAAATAAAAAGGAAATAAATGAAAGGAATTAAGAAAATGACCTGGAATGTTAGTTATAAAGCAACATGTGGGGTAAAGTGGTGAGAGCTCACAAAGAGATTGACTGGAGTGAGTAAGTGAATCCCGTGAATTCTTGCCCTTATTTAGTTGAATTAGAATTGATACTGCACATAATCTGTTGTATATTTTACACATTTGTTTCATTAACTACATGCACAAGCAGGAAAGGGAAAAGCAGCATCGAGCGTTCGGCAGAATTTTGAGCAGCAATAGTCTTATCGTACACTACATCAAAGAACAGGATTTAAGTGTATCTCGTGAGCCAAGCGATGACAAAAGGAAGAAAACAGCAAGGGATGGGATCCTTATGAGAGAAATCGAACAGCTGGAATGAGATGGCAGCCACACTAGAGTCAAACCCTTTCAGACCAGGCAATATTCAAAGACACAGTGATGATTTGTTCCCATTTAACATGTTGGCAATTCTCTATTTGCACAGAAGTTACACATTTTCAGATACCACCAGACTCCATTGTTTCAAGTGGAGAGCAATGCCAACTGTAAAAATGCAGTCACTGAGTTAAAGAAGCCGCAAGCCAACATTTATATAGATTGGACACTGGAGAAGCACAAGAACTCCAGATGCTGGAATCTTGAGCAAATGGAGAGGGGTTGGCGGGTGTCGATGTGTAAGGCAATATCCTTGGATAGAAATGGTCACAATGTTTCAGATTGGGACCCTTTAAATGCAGCCTGGCTGTTTCTCTCCCTGGATACTGCCTGACCCATTGAGTCTTTCCAGTTTCTCATGAATTATGGACTCACCCCCATCAGTCTCTTCCACTGCTCACAGGGTCCCTGAGGAAAGTTGTAGTGTATTGTTTGGAAAAAGAAAGAAAGATTAAATCATGCTTTTCTATTGTAAGAATCCATCTGGAACACATTTTATAAAATCCCCTATTCCAAGTCCTCATTTTTTTTTTCCGTCCACTGAATTAATCTCCTGCCATCCACAGCTTTACTATATCAAATCCATTGTGAGCCAAGAAAGCAGAAAATTAATTTTTATCCCATTGCATCTTATCAAAACATGACAAAACATTTCAGGCAATGAATTTGGACACAGCAGCTTGTTTGAAGTCAAAATGAATCATAGTGTAATAGATTTCCATGGCAAGGAAACAGGCCCTTCGGCCCAACTTGTCCATGCTGATTGGACTAATCCCATTTGCGTTTGGCCCACATCCCTCTAACTTGTTCCTATCCATGCACCTGTCTGCATAACTTTTGAACGTTACAATAGTCCCCATGTCTACGACTTCCTTGTTCCTTATACCCACCAACATCTGTGTGAAGAAGGCAGCTCTCAGGTCTCTTAAATCTTTCCCCTCTCTGTCTTCTAGTTTTAGATACCCCCACACTGGGGAAAAAAAAGACATAACATCTCTGTGCCCCTCATGTTTTATGGACGTCAAAAAGGTTTCTTTGTTGCTTGTACATTCCAGGGAGAAAAGTCCCAGCCTATCCAGCCTCTCCTTGTAATTCAAGCCTTACCACTTCAGGTAACATTCTCATGAAATTTTTTCTGCATCCTTTCCAACTTAATTATATCTTTCCTATACCTGAGTGACCAAAGCTGCTCCGTACAGTCTCCCCAACATCTTGTGGAGCAGCAGCATGACGACCCTAATCCTGTGTTCAGTGCCCTGTTCAAAGAAGGGCAATGTGCCCAACGCCTTCTTTGCCACCTTATCTTCTCATATTGCCATTTTTGTAGAACAATGCACCTGTACCTCTAAGTATTTTTGCTCCACAATGCTCTCTAGGCCCCTACCATTCACCA
Source organism: Narcine bancroftii (assembly GCF_036971445.1). Classification (NCBI taxonomy): domain Eukaryota; kingdom Metazoa; phylum Chordata; class Chondrichthyes; order Torpediniformes; family Narcinidae; genus Narcine; species Narcine bancroftii. The sequence continues at coordinate 468,509,484 of NC_091469.1, forward strand.
TGCAAGTCCTACCTTGGTTTAAGCCAGTTTCTCATGAATTATGTATTCATCCCCATCAATCTCTTCCACTTGCTCACAGGGTCTCTGTCCACTCACAATAGACAATAGACAATAGACAATAGGAGCTGGAGTAGGCCTTTCAGCCCGTCGAGCCAGCACTGCCATTTTACAGATCATGGCTGATCACTACTATCAGTACCCCTTTCCAGCCTTATCCCCATAACCCTTAACTCCTTTGCCCACTAGAGTCTTATCTAACTCTCTTTTGAACATAATCAGCGAATCTGCCTCTATTTTAAGTCATCCCTATGCCACAAGTGCTCTGTGGTTAGTAAGGGATTGCTTAAGGTGGGATGTGAATGGGAAGGGAAAGTTGAGAATGATTTGCTTGAGGAAAATTGTCATTGGCCCATTTCCTTTGGAGTTATGAAACCGTGCACATGACGAGTCAATTAGCTACGATTAAAACAGTGGTTTTCAAACTTTTTCTTTCCACCCACATATCACCTTAAGCAATCCCTTACTGATCACAGAGCACTTATGGCCTAGGGAATACTTGAAGAAAAAGGTTGAGAACCACTGGTTTAACCTATCAAATCCAGCCTTGATTTAACTTACTCAATGTAGCACAAGTTAAAATGCTTTCTTAACTCATGAAAGCCCTAGGAAATCTGGATGAGCAATGACACTTAAGACAAAGCAGATATAGAGTCAGAGTTATACGATACAGAAACAGGTCATTCAGGCCCTCTTTTCTATGCCACAAAACTGCTCTTTCCAAACTAGCCGCTATTTGCCTGCATTTTACGAATATATATCTAAACCTGTCCAAATATGTTTTCACCTTTGCAATTGGACTTGCTTCTTGCCACTTCCCCAGGCAGCTCATTGCTCATATCCACCACCCTGCGGTTGCAAAAACTTGCCCTTCAGGTTCCATTTAAATCTTTCCTATCTCAATTTAAACCTACCCCTACTTATTGTCACCTTCCAACTTATCTATTATCACGAAGATTTTATAAACCTCCATAAGGTCACTCCTCAACCTCCTTTGTCCCAGCAGGGAGCTGATCTATCATATCATTAATAGCCTTTAGATTTCATCAGGATACAATATCTTTTCAGAACACAATCCACTTTGTTTGCAGTATTTGTAATTTTCTTCAGATTGTATTCATGCAGCATCTGAGACAGATCTCAATGTGCATTGAAAAAACATTGGAGGAAAGACCAGAACAGAGATCAAGTCAAGGGCAAAACTGAACTCTCCATATGTGTGACAGATTTTGCATTTAGTTTCAAAATAAGACTTGGAACAGAATCCTGCAACAGCTGTCAGTTCTAACTTGTACAGCTGCAAGATATACAGACCATTTAACTGAAAAAATCGTATCAGGTGTCTAATCTCACACTGCCATGCTTTCATTTTCTAAATAAATATTAAATTAAAATTTAAAATTTGTAAATGCACCGTTATCAATCAGGAGTATAATAGGAAGAAGAAATCTCTTCTTCTTCTTTGGCTTGGCTTCGTGGACAAAGATTATGGAGGGGTAATGTCCACGTCAGCTGCAGGCTCGTTTGTGGCTGACAAGTCCGATGCGGGACAGGCAGACGCGGTTGCAGGGGAAAATTGGTTGGTTGGGGTTGGGTGTTGGGTTTTTCCTCCTTTGTCTTTTGTCAGTGAGGTGGGCTCTGCGGTCTTCTTCAAAGGAGGTTGCTGCCCGCCAAACTGTGAGGCGCCAAGATGCACGGTTTGAAAGTTCATACTAAAGAGGCAATAAGTAGAATAAGGAAGCAGTAATGAAGGATTAAGACTCATCTATAATTATAGCATTCTGCTCCTTGACCATAGGCACTCATTGAAACCCTTAGAGGTAGCATTTCATATCCTGACTTATGTGAGAATTAAGTTGTTCCATCTTGCGTGTGTCATATCACGTTGGATACGGTTAGGCTGATATCAAACAAAGGACACAGTTGGAGGCAAAGAAGAGAGACTATGGCTGCTGGAAAAACAAGATAGTTCAAGCTCATCATCATCTCATTGTACAGATACATCTACCACCTGACGAAACTGCGCATCTCCAGGACATAGCGTGCGCACACAGTACACCCTGCACACAAATGACATCAAACAAAATGCTGAATGAGCCCAGAGGGTTTTGAGCCAATACATTGACTATCAATTGTTTTCCAATGGATGCTGCCTGACCCTATAAGTTCCTCCAGCATTTTATATGAAGCTCAACACCATCCTCTGGAGGAACACAGCAGATCAAATAGCATCAGTGAAAGGGCATAGTCAGGTTCTAAAGTTAGGGAAGCGAACACAAGAAAGGTGCCACAACACATACCAAATACTTTTAAATTCATTATACATTTTTATTTTTGTATTTAAGATCAAAACACAAGGTATATACAGTTTTAAAGGAAGTACACAATTGTTTTATTGCATTTAAATCAAAACAGTGAAGCTCAAATCTATATTAAATTGAACAACCCAAAATGAATTATAGATAAAGTAACAGTAAGAATGTCTGAGTAATTCGAGTCCACAGTTTATCTCAAACGTCTATAGCAAGATTATGGAAGAATTATTCTATAAGCATTGTTTACTCTTTCTTTTAAGTGATGCCTTCCAATTGGCTGCTGTCATTACAGGTCCAAAACTGAAGGGAGTAAACACTTCAAAGATGTGGCGAACTGGCTACATTTGACCGCCTTCCTTCCCAAGTTATTTAAGAATCATTAAAAAGAAATAGCCTATCTAAACCTATATTTTGAAAGCTGCTGTTCAAACTGTTCATAGCAAATCTATGGTACCTAAATGTATTATATTTTCATGCAGCTAGATTTAAACTAAAACCTTGCTCTCTACAAACTTATAGCTTATTTATCTACAGAAATGAAAAAAAATGACTCAGACTGTTGATTTAGCCGTGACTAGTATGACCACAGCACCAAAAGTCAGGGGAATGATGGTTGCACCTATGGTAGGAGAGCAAAGAAAGTGCATGGGCTAGGCTATGGGTGCTCAACTGTTTTGGCTTGTAAACACAAAATTTGCAGGTAGCCCAACCATAATTTGATGTTCTGTCCACTCTTCCAACATTATATTTTTCTTTTTTTAATATATATACAATCTTTTATCACTAGTTTATTATAATTTTGAAAGCCAAGGAGCAAGTAAAATACTTTCAGAGTGATTCCTCCCAACCATGCTCAACATTTCTACAGACCCTGAGAATATTAGGCTATATTATATATTGACAAAGGTGTAGTTGGCCCACGATCAAGTAACAGCAGAGATACATGTGCAGTTTTGTGCAACAACATTTTGACGACAAATGTGTTTCTCTGATAGTTTAGACAATTCTAAGAGACTTCAGTGGAAATACTTAATTTTTTAGTTATATCCAATTTTATATACAAGCACCCCATAAACAATGATAATGGACTGTAGCTTACTTCTAGTCGATCATAAATACTATGCAGGTGTTTTATGAGGTGGATATGTTGTATCAGAAGTTCAGGAAGCAATTATATGTTTGTTTATGCTACAAGAGATAGTATCAGCACGTGACAAGAATGTATTATAATATTTAGATAGGGGAAATGATCCTTGTTTCATCGTTTCGGTTATCAACAATCAGGTTGCATAAACGCAACCTCATTTCTCTTACATTACACAAAATATTTCTTTTCCTAGCTATAATATAATTGTACTTGACATTCATAATTTCACGTTTCAGTCATAGTACCATTATGTATTAGACCTGGGGTTGTGACCTGTGACATGAAAAAGATGAAGTTCCACAGGATCATCCAGCGTCAGAGAGGAAGTGATGGTGTCACGGTTTGTTTTGGTTCCCCAGATGCCAGTGGCCCTCACAGGAGGCTGAGCACACAGTTCAAAACAGGGGGAGGTTGGTCTAATAAAGTAATAAATCCAGAAAGTTATCCCAAGGCCATGCGATCGAGTAAAAATAAATTTAAAATATAAAGTTCAAGCTTCATCTCACAAGGGAATTCAAGTTTAGAAAATGGATGAAGAGATGCCACTTTTGAAGAATATGTTCAGGGGGACTTGTCGCTCCTCCTGCTTCCCCCTTTAGTTATGCCATTGCATCAGTGGAAGAAAGAAGACAAGTTTTGAGCCAAGTCCAATATTGAACTTATTCCTCCTTCAGATTGTATTTAGCTTCAGAACCCACAGTCCCCTATGGGTCTCCGAAGGAGATGAAGCCTCCTTCATATTTTTCAATGATTTTCCCTCATCATAACTTTCAGGAACTGGATTTGTTAGCAATAGCACAGGATTCTTTATCGACATGCCTCTTAGCTCCAGGTGTCACCATGCTTTGCAGGTCCAACAACTAATGACTCTATTCCAGTTTAGATCCATCCTTAGCCTCGATGTTTGGTCCATTTCACTCCCCTTTTAGCCTTGCACCAATGCCATCACAAGGGTCCACATGGAAGGCTTGTCCAGAGGGTTAGATCACACAAGATCCAGGACAAGCTAGGCAATAGGAAATAGAATTGGTGCTAGGAGACAGAGGGTGGATTTTCAGATAGGAAGCCTATGGCACAGGGATCTGTTCAGACCACTGTTCTTCATTATTTATGTTAATAATCTGGATCAAAATGTCAGTGGCAAGGTTTAATACATTTGCAATGAAACAAGGTGTTATTGTGGACTATGACGAAGGATATCTCAGATTTAATGATATATGGTTCATCTGAGTTAGTGGGCCGAGGAATTGCAGATGGAATTTAATTTTGATAGGTGCAAGGTGTTGAATTGAATTTTTTATTGTCTTATGTTCCAAGAAACAGTGAAAATCTTAGTTTTGCCTGCTATCCAGGCAAGTCAACCTATCCTTGAATAAAACACAGAGCAAAATAAAACCAGATTGCAAAATATAGTATTTTTGAGAAAAGGTTCAGTCCAACAATAGAACACTACAGCACAGAAACAGACCTTTTAGTCCTTCTAGTCTAATAGAAAACTATTTTCCTGCCTACTTCCACTAACCTGCACAAGGACCATATCTTTCCCATTCATGTATCTGTTCAAATTTTTCATAATGTAAAAAAAAATGGTTCCTGCATTTAACAATTCACCTGTCCACTCATTCTACACAACCACCAGTATTTGTGTGAAGTTTCCTTTAAACTTTTCCCCTCTCACCTTTAACCCATTGAGGTGCCAGTTGATGAAGTAGATAAAGACGATGTGGTCAAACAATAATCATGGCTTTTATTAGCAGGAACTCATGGTACAATAATGAAAGACAATAGGTGCATATACAGTTGGGGAGTGTCCTTAACAGTAGAGATAATGAACAGCCAATGTTAGTACAGCAAGGCTCGCCAGAGGGGAGACAGGAAGCTTGGCAGACATTCACCACAGTCTCCCCCTGGCAGAAGATGGGTTAAAATCAAAAGGACAGCTGCTCAGAAAGACTGAAGTAAGCGATACATGGATACCATGTTTGGCATTGAGAATAATCTAACAGCCAAACTACACCAGTATCTAGCAAGCAATTGACATATAATGAGATGTTTTATGAATATGTCAGCCTATCAGGTTGTTTATGAATTCTGGTGCTTCTTCTCAAAACAGGTGGCTCCTTTGCAACCTTGGGAACTGGTACAGTTCCTGGGTCTGTAGTGTGGGAAGGACTGACTTCTGGACCCGCTCCAGAATTGCCAGCATGAGGCAGTGGAGCCTCAGCATGGCCATCTGAAAGCTGACTAGGGGTCACAGGCTGGTGGGGGGGGGTGAGCCCAATCTCTCAGGCTCACTCTGAGTAGGGGTGTGAGGAAGGGGCGAACCAGGTGAGGCAAGATCTCTTAGGGGTACAGTGTCAGTACTCCAATTAGGGAATCTAACATGAGCGTAGTTGGGGTTAGTAAGCAGTAGCTGAACTGGTTGGATTAGGGGGTCTGTTTTACGCGCCCAAGCATGGCTCTTCAGCAGCACGATTCCAGGCTCAGATAAACAGGCTGGCCAGTCCATCACAGTTCCTGATTTCCTAGGAAAGGCAAACATACATTCATAAGGTGTTTGATTTGTTGCAGTACACAATAAAGACCGAATAGAATGTAGTGCCTCAGGCAGCACCTCCTGCCACCGGGTAACAGGGCAACCATGTGTTCTTGAAGCAAGATTAACAGTCTTCCAGACTGCCCATTGCCCTACGGATTGTAGCTCACGGTACAGCTGGTGGCAATCCCCTTTCGTAGCAGGGCTCGCCGCAGTTCAGCGCTCATGAATGCTGAGCCCCTACTGATATGAATGTAATTGGGAAAACCAAAAATGCTGAAAATTCTGTCAAGTGACTTCATGACAGATGCTGACAAGACATCAGGGCAGGGTATCGCAAAGGGAAATTAAGAATATTCATCAATTACAGTAAGGAAATATACATTTTTGTTGTTGGAAGGTAACGGGCCTTTAAAACCTAAGCTAATCCTCTCAAAAGGTCAGGCTGCTTTGATGAGAGTGGCCTCCGGAGCTTTAAAGTACTGTGGTTTGCATTCTGCGCAAACAGGACAGCTTTTAGTCAGTTTTCTGACTTCTAGGGAGTAAGGAAGGTTGTTAGCCCTTATGTGGTGGAAGAATCTCGTGACTCCTGGGTGGCACAGTCTGCTATGGATCTCTTTTAGCCCCTCCAGCTGAGCACCAGCAGCAGATCGTGACAATGCGTCAGAGGGATCATTTAACCTGCCCGGTCTGTACTGGGTCTCATAATTATAAGTTGAGAGTTCTATTCACCAGCGTGCCATCTTATCGTTCTTGATTTGACTTTTGTGTTTACTACTGAACATGCAAGCTACAGATTTCTGATCAGTGACAAGAGTAAATTTTCTGCCGGCTAGAAAGTGTCTCCAGTAGCGAACAGCTTCAATAATAGCCTGGGCTTCTTTTTCAATGGCAGGATGTTTAAGTTCAGGTCCGCATAACATGCGGAGAAGAATGCACAGGTCTGCCCTTTTGATTAAGGTTCCTGCCAAGGCACAATCTGAGGCATCAGTTTCCACTTGGAATGGGACATCCTCGTCAATGGACGAAAGTGCAGCTTTGGCAATATCAGCTTTAATTCTCTCGAAAGCCTTCAAGACCATTGGAGAGAGATGAAAAGATTTAGTGTCAAACAGAGGGCGTGCCTTCGTGGCGTAGACCCGAACCTATTTGCAGTAGTAGGAAAAGAATCCCATATACTTTTTAAGGGCTTTTGCTAAGTCTGGGGATGGTAACTTCTTAAGGGGGCCATTCTTTTTGGGTCGGGGCGGTTTTCGCCCTTGTGGACAATGTAGCCCAGAATGGGTAGCTCTGTCGCGTTGAACACACATTTGCCCTCGTTAAATGTAAGGTTGAGTTCTTTAGCTGTTGCTAAAAATTTCTTTAAGTTGTTGTCGTGCTCAGCCAGTGTTTTCCCACAGATAGTGACATTATCCAGATAGGGAAACGTACCCTGTAACTCATGCATCCTAACAATCTTATCCATTTCCCTCTGAAACACAGACACACCATTAGTGACCCCAAAAGGTACCCTTTTAAACTGGTATAACCCCCCCATCAGCTTCAAAAGTCGTATAGGGTCGTTCCCTTTTCTTAATGGGGATTTGGTGATAAGCTGCTTTGAGGTCGATAGTGGAGTACACTTTGTATTGCACTATCTGATTAATCATTTAATTGATGCATGGCAGGGGTTAGGCATCCAGGTTAGTGTAACGGTTGATTGTCTGGCTGTAGTCAATATCCAGTCGTGTCTTAGCGTGATTTTTCACGACTACCACTTGGGCCCGCCACGGACTCTTAGTAGGTGCAATTACTCCCTCTTTAAGCAGTCCCTGGGTCTCCGCTTTGATAAACTCACAATCCTCTTTGCTGTAAGAATGGCTCTTAGTGGCAATTGGCTGACACTCAGGTGATAAATTACTGAAAAGGGAAGGAGCTTTGATCTTTAATGTGGACAGACCGCAGTAACTAGCACTGGGATGGTAAGTGTGGGTAATGGCCCACCGAAATTTAACACTACACTGTTCATCTGAGATTGAATATCTAACCCCAGTAACAAGGGTCGCAGAGCTCCGGCATAATAAAGAGCCAAGCATCAGCAAGGCAATGTCCCTGCAAATTTAAAGTACTTTACACTTGTCCAATACAGTTTTAGTAAGTTCACTATAAGCCATTGATATCTTTTGGTTCACTGGATATCTCCACAAATTTAAGGCTCTGGCAACTTTCTCATGGATGTCACTGTCAGTGTACTCCCCGAGTCTATTAGGAGTCTCACCATTCACCTCCCCCTTGATAGTTGACCATTCCAGTCCATAACATCCCCCAAGCTTTACAGTCAATTGAGCTATCACAGGGGATCTCACCTTGCCGTCCCTTGAAGTCGATTCAGCTTGCTCGTCTGAAGATTCCCCCTTTTCACATTTGTCTTCCATTCCTGCAGCTCCAGGATGCATTTTCTTGGTGCTTCTCTTCTTCTTCTTATCAGTGGGAGTACTTTTCGCCTTCACTTTAGCGAAGTGGCTGAGTTTCCCACAATAGCTGCAGGTAGCAAATCGAGCCGGGCACTTCTGTCTAGGGTGCCAGCTCTTATCACAGAAGTAGCATTTTTCCGGGGTTTGCCCTTTTCTTTCCTTCGGGGTTCCAGCACTCCTGGATGTTTCCTTTTCGGTTTCTAGCATTTCACTGGACCGCATGGCACTTTTCAGTGTTTTGGCTAGAGTGACTGCCTGGTCGAAGGTCAAGGGCTCCATCTCCAGCAGCCTCTATCGGATGTAACTGGAGTCAATCCCGATGACAAAAGCATCCAGCTTCAAGTTATTGAGGTGTTGTTGCACATTGACTGTCCTGATATCACATTCGTTTGCCAGCAAGTCAAGGGCCAGTGCATTTCCCTGGGTTTCCCTGGGTTTATGTCATCTAGTCAGCAACTGGTGTCGAGCAAGCACCATGTTCCGTGGCACCGCATAGTAAGCAATCAGATGTTCCCGGGCTATAGCCAGAGTGGTAGCTCCTTGCATTACAGTGAAAGGAACCTCACCCAGCAGAGAATTCAGGAGGCCCCACTGTATTGCCTCATCGACCACGTTGTTTCGAGCCATGTAGTAATCGAAACAAGCAATCCCTCGGGGCAGACTGGTCGATTATCAGCTGCTTTGGCTTGAGGGCTGCATCCATTTCAGCTAATAAAATTGAAGTACCAGTTGATAAAGTAGACAAAGACGATGTGGTCAAACAATAATCATGGCTTTTAGTAGCAGAAACTCATGGTACAATAATGAAAGACAATAGATGCATATACAGTTATATCCAAGGGGAGTGTCCTTAACAGTAGAGATAATGCACAGCCAATGTTAGTACAGCAAGGCTCGCCAGAGGGGAGACAGGCAGCTTGGCAGACATTCACCACACCCATGTCCTCTAATTTTTTTAATCTCATCTAATAATTTCAGTCCGATCATAAAGCAAAGAAACAAGTCTTTTACCAAGTCCATCAAGCACCCATTTATACTCCTTCAATGTTTTATTCTTCTGGTATTTCTTGACTCCAACACCATTCACCCAGTCACTCTGGATAATTTTCAATGGGCATTCATCCCCTGTGATAGTACAGATTCTATCACCAATGTACATATGTACAGATGGTCATGTAGGATGACTGTGATTGGCTGAGAGTGTAGCCACACCTACTGGCAGGTCTTAAAGGATTGCTCCTAGCCAGACCAGGTCATTCTGGACTGGTCGACCTACTTGTGATATGCTCCAGTCTTTTAGCTAATAAAAGCTTTGGTTTGGATCAACAAGTCTTTGGTTCTTTCGACGCGCACTACAATTTTATTAACTAAAAGACTGGAGCATATTACAAGCAGGTCGACTAGTACAGATTCTATCACCAATGTGTCTATGTACAGATGGTAGTGTAGGATGACTGTGATTGGCTGAGAGTGTAGCCACACCTACTGGCAGGTCTTAAAGGATTGCTCCTAGTCAGACCAGGTCATTCTGGACTGGTCGACCTACTTGTGATATGCTCCAGTCATTTAGTTAATAAAAGCCTTGGTTTGGATCAACAAGTTTTTGGTTCTTTTGACGCGCATTACATCCCCCAACATGCAAGTCTTTGGGATGTGGAAGAAAGCTCGCGTGGTCACGAGGAATACATGGCATTCCACACAAACAACAACAGCACTACACTCTGCGCCCTGCGACCAAACTTAACTTTCAACTCTTCAAACTCACAATGCTCCCTACAATGAAGGTACAGGGTGACATGGTTCGCGTGGTGGTTAGTGCCATACTCTTACAGCACCAGCGACCTTGGATTTCCTCTGGTTTCCTCCCACCCTTCAAAACCTACAGGGTCTGTCGGTTAATTGGTGTAGCTGGGCAGCATGGCCTAGTGAGCTGGAAGGACATGTTACCATGCTGTATGTCTAAATTTTGCAGAAAAGATTGACTAAAATGTTGCCAGGATGGCAGTATCTAGAATACGGAGAAAGATTGAGTAGACTGGATCTTTATTCGTTGGAGCGTAGAAGGTTGAGGGGGGATTGGATAGAGGTATTTAAAATTATGAGGGCAATAGATAGAGTAGATGTGAATAAGCTCATCCTCTTAAGGGTAGGAGAGATTGGAACAAGGGGTCATACGTTAAGGGTTAGGGTCAAAACTTTAGAAGTAATATAAAAGGGAGCTTCTTCACTCAGAGAGTGGTGGCTGAGTGGGTTGGCCTTCTAGAAGAGGTGGTTGCAGCAGGGTCGATTTTGTTATTTAAGAGGAGGTTGGATAAGTACATGGATGGGGTTAGCGGGTTATGGACAGGGAGCAGGTAGGTGGTTCTAGTCCACACTTCAATCAGTGTGGACTAGAAGGGCTGATATGGCCTGTTTCAGTACTGTAATTGTTATATGGTTATATTTTAAGAATTCAATTGCCTTCCTTCAACAGAATTGAGGAAAATATCAAAAATATTAAAAGAACACATTAACTTTATAGACGAAATTCATTATGTGGTTAGTTTACAGTTTCACATGACCTTGGAAGTAATTTGGCCATGTTTATGCATTATTTTCTTTCTGTTGTGTGAAAGCCTTTGAACTAAAATTGAGATAAGATCCCACTTTTATGCCAAAATCAACAAGATCGTCTAGAAATTTGAAAGAAACTTTAGATGATAATAGCTCAGGCTATGATGATGAAGAGTAATGAGAGTCTCTTCAATATCACATCATTAATTATGCAGGCTTGGGAATCATGGTTTCTGGCTCTGTTATACATTAGACATCTTTATGAAGCAACTGGAGGAACTCTGTGGGTCAACCTGCATGTGTAGGCAAAAAAGAATTGTCAATGTTTCGGGCTAGGAGCCTCCAAGACCCCAACTCCAACCGTGCATTCTTATTGATCAAATTATAAACCAATTCAACCAGGTTCAAAACGTCATCCAACAATTTACCCTATGAACAATTTGACCAGCAAGAAATGCATATCAAATAAATGGAATTTTACTTTACCAACGCAATTTGCCAACTCAGTTTAGAACACATTTCATTAAAAGCTTCACAAATGTTATTATCCCAGTCTGTGTCTCTGAGGCCATGGATTCCCCATTGACCATCATAGCCAATCACTACTCTAATTACTTCCAGTCCGATTTGCAAATAAATATTTAATCCACTATTTTCTGAGTTGATGGTTAAAATTCCACACTGTCGGATTTGGCTATTATTTAATTATAAAAAATGTAATCTGTGCTAATACAGAGAGGTCACTCACTGTCACTAATAGCGATTTGAAACACTAACTTTTTCTTATTCCCACATCAATTGCTTCCCCGTCTCCTATAGCGTGAATAAAAGATCTCAGGACTGGAGGGAGAACAAACACTTTTATTAGCTTATAACTGAGAGGAGGGCCTCACAGTAGTCTTCAGAAGGCAGGAAACCAGGGTTGTACGTGAGCAGATGGGGGCGGAGCCAGGAGGCGGGGCCAGCCATCAGCACAACACACTGTCAATGAATCCCAGTTCACTGCATTCACTCCTTCCTGCAGAATCTAGGATCTGTGAATGAAGACAGAGAACATGGGTTCAGAAAAAATGGTTGAAAAATGTACAATTATTTACAAATTTACAGATTTAAGCGGTCCGGGGGTCTGGAGATCCTGGTGGAGAGAGTTAGCACCAAGGGTCTTTGGACTCCTTGGGTCTCCTGGAGGAGAGGCGGGCTGGATCTCCAGCTCAAAGGTGGAGGGGGATGCACTTTCCTCCTGAACCAGATCCTCTGAGGCCCTGACTTGGGGTGGCGAGAGTAAGCTCCGTGGCTCGCATGGGCACTTGAGGCAATGGACCCTCTGTTCCAGCAGTGCCAGGTCCCTGATGGAGACTGTGTCCTCCTGCCATCCAGGTAATCCACATAAGCGTACGTGGGATTGGCATGGAGCAGTTTCACCCTTTCCACCAGGACATCAGTCTTGCTTCTCCTCAGGTGCTTCCTGAGAAGGACTGGATCAGAAATGGTGAGCCAGGTTGGGAGTGTAGTTCCCAATGCCGACGTTCTCTCTGAATTGAATAGGAGCTCGTGAGGAGTAGCATTGGTCATGGTGCATAGTAGCGACTGGATGGAATGGAGTGCAATAGGAAGGACTTCCTGCCAGCACAAGTCTGAAAGGTCTCTTGACTTCAGGGCCTGTTTGACAGCCTTCTAGACCATGGCATTCTCCTTTTCAACCTGCCCGTTCCCCTGGGGGTTGTAACTAGCGGTCCTGCTGGATGTGATGCCCCTCACCAGCACTGGCGTAGCTCATCACTAAAAGGATGAGTGCTGGTCACTATGAATATAGTCTCCCTAAGACTTCAGTTGGTGGCACCTCCTGTCCATGTGCTGTGGGCACAAACTCTCCAGGTATAATGAGTGGGGATCCATAAACCAATTTGGCTGATGAGGAGTTGAGATCTTCCTTGGATGCCGTTCTTATTCCCAGGAGAATTCAGGCCAGCACATCTGCCCAATCAGGTCCCTGGAGTGAGCCATCAGTACAGTCTTCATGTGCCGATCGAACCGCCCCACCAGGCCATTCAACTGCAGGTAGCCGGCTATTGTGTGGTGGAGTTGCATTCCCAGCAGTTGCGACAAAACGTCCCAGAGTGTGGAGGTAAACTGTGGACATCTGTCATAGGTGACATGTGTGGGTAGGCCAAACCAATATACCCAGACAGAAATAAAAGCTCTGGCGCATGAATCGGTTGATGAGTCCATCATAGGAACTACTTCTGGCCACTTAGTGAATCTGTCGATGACTGTTAACAAGTATCTAGACCCTTGTAACATCAGAAGTGGGCCGCCAATGTTGACATGCAGCATCTTCAAGTGCCTTTGCACTTTTGGCAGTCCATGCACATCTTTTCCCAACACGTGAGCTGTTATCTTGAGTCCATGCCATACAAACTTGTCGGCGATGAGGCGGATCATTGCTTGAATGGAGGGGTGGGACAGTCCGTGAATGGCATCGAAAATGCAACGTCTCTATGCAGCAAGGACGATAGAGCAAGGCTGACCTGTGGAAACATCGCACAGGGGAGTGGTACCTTGCGGCCCACTCAAGTTGTAGGCTCATGACAGGAGTTGGTCATTTTTGTGCTGAGCTTTGCTGAGTGCTATGTAGTCAACACACAGAGAGAGGGCACATACTGTTTGAATGAAGGAGCGGGACATGGCATCAGCCACCACCCTACTCTTACCAGAAAATGTTTAATCTTGGTTGGAAACTAGGATACGTAAGATAGGTGGTATTGCTGGTGGGCAGACCAGGGATCTGATGTCTTTGTGAAAGTGAATATTACCGATTTGTGGTCAGTAAAAACCCGTGAAGTCCCTGCCTTCCAAAAAATAGAAGGAGTGTCTGACCGCTAGGTACAGCACCAGAAGTTCCCTATTGAATGTGTTGTATTTCATTTCTGGAGGGCAGGGGTGCCTACTAAAAAATGCTAGAGGCTTCTATTGTCCATTGGTGTACTGTTCCAAGACCCTGCCTAGTGCCACGTCGGACATGTCTATCGTCAAGGCGGTTGGTGCATTCATTTGTGGATGGATCAACAATGTTGCCTTTGGTCTTTGGTCTGCTGGAATGTTATCGTCATCTCCTTTGTCCACTCGAGCTCTTTGGCACCGCTGGACATGAGGTTGAAGAGGGGTTTCTTAATATGAGCTGCAGAGGGTAGAAAGCAACAATAGAAATTGGCCATCCCCATAAATTCCTAGAGTCTTTTGATGGTATCGGGCCTCATAAATTTGAGGATGGCTTCTGCGAGGCAATGAAATGACACCCAGCTGCTGATCTAATGTCCCAAAAACTCAATAGGGGTCTGCCCGAATTTGCACTTGGCAGGGTTCACAGATGCTGCAGGTGCTCTTTGTGGGAGTGGCTGACAACGAGTATTTCATCCAAGTATACGAAAAGGAAGTCCATGCCACTCCCCACTGCATCCATTAATCACTGGAATATTTGTGCAGCATCTTTGAGCTCAAAAGGGATTCTCTAAAATTCAAAGAGGCCAAATGAAGTTATGATGGGGCTTAAAAGTATTTGGTGGTACCCACGCACCAAGTTACTTTTAGAAAATATCCTAGCCCCATCAAGATTAGCTGTAAATTTCTGTATATGGGGCACAGGGTAGCAGGCTGCAGTGAAGTACTTGGGAGTGATAATGTCTGTAAACTCCGCAAGAAGTTTGGTGAATTCATTATTCAAGTACTCCACAGTGTCTAAGTGTAGGGTGGGTAGTTTGGCTTTTCCAAGGCAGAAGATCTGGAATGTTGTGGTGTTCATCAACCGGCTCCCTTTTAAGTCAACCATCAGCAAGTGGGCTCTGAGGAAGTCAGTGCCCAGCAATGGCCAGGACATAGCAGCAAGAATTAACCTCCATGTGAACTTATTGTCACTGAATTTCAGGGGTATAGTCCATGTGCCGTACATATGAATCGATCTGTTATTCACCACAGTGAGCACTGGACCCACGCTCCTGGTATGGGTGCCAAAGCCTAAAGGAGGAAGGACATTAACATCTGCACATGTGTCGACTACAAATTTATGCTGGGGAAGTTCCTCCCAGACGTAGAGTAGGTTGTTACGGTGGCCAGCTGTTATAGCCATTAACGATGACTGGCCACGGCATTTTCCCGGAAAAGTGCAAGGAGGTCAGCAGCAGCGAGCTCCAGAACCCCAGCATTAATGGTAAAAACACCAGGTGGTTGTCACAAAGTCATGCTTGTCCAGGGGAATGTGCGCCCTCGTCGCCGGTACTCGTGGAGCCTGGGCCATCGGGTGTGACAAAGCACTAATTTCAGTGGGCCTTATGTCTTCTTATTTTGTGCACCACAGAATGTCTGCACGGGCGGCCAATATTCTTGGGTTATCAAAGTCCTCGTCAGCCAACATGAGGCAGATGTCTTAAGGCATATGCTCTAAAAACAACCTCGAAGTGCAAGCAAGGCCTATGGCCATCTGCCAGTGCCAATACGTTGTTCATTAACTCTGAAGGGATGCTGTCCTCCAGGCCATCGATATGGAGGAGACGTGCAGCTCAATTGCGTCATGAGTGACCATAAATCCAGATAAAGAGGGCTTTTAGGCCTTCGTACTTGCCAAGAGCTGGTGGGTCCCAAAGAAATTCCACTACTCGACTGGCCGCATCTTGGTCAAGGGCACTTACCACATGATAGTACTTAGTGGCATCCACTTCTACCTTGCAAATTTGGAACAGCACCTCAGCCTGCCTGAACCAAACTTCAGGTTGAGGGTCCAATATACAGGCTGTTTGAGTGAAACTGCTGCGTTGTCCATGTTGGGTCCAAAATCCATTTGAGCCCTTCGAGGTCACCAATGTAGCAAATGTGTTGCAGTGCAAAAAGGAGAATGAGAAAATGATCAGACGTAGTCTAGTCGAAGTTCAGTAAAAGTGGTTTACTCAGTCACCTGCAAATTTTGAAAACCCTGTGCATTCCAAATGACACCATCACATTGAGACATCATGTTGTCACTCGGAAGCTCCCAAGCTGGTTTGATCAAGCCTCCAGAGAGCCGCTACACTGGAGAAATTGTAATGGGAGACAAAGAGATGGCAGAGGAACTGAATGAGTATTTTGCACAAGTCTTCACGGTGGAAGACATTAGCAGTATATCTGACTTTCAAGAGTGTCAGGGAGGAGAGCTGAGTACAGTCATGATTGCCAGAGAGAAGTTGCTTCGGAAGGTGAATGGTGTAAGGGTGGATATGTCTCCCAGACCAGATGGAATGTACCCTCCGGTTCTGAAAGAAGTAGATATAGAGATTATGGAGACACTGGTAATAATCTTCTAAAAAAATCAATAGACTCTGGCATGGTTCCAGAGAATTTAAAAATTGCAAAGGCCACTCCATTATCTAGAAAGGAAAAGGTAAAGGTTCCATTATTGTTATGTACATTTAGAATATAACTACATTTAGAATGTAACATCCATGAAATTTTTTATCTCTGTCTATCATAAGGCAGACAGAGAGTTTTCACTTTGTTCAGCACCCCTCACAAAAACTTACAGCACGGGGTATTCCCTGGTGGTCTCCCCTCCAAGTACTGATCAGTCCTGAGCCTGCTTAGCTTCCAGATCAAAAAGGGAGGGAGGCAGTAGAAAGGAAATTATAGACCTGTTAGCCTGTGGTTAGATCAATTGACAAGGATGAAGTTATGGAGGTACATGACAAGATAGGCCAAAGTCAGCATGGTTACCTTAAGGGAAAACTTTGCCTGACAAACCTAATGCAATTTCTTGAGGAAATCTCAAGCAAACAAGGTAAAGGAGATGCAGTGGATGTTTTATATTTGAACGTTCTAAAGGCCTTTGATAAGGTGCACACATGAGGCTACTTAAAAAGATGAAAGCACATGGAATTACAAGAACAATGTTAGCATTGGGTAGAGCATTAGCTGAGCAGCAGGAACGAGAGTGGGAATAAATTAATCCTGTTTTGGTTGGCTACTGATTACCAGCGGTGTTCCACAGGGGGTCAGTGTTGGGGCCACTTCCTTTTTATGTTGTATGTTAATGATTTGGATTGTGGAATATATAGCGTTGTGACTAAGTTTGCAGATGATACAAATGTAAGTCGAGGGACAGAATATGGACCCAAAGAGGCTGCTGAGAGACTTAGATTAAAAGAATAGGAAAATAAGTGGCAAATGAAAAATAATGTTGGAAAGTTTAGAGTCTTGCATTTTGGTAGAAGGAATAAAAGGGCAGCCTATTATTTGGATGGAGAGAAAATTCAAAATTCAGCAGTGCAAAGGGATTTGTGAGTCCATGTGCAGGATACCCTAAACTCTGGGTAGAGGATGTGATTTTGAGTCTTTATAATGCACATGGAGGATGGAGTACAGTTTTTGGCTCTTAAATAAGAAAGGATGTGTTGGTTTCGGAGACAGTTCAGAGAGGAATGACAAGAATGATTCCTGGAATGAAGGGATTAGTATATGAGGAACATATGCTATTGGACTGTACTCCTTGGAATTCAGAAAAATGAGGGGTATCTCATTTTGAATGTTGAAATGCCTTGTCAGAGTAAATGTGGCAAAGCTGTTTCCCATGGTAGGAGTGTTGAGGACAAGAGGGCACAACTTTAGAATTGAAGGCACCTACTTCAAACCGAGATTCGGAGGAATTTCTTCCACCAGAGAGTGGTGGTCCTCTGGAATTTTCTACCATGGGCGGCTGTGAAAGCCAAGTCATTGGGTGTACTTAAGGCAGAGAATGAAAGGTATGAGAATAGTTAGGGTAACAAAGGTTATGGGGAAAAGGCAGAGGAGTGGGTCTGAGTGAGAGAATGGATCAACTCATGATGGAATGGTGGAGTAGACTCAATGTGCCAAATGGCCTACTTCTATTCCTAGTCTTGTGGTCTTCATCAGAAACATTTCTTATCCACTAAGTATAGTCATGGGAGAGAGGTTCCCTGGAATCTCTTAGAGTGTGTCATTTCTTTAAGGAAAATATAACTTTCTTCCTCTACTAGCCTGACACAGACCAGAATGAAATAGTTACTTCAGAAGTCTGGTCAAGTCAGGTTCAAGTTCATTTATTATTATCATGTGCATATACATCCAGGCGAAACAGCGTTTCTCTGGTGTTGGGGAAGGAAAGGGTGTGGCCTGACCAATGTAACCATCCCAGTGTCCTCCTTCAGTTCTGATCTCTTGCCATATCCAATATAATCACCCAGACACAGGTGGCAATGACTTTAGCTACACATGACTACACATCAACAACTCTGTAGTAGGAGGGAGTCACGTGATGGAGTAGTGGCCGGACGGTGAACTCCAGCCCTCTCCAGAAAAGTCGGAAAAAACAAAGGAAAACACAAAGGCACAAAAATAAAAATTAAAAAGTGAGTATAAAGGTGGAAAGAAGATGGCGACGAAAAAAGAAAAATCGAAATCAACGGTAGAGAAGACAACGGAAGAAGAAGGAGAAGGCCTTACCTGTTCGAAGAGGCCCGCGGTGGAGAGAGAAACCCGCTCCCTCAGGTCGGTAGAAAGTGGACTACAAAAATGGCTCGCTGAGCCGAGTAAAAGTGCGCAACCGCGCATGCAAAAAAAACACACCGACGGGAGGGGTGACCAGCTGGGGAGTCGATCTCCACAGCCGGCAATGACAGCTGCAGAACACCTGCAGCAAGAGGAGAACATAGAAGACAACGAAAACAAGAAAGAAGAGAAGAAAAGGGCAACAAAGAAACAACAGATGGCCAACCCAGAGGAAGAAGAAGAGAAAGAGGAAGAGTACAGTGAAATAGAAGAAGGGAAAGGCAAGATAAAGGATATACTTTCTCTTATTAAAGAATACATGGAGTCATTTAAAGAATGGCAAGCACAAGAATTTAATGATTTAAGAAGAAGAATAAACAATACAGAAGAGAAAATGAATAAAATAGATATGACCTTAACAGAAATGGGAAAGAGAATGGACAAGATGGAAGAGCGGGAAGCAGCAGTAGAAATGGAGGTAGAGGACTTTAAAAAGAAATTAGAGGAATCTAATAAAAAAGTTATAGAGACACAAGAACTGTTAGCTCAGAAAATAGATATAATGGAAAATTATAACAGAAGAAATAACATAAAAATAGTGGGCCTTAAGGAAGATGAAGAAGGCAAGAATATGAGAGAGTTTATAAAAGATTGGATCCCCAGGATCCTAGGATCTCCAGAACTACAGCAAGAAATGGAAATAGAAAGGGCACATAGAGCATTGGCCTTTAAACCACAACCACAACAAAAGCCAAGATCTATTTTAGTAAAATTCCTAAGATATACTACAAGAGAAAAGGTACTGGAGAAAACAATGGAAAAAGTAAGAGAGGGCAACAAGCCACTGGAGTACAAATGGCAAAAAACCTTCATTTATCCAGATATAAGTTTTGAACTCCTGAAGAAGAGAAAGGAGTTCAATACAGCAAAGGCGATTTTATGGAAGAAAGGGTATAAATTTATACTAAAGCATCCAGCGGTATTGAAAATATTTATTCCAGGACAGCAAAACAGACTATTCTCGGATCCAGAGGAAGCACGAAAATTTGCAGAACAATTACAAAATAGACTGAGAGATGAAGACGTGTAACGAGAGTACAAAAGACTGCGAACTAAAAAGACACATAAGTTTTGAACTCCTGAAGAAGAGAAAGGAGTTCAATACATCGAAAACGATCTTATGGAAAAAAAACTATTCTCGGATCCAGAGGAAGCAAGGAAATTTGCAGAACAACTACAAACAACCAGAGAAATGAAGATATGTAATAAGAGTAAAAATGACCACGATTTATATGTATGTGGGTAAAGAGGTATATGTGTGTATATGTATAATGTGCATACATGAATGTATCCATATTTAGAGGAAAATATAGATAGTATAGACAAGAATTAATAAGGGAAGGAAATGGAATAGAGGGAATAAGGAGGGAACTAAAAGAGTGACCTTTGTTACATATGAAAAGTGAAATCTTTTCTGGGGGGGGCTGGGTGGGGAGGAGTTGCGGTCACTGCAAAATCAGCTGACGCTTGCGAGTGAATTCGCAAATCCAAATGGAGAGGGGAGATGTGGTTGTCCGACAAGGGATAAAGGACATCTCAGGAGTGGAAGGGGAGAGTGGGGCTAAAGAAGTTTTAAATAGGAGAATAAGGAAAATGTTTGATGTTTTAGGAATGTTGTCTTATAAAGGGTTCAAAACAAGAAAACAGAAATGGATAAGAAGGAAAGGTAATGATGGAGAAACGGAAAGGGAAGATAAACAAAGTATAAAATGGCTACGTTGAACTATATGACTTTAAATATTAATGGAATACATAACCAAATTAAAAGGAAGAAACTGCTAAATTTACTGAAAAAAGAAAAAATTGATATAGCATTTGTGCAAGAAACACATTTAACTGAATTGGAGCACAAGAAATTGAAGAGAGATTGGGTAGGACACGTAACAGCAGCATCGTATAATTCAAAAGCAAGAGGAGTAGCTATATTAATTAGTAAAAATGTGCCATTTAAAATAGAAGAGGAAATAATAGATCCAGCAGGGAGATATGTAATGATAAAATGTCAGATATATTCGGAGTTTTGGAATCTACTCAATGTATATTCACCTAACGAAGAAGATCAAAAGTTTATGCAAGATATCTTTATGAAGGTAGCAGATACGCAAGGGAACATATTAATAGGAGGGGATTTCAACCTGAATTTGGATTCAAATATGGACAAAACTGGGAAAAAAATTAACAGAAAGAACAAAGTAACCAAATTTATAATTAAATCGATGGAAGAAATGCAACTTTTGGATATATGGAGGAAACAACACCCAAAGGAAAAGGAATATTCATATTACTCGGCTAGACATAAAACATACTCAAGAATAGACCTATTTTTGTTATCAGCTCATATGCAAGATAGAGTAAGAAAAACAGAATATAAAGCTAGAATACTATCGGACCATTCACCCTTAATATTGACAGTAAAGTTAGAGGACATCCCTCCAAGAATGTATAGATGGAGATTAAACCCCATGTTACTTAAAAGGCAGGATTTTAGAGAATTTATTGAAAAACAAATTAAAATGTATTTTGAAATAAATACGGAATCAGTGGAAGATAAGTTTATACTATGGGATGCAATGAAAGCATTCATTAGAGGGCAAATAATAAGTTATGTAACCAAGATGAAGAAGGACTATAATCAGGAAACAGAGCAGTTGGAAAGGGAAATAGTAAATATAGAAAAAGAATTAGCAATGAAGGAAGATACAACTAAAAGAAGAGAATTGGCGGATAAAAAAATAAAATATGAAACATTACAAACATATAAGGTGGAGAAGAACATAATGAAGACAAAACAGAAATATTATGAACTAGGTGAAAAAATGTCCAAAATCCTAGCATGGCAGCTTAAGACAGAACAAGCTAAGAAAATGGTATTGGCATCAAGGAAAAAAGACAAACAAATTACATATAATCCAAAAGAAATTAAGGAAAACTTTAGAGAATTCTATGAACAATTATACCGAACTGAAAACGAAGGGAAAGAAGGGAAAATAGATGAATTTCTGACTAAAATTGAACTACCAAAACTACAAATAGAGGAACAAAATAAATTAACAGAGCCATTTGGAATAGTAGAAATACAAGAGATAATAAAAAATTACCAAATAATAAGACACCAGGAGAGGATGGATTCCCAATAGAATTCTACAAAACATTTAAAGACTTATTAATTCCGCCCCTCCTGGAAGTAATCAACCAGATTGATAAAACACAAAGCTTACCAGATTCATGTAAACAGCAATAATTACAGTAATACTAAAGCAAGGGAAAGATCCACTCTCACCAGCGTCATATAGACCAATATCTTTACTTAACACAGATTATAAGATAATAGCTAAACTATTAGCAAACAGATTAGCAGAGTATGTACCGAAAATAGTAAATTTAGACCAAACTGGATTTATCAAAAAAAGACGCACAACAGACAATATTTACAAATTTATTAACTTAATTCATGCAGTAGAAGGGAATAAAGCACCTACAGTAGCAGTTGCTTTAGACGCAGAGAAGGCCTTTGACAGAGTAGAATGGAATTATTTGTTCAGTATTGCAAAAATTCAGTTTACCGGAGAAGTATATTAATTGGATTAAAGCATTATATAAGGGACCATTAGCAAAAGTGACAGTAAATGGACATGTATCAAAGCAATTTAACTTAAGCAGGTCAACACGGCAGGGATGCCCACTATCACCTTTATTGTTTGCGTTAGCTATAGAACCACTAGCAGAATTGATAAGAACAGAAAATAATATAAAAGGAATAAAAATAAAAGACAAGGAATATAATATCAGTTTATTTGCGGATGATGTTATAGTGTACTTAACAGAACCAGAACTATCAATAAAAGAATTATATAAGAAATTGAAGGAATATGGAGAAGTGTCGGGTTACAAGATAAACGTAAATAAAAGTGAAGCAATGCCTATGAATAATGCGGATTTCTCAAAATTTAAGAAGGAATCACCATTTAGATGGCAAATGCAAGCAATAAGATACCTAGGTGTACAAATAAACAAAAATCTCGGCCAACTATATAAACTCAATTATTATCCACTCATGAAAAAATTACAGGACGATTTAGAGCATTGGAAAGATCTACCACTAACACTAATAGGAAGGATAAACTGTATTAAAATGAACATTTTTCCAAGGATATTATACTTATTTCAGGCATTGCCAATACAACTGACAGAGAAATTCTTCAAGGAGTTAAAGAAAATAAGGAAATTTTTATGGAGAGGGGGGAAACCAAGGATAGCACTAGATAAATTAACAGAATGGTATAAACAAGGAGGCTTACAACTGCCAAACTTTAAAAATTATTATAGAGCCGCACAATTAAGATACCTATCAGATTTTTATCAAACAAGGGAAAAGCCAAATTGGACGAGATTAGAATTAGATAAAATAGGGGAAAAGATACCTGAACATATATTATATAAATGGGATGAAAAATTGGTACAACATAGAAGTTCTCCAGTATTACATCATCTCCTCAATATTTGGAAGAAGATTCATGTAGAAAGAAATAAAACAAATTATCAATTACCAAAACTAATATTGACGCAAAACAAGTTACTCCCTTTTACAATAGATAACCTTTCCTTTAGAGAATGGGAAAAAAAAGGGATTAAAAGAATAGAAAATTGTTTTTCAGGAAATAGATTCTTATCCTTTGAACAAATGAAAGATAAGTACAATATAACTCAAGATACAGCGCTGGCATATTACCAATTGAGATCCTACTTGAAGGATAAATTAGGAAGCAGTTTGAGTTTGCCAGAGGGAAGTAACCTTGAATATGTGATTACAGATACAATGATAATCAAAAGATTTATAACAAATATGTATATTAAACTGCAAGAAAAGGAGAATGAGGAAACAAATGGTAAAACTAAACAAAAATGGGAACAAGATTTAAATATAAAGATAAAAAAGGAAACATGGGAGAAGTTATGCTCCGGAACGATGAGAAATACAATAAATATGAGGTTACGTATGATACAATATAACTGGATACACAGGCTATACATTACACCTCAAAAGTTAAATAAATGGGACCCAACAGTATCTGATAGATGTTTTCGATGTAAAAAAGAAATGGGAACAACAATTCATGCAATCTGGACATGTGAGAAAGTAGAAAAATTTTGGGAAGATCTAAATCAGATATTAAATAAAATAACAGAAAACAATATACCAAAGAATCCAGAGATCTTCCTCCTAAGTAACATAAAAAACAAAGAATTTGAAATTGATTTGGAGGATGCACAAAAAAGATTTGTTAAGATAGCTCTAGCCGTAGCAAAAAAATGTATTATGTCAACCTGGAAATTGGAAGATAATTTGAAAATACAACAATGGTACATAGAAATGAATAAATGTATTCCATTAGAAAAAATAACATATAGTTTAAGAAATAATATTGAAATATTCGAACAAATATGGGAGCCTTACATTAAATACAATAGCGAAAACCTACCGGGGACAATCATTACCTAAGTTAACGGAAGGAAAAGGAAATGAAAAGAATGGACTCAGTAGAATTTCTGGTGTATTTTTATTGAATGACAACATTGTCTGACTGGTTTAATGTATCCTAGATTTTATACCTTAAATGGACGGGAGGGGGGAGGTAGGGAGGGTGGGATGGGAGGAGGGAGGGGGGGGGAGAAAATGGCACTGTATATGTGTGAAAAGGAAAAAGTGTGTATCATGATTAATGTGATTTATGGTGTGAAAAATAAAAAAATTTAAAAAAAAACAACTCTGTATTAGAGAGGGTAGTGATCACCAAGTTCCTTGGAGTTCACATAACTAGTGACCTATCGTGGACACTCAAAATGACTGCACTTCCTGAGAAGACTAAAGCTATCGAACACTTATGTCACTTTTCTACAGGAGCTCTACTGAGAGCGTCCTGACCAGCTGCAATACAGCTGTTGCACAGAAATGGATTGGAAGTCAATCCACAGAACCATAAGAGTTGAGGAGAGGATCACTGGAGTCTTGCTACCCCTCACCCCCACCATTGACATGACCTACGGGGATCTTTGTCTGAAGAGGGTGAGCAAAATCATTGATGACCCCTTTCATCCTGCACTCAGCATCTTTCAGCTGCTCCCACTGGGGAAGAGATACAAGAGTATCAGAGCCAGCATGACCAGGCTGAGGAACAGCTTTTATCCCACAGGCAGTGAGAAAGCTGAACGACCAAAGGAACTGCTCACACTGATCATCCAAGACTCTCATATTCATGAAACAATATATATATTTATTTATTTATATAGAATATTTTCCCTGCATATGTATTGCTTGTCTGTATGTGTGTTATGTCTGGTTGTGTGTCTGCATGTTTTTCACCAAGGGCCACAGAACGCTGTTTCATCAGGTTGCACTTGTACAATCAGTTGATAATAAACATGACTAGCGTCAAGACCGTGAGCTTCAATTACCCTCAATTCTTTCCTTAAGAGAAGAGGAAAAGATTATGCGAGGCTGATAGGGTGGCCAGTCAAAAGCTTTTTCCTTTGGTTGGTGTATCAAAACCATGAGCACTTGGGTTTTCAGAAGGGGCTCCAAGGAAGATCAGAGAGGCAAGTCTTTATAAGCAGAGAGTGGGTTGATATTTGGAACTTGCTGTCAGAGGTACTGGTGGAATCAGATACAATTGGCATGTTATGAGCCCTTTTGCAGGCACTTAACCCTTTGGACTCAGCCATTTTTAACTTTTCATAAACGTTTAACTGTTACTCCAGACAGGGTCCATAGGTAAACCAGAGCTAGTTGATTGGTTCCCTCGCTGATACCACATTATTTCTGGCCAGCCACTGTCCTGTTCATACCCGACATAGTACAAACAATTTTGAATATTTTTACCTTTACTTCCAGTACTTTTCCTGTTGTGGAACTTGGTGAAGCAGCTGTTTTTTCCCTCAACCTTTGAAAAGTACTAGCACCAGTGTGAACCAGCTGGTGGTTGGTTATAAAGCTAGTCCCAGCAAACCAGGATACAAAGTATATGCACTTGTTGGGGGTCCAGGAAAACGAGGACATGGAGTCCAAAGGGTTAAATAGAGAAGGATTAGATATTGGCAAAAGGGACACATGCAAAAAAGCAACATGAAGATGGTGAGTTGCAGAGCCCATTTCTCTGCTGTATGCACACCTCTCTAAGACTCTTCCCAAAACCAGTTCATATAGCAAGTGCTGCTTATTTGAAATTTAAAAAAAACCCAGAAAATACAGGGGATTTTCAGCAGGTCCAAATAACAGCTGTGGAGAGCCAGAATTAATATTTCAGGTCAGTGACCTTCCTTCAGAAGAATCGTTAACTCTATTGCAGCTTCTGGATGATCTGATGAATATTCCCAGCATTCCTTGCTTTTAACTTAAAACCATTTGCCTTAATTTCAGCTTTGATGATCAGTGCAAAATCTTATTGAATAATATTCCTGTTCGGCTCCGAATCATGGGTCCTCTACCAGCATCACCTACGGCTCCTAGAACACTTCCATCAGCGCTGTCTCCGCTCCATCCTCAACATTCATTGGAATGACTTCATCACCAACATCGAAGTACTCGAGCTGGCAGAGTCCGCAAGCATCAAATCCATGCTGCTGAAGACCCAACTGCGCTGGGTGGGTCACGTCTCCAGAATGGAGGACCATCGCCTTCCCAAGATCGTGTTATATGGTGAGCTCTCCACTGGCCACCGAGACAGAGGTGCACCAAAGAAGAGGTACAAGGACTGCTTAAAGAAATCTCTTGGTGCCTGCCACATTGACCACCGCCAGTGGGCTGATATCACCTCCAACTGTGCATCTTGGCGCCTCACAGTTCGGCGGGCAGCAACTTCCTTTGAAGAAGACCGCAGAGCCCACCTCACTGATAAAAGACAAAGGAGGAAAAACCCAACACCCAACCCCAACCCACCAATTTTCCCTTGCAACCGCTGCAACCGTGCCTGCCTGTCCCGCATCGGACTTGTCAGTCACCAACGAGCCTGCAGCAGACGTGGACATACCCCTCCATAAATCTTCATCCGCGAAGCCAAGCCAAAGAAAGAAAGAAAAATATTCCTGAGAGGTGCATTTGGAGTAGGTTCGCTATAAAAATATGTTCTTGTCGTCAGCTAAGTGCCCAAGTCCTTCATTTTTGATGGTATTTCATGTGTCCAGTTCTCAGTGGATCAAAGTGGTTAAACCTGCTTTGAACGGATAGGAATGCTTTCTGATTTAAAACTGGAACTGGTAAAATATCCTTCAGGCCCTTGTTCATACCCGACATGTTAAATGCCTCTGTCATTCAGGGACTTGAAGAAATTATCAGGTTGTGTGGTGATGTAGGCAGTAGAGTTGGCAATAAAACTGTAGAGCACTCATCAAATTCCTACCTGAGCCAGAAGCTCAATCATCAATGGGCCTATCGTCAATCATTGCCTCTTAAAATAATGGTCCAACCAGAAATTCTTCAAAACTCTTCCTTTTTATGGCATGAGACTGCTGGCCAAGAACGTCCTGGTTTCAGTTAATACCATTTGCATTGTTGAATTTTTGGGAATTATTTCAATGTGTCCTGTCATGAATTTTATTGATGGAGGAATTGACACAGTTTAGAATCTGCCACGAGGCTTTCTTTTGTGTGGATCGCTTTCCACACTTTACACTAATGATCTGAAAATAATGTGTTCATTACACTTCCTTCCAAATGCAAAGCATTTCCTGCAGCGATTTAACATTTTCACAAAATAAGCCAAACGTCAATCTAGTAGGAATAGGATGTATATTAAATAGGCTTTGAAGGGTTCTCGCCGATTTATAACTGCACTCATTATAATTACTTAAATATGAAAAACAGCCAATATATATATAACATAATAATATTACACAATACCAACAATGTCGTTATGCAATTAAACAGATTTTTATTCATCCAAATAGTGTATATTTGCTGTTGGAAAACATGATGTCTGAAATATTTGAACTACACTTTTGGATTACATAATATTTGGCAACATTATGATCATCAACTGCACTCTCAATAGTTTAACTGTGGACAAGGACTTGCAGACACCAAAATAAAAACAAAAAATGCAGGAAACTCTCTGCTGGTCAGGCAGCATCTGTGGTGAGAGCAAGGAAAATGTTTCAGGTCTGTGACCCTCCACTAGAACTCAGACTAGGTAACACACATGTTAGAGAAAGTGAGAGAGAGAGAGAGAGAGTGATAGACTGGCAGAGAGATACGAGCAAGGACCTTTTCTCAGAGAAAATACCTCTAACCCGGCACTCTCTGCCTGTGAGAGGAATACAGAAATGGAGATTATCAATGATTATAAACACAAAGGCAGCAGAGGGAATTAGTCCATGAGCTCAATAGGCCAATATCCTCTTTCTATGTTGTCAAAACTCCATCAGTACTTTGAGATAGATCAGCAAATGCATAGAAAACCTAGGAATTAACGTTTAACATTTTAAGAGGATCTAAAACAAAAAGCAGCAGAACTTATTCAAGCGTCACATCCACTGATGGTGTTGAAGTCAATCAATCTCATTGATCTGCTCCCCCATATTTTCTGAGCCCAGCATTGAATTTTACTCCTTTTAAGACCTCTGCTGGGGCTGCACTGAGGAGATTGTGCACATTTTTGGTGACCCAGTTATCGGAAGGATGGCTTTAACATGAAAAAGGAGTAGAAAATATTGAAGTCCTGACACCAAGTCACTATCTCTTTCTGTATTTGAAATCCAGCCTACAGTGGTGCTGTCCGCCTAATGGAAGTGGAACCTGGCCTTGAAATTGCTAATAAGGGAATGCTCCACGCAAGTCTAATTTCTGGTTCTCATAATCTCTCGCGCCAGGTATGGGAAAAACCATCCTATTCATCTCACAATCTTCCAGAGGCAATTCACACTCTGCACCAGATGCACAGCTTTCAGAGGGCATTTTGAAGCTTCAGAAAACTCTTGATAGTTTCTGCTGGCCACAGGCACTAGGCTGTCAAAGGCAATATTCACGCTACATTTATAGAGTTCTAAATCACTGTTATAGAGTTCTAAATCAGCCAGTGTTTAAAGGCACAATGCCAGCAGCAAGAATCCACCCAAATGGCGATAAAAGTGCTAAGATGGAGCAAAGACCACATAAATTACCTTGTAATTTTTTTTTCAAAACCACAAGAGAGGCGCTGATTCAGGAGGTGGGGGGGGGGGGAGTAAAACACAAGCAGAGGTTAGAGAAAAATAATTGCACAAGGTCAAACTTGCACAGAAGCTGCTGCAAAAATCATTGATCCATTTTGCAAGGCCCTCCCAGAAAGTAATAGGATCAATTGAATAGATTCATTAATTTTAGTTTAAATTTGGACATACGGCATGGTGACGGGCCATTTCAGCCCATGTGCCCGTGCCGCCCTATTTACACCCAATTAACCCTCACCTCCAGTACATTTCAAATGGTGGGAAGAAACCGGAGCCCCCAGGGAAAACCCACACAGACACAGGGACAACGTACAGACTCCTTACAGACAGCACAGGATTCGAATCCTGGTCTCGATTGCTGGCGCTGTAAAGGCTACGCCATCCATGCCACTCATATTTAGATTCCCTTATTAAACTAAAGGAACATGAACTAAAGCATGAAAAGCAACTTCCCTTCATTGCATGGACCGAATGGCATCCTCAGGTAAAGGAAAAGGCACTGGTGTCTGCTTCATGATTAACTCTCTAAGTTGCTCAGATGTGATGATCCTGTCCCAAGGCTGCTCCCCTTATCTGGAACATCTGAAGTGCCAACCTTTCTACATCCTGAGCGAACTCACCTCCGTTATCCTTTCACAGACAGTTGTTAAGCTAGCACTAGAACATCTATACTCACTGATCAACATCATACACTATATCCCGATGCTTCCTCAGTTATTGCTGGGAACTTCAGCAGCCAGGCCAGCTTAAAGAAGGTATTTGCCAACAAACACCAGCACATCTCCTACAACTCCAGGGGATCAAAGACTCTCAATTAGTAACATTTTGGAAAGTCAGACCACCTGTCTGTGCTCCTCCTTCCTGCATACAGACATAAACCTGTAGTGAAGATGTACCGAGATAGTCTGGGGAGCAGAAGAGCAGCTTCATGTCTGTCTGTAGTTGATGGACTTGGCAAGATTCAAGGAATGCATCTTTATCAGAAAATAAATGGATGAGTGTGTTCCTACTAAGACCATCCAATGTATCCAAATTGGAAGTGATGGATGAATCAAAAGGTCTGTAAACTTCTGAAATTGGTTCAAGAGATTTAGAAATATACAAAAAGACCAGATACAATCTTTGGAAGGTCATTCTCAGTGCAAAGACAATCCTGAACCAAGTTAGAGTCTCTGACAGAAGCTCAATATCTGTGGCAGAGCTTGCACGCTATTACATCCTATCAGGCAAAATAAGGCACAACTGTTATACATTTCTTCTGGATGAGCTCAGTGCCTTCTTTGCTTTCTTTGAAAGGGAAAGCAATGAAGACCCCTCAGGAGCCCCCACAGGCCCCAGCGATTCTGTGCTTCCAGTCTCTAAGCCTGACATGAAAAGAACCTCCAGGAGGATGAATCCTCAGAAAGCATCCGACCCAGATGGTGTGCATGGCTGGGTCCATAAAATCTGTACTTCAATGACCATCTGATATCTATATTGTGAAGAATTTTGAGAAGTTGGTTATGGAGCAAATCAACTCCTTTCTCAAGAAGGACTTGGACCCACTTCAATTCACCTATTGTTACAAGGGTTCAATGGCAGATGCCATCTTGTTGACCCTCCACAGCATTAGATCATGTAGACCGCATGAACCGCTGTTCACTGACTCCAGGCTGGTGTCCATCATACCAGCAAAGCCCATGACCAAACTAAAGTACCTGCGATTAGATCCTTGGTGAACCACAAAGATGTGACCATCAACACAGGAGCAACTCCCAAGGCTGCAAGCTTAGTCCCTGCTCAATCCCTTGTACCCCAGTGACTGCATAGCCAGACTGGGTCCAACACAATCTATGAATTCACTGACAGCACCACGATTGCTGGCTGGATAAATGGAAATGACGAGTCAGGTTGAGATTTTAAGGTCAGTGATGATAATTTAGGAAGACAACACAAAGATTCAAAAGATTATTGCATTGGTCAATAAAATGCATGAACTTCATCAGATTTTTTTATCAACTGGCTAATGTGGCTCAATCTCATATTTGTCTACATTAAACTACATCAACCACACATTCACTTTTTTTTTGGAATAAATGTGTTCCATTAGAAAAAATAACATATAATTTAAGAAATAATATTGAAATATTTGAACAAATATGGGAGCCATACATGAAACACAATAGAGAAAACCTACCAGGGACATCTACCACCTAAAATAACGAAAGGAGAAGGAAATGAAAAGAATTGACTCAGTGGAATTTCTTGTTTATTTTTATTGAATGACAACATTGTTTGACTGGTTTAATGTATCTTAGATTCTGTACTTTAAATGAATGGGGGGGAGGTAGGGAGGGTGGGATGGGAGGAAGGGGGGGAGAAAATGACACTGTACATATTTGAAAAGGAAAATGTATGTATCTTGGTCAATATGGTTTATGGTGTGAAAAATAAAAAATTTAAAAAAAAAGAAACACACATTCACCCATTCTCCTCTTCTGTCTAAATCACCCTGCCACCTCTTGGAATCTTCCTCATAGATCACACTGCCTCCTGGCTTAATATCATCTGCCAACGTAGAGACGTTACATTCAATTCCTTTGTCTAGGTCAGTGGTTCTCAACCTCTTGCTTTCCACTCACATACCACCTTAAGTAATCCCGTACTAACCATCCTATGCCATAATCGCTCTGTAGTTAGTACGGGATTACTTAAGGTGGTATGTGAATGGGGGAAAAAAAGATTGAGAACCACTGGTCTACATCATTAATATATGTTGTCAGTATCTGGGGTGCAAGCACCAAACATTATGGTACTGGACTAGTAACTGCCTGTTAATCTGAAAAGGGTCCATTTATGACCACTCTCTGCATCCTGCCTGATGACCTGTTTTCTATCCACATCAGCACGTTACTTCTTATACCATGCTGAGTCACATCATAATGTAAATAAGGGTCTGGAAAGAAAAATGATTGAAAATCAAATAAAATCTTCAAAAGCTGGAAAATAAATCTATCAACAGCTCTGCAGCACATTTAGTCTGCATACTTTCTGGATTCTAGGAATTATCCAGTTGAATTTTTTTTCTCCATTAGCCATGGCCAAGCCCCTTGCAGCAACTTCCCAAGGTTTCTTCAACAGCAATTCACAAATATCAGCCACCATGAAGGATGAAGGCATAGTTGAGTACCACCACATTCAAGTTCCATCCAAGTAGCTCTTCTTTCCATCTTGGAGATGTAATCACCATTCCTTTCCAACTGTTGTGTCAGCATACCTTTCAGTGCTGTAGAATTACCATGTTCACTGCAGTTGTTCAAAGCCACATCCCAACACCACCTTTTACACTGGACAACGAAGAGTTTTCTTCCTGAATGTGGTGATATGTAATTACACCACTAGGTCACCAGGGGTCATCCCGGTGACCTTGTCTATAAAGCAGTCCAGAGCGACAGTCTCGCCTTCCAGGTTCGTCTTGCAGAGAGACAAGACCTCTTAGTGTACATATTAGTTTATTAAAGCTGTCTTATACTCGCACTGCTGGTGTGGTTATTGTCAGTACATTGAACACTTGTGTTTTATGCATTTTGGGCAACTGATCATTTTTTTAAAATTTAACCTATTATTGTAGGCTTCAAGCATACAAAACCATGAAGTACAAGGTTTCACCATGTTTGGTGACCATACCAGGGCAACTGGAATCCATCAATGCTGGCTGACTATTGTTGAACACTGACACAAGAGGCATCAGATGCTGAGCACAAATGAAAATCAGCGGCAAAACCTTTTTAGGTCCGTTGAACTAACCCAATGTGTCACCATCATAATGCGATTAAACAGGCTAAATTCAATAAAAGTTAATTACATGCTTCTCCAACTTTTTGCATGATACAGAAAATCTGAAATTAGAGTTGCATTCAGTTTGGAGTTGTCTATCATAATCCACAATTTTGTTTTTCAGGAGGCAAACCTTTCAAAAAAAATTGTTGTCCAGTTTTATCAGAAGTAAACAGTGATGGAAACTAAATACCGTCCTTGCTGGTAATTGGTGAATAAGTAAAAATAAACTTAATTTCTCTGGGTTGTAACATATGAAATGATCTCCCCCATCATAATTTGTAGTTGCTGACAAGTTTTTAAGGCCAGAAAACATAGTTCAAATAGAATATTCGATCATGATTACAAAGTTGTTTGTGGGAACTTGCTCGATGCTAACTTGCTGCTGCCTTCCGACATTACAAATAGAACAACACTTCAAAAGTATTTGTTTGGGGCAAAGGGCTTTAGTCAGAAATGCACTATGTAAATATGAGTTCTGTCTATTATTGTTCAATGTTTAGCACATTGTCTCACCTCTTTGCTGCCGAGCCAAGTCTACAATATACCTCCTCACCTTACTGCTACTCTTTCAGTGTCTCAGTTAAACCGGAAGCCACTGAAAGTACAAATGAGACGAGAGTAACAAGCTTACAACTTAATATCCTGCATTATTGCACCGATTGATACTATTAATTGTAAATGGCTCGGTATGCCAGCAACAAATGTTTGAACCAGCACACTGAACTCATTTTTAAAGAAACATAGCCAAATGCTTTTAAAATTTTTGGCATAGATGATGGTTTAGCCCTTCAAGACTTTTCCACTGAAAACAAAACATTTGAATTAAATTCAACAAAGTTAGAACTACAGACACTACAGCAAAGAAACAAGCCCTTCCCCCTGTCTTGTCTGTGCCTAACTATTATTCTACTTGTCCTTTTGGCTAGCACCCGGACCATAACCCTCCATACCCTTTTCATCCATATACCTATCCAAATTTTTCTTAAATATCAAATCGACCCCACAATCAACACTTTCACTGACAGCTCACCCCACATTCTCACCACTGTGTGCATGAAGACATTTCCCCGAAGTTTCCCTTTAAACAATTCACCTTTCACCTTTAACCCATGTCCTCTGGTTCTTGTCTGATCGAGCCTCAGTGGTAAAAAGCATGCTTGATTTTTACTCTACCTGTACCCTTCATAATTCTGAAAACCTCCATCAAATCTTCCCCAATTTTCCGACGCGCAAGAGTAAAGTCTGAAACTATTTAACCTTTCCCTGTTACTCAGTTTCTCAATTCCCAGAAACATCCTTCTCAATTTCTCATTCAACCTTATTGATTTCTTTCCTGTAGTTAGGGGACCAAAACTGCACAAAATATTCCAAATTAGGCTGCACTAGTGTCCTGTTTGAGGAGATTTGAAATGTCACCAAATACTCTTGCAAATTTCTACTGGTGTACTGTGGAGAGCACCGTGGTGCCTATACACAGGATAGGAAAAAAACTACAGAGTTTTCATATCAGCCAGCACCGTCATGGACATCAGTCTTCACTCTATCGAGGACAACTACAAGAGATGTCCTATGAAAGCAGTCTCTATCTTCAAGGGCCCTCAACACCCTAACCATGCCCTCTTCACAATGTTAACATCAGGAAGGAGGTACAGGAGCCTGAAGATGAAAACTCAGCGGCACAAGGACAGCTTCTTCCCCTCTGGCATCAGATTTCTGAATAGACAATGCACCACAGACACTACCTGGCTTTCTCTTCTTTTGCGCTAATTTGTTTACTTTTAAATGTGATTTATATCAATATTTTCACCTGTGATGCTGCCACAAAACAATGAATTTCATGACATGTTCATGGCAATAAATTAGGATTCTGGATGTGTTGTCCAAACTGAAGATCATAAGGGCAAAAGAATAACCAGGCAAAAAGGGCCCAGTATGGACAATCTGCATGGAAACCGGAGATAAAGGTAAGGCCGTCATTGGATACTTTTCATTGCAATTCTCAAACAAAACAGACCTTGTAGATAGAGAATTCAGTGAAGAGGTTGATGAATGTCCAGTTCAGGACTCCATAATTAAAGACCAATTACTTGGCAGGTTATGTGATGGAATGATCCCCAGGACCAGATGGGATTTATTCTAGGCTGCTTCAGGTGGTCAGCCAAAAAATTGCTGGGACTCAAGCTGAGATCTGGACACAAGTTAGGTACCATCTGACAGGAGGACAGAATGTTCCCTTTTCAAGAAAGACAGGAGGAAAAAAACCTGGCAACTATAGACCTATAAGCCTTGCATCTACTACAGAGAAGATGCTTGAAACGTCTGAGAGAGAGGAAAAAAATAATCAGAGATAGGCCAATTGATTGAATTCTTTGATGAGGTAACAAACATTTAACAACAAGGGCAAGGCAAGGAGATGTGATTTACATGGATGCGGAAGGCAAGATTTACATGTTTGCAGGTGACCACAAAGATTGGTGGAGTGTGGAATGTAGACTTAGGAAACAGAGAAATGTTGATGGTTTGGTGAAATTGGTTTAAAGATGGCAGATGGAGCCTATTCCAGATCAATAGGAGGTGATGCATCTTTGGATGACTAATGAGGTCATGAATGGTAAGGTCTCGGGGAAGAACAGAGATCCTCAAAGTAGAGGTCCAGAGATCCTTGAAGGTAACAATGCAGGCAAACAACAAAGTTAAGGAGGCATGCAGAATACTGGCCTTCATTAGTCAGGGAATTGAATGCAGAAATAGGGAATTTATGTTCCAACGTGATGAAGGTTTGGTCAGCGAGCAACTCTACTCACCAAGGTGAAGTAAAAATATGGTAATGCTGGAGATGGTGCAGAGGAGACTCACCAGGATGTTGCCTGGGGTGGGAAGAGGAGTGACTGGAGAAGTGTGATCTTTTCTCCTTGGAACAGACGACTTTAAGGGGGCATGTCATCAAGATATGCAAAATTAAGAGGTAGATAAAACAAGAAGGTACAGATTTAGGATCGGGGGAAGGTATCCAGACAGGATATGAGGGAGACAATGATAAGAACCTGGAATGCACAGTCGAATGGTCGCTAAGAGCTTTAAGAAATATCTAGCTGAGCACTTTAATCTCTTTGGCAAAGAGGGCTATGGACCAGGTGTGGAGCACTGAGGAAAGTGCCTACTTGTCAATATGGATGAATTAGCCAAATGGCCTGTTTTTATGTTGTACAATCCTATGGTTCTTAGTCATTCAGAAATATTCACTTTCAACTCAAAGCCAAAGGAATTCACTTTCTCTTTGCACAACTATTTCTTGCTGAGCTTCTTCAACGAGTTTTAAAGATTCATTAATATTTGTTCTTAGAATCACTGCCCTGTTAATAAAGCAGATGAGAATGCACACAGATTCACTTAAAACAAGCAATAAGGAACCAGAATTTGCAGAAAACTCATTCAGACACTCCTGCCTTAACACAGATCATACAAAGAAAGCAAATACAGTTCAAAATCCAAAGGTTATATGTTTTAATACAGACTATGGAGGAAGAACATAACTTTTATTTCCAGACACATATTTTTGAATGGACAATGAACCACAGACATGAACTCATTCTCTTCCTTTGCACTATTTACTTCTAAATGTAATTTATAGCAATATTTTCATCTGTAATGCCCCTGCAAAACAATGAATTTCATGACATGTTCATGTTTATGACAATAAATTCTGATTGTGTTGTCCAGACTGAAGATCATAAGGGCAAAAGAATAACCAGGTAAAAAGAAAGGCCCAGACAGGACAATCTACTTGGAACTGGAGATAAAGATAAGGCCGTCATTGGATACTTTTCTCAAACAAAACAGCTGAGGAATGTGAAAACAAAACTGATGAGGATGTGGGTTCTTAAATTTTTAATTTTTTAAATTCTTAGACATACAGCACAATAACAGGCCATTTCAGCCCATGAGTCCATGCCGCCCAATTAACCTACACCCTCAGTACTTTTCATGTATCCAAAGGACACATGCACTCACTTTTGATTTTATAGCTATTTATTCGGAAGGGGGAATCAGTTGCAGAAGATCAGGTATTAATTCATGGACAACAATAGGGTGAATTTCCTTTAGTAAGTGATGACATTTGCACATTACATTAAATCAAGCAGAATTATGAATTTCACATTCGTCACTAACCAAGTTAAAATCATCCAAATTCCTAAGGCCAAATACTCAGACTGGTTGAAATGAGATGCGATGGGAGCTCACTATCAGAAAGATTCTCACGGGCTGCAGCCAAACAGGTTCATAACATACACTAACTACAAGAGTACCTTATAACAATTTATGCCAAGGCAGAAAAAGAGATAATACATTTCAAATGATAGATAAATAAACATTCATAGTTAGTGAAATAAAAAAATGTGATTTTAATAGTGTAAACAGATCTCTTGGTGGTCCTGGAGTACTTTATCGTTGGGCTGAGTATGGGGGAAGTTCAAGAGCCTGATGGCTGTTGTAAAAGTACAACAGTTCTTGAACCTAGAGGTGTTTAGACTGCAGGCTTTTGTACCTTCTGCCTGAAACCACTTTGTTAATGAAAGCAAAAAAGTCAAGCAGAAATAGAACAGTGTAAGGATAATGCAAAGCCTATCTGTTAATTTTCTTCCATTTCTTCTGGTCCGTTACTCCAGCAACTGTGATGAAAACTCCTCATATGCAGAATTATTTTCCCAGTTTCATTTCCTTCAGTAGGGAACAACCACTGACATCATCCTCACAGATCAAAGTCATCACTCACGTTCAAGCCTGGCATTACCGCACGGGGATCAGAGATGAGCTAGAGGATGAAGTACCAGCACATCTGGCTTTGCACTTGACTGTTGAGTTTAGCACTGCTTCACATCATGTGGGGTTGTTGAATGTAGCAGGAATCAATTCACTGATCATGACTGAACACTTAAATGTAGGTGAACCAAGTCATACGGCAGAGATGTATGCCCTTCATCAAGCACACTTACATCAGTCCTATCTAGCTCTCCCTAGATTCCCACCGACTCCCCACAGATTTTACAACTCACCAATAACAAGGACTAATCGACAGTGGCCAATTACCTCCCAACCTGCACTATGGAATACGAGAGGAAACTCACACGTATACTCCACACAGATAGTACCAAGGTCAGGATTAAATCCAAGTCACAGTAGCCAAGAGGCAGCAACTCTATCAGTTGCAACACCACCTCAAATGTGTTTTACTTAAATCAAAATGATTTAAGGAATTTGTAGCACTGAAGGGTATTTAAAATATATTTAGTTCTGAATTTAAAAAAATGTATTTATTAATTATTTAATTCTTTTTGGGGAATTTTGGAAACTATGGGAATTGGCCACCAGTGGAAGATAACTAATCTGGTAATGAAGGGCACATTACTTAAAATAAAGAAGGGAGTCTATGATATAAAAGTTGAAGCAAACGTAAAGTGATTTAGGTGAAAACTGTAGCTTTCAGTGCAGTGGCAACAATGCATCATGGAACAAAGGTGCCCTCTGCTGGCAGCAAATGGCTATAATCGAATAACAGTCACAAGTGCAGAAAAATCCAATTAACAAAATCTTGTGTTCAAGCTAATGTTTTGTCTTTGGTTCGATGAAGGATGCGAGATGGCTCAACAGAGGTATTAAGAAATTTGATACAAGATTATTTTAGGTTGCAACACAATTGACAAGTTTTTTTTAGCTTATTTTGGCACAACATTTGGCACAAATATCATAGATTGAAATGGAGTAAAACACAAAAGTCTGCAGATGCTCTTTGGCTTGGCTTCGCGGACGAAGATTTATGGAGGGGGTAAAAAAGTCCACGTCAGCTGCAGGCTCGTTTGTGGCTGACCAGTCCGATGCGGGACAGGCAGACACGATTGCAGCGGTTGCAAGGGAAAATTGGTTGGTTGGGGTTGGGTGTTGGGTTTTTCCTCCTTTGCCTTTTGTCAGTGAGGTGGGCTCTGCGGTCTTCTTCAAAGGAGGCTGCTGCCCGCCAAACTGTGAGGCGCCAAGATGCACGGTTTGAGGCGTTATCAGCCCACTGGCGGTGGTCAATGTGGCAGGCACCAAGAGATTTCTTTAGGCAGTCCTTGTACCTTTTCTTTGGTGCACCTCTGTCACGGTGGCCAGTGGAGAGCTCGCCATATAATACGATCTTGGGAAGGCGATGGTCCTCCATTCTGGAGACGTGACCCATCCAGCTCAGCTGGATCTTCAGCAGCGTGGACTCGATGCTGTCGACCTCTGCCATCTCGAGTACCTCGACGTTAGGGGTGTGAGCGCTCCAATGGATGTTGAGGATGGAGCGGAGACAACGCTGGTGGAAGCGTTCTAGGAGCCGTAGGTGGTGCCGGTAGAGGACCCATGATTCGGAGCCGAACAGGAGTGTGGGTATGACAACGGCTCTGTATACGCTTATCTTTGTGAGGTTTTTCAGTTGGTTGTTTTTCCAGACTCTTTTGTGTAGTCTTCCAAAGGCGCTATTTGCCTTGGCGAGTCTGTTGTCTATCTCATTGTCGATCCTTGCATCTGATGAAATGGTGCAGCCGAGATAGGTAAACTGGTTGACTGTTTTGAGTTTTGTGTGCCCGATGGAGATGTGGGGGGGCTGGTAGTCATGGTGGGGAGCTGGCTGATGGAGGACCTCAGTTTTCTTCAGGCTGACTTCCAGGCCAAACATTTTGGCAGTTTCCGCAAAGCAGGACGTCAAGCGCTGAAGAGCTGGCTCTGAATGGGCAACTAAAGCGGCATCATCTGCAAAGAGTAGTTCACGGACAAGTTTCTCTTGTGTCTTGGTGTGAGCTTGCAGGCGCCTCAGATTGAAGAGACTGCCATCCGTGCGGTACCGGATGTAAACAGCGTCTTCATTGTTGGGGTCTTTCATGGCTTGGTTCAGCATCATGCTGAAGAAGATTGAAAAGAGGGTTGGTGCCAGAACACAGCCTTGCTTCACGCCATTGTTAATGGAGAAGGGTTCAGAGAGCTCATTGCTGTATCTGACCCGACCTTGTTGGTTTTCGTGCAGTTGGATAATCATGTTGAGGAACTTTGGGGGACATCCGATGCGCTCTAGTATTTGCCAAAGCCCTTTCCTGCTCACGGTGTCGAAGGCTTTGGTGAGGTCAACAAAGGTGATGTAGAGTCCTTTGTTTTGTTCTCTGCACTTTTCTTGGAGCTGTCTGAGGGCAAAGACCATGTCAGTGGTTCCTCTGTTTGCGCGAAAGCCGCAATGTGATTCTGGGAGAATATTCTCAGCGACACTAGGTATTATTCTATTTAGTAGAATCCTAGCGAAGATTTTGCCTGCAATGGAGAGCAATGTGATTCCCCTGTAGTTTGAGCAGTCTGATTTCTCGCCTTTGTTTTTGTACAGG
Source organism: Narcine bancroftii (assembly GCF_036971445.1). Classification (NCBI taxonomy): domain Eukaryota; kingdom Metazoa; phylum Chordata; class Chondrichthyes; order Torpediniformes; family Narcinidae; genus Narcine; species Narcine bancroftii. The sequence goes on from NC_091469.1 coordinate 468,549,542, forward strand.
GTGATGATGGTGGCATCACGAAGATCCTGAGGCAGTTTACCTTGGTCCCAACAAAGCTTGAAAAACTCATGCAGTTTGGCATGCAGAGTTTTGCCGCCAGCCTTCCAGACTTCTGGGGGGATTCCATCCATACCTGCTGCTTTGCCACTTTTCAGTTGTTCGATTGCCTTATATGTCTCATCCAGATGCTACAATTATAGTAAAAACACAGAAAAGACAGAGACAGATACACACCAGCTACAGATGGGAGTTCAGGCCATTACAGCCTACAAAGCGAGGGCAAACACTATAGATGGCTGTGATGCTTTATTACTTGATGAGCTGAACACCTTCTCTGCCTCGTTTGAGAAGAAGAACCAAACAGTGGCTACTAGAATCCCTGAAAAGGCTGAGGACCCTGTGAAATCTGTCTCTGAGGGTGACATCAGAACATCATTCAAGAAGGTGAACCCTCGCAAGGCGTCAGCCCTTGATGGTGTACCTGGCAGGGTTCGGAAAATCTGCGCAAGCCAACTGACCGGAGTGTTCATGGACATTTTCAACCTCACATTGCTGCAGTCAAAGGTTCCCATCTACTTCAAAAGGGCATAACATAAAACAGAAGAGGGTGGCTGGAGTCAACATAGATCCCTTGGAATATGAGAAAGGGAGATTGATATTGAGTAAAGAGGAAATGGTCGAGGCATTGAACAGATATTTTGTGTCAGTCTTCACAGTCCAGCATGCCAAAGAGTGGTGATAGGGATGCGAAGGGAGGTGTGGGCCTCGATAAAATAATTGTTACAAAAGAGATAGTGATGAGCAAACTAATGAGACTGAAAGTGGACAAATCCCCTGGTCTTGATGGGATGCATCCCAGGGTACTGAAGGAAATGGCAGGAGTTATGGTTGATGCGTCAGTTGTCATTTATCAAAATTCTCTGGATCCTGGGCAGGTCCTGGCAGATTGGAAGACAGCAAATGTCATGCCACTTTTTAAGAAGGGATGTAGGCAGAAGACAGGTAACATCGGCCAGTTAGCTTAATGCCTGTAGTCAGGAAAATGTTTGAAGCTGTCATGAAGGATGAAATACGAGACATTTAGAACAAAGGGGCTCCATCAGGCAGATGCAGCATGGATTCAGAAAGGGCAAATCTTGTTTGACAAACTTGCTGGAGTTATTTGAGGATATAATGGGTGCAGTAGACAGAGGGGAACAGGTTGATGTTGTATATTTGGATTTCCAGAAGGCGTTTGATAAGGAGACAACAATGAGATACAGATGAATGGTGTAAGGGGAAGTATATTGGCATGGATTGAGGATTCATTACCGACGTAAGACAGAGATTTGGGATAAATGGGTGTTTTTCTGATTGGCAGACAGTGGTAAGTGGGTGTCACAGGGGTCGGTGTTGGGCCTGCAGCTGTTCACCATTAACATTGTTGATTTGGAAGAGAGGGCAGACCGTAGTGTTGCCAAGTTTGCGGATGATACTAAATTGAGTGGAAAAGCAAATTGTACAGAGGATGTGGAGAGGCTGCAGAAGGATATAGTTAAGTTAGGAGAGTGGGAAGAGGACTGGCAGATGGAGTACAACGTTAGAAAATGTGAGCTCATTCACTTTGGTACAAAAATAGAAGAGAAAATTATTATTTAAATGGTGAAAAACCACAGCATGCTGATGTGCGAAAGGACTTGGGAGTTTTTGTGCATGAATTGCAAAAATTTGGATTGCAGGTACAAGTTATTAAGAAGGCAAATGGAATGTTGGCCTTCATCGCTAGAGGAATTGAATTCAAGAATAGGGAGGTCATGCTGCAACTGTACAAGGTACTGGTGAGGCCTCACCTGGAGAACTATGTGTAGTTCTGGTCTCCATACTTGAGGAAGGATACACTGGCCTTAGAGGCAGTCAAGAGGAGGTTCATCAGGTTGATCCCAGAGCTGGGGGGGATTGACCTATGAGGAGAGACTAAATCGCCTGGGATTATACTCACTCGAATTCAGAAGAATGAGAGGAGATCTTATAGAAACATAAAATTATGAAAGAGATAGATAAGATAGTGGCAGGAGATTTGTTTTCACTGGTAGGTGAGCCCAGAACTAGGAAACACAGCCTCAAGGATTTAAGACGGAGATGAGGAAAAACTCTTTTTCCCAGAGAGTAGTGAATCTGTGGAATTATCTGCCTAGGGAAGCAGTTGAGGATACTTCATTAAACATACTTAAGGTTCAATTAGATAGATTTTTACATAAAAAAGGAATTAAAGGATATGGGGAAAAGAAGGTAGGTGAAGTTGAGTCAATGATCAGATCAGCCATGATCTTATTGAATGGTGGGGCAAACTCGACAGGCCAGATGGCCTAGTCCAACTCCTATTTCTTATGTAAGAGTAGTATGAGCTGCCTCAATGACCCCTGCCCAGTAGCACTAACATCTACTGTGATTAAATGCTTTAAGAGGTTGGTCATGGCCAGAATTAACACATACCTAAGCAAAGATCTGGTCAAGCTGCAATTCGCCTATTGTCACAATTATTCCACAGTAGATACAATATCACTCTGGATCACCTCGAAACAACAATTTTCAGTGGGCTGCGCTTCATTGACACAGCTCAGCCTTCAATACCATTAATCTCTCAGTGCTGGTCAAGAAGTTACAAACTCTAGGACTCTGTACCCCTCTCTGAAACTGGATCCTTGACTTTCGGAACACCACATCTCCTCCTCACTGATTATCAACACCCATGGATGTGCGGCCAGACACATTTCCAATGCTATCTACATTTACCAATGACACCAGTTGTCAGCAGAATCACAAATGGTCATGAGGAAGCGTACAGGAGAGAGATAGATCAGCTCATTGAATGGTGTAATGACAACCTTGCGCTCAATGTCAGCAAAACCAAGGAAATGATTGTGGACTTTGTAACCCAGTCCTAACCAAGGGCACAGTAGTGGAGAGGGTCGAGAACTTCAAATTCCTGGTGTCAACATCTCCGATGATCTGTCTTGGAACCTCCACGTTGATGCAATCACAAAGAAGGCTTGCCAGTGGCTATACATTTGTGAAATGTCTGGGGAGATTCAGTATGTCAATGAAGACTCTTGTAAACTTCTACAGATGTTATGTGGAGACCATTCTGGCTGGTTGTATCACTGCCTGGTACGGAGGCGCCAAGTTTCAGGACAAGAAATAAATCCAGAAGGTTGTTAACTCAACCTGCTACATCACAGACACCAGACTTCACTCCATTGAGGACATCTACATGAGGCAGTGTCTTAAAAATGCAGACTCTATCCTCAAAGACCCCCACCACCAAGGACATGCCCTCTTCACTCTTCCAACATCGGGAAAAAGGTACAGGAGCCTTAAGATGACCACTCAATGGCACAAGGACAGCTTTTTCCCCGCTGCCATCAAATTCCTGAATAATCAATGAACCAAAGGCACTGCTTTACTTTTTGTGCTCTATTATTTTTTATTTTTTTATAGTAATATTGTAAGATAGTTATAATATGAATGTTTGCTCTATGATGTTGCCACAAAACACCAAATTTCATGACTTGTTCATGACAATAAATTCTGATTCTGAAATGCTGACCTCAGCAGGTCTCACAGTATCCAACCGAGGTAAAGATATATTACCGACGATTTGGACCTTCTATGGATGCTGCAAGTCCTGCTGAGGTCCTCCAGCATTTCTGTATTTTTACTATTATAGATTGAAAAGCCTGTTTTTTTTTTGTTCTATGGTGTCATTTCCATAAACATTATTATCCGTACAGAAAATATTTTAAAAAAAATTAGAAACAAAGGCATACATAGGGTGGGCAATCAGTATATTTTCCCCAGGGCAGCCCAACACTAGAGCACATCTGTTTAAGGTGAGTGGAGGATAGTTTAAGGGAGATGTCAGAGGTTTTTTTTTTTACACAGTGTGATAGTTACCTGAAATGCACTCCCGTGGTTGTTGGTGGGGAGCAATACAATAAGAACATTTAAAAGTTGTGCAATGAAATGTAATGGCACATGGATATAAGAAAACCAGAGCATTATGGGCTGTGAGGTTGGGAAGAGTTAGATTGATGGTGGAATCACCTTATTGTGGGCTGAGTGGCCTGTATCATACTACACTGTTCTATGTTTTAGATAAATTAGTCTGAATATTAGTCCTAGACTAGTTTGACAGCCAGCAAAGCCTGAGATCATACATAACAACATGAAACCTAGCTGTCAAAAGGTTTATTTTATGTGGACAAGCCTTGCCCAGCCCAGCCACATGACTGCATAATATTGCACAAGACTCAGCTACATTCCCATACACCCTTAGACCATAAGACAAAGGAGCAGGAATAGGCTATTCAGCCCATCAGATCTGCCTCACCATTTAATCATGAGCTAATCCATTTTTTCCACTTAGCCCCACTTCTCCCAATAACCTTTGATGCCCTGGATTGGGATAATATTTGGCGAGCAGATGATAACAGGAAAAAGAGTAAGTGCAACACCCATTAATCTCACCAGGAGTGGGTCAACCCCATATATTAGCCTAACCAACCTCTGGGACCCCTCAATATTGTTTACCCAAAGTCTGACAGAAATATGGAGTTTAGTAAGAAGCTGCACAGACTTTAGGGGTCAAATAATGCCATTAACTGTGATCTATTTTCAGCCTTGAATGCACTGTCAGTTCTTAAATGTTGGTTTGTACTTTCAGCTTTTCTTAATGTTCTTAGCCCAGAGTTGTAATTCATCATTTAACTTGTATGTACGCATTGCCATGGCAAAGAGAGAATACAGTGAAAAAAATACATTTATGGGAATTGAAATTATGAAATAGTTTATTCAATTCCAGAATCAAAAAGATCTGCGGTTTAAAATATAAAGTGTTCTCATTCCATTAGGAAGAACACTGTTTGTGAGAAATTTGTTGGAACAACTCCACAAAATCCTCTTATTTGTCTACATCAATATCTTCCCCTCAGCTTTATCTTCAGAACCCTTTAGTTGCAGATATAATAATTTTTGAGTTACACAACCATTGAGAAGAGCTGATTAATTGTTTCTTGGCCTAAGAGGAGTTGAAGCTTCTCTGTTGAAAAATTGTTCAAACATTTAAACTGCAGAATTAATGTTGAATTAAATTGATCACTTGTGCCAACTCCTGGAAATACACAGCAGATAGAAATGTTTCATATGTGTACATCAAAGATTTCCAGTTTTAGACACTCACAAATATACACAATTAATATTTGAACTGCACCCTTATGAAAGGAAGAGAAAAAGCAGATTTCATTTCAAAGTGCAAGAGGAAAAGAAATGTAGCACATTTCATAGAATGTGAATACCCCAAAGTTACCTCCAATCTTTAGAGTGCTTTTGAAGTGTTATAACGTCATTAATAGTCAAGTGATCTATTTCTGAATTGGTCAAGTTCTTGATTCCATTTTTAAATTATAAAACCAATCCAAGAGACATAAAATGCCAGAACAGATATTGAAGCTTGCTTTTTAACCTTGTACTTATGACAAATATCACAAATCATTCTTCTTAAACCTTTAAAGCTGTAATTTCATGCTACATTTAACTGTAATTGAATCAAGACCAATATTAGGTAGCAATACAGACAGAAAAAATTACCATTGCAATAAAAAATGAATGCCATAAAAATATTTCCATAACAAAAGCAAAACATTTATTTAATTTTTTTCCCCACATTTCTCTTGAAGAATATTGTAGTATAGGTCTAACCAAAATTAAAGTGTATTGTTGAATGTCCAAGTAACTTTTGTTCATATTGTACAGCCCCTTATACAGCAATGCTTAGGTTATTCTCAGTGGCTGCATTTGCTGAATAATTCCTGTTAACAAAAAAACTCAAACTACAGACAAAAGAAATATGTTAAGGCGTGAGAAAATCAACACTGATTTCTAATTTAACATGGTGCCAGTGACGACAACAGGATTTACAACAATGACTTACTGTAATACAAGGTAATTTCATATTACACTTTCAGCCAGTTCAGATTCAACCATCTGGTCATTTTATGGTCACAGATCTGTATTGGATTTTCCCCCCTTGCCCCTCACTCCCCCCCACCCCCATGTCAAACTATTACAAGAGACTGCAATTTTAATGTGTATACATCTAAACACTTTGTGACAAACTATTTGATTTAAGCAGAAAATCTTCAACAGTTAGAACCCTAAACTAGAAAATTTTAAAAAATGCAAATGCACAGCTACTAATCAAAAACTAAAACAAGTGTTACGAGCCCAGAGGACCCCAAAATCCAGCAGCAGTAGATATTCACCAAGACAAATGGTTACTTAAACAAAAGTTGCTTTTAATTATCTTTAAACAGGAAAATAGAATCAAACTTTAACTTATCACTATTAACTTACTTAACCTAACTTGACCCCCTTCTAATTCTAAGCGCACGTTTATGTGATGTGTGTATGTAAATTCAGAAAAGTGTTTTGGTTCACAATCCAATCTCACTTCTCATTCCTCCAAGTTCACTGGTTGCAGAAAATTCTTATACTGTGCACAGAATTTAACATTCATAAAATTCACCAGGCTTTGGTTCTTGAAAGGTAAATGGTTACCGCTCAGGAAGGTTCTTGTCAGTTTTCAGCGAGATTTGTTGTTCCAGGACATCCACAACTGATGTACTTCCATCAGTCACCTCAGTGTCTTGCTGTCAAAACTTGCCCCTTCACGATTCTCCAGATGATAACCTCTTTCTTTCAGGGCATCACAGAGTTCCTTTATGTTTCCCTTATTCCAAGTGAAACATTAGACAGCCAGTCCTCTCCTCTTGCATGAACCACAAGGGCTTTGTCTAGGCCATCTTCCAAACTAGAGCTTCTTGCCAGCTTATTCTGTTCCAGTTCCAGCTGCTCTTGCCGGCTGTAACACTGTCAAGTGATCTGTGTGTGTGTCTCTCTCTCTCTCTCTGAGAGAAAGCCTGTTTGACTCTCTCTGCTTACAAAACCACATAACCCTCTTAGAACAGCAAGTTCTCCTTCAGAAAATAGTGGCTCCAGCCTGCTCTTTCATCTATTGCTTTTGGTAAACAACAATCCATTAGTGAAGTCTCTTGAGCACTCTTCAAAGCTCTTGCAAAAGCAGTTGAGGCCCCAATATGTCTAGCATTGGCAGAGCTCCAGTATTTCAAGTAAGATTTATTTTAAAGTGTTATGTAACCTACTTTAACAAACCTTTCCCAATTTATCTCCCAAAAAACATTTCTATATACTGTCAAACAAGTAAATTCAAGTTTCAAATGACACTCCACCTGCACTTCCTATTATCCATCTACTTTTCCTGCCGCTTTAGAAAAGCAGCCAACATATTTTAAAAAACCTTCACACCTCAGCCAAACTATCTTTACCATCCTCTTGTCAGAAAGAAAATTCATGAGTGCAAGATTACGCACCACCAGATTCAAGGACAATTTCTTTCTCGCCGATATCAGACTCCTAAATGAACCTAACATTATGGGTATCATTGTTTTGAGGGGTAATACCACCCATTACCCCATGATTTTTAAATAAAATTCTGCCGGCAGTTCACAGAGAGCAGCACCAGTAATAATGAAGAGAAGGGAACAGGAGCTTCATTGGTAATAGCTCATGTAAAATATTGGGTTTCATATTGCACCGCTGTGTATGTATGCTACCAAAATAACCGAAGAGATTGTACTGACTTAAGTCATGATATAATGTGCAATGTGGGGATGCAGGAGGATAACATAGATTATGAATGTCCTCTAGCCAAGGGGTGGAATATAGAAGAATCCTAAAATGTCAGCCAGAGAACAGAAGGAACAATTGCTGAGATTAAATGTGCTGAGATTAAATGCATGCGTTCGTGCGTGTGTGAGAGAGAGGGAATGGGACCTGGGTGCTCGGTGACCAAGATATTATCTCTGAAGATCTGAGGCTGCAGTGCCCAAGGCCATAGTCACGTAATGGGTTGAGCTCAACAAAGGATCAACCCAGGAAGGGATGGAAAGAAGTGACCAGGGCACAAAGGAGTGAGCCCACCAGTGGTGGGGTATCCTGAATTTTGGCTCACTCCAGTTGAGGTAGTTACTGGTGCTGATGATGCATTCAATGGTCTCAAGAGGTAGGTACTACTTCTTGAACTTATCAGTCCTGTTTAACTTTGGCACAAATGGCTGATGGTCCATGGGTTTGCTACAGGTGGTCTGCAGTAAGTAAAGATGAAGAAAAGGTTGAGAACCACTAGTCCATCCCACTCCCCACCCAACTCTATTACTAGATTTGAATAGATGAGAAGGGATTTGCAGGGAGTAGTTTGGGATGATCTTTTTTCTGGAAAGGATGTTGAGGACAATTGGGGAGCATTTAAGGGTGAGATTTTGAAAGTGCAGAATCTTTATGTTCCTGTCAGGACAAAAGGCAAGGCCAAATGTTCAAGGGAGCCATGGTTTTCGAGAGAGATTAGAAAGATGGTTCGGGATAAGAGGGTGGGCTACGTTAAACACAAGAAGCAAAGGGTGGATGAGATGTTTGAACAATACATAGATTGTAGAAAGAAACTTAAGAGGGAAATTAAAAAGGCAAAAAGAAGGTATGAGGGGGCTATAGCAAATAGGGTGAAAGCAAATCTGAAGGGTTTTTACAAATGTGTGAATAGTAAAAAGAAAGTTAAGGATTAAAATAGGTCCACTGGAAAATCAGAGCAGAGGTATGTCTGAAGAACCATATGATATGGGGAGATATTGAATACATTCTTCTCATCGGTGTTCACGAAGGAAAGAGATATTGAATTGTGTAGGATAAGTGAGGCAAAAGGGTTAGTTATGAAAAAGATAGGAATTAGTAAAGAGGGGATTTTAGAACTTCTGAGGTGTATAACGGTAGATAACTCTCCTGGTCCTGATGGGATTTTTCCAAGGACCTTAAGAGAGGTAAGGGAGGAAATAGCAGAGGCTCTGACAGTGATTTTTCAACGGTCATTGGAGGAGGGTGTGGTGCCACGGGATTGACGGGTTGCAAAAGTTGTTCCGCTGTTTACAAAGGGTGCAAGGTGTAGGCCAAGCAAATATAGGCCAATAAGTTTGACATCAGTGGTGGGGAATCTAATGGAAGGAACTCTTAGGGATAATATGTATAAGTATCTGGATAGGCAGGGATTGATCAGGGACATCCAACATGGATCTGTGAAGGAAAAGTTGTGCTCGATGAATCTTGTTGAATTTTTTGAAGAGGTGACCAGAAAGGTCTATTTGGATTTTAGTAAGGCTTTCGATAAGGTTCCGCATGGAAGGTTAGTGAAATATGTTCAATCTCTAGGGATTAATATAGAGATTAACATCTCAGATACAGCAATGAGCTCTCCGAACCCTTCTCCACTGACAACGGCGTGAAGCAAGGCTGCGTCCTTGCACCAACCCTCTTTACTATCTTCTTCAGCATGATGCTGAAACAAGTCAATAAAGACCTCAACAATGAAGACGCTGTTTACATCCGGTACCGCACGGATGGTAGTCTCTTCAATCTGAGGCGCCCGCAAGCTCACACCAAGACACAAGAGAAACTTGTCCATGAATTACTCTTTGCAGACGATGCCGCTTTAGTTGCCCATTCAGAGCCAGCTCTCCAGCGCATGACGTCCTGTTTTGCGGAAACTGCCAAAATGTTTGGCCTCGAAGTCAGCCTGAAGAAAATTGAGGTCCTCCATCAGCCAGCTCCCCACCATGACCACCAGCCCCCCCACATCTCCATCGGTACACTGAACTCAAAACGGTCAACCAGTTTACCTCCCTCGGCTGCACCATTTCATCTGATGCAAAGATCGACAAAGAGATAGACAACAGACTCGCCAAGGCAAATAGCACCTTTGGAAGACTACACAAAAGACTCTGGAAAAACAACCACCTGAAGAAACACACAAAGATCAGCATGTACAGAGATGTTGTCATACCCACGCTCCTGTTCGGCTCTGAATCATGGGTCCGCTACCGGCATCACCTACGGCTTCTAGAATGCTTCCATCAGCGCTGTCTCCGCTCCATCCTCAACATTAATTGGAATGACTTCATCACCAACATTGAAGTACTCGAGCTAGCAGAGTCCGCAAGCATCGAATCCATGCTGCTGAAGACCCAACTGCGCTGGGTGGGTCACGTCTCCAGAATGGAGGATTATCGCCTTCCCAAGATCGTGTTATATGGTGAGCTCTCCACTGGCCACCGAGACAGAGGTGGACCAAAGAAGAGGTACAAGGACTGCTTAAATAAATCTCTCGGTGCCTACCACATTGACCACCGCCAGTGGGCTGATCTCGGCTCCAATCATGCATCATGGCGCCTCACAGTTCGGTGGGCAGCAACCTCCTTTGAAGAAGACCGCAGAGCCCACCTCAGACAAAAGACAAAGGAGGAAAAACCCAACACCCAACACCCAACCCCAACCAACCAATTTTCCCTTGCAGCCGCTGCAACCGTGTCTGCCTGTCCCGCATCGGATTTGTCAACCACAAACGAGCCTGCAGCTGACGTGGACTTTTACCCCCTCCATAAATCTTCGTCCGCGAAGCCAAGCCAAAGAAGAAAAGAAGTGTGAGGTGCTTCATTTTGGGAAGAATAACCAAAATAGGAAGCATTCAGTGAAGGGGAAGGCATTGAGGAATGCTGAGGAACAAAGGGATCTTGAAGCTAGATTTCCATGTAGATATGGTGGTGAAGGAGGCTTTTGGTATGCTAGCATTTATAAATCATGGCATAGAAATAAATCATAGCATAGAATATAGGAGCTGTGAGGTGATGTTGAGACTGTTTAAGGCATTGGTAAGGCCAAGTTTGGAGTATTGTGTGCAGTTCTGGTCTCCAAATTATAGGAAGGATATAAATAAGGTAGGGAGGGTGCAAAGAAGGTTTACAAAAATGTGGCTTGGATTGCTGTATCTTGAATACAGAGATTGGTACAATGGGTCATAAGTTAAGGGTTAGGGGGCAAAACTTTTGGAGAAATATAAGAGGATGCTTCTTCACTCAGAGAATGGTGGCTGAGTGGAATGATCTACCAGAAGAAGTAGTTCCAGCAGGGTCAATTCTGTCATTTAAGAGGAGGCTGGATGAGTACACGGATATGAGGGGGTTGGAGGGTTATGGGCATGGGAGTGGGTATGTGGGATTAGTGGAGTCTCACGTAAGTCAGTGGAATCTAGAAGGGCCTTATTGTAAATTGTTATATGGTTATATTTATATTAGTGTTCATAAAAGCAAGAGCACATGTTCTTAATTCTTTCCAAAGTAGCTTGCATCATTCAAATTTTGTTCATTCTTAAGAGTCTATAGATACATCAAACAACTTATTTTTTTAAATTTTCCAAGTTAATATAGACCAGAGATATACCGACTCCATAAACAGTCTGGTGCATTCATTGAGCAAACTAAAAACAGTAATTGTATCTAAATGAAGAAACAATCACAAAACAAATTGGTCCAGAAGTACTTTATAGATATGATTGATAGTTACCATAATGAAAATTTATAAATAACTTTTACAAAAATCTATAATAATTTGTACATTTTGCAAACTGACTGTGGACATGTTTACAGTTCAATGCAATGGCAGATTGTTTCCCCCATGGTCTGTCCACAATTCTATACTGTTTTCTGCAAAAGATAGTGCAAAGTTTCCAGTTCATTGAGATGAGGTCCTGACCACTTCTTCTGTAGGTACTGCATCTCAATTGTTCCCGACTGCTTTGCCAACATGAGGCCTGAAGATGCATTTGGTTTCTCTGGATTACCTAGAATGTCCATGGTTGTGATTCTGTGAAAATGAGGAGTGGGAGGGGTAGAGAAGTTAAGGAGAGGAAATTTTGAATATTTATTGGGCAAGACTAATTTAATGTACAAGGGTATAAAAACCGTGAAAAACTTCCAAAACATGACCATCAAAATACTGTGGACATCAAAATATTCTGTTCAGAGAAAGGTTGATTTATTTTTCACCGTGTTATCAATTCATATGGATGATCTCCAATTTCAAATATATTAGTCGATCAGAGATTGAATAATGCAGCACTTGGTAGCAAAAGATTCATCACATTTGAACAAAGTGAATTATAACTAACATAATATTTGGTTTAAACTATTATGGGAAATAACAATCATAAATTAACTTGTCCACATTTAACAAAAATGACACGAAGATCTGGATTTGTTGAAGTAATTAGACTTCAAAATAAAGCCAAATTATTTTGCAGATAATTGCAGAGTCTTATAAACTGAAATACTTATTGGGACATATGGAACATCTGCAAGTAGATAAGATGGTAAAGATGGAATGTAGGGCACCCACATTCATTAGCCAAGGCCCAGAATATAAAAATAGGGGGTTATCGTACAACTTTATAAACACTGATTAGACAACAGCTGGAGTGTTTTCTTCTGGTTGCCTCCTTGTAAAAGAATGTGATTATATTGGAGGGGACACATAGGTGATTCACCAGGATGTTTCCTAGAATGGGTACAGGTTTCACAGGATTGGTTTGTTTTCCTTGGAGTACAGTGGGTACCTGATTGAGATATACAAAATTCATAGGGTAAAAGCAGAAAACGTTTCCCTCGAGCTGTAGAAAACTGAAGGGCAAAGGTTTAAGGTAAGGAGTAAGGTGGTTAGAGGGAATCTGAGAAGAACTTTTCTTGCAGAAGTATTTGCAATCTGAAACACAATACTTGAGTGGTTGGTGGAGGCACATATTCTCATAATATTTAACATAAAACATTACAACACAGTACAGGCCCTTTGTCCCACGACAACCTCTATATACCTACTCAAAAAACTAAACCGTCTCTACTTCATAATCCTCTATTTTTTTTCATCCATGTCTGTCTCAGAGTGTTTTAAATATATCAGTCATCACTACCACCCTCAACAATACATTCCATGCACCTACTACTCTGTGTGAAAAACCTGATGTTTCCCCTCACTTTACACAAATATCCTCTGGTGTTTGCTACTCTCACTCCTGTTTATGTGTTGGTTGTCCACCCCATCCATGCCTCTCATAATCTTGTAGACCTATATTAAGTCACTTCTCATCCTTCTTCGCTCCAAAGAGAAAAGCCCTAGCTCTGCTAACCTTGCTTCATAAGATCCCTCTTCAATCCAGGCAACATCCTGATAAATCTCCTCTTCATCCTATCCATAGTTTCCACATCCTTCCTGTAATGAGCCAACCAGAACTGGGGCGAGGCGTGATGGCATAGGAAGAAGAAGTGTAATTTCACCTCTCCCCAGTTGGACTAATAAATGCCAAAATTGAAGATTTTGGAAAAGTTTGAAAATTGCTTTCAGAAGTATCTGAATACTGCAAGAATACAATGGCTGCTAATACAAAGAAGTTGAAAGCTCAATTGCAGAGGAAACTTCCATTTAAGAGTACAGAAGAATTAAGACCTACTTATCAAGTTGAATCCTCAGAGTCGACTAGTCAGGGATACAAGCCTCAACGTACACCAGCGCGGTTAAGTATTACCCCGGCGCCCTCTTCGCAGTCGCAAGAGGGCACCAGGCTTCCAATTTTTTTCACCTGACTTTGAAGCGCGCGCGTTCGCGACGTTGAACGCACGGTAGAACTATCAGACCCAGAAGAGTTGGGCCCGACATGCGATTCCGCAGTTGTGCTGGGCAGCGCGGAGGCCCGCGGCGGCGCGTCAGAAGATGTGCCTCAGCACGCTTTGACGCTGTCGGGCATACCAGGTGCGTCGAGGGTCCATGACCTTCTTGAAAAGGTCTGGGCTGTCAGTGATGCAGGCCGGCAACGGGCTGAGGACGTTGGCCCCTTGTCAAGTAGTCATGCCGACAAGAAGTAAAGTCCAGAAACCGACACTAGCAGTGATTGAAAAAGGAGAGAAAGTTCCTTTACAGATGAAAGTTATGCAAGAAGAAGTAATGGCTGCTGCTGGAAGTTAAAGAAGGTCGGCCTCAAGGAGGATCAACAGAACCTACTTTTGATGCAGTTTTTACAATTCTTAAAAGTATAGCTCAGCAAATGGGTAATAAGTCTACTCAGATGGATCAAGGATTTATGAATATGACTGCAAAAATGAATAATATTTGCGAAGAGGTTTCCCCAGTGAAGAAAGATATGCCTATTGTTAAAGCTGATGTTAATAGATGTTTGAATATGGTGGATACAGTTCAAGACAATTTTAAGAAAACTGAAGGGGTTTTTCAAGATTGCAGAGAACAAGTGGAACGAAATAGAGAAAAAATAGAAAAGTGGAAGATTCATTTGTTGGATGGGAAATTCAGAAGAGGGAATTATTGAAGAAGATTGATTCTTTGGAAAATCAAAGTCGTTGGAATAACGTGAAAATAGTGGGACTTCTAGAAGGTATTGAGGGTTTGGATCCAGTAAAATTTTTCAAAAAATGGATTCCCGATGTATTAGGTGCTGAATTTTTTCCAGATGGTCTGGAATTAGATAGAACACATAGGGCTTTAAGAAGTAAACCATACACTGGTTAACCACCTCAAGCAGTTTTGATTCGCTGTTTGAGATATCAAGATAGGGAGATTATTTTGCGAGTTGCGTGCAGAACACACGTAGACATCAGTCCCCATTGACGGTACAAGGTAATAAGGTTTTATTTTATCCTGACCTGAGTCAGGAGATTATTCAGAGACGTAAAGATTTTAACTCTGCAAAAGAGGTGCTTTGGAGAAAGGGAAACAAGTTTTCTTTTCGATATCCTGCCATGCTGAAGGTTTTCTAAAACTTACTTCAACCTTTCACCCCGCAAGCATCCCTCATCACCGCCATCTACTTCGCCTTCCCTACCTGTCCTCGCTGCCTCCTCTATCCTCATTTCTCATCCTCTCATTCCGCTGACTGTGTCTTGGGGGAGGGAGAGTCGCACAATACACCACACATGTGTGAATGGTGGCCGCCACTCTCCATTCCCCTTCCCAGAGTCCCACACGACTCAATGTGTGCTCCTTCTGCTGACATTCAGCACCCGCCATATGTCAGTGAAATGTACAATCCTTTGTGATGTCATTGCCTGTTTTACAAACCGCACATAATGAGCAGCAGTAGACAATGAACAAGAGAGTGTTTAATCTTAAAACACAAATTTTATTTCTAACTCTTAAACCATAGTCTTAACAACAATAAATCTATCCCCAACAGGGATGGTTTGTGCATGTGCGTGTGTGTGTAGGTGTGTGCTTTGTGCATGCGTGTGTGTGTGTGCGAGAGAGAGATAGACAAAATGTCTTTTTATATACACACAACTAGAGATGGATAGAACATGGATATGTTTGTTAGAGGCAGAGGGAAGGGAGAAAAAGTTTCAGAGAGAGAAAGAAGAGAGAGACAGAGACTGCAGGGGCAGGCAAGGAGCCAAAGAACTCGCTGCCTTTTCCTTTAAAGCCCCTGTGTCCCAATGTGCCTCAACATAATGAAAGAGCTGCACGCACGGAGCACTCATGGAGGGGCTTCTCTGCCTGACAGAATTCTGGGAGGGCAGGTCCACCACCGCTTGATGCGCCGCCGAGCGCTGGATTTCTCCCCATGGCGTCTTATGACCAAGAGATCCTTTCTTGGCATCGATTTCTGACATAGTACGAAAGTAGGGAGATTGTTCCCTACTGAAGGGAATAAAATTATATGACTCTTGTGTAGAATGGGAGAGGGAGGGGGAGAGGTAGAATCAGTGAGGCTGAGGTGGGTCGGGAGTCGAGAGTTAGGTGGGGGGGATGTTTGATGGGTGACCGGGGCTGAGGCGGTCGGGCATCGCATCAGGCTCAGGAGTTAGATATCGGACTTACTTGGGCAGTATCACAGCAGGGGCAGGATCAGTAGTCGGGTCAGCAGGCAACATCCAAGAAGTGAAAGGTGAGGTTCAGCATTGGGCTCAGGAATTTTATATTGGGCGGGTGACGCAAGGACAATGGCACCCCACTTCAAGTGACGTCCAGGGTAAGTACCCTGGCTGCCATACCCTATGGGCACCCATACCTCTTTCCTGTTGGCACCAGTGAGAACAAAATGCATGCTGGGTGGTGAGGATCTTTGATGATTGCTGATGGCCTCCAACAGCAGCGTTCCCTATAGATGTACTCAATAGTGGGGAGGATTCTGCCTGTGATGTCCTAGGCTGCGTCTACTACCTTTTGAAGAGCTTTACACTCAGGGGTATTGGTGTTCCCATACCAGACTGTGATGCAGCCAGTTAGCACACTTTCCACCACACCTCTATAGAAATTTGCCAAGGTTTCTGGTGTCATACAAAGCCTCTTCAAATGCCTGAGGAAGAAGAGGCACTGGTGTGCTTTCTTCACGATGCCATTGGTATATTGGGTCCATGAAAGATCCTCCGAGATCGTGACTCCCAAGAACTCACCCTCTCCACCTCTGATCCCCCAATGATCACTGAATAATGAACTCACCTCTGGCTTTCCTTTCCTGAAGTCAACAATCAACTCCTTAGTTTTAGTGATATTGAGTGCACCATTCAGCCAAGTTTTCAATCTCTATCCTAGATGCTAACTCATCCCTTCCTTTATACAACCCACTACCATGGAATTGTTGGCAAATCTGTAGATGGTATTATTGTCATACTGAGCTACACAGTTGTAGGTATAAAGTGAGTAGAGCAGGGGTCTATGAACACAGCCCTGTGGTGCTCCAGTACTGATGGAGATTGTGGAGGATAAGTTCTTACCAATCTTTACTGATTGTGGTCTGGAGGTGAGGAAATCCATGATCCATTTACAAAGTGGGATGTTGGCTCCCAGGTCTTGGAGTCTGGCAAACAGTTTTGAGG
This sequence comes from Narcine bancroftii, assembly GCF_036971445.1. Classification (NCBI taxonomy): domain Eukaryota; kingdom Metazoa; phylum Chordata; class Chondrichthyes; order Torpediniformes; family Narcinidae; genus Narcine; species Narcine bancroftii. The sequence goes on from NC_091469.1 coordinate 468,566,350, forward strand.
GGATGATGGTGTTAAGTGCTGAACTGTAGTTGATAAAGACCATCCTGATGTAAGCAGCCAAGATTAGGATCAAATCTGGGGCTGGAATTCCATTCTATCACTGATATCTTTTGTCCTTTCCTCCTTCCTTACATATCTTACTTTAACCTTATTCTGATGGAAGCGGTTAGCTTTAAACGTTAACTTAGTTTCTATGAGCAAAGATTCTGGCTGGTAAGTTGAGTTCTTCTATGATTTTTCCATCTTTAGTTCGGAATTCCAGCAATTTCCTTTTTTTCATTTGGTCTAAGGTAATTCCTTTCTATAAAATCATCCCTCTCCTTTTCATGTTCCATAACCCCTGCCAGCATCATAACCATCTGCAATAGATCTATAATTTTTATGATTTTCTTGCAGTTTGCCAACTGCATTCAAACTCCTTGCAAAAGATGAGGAAACATTTGTAGATTTTAGTGAAGTTGTGACGAATGGGCAGAAAAACAAATTTGAGCCCAATGACCAAATCTGAAAGGCAAGGTAGACTTGAAAGGTGGCTTGGCCTATTTCTACTCCGACTTTTAATCTTTTTATGCAACCACATAAAGAATATTTACTGTGCAAAACAGCTTCTAGAAAAATACAGTAATAGCTCTCATTTACTGAAACTATTCAACTCACCTATCAGGCTGAAGAATCTCCTCTGAGACTGGCTTAGAAACATCTTGCAACAAGTCCCACACATAAATGTGAGATGCTGTATCAAGAACAAAAAACATGCCAGGTCGTGTCAATGCCCACAGCATGTTTTGGATTGGACTGCCCCGAGTACTTTCATTCCACTGCAAAATGGGGCACTCTTTTGTCACTGAGTGTAGTCTAATAGTTCCATCTGAACACCCAACCTGGAAGACAACATAACAAATATCTTTTTAAACCACTTTTTCTTTTTAAAATATATTTTATTAATTTGATAGAGAGAAATATTACATGTATATATTATTTAGATATTAATTATATAGCTTTTATCTAATGCAATATAAAATATGAGTCGTATATACAAGATATACATTGTCTTATATAATTCTCAAAAAAAGTGAAAAATCCATATGAAAATTTCACCTCAGATATACATTGTGATTATCTAAATAGGTCAATCTCTTCTAGTTGTAGAAAAAAAAGAAAAAAAGAAAAAAACCCATACTAATCTAACCTCTCCCACTAAACACGGTCACCTGTAAATAAACTGAAAAGAATTGAGCATCAGCTCTCAGACATTGGACAGAAACCTCCCCCCCCGAGCACCCCTACCTAAGTAATCAAATTATGATAATAGTCCATGAATGGGCCCCATATCTTGTCAAATACAATCTTGATCTCTTTAATACCTCAAACAAGATATAACATTTAAACCACTCTAACATGGCACCATTCTCCTTCTGCCACTTATTGGTCATTTCACTTACAGACGCATGATACTTTTCTTCTCAATTATGTAAAGGATCTCCAAGTACTGTGGAGAAAGATATGGATGCTGGGAAACTCACAAAAGTAAATAGTGACATCATCCACATTACAGAAGAGGAGGTTATGGATGTTTTATAATAACATAAAGATAAGTAAATGTTTGGGGCCTGGCCAATATATCCTCAGACTTTGTAGGGAGCTATGGAAGAATTTGAGGGGGCTACAGCAGGGATGTTTGTAACACCAGTGAAGTGCCAGAAGACTGGAGTGTAGAAGAGCTCATTCACCATGATAAGCTCATCCAGAAAGTCAGAAGGTACTGGATCTACAGAAACTTGGCTGCATGGATTCGGAATTAGTTTGCCCACAGAAGGTAGAGGATGATAGTAGTTCTACCTGAAGTTCAGTGACTAGTGGTATTCTGCAGGGATCTGTTTGGGACCCCTGCTCTTTCTGATTTTTATAAATGACTTGGATGAGGAAATGGAGGGGTGCATAAGTAAGTTTGCAGATGACACAAAGTTGAGAGGTGCTGTAGATAGTGTAGCGGGTTGTCGGAGGTTGCAATGGGATAAAGACAGAATATGCAGAGGAGAGGTGGCAGATGGAGTACAATTCAGAAAAAGTGTGAAGTGATGCACTTTGGAAGGCAGTGTACATGGTTAATGGCAGAATTCTCGCTAGTGTGGATGAAAAGAGGGATTTTGGGATCCAAGTCTGTAGATCCCTCAAGGTTACTGTAAAAATTGATAGGGTGGTGATGGTGTTTTGGTCTTCATTAGTCGGGGGAATTGAGTTCAAAAACCACAAGGTAATGTTGTAGCTCTATAAACCCTGATTGAACCACTTTTGGGAGTATTGCATTCAGTTCTGGTCAACCCATTTCATAAAGGCTGTTGATGCTTTGGAGGGGGTGCTGAGCAAATTTCCCAGGATGTGGTCTGAATAGGAGAACATATCATATGAAGGAAGGTTGATAGAGTTAAGGCTTTTCTCTTTGGAGTGAAAGAGGATGGGATGTGAGTTAAAAGAGTTAAAATTATGAGAGACATATATAGAGTATACAGCCAGTATCTTTTTACCCCAGGGCGACCACAGGTAATAGCAGAAGACAACTGTTTAAGGTGAATGGAGGAAAGTCTAGGGGAGATGTGAGAGGTGGGTTCCTGGCACGCAGTTCTAGATTTAGTGATGGGGCTATTACAATAGGGACATTTAACACATTTTTAGATAGATACATGGACTTAAGGAAAAGAAAGATAGGGACAGATTAGATTGATGTGGAGTATGTTTGTACAGGTTAGCATAACATTTTTAGTCAAGGGCCTGTAAGCTGTTCTATTATTTTACTGTCATTCTCAATATTCAGCAAATTATGGTATTTTCAATAGTATAATAACATCTATTTGTCACAAATTGGAGTAATGCAGAGTTCTAGCTTTCTTTTATATTGAATAGACCTATTATTAGACATCAAGAATAGTAAATGGTCAATTTTCTATTCTTTTAATCCCTTTTCTCTCCCATTCTCTAAAGGAAAGGTTATCTATTGTGAAAGGGATTAGTTGATTTTGCATCAATAATAATTTTGGTAGTTGGTAATTTTTTTTTTCCTTTCTCCGTGAATCTTCTGCTCTGGTACCTTCTCCCCTATTTTATCTAGCTCTATCCTGGTCCAATCTGGTTTTTCCTTTGTTTGATAAAAATCTGATAAACATCTTAATTGTGCTGCTCTATAATAATTCTTAAAGTTTGGTAGCTGCAAACCACCTTGTTTGTACCATTCTGTTAATTTATCTAGTGCTATAATTTATTATCATTTGAACAAATGAAGTACAAATATGGAATAACTCACAGTACAATGTTTTCATACCACCACTTGAAAACCTACTTAAAGGACAAATTGGGAAGCAGACCGAGATTACCAGAAGGACGCAGGTCTGAGTATGTGATTACAGACACAAAGATAATTAAAAGATTTATAACAAACATGTACATCAAGCTGCAAGAGAAAGAAAATGATGAAATAAGCTGTAAACCCAAACAAAAGTGGGAACAAGATCTAAACAAAGATAAAAAATGAAATATGGGAAAAGCTATCCTCCAGAACTATGAGAAATACAATAAACATGAGGTGACGCATGATACAATATTATTGGTTACACGGGCTATATATCATGCCCTAAAAGTTAAATAAATGGGACCCAACAGCCACATGACTGCATAATATTGCACAAGACTCAGCTACATCGCTGTAAGAAGGAAACGGGAATAACAGTACATGCAATTTGGGCATGTTAGAAAGTGGAAAAGTTTTGGGAAGATCTAAATCAGGTATTAAATAAAATCACAAAATGCAACATACCAAAAAATCCAGAGATCTTTCTTCTAAGTAATATAAGAAGTAAAGAATTAGGCCTCAAACTGGATGAAGCACAAAAAATATTTATTATGATAGCCTTTGCTGTATCAAAAAAATGTATAATGTCAACTTGGAAATCAGAAGAGAGCCTGAGAATATAGCAATGGTATATGGAAATGAATTAAATGTTTTCCATTGGAAAAAATAACATCTAATTAAAAAAATAAAATCACATTATTTGAACAAATTTGGGAACCGTACATGGAACACAACAGAGAGGGCCTTCCGCGGACCTCCACCCACTAAAATGATAGAATGAGAAGAAGACAAAATGACCTGATCCAGTGTGTAAAAGTAGATGACACAATTTTCTTGTTTATTTTCATTGTGTGATGACATTGTTTAATAGGTTTATTGTATTGTATATGTTGAACGTTTAATGGGTTTGGAGGGAGGTGGGAAGGAGGGAGGGAAGGTAGGGGGAAAAAAGGAGAGAAAATGCCACTGTGTATATTCAGAGGGAAATGTTTGTGTGTATTTTGGTTAATATGGTTCATAGTGTGAAAAATAAAAAAAATTAAAAAAAATTGTAAGTGGTCCACAAAATCACAGTATAACTAGCATTGAAACCACTATATCAACTCCTACCAGAGAAAGCCCCATTATAAAAGTCCCCACATTTATCTGTGTCTGTGCAACTTGTAGCTGAACCTCTGACAGGAGTATGTTAATGCAAGCAACACAATAATTACAAAAGGGATTCAAATCCAAGTTCCCAATCCTAACCAACTTTCCAACAAGAACTAAAGCCATGGAAGTTGAGAGATGCTGGAATTAAACTTCTGTTTGATAGCATTAATTGTATTATCTCAGACATAAAGAACCATGAGATACCACATTCCAACAGAGAGACAACCCTAAAGAAAGGGAAGGGGAAAGGAAATAAAAACAAAAGGGGAAAATCCACATCGTCTGTAAAATCAAAGACAAAGAATACATTTGTAATATTAAAACTAAGTCTAATAATCTTCTTACCAAAAACATTGTTTTTCCAAAATGACAGAAATCAATACAAGTGACTTGAACAGGCCTGGTGCCATCTGTCTCAGGTTTGTACAGTCTCGGAGCTACTTGTAAGCCATGACGAGTACCATGACTCACAAGACCCTGTTGAAAAAGTAAAAGTGATTATGTTATTATTGATTTGAATTATTTTTTAAACCGTATCATTTAATAGAACAAAATCTCCCTTTCCTTGAAATGCCAAATATTAGTACAGTACCAAACTGAAATGCCATATTTAGGAAAAAAGGCTACAGAAAGGACCATTTAGAGTGAAACAGAGATTGTACTATACATCCGATATAATGGGAGATTCAGCAATGATTCATGTAGAATCTACAGCAACGCTTCTTTCTCAATGATGTGAAGGAAGAGAAGAATGCTGCCCACAGGATTTTGGTGATTAAAGGCGGTTACTCAATATTACTTTTTGAAGTGAAATAATCCTTGTTCAAAGTTCAGATTTATTGTCAGACTACATACATGACATCACATACAACCCTGAGATTCTTTTTCAATTTAATTTAATTCAATTCAATCCAAATTTTCAATGGCTTCAGTTCGTTAGTGCATATTTAGACCAGGGTTGCAATGCAATTCAAGAGCAGTATCCAGACCTATCATCAATAAATAAATTATTATTGTGAAAGCTCTGCTTGAGAGCATAATCAATAATCCAACACATTCCTAATAATTGAGAATAGATTGGAAGGAATAAAATGGAAATTGGTTGGATTAAATTTTTGGAAACAAAACATATCTGGATAACTTTTCTCATTGCACATGTTAACACTATAGAATGCTTTGACTGTCTATTCATCTACTTCTGGAGCACATCTCCAGCAATATAGGCAGAGTAGTTCTTAAGCCTGTAGACAGTTTCCAAGACTCTCAATTCTTTTTTTTTTAAGGCATGAAGTGAGTCAATTAACTAAGAGCTGCAATCTGTGATGGAAACGCCATTAGTTCTTGTAAGTTCAATTTTCTTATCACATTATGCCTAAACAATGAAAAAGAGTTCTTTTGCGAGCAATCTAGGAAGTCATACAAAGTAGATGGGAAAAGGCACAATAACAGAGTATAGAGTTACAATGGCCAAAATGGACCATCTGCTTGCCATTTGGACCAAAGGTGGTTGCAGACACTCTAGCCTCTTCTTATGTAGGCGCTGCAGATTGAAAAAGGGGTGTTTTTTATCCGCCAGTGTGCTGATATCGCCTCAAACCGTGCATCTTGGCGCCTCACAGTTCAGCGGGCAGCAACCTCCTTTGAAGAAGACCGCGGAGCACACCTAACTGACAAAAGGCAAAGGAGGAAAAACCCAACACCCAATCCCAACCAACCAATTTTCCCTTGCAACCGCTGCAATCGTGTCTGCCTGTCCCGCATCGGACTTGTCAGCCACAAACGAGCCTGCAGCTGACGTGGACATTTACCCCCTCCATAAATCTTCATCCGCGAAGCCAAGCCAAAGAGAGAAGATATTAACCACTATTAACATGGTGAGCAAGGTGTTAAATGTGGATTTTTGAGTAACACATGACGTCTGTCTTAAACATTGTGGACTGTGGAGGGTCATGTGTCCTCCCTGTTTGAAAGTTATTTGGAAGTCACATCACCTGCCAATCAGGGTTGGATACGGGCCACCCATTAGTTGCCGTTGGCACACTTAAGTGACTCAGTGTTATCAGTGGCCCAGACACTCAGCTCAGAACAGTATAAAACATCGATGCATAGCACATTTCGCTCTTTCTCCCTCGTGGTTCAAGCCCTAGGCATCATTCTATGCCAGGTTGCTACTGTGGACATCGCTGGAGGAGTCACGGGTAGGGTGTGCACTACTCTTAAGTTAAGCCATAGTACTTCCAGAGAGTCGCACCACCGTTGGTACAGGCAAATGGGAGTGTGTTTGAAAGTCCGTGTCTGTGAAGTGTGTACACACATGGGAGCATGTAGAAGATAAGCGGTCACTGGTATCAGAGTCCAACCTGGGTCTGATGTGAATGTCTATGTAGTTGTTTAATAGTAGAGTAATTAAGTATCATTTGACGTCTTCCTCTGTTTGTCTCTCGTGTGTTCAATAAAGTTACCTTTCATTGCAACCCTTGTGTCCAGACTCATCTCTGACTCCCTACCAAACCTGATACTTCCCAAACACTACAGCAGGGCAACAGAACATTGAAGTCAAATTGATTAAGTCTGTTTATCTTTTCACAGATAATGCCAACTTGTTATGTATTTCTAGCAATTTTTATGCAATCTTTGCTGCTGCTTCTGTACAATGAGCTTATATTTTTCGACTGTAGCTTCATCAGGTTACATAGGCATACGGTTTGGGGGAGGGGGGGTCAAGGTGGGCAACTGCCCTCCTAAATTTGGACAAAGCAGGAAGAAAAAAAATCAGACAAAGAAAGCATCTGATGTTCTCCAGGGAGTCACTGAAATTTGCCGTCATTCTTGACTCACTCCAGACTATTGCTGGATATATATGACGTCCCCTGGAGTGATGGACTCTCCTGGTTATGGCCAGGACCGGCACTACCATTAGCTGACCTAGGTAGCTGCATGGGGCACAGACCACAGAGGGGCTCTCTCAAGGTTGGTGAAGTTCAGCTCAAGTGACCCAACCAACACACAGCGATCAGGTAAGGCTTTAATTTTTTGGGGGGAGGTGCTGTCTAGTGAGTGAGGGGCTCGAGAAAGGCAGGTATAGTGGCTCCCCAAGAGGGGCAGGGGGTGTGAAAATGCCCTTGCTTGGCCCTGGCCACATTGGTTCAGTGCTGGGACACTGGAGCCCACTCCATCCTTCCTTCTTTCCCCGCTCCCACCCCTCCCCGGTCTCTGCTTCCCCCCTCTCCCTGTGGTCTCTGCTCTACTCTTCCCCTCCCCGGCCCTCACTCCCCCAGGTCCCTGCTCCCCCTCCGGTCCCCTGTTTCTCCCTCTCCAGTCCCCTCTCCCAGGTACCCGTTTCTCCCTCCCTCCCCAGCCCCTGGTCCCCGCTTCCTATCCCTCCCCTCCTACCACTACCTGGGCTGCTCTTGGCTTATTTTAATCTGTTCTCTCTGGTGTTTAACATGAAACCAAATGAATGGAAAATTATATGTTTCCATTTGTTTTAGAAAACAAATCAGTACTCACAATGTCTGTTCCAATAAAGAAATGATTGGAATCTGTTGGCATAAACTTGATACTCAGAGTCTGAGGACGGCACATTTCCATGAGATTTCTTGGGAGAAAGCTGATCAGGTTCAGGAGAAAAAAGGCAACATCAATGAAATGGACATGTTAAAATTCTGCTCCATGTGAAATAACAAGAACATTACATTTTTTTCAATGAGGTTCCTTATTTAACAACTGATACAAAACCACACCAAAAGGATCTCATCAAAATGTCACAGTATGGAACCAATGAAATCCATGAATAGAAGGGAGATGTGTAGACATTTTTAATCAATACAACTGAGACAAAAACTCTGAAAAGGCATTCACAAAATGTCAATTCTTCTCATAATGATATATTTTTTTAATAAATGAAATAATTTTGCCAAGGTTACACCTTGAAATAGGAAGTAAATAATCATAAATGTTGACAAGATAGTAGAATCCAAAGTAGTTTGGAAAAATTACACAAATTTTTTACAAAGGGTAAGCAAGTGGGTGTCAAAAGATCTGGGGGGGGGGGGGGGAATTCTGATGTTAAGAAGATGACATTAATACTGACGTTAAGAAGATGAAAAATTACATTGAGAAACACCAGCGGGGTTTCTTTCTTCTCTTTTATTGGAGAGATGTATTTTGTTTTGAAGAGTAACCATGGATCGGAGTCCCACCATTGTGGGTGGGCATTGGATATTTATAATATTAAATATATTAATGACTAATTTAAATTTTGTGACATTTAATGTTAACGGGCTCAATAATCCAATTAAGAGAGAGGGTTTTGGCTTAAAGAAAATTAAAATAGACATTGCCTTTTTACAAGAGACTCATTTGACTGAGAAGGAACATCAAAAGTTTAAGAGAGATTGGGTTGGTCAGGGTATAGTTTCTTCTTTCTTCAAGAGGTCTCGTTATTTTGATTAATAAATTGCCTTTCAAATTAGAAACAGTTGTTAATGACTCAGCGGGTAGATTTCTTGTTGTAAATTGTCAAACTTATTTGGAGTTTTGGACTCTTATGCACCATTCATGCACCAAATGTTTATTCAAGATTCTTTTTTTAATATGGCACAGGTATATGAAAATTTAATGGTGATTTCAATTGTTGTTTGGATCCATTATTAGATAAATCTCCAAAAAACCTTCCTACATCTATCCTATCCATACCCTTCATAATCCTATATGTTTCTATAAGATCTCCTCTCATTCTTCTGAACTCAAACGAATACAATCCTATACGATTTAATCTTTCATCATAAGTCAACCCCTTCATCCCAGGGATCAACCTAGTAAACCTCCTCTGGACTGTTTCCAAAGCCAGTATAAACTTCCTCAAATATGGAGACCAGAACTGGACACAGTACTCCAGGTGCGGTCTTACCAGTACCTTATACAGTTGCAACATTACCTCTCTACTCCTGAATTCAATTCCTCTAGCAATGAAGGCCAAAGTTCCATTTGCCTTCTTAATAACCTGCTGCAACTGCAACCTAACTTTTTGCGATTCATGCACAAGCACTCCCAAGTCCCTCTGCACAACAGCATGCTGTAGTTTTTCACCCTTTAAATAATATTCAGCTCTTTTATTTTTCTTGCCAAAGTGGATAACCTCACACTTACCAACATTGTACTCCATCTGCCAGACCTTTGCCCACTCATCCAGCTTAACTATATCCCTCTGCAGACTCTCTACATCCTCATTACAATTTGCTATTCCACTCAATTTGGTGTCATCCGCAAACTTGGCTACACTACATTTTGTCCCCTCCTCCAAGTCATCAATGCAAAAGATGAACAGTTGTGGGCCTAGCACCGACCCCTGCGGCACCCAACTTACCACTCTCTGCCAATCTGAAAAACTCCCACTTATCCCAACTCTCTGCCTCCTGTCAGACAACCAATTTTCGATCCATGCCAATATACTTCCCCGGACTCCACGGTCCTGTAACTTACTGATAAGTCTCTTGTGCAGCACCTTATCAAACGCTTTCTGGAAATCCAAATATACAACATCAACCTGTTCCCCTCTATCCACCGCACCCATTATATCCTCAAAGAATCCTAACAAGTTTATCAAACAAGATCTTCCCTTTCTAAAACCATGCTGCGTCTGCCTGATTGAACCCTTACGTTCCAAAAGTTTCACTATTTCATCTTTAATGACAGCTTCAAGCATTTTTCCAACGACAGACGTCAAGCTAATTGGCCGATAATTTCCAGTCTTCTGCCTACATCCCTTCTTAAAAAGTGGCGTGACATTTGCTGTCTTCCAGTCTGCCGGGACCTGCCCAGAATCCAAGGAATTTTGGTATATGACCACCAATGCATCAACTATAACTTCTGCCATTTCCTTCAGAACCCTTGAATGCATATCATCAGGACCAGCTGATTTGTCTGGCTTTAGTCCCATTAGTTTCTCCATCACTACTTCCTTTGTAACAACTATTTTATCAAGGCCCTTCCCAACATTCGCATCCTTAACTCCGCACTTGGGCATGCTGGACATGTCTTCCACCGTGAAGACTGACACAAAATATTTGTTCAATGCCTCGGCCATTTCCTCATGTTTTGCTACCAGTTTTCCTTTCTCATCCTCCAAGGGTCCTATGTTAACTCTGGCCACCCTCTTCCGTTTTATATATTTATAAAATTTTTTGCTTTCTGTTTTTATATTTTGTGCCAATTTACTTTCATAATCCTTTTTCCCATTTCTTATTACCCGCTTTGTAACCCCTTGTTGTCTCTTAAAGTTATCCCAATCTTCCAGTTTCCCACTGCTCTTTGCAGCTTTGTACACCTGCACCTTCAATTTTATACTCTCCTTTATTTCCTTTGTTAACCACGGTGGATTTTTCCCTACCTTGCTGCCCTTTTTCCTTTTATCATATATAACAAGAGGAGTCTGTTTCCATTTTATTTTGAATTATAACTGAAATAAACATTGAGGCCATGAAAACATTAGAAATGTTCCTTAAGCTCCTTATGAGTCCTCCACCATTTCATAAGATCATGGCTAATATTTTATATCAGGTCTATTTTCTTGCAGTGACATCCACTTTCCTTGATTCTCTTAACATCTAAATATCCATCAATCTTTTTCTTGAATATACCCAGCAACCAAGCAATCCACAATCTTGTTGGTAGAGAATTCCAAATGCTCATTCACCTCTGCGTGCTAAAATTTATTTTCATCTCAGGCATTGCTTTTTATCTGAATCAGTGACCCCTGCCGGGTCTGTCAAGTCACATGAGAGTTGTGAATGTTTCAACAAAATCACCTGTCATTCTTCTGAACTCATAAAAGTACAGACTCAGTGAACAAAGAGAGCATCCATAGATAGAAATAGTCAGTCAAGAGTTTGGGTTGGGAGCCTTTATTGCAGACTCGAGAGAAAGTTGCAAACCAGAATAATGATTGACAATTTCTCTCATGTATGCTTCCTGACCCACTGATTCACTCTTGCTTCCCCTTATTTACTCAAGATTCCAACATCTCCAGTTCTTGTGTTTCCGAAGTGTAGGCACTTATGTTCTGGCAAGAGTTGAGTACAATCTGCTTAACCTTGCCAATTCCAATTTCCTAGAAATCCCATAATCTTCACTTCTATTTGCTCATTGGTAAACTTACCCTATACAATATTTCAGATGCAGTCACACTAAAGCTCTGCATAATTGCAGCAAGATGTCTCAATTCTTGCGCTTAAAAGCCACCACAAAAGTTACCTTCTTAAATATCTGCCACATTGGAACTGCAGCAACATTTGTTTCAATATTCAAGAAGTCTGATGTCATGGCAGAATGCATGACATCAATTACAATGAGAACACCTTATACTATACTGTCTTACCTGATTACATCAATAGAAGAACTGTGGATCAACTTCATCTTCCCACCAGGGATCAATCCTAGATATAGCAAAAAAAAATTAATTCAACATACCAATCTGTCATTTTTAGGGGTATTAACATGATGAAGCCAAAACCTTCCACAACTCCAGAATTTTACAGATTTTAAATGAAACCCAACTTTCTTTTCACCACCATCATTGATTTCCTTAAACTCTTCTCTTTGGCTTCTCGTTGATGAGGGAATGTTTGTAATCTTCCATTCTCTGCCTCAAAACTACTTTCCACCTATTAGTCAAATGATTATTGTTGCATGATCCAATATTGAGATTTGGATGAACCAAAATTTTAGTTGAACATTATCAGTAAAATTGAAGTCACCTTTTTTTGCTTCAAATTTTAATTTAAGTCCGTCTGTTTTAAGTGCAGCATCTTTGTTTGAATTTATATGATGTACTTTCACCCTCCTCAAATTTAAACAATGTCAAGATTTAACTAAAGAGTCTCATCCAGTTCTTCCTGATATCACCTTTCTATCCTGAACTGATTCTTCACTTCTCCAAATGCAGACTCATAGATAGCACAGTACAGCCGCTTCAGCCCACAATGTTGGGCCAACCCAAGTAAAACTACTCCACAACTCCGACATAATAAACACAGGATTCCCCTTGTCCTTACCTACCTCCATACCAGCCTCTGCATCCAACATCTGTAATTTCCACTACCTACAACATGATCTCATCACCAGACAGATCTTCCCATCTCTGGCTTCCATAAGGACCAATCCCTCCATGTATCCCTTGTCCGCTCATCCTTTCCCATTAATCGCCTGCTTGGCACCTTTCCCTGCAGGCACAATAAGTGCCACTCTTGCACTAACACCTCCTCCCTCACCACCATTGGGGGTCCTAAACAGTCCTTTCAAGTGAAGCAACTTGTGTCTCTGCAGGAGTCATCTACTGCATCCGGTGCTCTCACAGTGGCGTTCTCTACGTTGGAAAGATGGGAGGCAGACTGGGAGATCGCTTTGCTGAGCAACTTTGCTCTGCCCTCATCAGTGGCAGGAATCTCCCAGTGGCCAACCATTTCAATTCCACTCCCCACTCACATGCTGCCATGTCTGCTCATGGCCTCATGTTCTGTTCTACCAAGACCACCCGTAAGTTGGCAGAACAACACTTCACTTTCTGTCTCAGCACTCTCCAACCAGATGGCATTAAAAGGACTTCTTCAGGTTTTTTCAAGATGGTGTCGGAGAAGTAGTCAGTGCAAAGCCGAGCTCCCCAAAAGAAAGAAGAAAGACAAAAAAGATCCCCTTTTAAAAAAAGTAAAGAAAGAAAACACAGATGATAAAGATACAAGAAAAAATTCGAAGAATAAAGGGCTGAACCAAAGCAGAAGAGAAAATGGGAGAGGATCACCTTGTGGTGGAAGGGAGAAGGAAGCCGACCTTGGGCCCACGCAGGTGTCAGCGGCGAGAGAGGAGCCCCAGTCCATCTCACGGATCAAAAACTTACTTGGGGGTGAGTGAGGCTGGTGGCGCAGGAACGGAAGCACGAGGGGGCCTGGAGAGGGGCGCAAGTGAGATGACAGGAGCGCCATTGGGCAACCATGGAGATGCGGTGGAGGCCGGCGGGTAGCACTGCCGACTCGAGCCTGGAGAAGTAGTGAAGACGGCAGCGACAACAATGGGTGACAGGAATAAAAGGCCAATCCATGTGGAAATCAGGAGATAGAGGGTGCGCAAGGTGTCAAGAATGGCGGGCTGCAGCATCAAGGAGGAGCAGGGACATCGAGGACATCAGAGGGAAGCATGGCAGCGTTCACCAGAAGACTTCAGAAGAAGAAGAGCCAGAAGGGGAGGAAGGGGAAAGAAAGGAACAAAAGGGAAAGGCAGGGAGGAAAGAAAGTCAAAGAAAAAAGGAGGCAGAGAGCCCTCTACTGGGTACATTATGGATGCTATCTACCAGATGAACAATACATTTAAAAAATTGGTAGCAGGCCAGAATGCCATCAAAGAAAAAATAGATAATGTAACTAACAGAGGAAAGAATAAAAAGAGTGGAAGAAGAGCTGTTTAAAAAAAAAGAGAGATGGACGTTTGGGGGAAGGAAAAGGAAAGAATACGAGAGCAAATGGACACTCGAAAATTTCAGCAGGAGAAACAGTATTAAAATTGTGGGGGTGAAGGAGGGTACGGAGGGAAGAGACACGGTGGAGCTCTTCAAAAAGTGGATTTCTGAGGTGTTGCATAGGGAGAAAATGTGAAATAATCTGGAGATAGAGTCCAAATCAGTGACCCCGATCTGTCCTGGTTAGGTTCCTTGGTTCATTCGCTACCAGGACAGAGAGACGGTTTTATGGGTGGTGGCGAGGGGAGCGATAGAAGGAGGGGTCTGGCAAAAGTATGGAGGAGTGAGAGTCCTCTTTTACCCTGATGTGTGGTGCTTTTAAGGCACAGGAGGGAATTTGACCAGGTGAAAAAAAATCTTAGGAGAAAAGGGATTGAGTTTACCCTCCTTCAACCTGCAGCATTGGAGATATTAAGAGCAGGAGGGGAGAAAAGGTTTTTTTCTTACAGACCCTCAGGAGGCAGTGGAAACCCTGCCACCCTCCCAGGTCTAAATACAAATAAGGTGAAATTAAAAAAGGGGAAATGGCCAAATTATTGATTGTATATACTGTAAATGTTATGATTATGAGGGGTATGTTTCATTGTGTGGTATTGTATTACTGTCTAAAGAAGAATAGATGTTAAAAGAAGAATTATTACAGGGAGCTTGAAGAAAAGTTGGGGGGGGGGGGGAAGTCTAGGGTAAGAATGAGATGGGTGCATTACACACACCCCAAAATGGCAGAGGAATTGATGCCAATATTTTGAGCATTGGCATCAAGAAAGGTAGGGGGTAGTTCAGGGGGGAGAAGGGAAGGGGAAAGGATTAATTGGGGCTATGTTTTGGATTAAAAAAAAATTGTTAGTTCTATTTTTTTAGTCCATTTACGTTTTGTTTGGAGCATGGATAACACAATTAAGTTTTTAAGTTTTAATGTGAATGGGAAAAACTGAACAATAAAGAGAAAAAGAATTTTGGCACACCTGAAAAGGATGCAGGCAAACATAGTGTTTCTGCAGGAAACCCACCTTACAAAGCAAGAGCATATAAAGTTAAAGAGGGGGTGGGTGAGTCAGGTGGTGATGCTCTACTTCAGTTACAGGGCCAGAGGGGTGTGGATATCATAATAGGGAAGAATGTTTCAGTGGTAGACTGGGGTGTGGTCACTGACCTATCTGTGAGATTTGTGATGATGCATTGTCAAATATACTCCAGATCATGCACACTAATTAATATTTATGAACTGAATTTTGATGATGAGCAATTTATACAATTTTTTTTTAAGGTAACAGCGGGGGGGGGGAGGGAACTTCAATTTTTGCCTGGCTATGGTCAAGTCAGCAAAGAAAGTAACAAGAGCTAAGGCAGTGAACTCCACCTTGACCTTTATGAAAGAGCTGAATTTAATAGATGTCTGTAGAAGGTAGAATCCAAGTAAAAGGGATTATTCCTTTAACTTGAGACGACACAATTCCTAGCCCAGTTGGAGAGTAGGATAATGGAGACCAGGTACACAACACGATTTCCGTCATACCATTCACCCTTGACTCTGCCATCATAATGGAAGATAAGCAGGTCATGACGTATAGATGGTGCCTCAATTTGTTGTTGTTGAGAAAACTGGAATTTTGTAGCTTTGTTAGAGCTGAGATAGAATTGTTCTATGAGATGAACTTTCCCTTTATGGATGATAATTTCCTAATATGGGACACATTGAAGGCTTATTTAAGGGCCAGATATTTAGATATACTAAAGGTATCAAAAAGGGGCACGTGAAAGAGATCAATAGTTTGGAGCAGGAAATAGCCCAATTCGAAAAAGGCTATCAAAGAGAGGGTTCAGAAGAAAAATACATGAACTCCATGAATAAAAAGCTCAAAGGTTATACATTGCAAACATATAAGGCTGAAAAGTTCATCTTAAGATCTAGACAACAGTATTACAAGCTGGCGAAGAGGCCCCATAAAGTCTTGTCCTGACAGTTTAGGGCAGAAGAGGTCTCAAGAACAATCAATGTGATTCAAATGGGGAAGGCATGATTTCACCTAAACCAAGGAAATAAACAAAACATTCAGAAAGTTCTATAAAGAGATGAATAAATCAGAGTCAGGAGGATCCCACTAAAATAGATGATCAAGAGGGGCTGAATGCCTCCTTTTATAGAGGAGATTAAAAAAACTTGGGTTCAATGCAAGCTAATAAATCACTGGGGAAGGATAGTTTCCCCATAGAATTTTATAAAGGTGGTGAATCAGGTGGCGGAGACGCATAACCTCCTGGAATCTTTCTCAACAGGAATCATCACAGTGATCCTAAAAAAAGACAGGTACACATTGAATCCCTCCTCTTATAGGTCCATCTTGTTAATGAATGCAGATTACAAAATTGTAGCAAAAGCATTGGCCAATAGGTTGGTGGTATATTTACCAAAATTAATGAATCCAGGTCAATCTGGATTTGTATAAAACAACATAGCTAGATTGTTTAATATAATAAATCTGGCACAGTCGGGGATGGATCCAGGAGAGGCTGTAGCTGTGAATGTGGAGAAGGCTTTTGACAGATTGGAGTGACCTTTTGTTCAAGGTACTGGAGAAATTTGGACTGGGACAAATATTTATTAATTTGGTTAGAACATTTCTATAAACCCTGTTATTACAAACAGGCAGATGTCTTCAGTGTTTCCATTGAGTTGGTCCAGTAGACAGGGCTGTCCATTGTCACCAGCGCTATTCATACTGGCCATTGAGCCGCTGGCGGAAGTCATTTGGCAGGATCCGGGCATAAAGGAGTTCAAGGTGGGCCAGATGGAACACAAGATCAACTTATTCACTGATGATGTGTAGTACATTTGATGGACCTGGGGGAGGGACAGATGTCGTTGACCAGGCGGTGGATCACACTGAATAATGGAGGATTATGGGAAGATCTCAGGGTATAAGGTAAATCTGTACTAGAGTGAGGTCACGCCTCTGATGAAATGTACTTTAGGTGTGGTGTGGGGATTGGAACTTTTATCCATTCAACCTGGCTGTGTACAAAAGTGAGATCCTTCTGGGAGGACCTGGGAGATATTCTGAATTACAAAGGTGGATTTTCCACAAGATCCGAAATTGTACCTTTTGGGGAACATTATGGACATGTATTTTAAACTGTCCCGATACCAAATTCAGGTTGTGAAGGTCTCTTTGGCGGTAGCTAGGAAATGCATAGTGGTCACATGGAAGTCCGACTCCCAATTTAACATTGCATGATGGAATACGGAAATGCAGAGTTGCATTCCTCTGGAGAGAACGACATACAATTTAAGGAGGAAATATGACACATTCGTTAGAGTGTGGCAACCTTATCTGAAGGATATTGGTTTGCAGATATGACTTCAGAACAAGGGTACTGAAACAATCCTTCCAAGTCGAGAAACGACTAGGATCAAGGAAATGGATGTGGCACAGACAACATGCTCCGTTGGTCACTTTTCCTTTTTATTCCTTATCTTTGGTTACTTGGTTACCTTGGGTTTTTTTTCCTAGGCTTTTACCTCGGCTTCTGGTTGACCCCACTGTGTTTTTCATCTCTGTATAAGTTATATGACTTTATTCTTAGTGATATCAGGGAAAGGGGAGTAGGAAGGGGGTGGTGGGGGGGGGGGGGAATAAAAACGGATTCTATATGTTATACGGGTGGAGAAAGAGATTGTGTTGTTTGAATTTATATGTCTGTGAAAGTCAAAAATAAGATATTCAAAACAAAACATCAACTTCACCAGTTGCTGCTAGCCTACTCTGTTTTCCCTCCCTTCCCATTTCCTTTGTCTTCTTTCCTCCAGCTCTCCCCCCACCTTCCCTCTCCATTCACAGAGCCATCCCCCTCCTCCTGGGTACCTTCCCTTCCTTATCCACGTATTACCTCCTACCTGTGGGACTGTGCTCCTCCCTCTGCCCCTCACTCCACCATTTTGTTAAGGCACTTTGACATAGCTTGACGTAGGGCTCAAGCCCAAAATGTTGGTTATGTTTTTTTTTAATCTTTGCTATATAAAGTACACTGTTTGACCTGCCGAGTTTCTCCAGAATTGCGCTTTACTTCAAGCATAGTGCCAGCAGACTTTCGTGTTTTACTCCACAACAACCTAATTTTTCCTTTCTCACACCCATAACCCTCTATTTTCTTCCTCTATTTCTTTACTCCACTGCATTTTCAACCAGTATTCTCCTGCTTTTCAGTTCCAACTACCAAGGCATTTTTCTCCCATTCTTCAAATCATCATATTCAAATCCTCTTTTTGGAGTACGACCTTTGTTTCACTGCCCATTTTTATTTCCTTTTTGCTCTCTTACCCAACAATTCATCATTTTAACAAGACAAACATATTTAAATTACATTAAGGATGGCTCAAAGCACTTTACAGTCAAAACATTTTTTTTAAATGCACTGGAACCAATTTTTACTAAGCAAAGTTCCAACAAAAGATAAATACTGCTGGTATCCAGCACCTTCTGGGTCTAGATGCCGGATGAGTGAGTTTTCCAGTTGCCTGAGATTCACTCTAATAAAGTCTAACTAGTACACATGCATTAAACAATCCTTCCAAGTCGTTTAAAAAGACAAAAATACTACACTGTACTTACACTGAACAAACATCACTTTGCATAAATATATAAACCTTAAAGGATTTTACTTTATTTTCAGTTGCATTGCTTAAAAGCATTCAACCTTTGCTGCATCTACAGGTTCCTCCCCCTCCTCAGAGATGTCCCATAAATGAACAATGCCATTATTGATAATTAACCCCCCCACAAGTTTACAGATAAAACCTTACTAATATACTTAATAATATACTAATAAAGATAAAGACTCTACTTAGCAATGATAAGGAGACACTTTAAGAATGTCACCCCAACCCATCTAGGACAATGCTATTTTAATCAAACACAACTTTATTCAAACTTTATTTGAACAGCTCCCATGGGCAAAGCTTTTCACTCTGAGCGATGCCATTTTATTCAAACACAATTTTATTCAAACAGCTGCTATGAGAAAAGCATGATCAAGGCCCTCTGCTGGCTGAACGTTTGCTTCCATCTTCACCAAAGATTTATGTCTTTCTTCAGAGAATATTTACTTTCACGCTTTTAACGTTCTAATTATTTATTTATTTATATTCATTCTAATTATTTATTTCCCCTGGATTTTTTTTTCCGGTTGCTTGAATTCGGATAACAAGGGTTTTATTGTAGCAAATTAATCATTTATGATTCTGTCATTTACTGCACAAATATTGGCCTTGAATTTGTCATAACTCCTGTGCTGTTTTTGAATAGTACTTCAGAGCTTGCTTTATCCCCCTTCTAATGGTCACATATCAACACTTTTTTTAAAAGATAGGTTTCTCATTCAATAGTGTAAGCACAGATTTTGTGCTCAAGTCACAAAGTTGGTCTTGAACTCATAACTTCCCAATTCAAAGGACAAGAAAATGACCAACTCAAAAGTTGATATTTCAATCCAATTATCTGTTCACAGAGTTATACATCACAGAAACAGATCCTTTGCTCCAATTTGTCTATGCCTACCTGAGCTAATACAATTTGTTTTAAGTTTCACACACATCCCTCTGAAACTTTCCTATTCACATACCTGTCTAAATGTCTTTTAAACACTACCAACCTCCACTGCTTCAACTGGCAGTTCAATGTGAAAAAGTAGCCCCTCAGATCCCCTTTAAATATTTACACTCCTACCTTAAATCTCTGCCCTCTATTTTTACACTTATCCTGGCGAATTTCAAAAAGGTCGCCCTTCAGCCTCCAACAATCCAGAACAAGAAGTTCCAACCTTTCAATTCCCTCCTTAAGTCCTGCACTCCAGTTCTGGTAAAATTCTTGTGTGTCTTTTCTACACCCTATCAGTCTTGACATTCTTCCTGTAGCTGGGGACCTAACTACACACAATTGTCCAAGTTGTTCCAAAACCTGAATTAGTTTCCCAACTGCATTATATTTCAAACTTACCTAAATCAGTCAGAGAGCCCGCAAGATCTGCCTTTGGGAGTTCAATCACAACCTGAAAGAAAGAATCTGTATTTACAAAACACATTTCACAGCCTCAACAGTGATAATAGTGCCATTAGTTTCAAGTTAATTATGGAGAACGATAGTTTGAGATTCTAAATTGGAGAAAGGCCAATTTTGAGGAAATAAGAAAGGATCCAGAATGTGTGGATTGGGACAAGTGGTTTCCCAGCAAGGGTGTGCGAGGTAAGTCGAGGTCCTTCAAAGGTGAAATTTTGAGAATGCAGTTTGTATGTTCCTGTCAGGACTAAAGGCAAGGTTTGCAGGCATTGGGAATCTTGTTTTCCAAGGGATAATGGGGATCTGGTTCAGAAGAAGAGAGGGGTGCATAAGGAGCAAATAAGGTACTTGAGGAGTATAAAAAAATGCAAGAAAAAGCTCAAGAAAGAAATGATGAAGGCAAAAAAAAAAGACACGAGGTTGCCTTGACGGACAATGTGAAGGAACATCCTAAGGGTTTCTACAGGTATATTAAGAGCAAAAGGATAATAAGGAATAAAATTGATCCCCTTGAAAATCAGATTGATTGGCTTTGTGTGGGGCCACAAGAGATGGGGGAGATCTTAAATGCTTTTTTTCCCATCAGTATTCACTCAGGAAACGGGTGCAGAGTCATGTGAAGTAAGGAAAACAAGCATGGAATCCACACAGATTAAATAAGAGTAAGTGTTTACTTTGTTGAGGCAAATAAGGGTGGATAAATACCCAGGGCCTGACAAGCTATTTCCTTGGACCTTGAGGGAGGGTAGTGTAGAAATTGCAGGGGCTCTGGCAGACATATTTAAAATGTCCTTAGCCACTGGTGTGGTGCCGGAGGATTGGAAGGTAGCTCACGTTGTGCTGTTGTTTAAAAAAGGCTCCAAATGTAACCCTGGAAATAATAGGTGAGCCTGACATCAGTAGTAGGTAAGTATTGGAAAATATTCTAAAATATTGGACATACAATTATTTGTACAACCAAAAACTGATTAGGGACAGTCAATAAGGCTTTGTGCATGGTAGGTCGTGTTTAATCAATCTTATAGGTTTTTCAAGGTTACCAGGAAAGTTGATGAAGGAAAGGCTGTGGATGTTGTCTATTATGTGGATAGGTTGACTAGGCAAATTATGTGGATTTTAGAAAGGCCTTTGACAAGGTCCCACATGGGAAGTTAGTCAGGAAGATTCAGACACTAGATATTCAAGGTGAAGTAGTGAACTGGATTCAACAATGGCTAAACAGGAAAAACCAGAGAGTGGTGGTAGATGATTGCTTCTCAGACTGGAGGCCTGTGACTAGTGGTGTGCTTCAGGGATGGATGCTGGCACCATTGTTGTTTGTCATCTGTAACAATGATTTGGATGATAATGTGGTAAATTGGATCACAAGTTTGCAGATGACACTAAGACTGGAGGCGTTGTGGACAGCGAAGAAGGGTTTCAAAGCTTGCAGGGGAATCTGACCCAACTAAAAAAATGGGCTGAAAAATGACAAATGGAATTTAATGCAGACAAGTGTGAAGTGTTGTATTTTCAAAGGACAAACCAAGAAAGGAAGTACACGATGAACGTACACTGAGTACCGTGGTAGAACAAAAGAATCTGGGAATAGATACATTATTCCCTGAAAGAAGCATCACAAGTGGATAGGGTTGTAAAGAGAGCTTTTAGCATAGTGTCCTTCATAAATCAAAGTATTGAGTATAGGAGTTGGGATGTTACAGTAAAGTTGTATAAGACATTAGTGTGGCCAAATTTGAGCATTGTATGCAGTTTTGGTCACATATCTACAAAAAAGATATCAATAAAATAGAAAAGTTGCAGAGAAGATTTACTAGGATGTTACCCATACTTCAGGAACTGAGTTACAGGGAAAGGTTAAGCATGTGAGGACTTTATTATCTGGAGCATATAGGGATGAGGGAAGATTTGATAGTGATATTTAAAATTATGAGGGGATAGACATTTACTCTATGTAAATCGGCTTTTTCCACTGAGGGTAGGTGAGATACAAACCAGAGTACATGGGTTAAGACTGAAAGGGGAAAAAAATTTAGGGGGAACATGAGGGGTAAGTTCTTCACACAGAGAGTGGTGGGAGTGTGGAATGAGCTACCAGCTGAGGTGCTGAATTCAGGTTCAATTTTCACATTTAAGTAGAATTTGGACAGGTACATGGATGGGAGAGGTATTGAGGGCTATGGACTGGGTGCAGGTCAGTTGGACTAGGCAATAAAAATGGTTTGGCACAGACTAGAAGATCTGAAGGGGCCTGTTTTTGACCTATAGTGTTCAATGGTACAGCAGCAGTTATTTGGTACATTAATATCAATAAAGAACTTCATAGGAGTTCTGTTACTGAAATTTGGCAAAAACTGCAACAGGAGATCATGCACAAAAGCTAAGTGGCAGTAAGAAACCTCAGGGAATATAGTTAAGTGAATGGGCAAGGATATGTTTTGAAAGGCTGGTGTGGAAGCATATCTGATCTTGCCTGAGCGATGACATGAACCTATTCCAATTTGCCTATCATCTCTCTGGCTCTACACAAAGTCCTAGACAGCAAAGATGCATACATAAGTATGCTCTTTATTGACCACAGTTCAGCATTTAACACTATCATGCCCTCAAAATTAACGAGCAAACTCCAAGACCTGGGATCCAACATCCCACCGTGTAATTGGATCATGGATTTCTTCACCGCCAGACCACAATCAATGAGGATTGGAAGAACATCTTCATAATCTTGAACAGCATTGGAGCATCGCAAGGCTGCGTTCTTAGCCCCCATTCTATTCACTATACACACAATATGACAACACCATCTACAAACTCACTGACGATACCACAGTAGTGAGTTAATCTAAATTAATATTTTAAAATATAGACATACAACACAGTAAAAGAAATTTCAGCCCATGTGTCCATGCCACCCAATTTACACCCAATTAATCTACCCTGGTATATTTTGAACAATGGGAGGAAACCAGAGCTCCCAGAGAAAACCAACGCATACACAGGGAGAACGTACAAACTCCATACAGAAAGCGCAGGATTCGAACCAAAGTCCTGATTGCTGGCGGTTTAAAAGCATAACGTTAACCACTGTGCCCACTGTGCCACTCATATATAAAAAGGGTTGATGAGTCAGCATACAGGAGAAGGATTGAAAATTTGGCTGAATGGTGAACCAACAACTTCACACTCAATGTCACCAAAATCAAGGAGCTGATTGTTGACTTCAGGAAGGGAAAACCAGAGGTGTACAATCCAGTGATTATTGGGGGATCAGAGATGGAGAGGGTGAGAAAATTTAAATTCTTGGGAGTCACTATCTCAGAGGATCTTTCCTAGATCCAACACACAAATGGTATCGTGAAGAAAGCATGTCAATGCCTCTACTTCTTCAGGAGTTTGCAGAGTTTTGGTATGACATCAGAAACCATGGTAAATTTCTACAGATTTGTGGTGGAAAGTGTGCCGTCCAGCTGAGTCACGGTCTGGTATGGGTCACCAATACCCCTGAATGTAAAATACTGCAAACAGTAGTGGACACAGTCCAGGACATCACAGGTAAAATGCTCCCAACCATCAAGAACATCTACAGGGAATGCTGCCACCTAGCACACACTCCGTACTCACTGCTACCATCAGGAAAGAGGTTAAGGTGCCACAAGACTCACACCACAGGTTCAGGAACATTTTCATAACCTCTTTTTACTGCTTCTTAGAAGACCAGCAAGGTTCAAGAACAGTTTCTTTCCAGTGGCTATCAGGCTCTTGAACCTCCCCTTGTAACACTAATCACAGACTGTACCAACAGCACAAAAAATATTGTCTGTACCTTTGCAAAGTGTTTCTTTTGCACTGGGATAACTACATTATGTAGTTGATCCTTTTTACAAAGTACCTATTCAGCTTCAGGAAGTAAAAAATTAAATGCATTGTACAAGACAATAAACTCATCATTTCTAATTATAGACTATATGATTCATGTTCACATTTTTTCATATTTCTTGCCAAAATAGAAGAGGCCATCTGGCAAATTGAGTCTAGGGTGATAGTCAAATAGGATGGCAAGCGACACTTTAGCCCACCGTGCATGTGCAGCCATCAAATACCGATCTAAAGCAATTCCATTTTCCAACTCTTGGCCCTCACCTTCTGCGTTATTTCCATATTATAAGAGTACCTGCCTGCACCATCACCTCAGATCCAGATTTCAAGCACCCTCTAGTAATGAAAAAATATTGCCTCAAATCATCTCTAAAAGCTGACTCTCAAAGCAATCTCCCTTATCTCAGCTACATATTTATTTCTCGGTACCCCATTCTCTCTCAAAAGCATGTCAACTCACCATCCACCAATGGAGTAGGGATCATTTATCAACCAGCATGTTTTTGGTATATGGGAAGAAACTGGCGAACCTGTGGAGAGCCCCTATGATCACAATGAGAACGTGCAAACTTCAGACAGACATCACTGGAAGTCAGGATCGGACACATGCCCTTGGAGCTGTGAGGCAGCACCATCGCTTAATGTGCCACTGTGCAACCTTATAATTCATCAATTCCAAAATCCTTTTCTAAAAGAATATATTCTGAATATGAATAAAATTCATGCACAATCTTTCTGAAATATAACAAGTAACAATGAAATTCAACCAGATCACATTCTAAAGGCCACACACCTAAATGATAAGTCTTTCAGCAAATTAAAAGAATTAGGATTAGGCCAAGAGATTGTGTAAAAGCTAGATGTATCATCCACAATTAGAACCAAAGAATATGACAGCAAAGAAACAGGTTCCTTGGCCCATCTAGTCTATGCTGAACCATTTATTCCACCTAGTCCCATTGACCTGCGCCCAGATCATAGCCCTCCGTACCCCTCCTATCCAATCTTCTCCTAAAACCCACATACCCTCCGCTGGCGGCTTGTTCCATGCACAGCATCCTCTGAGAGAAGGAATTTCTTTCAAAGTTCCCCTTAAACATTTCACCCTAAACCATGACCTCGCATTCTTGTCTCACCTTACCTCAGTGGAAAAATTCTGTTTGCATTTATCATCTCTAAACTTCTCATAATTTTGTATCAAATCTCCTCTTAGTCTTCGGCTCTCAAGGGAATAAAGTCCAAACTTATGGAATCTTTCTCTATAATTCAGCTCTTCAAGTCCTGCAAATATCCTTGTAAAACTTCTCTGCATTCTTTCAATCTTATTGATATCTTTTGTAAGTAGGTGACAAAAAACTGCAAATAATACTCCAAAGTTACAGTACATTCCATGCAACAGTAAAAAAAAATCAATGAAAAAAAGGACCATTTTGCTTTTTGTTGGGGGGGGGGGAGGAGGTGGAAACGATGTGAGAAATCAATTCAGAAAGTTAATTTTAGTATCAGTCCGAGAAATCAGATTTGAATTTCCACATGTTGTAGCAGTTTGAAAAATTGGAAAGAAACTTGCTGATATTTCAGCAAGTTAATCTTGTGTTTGACAAGGAATCATAAAACTACCACAACACGACAAGCCTATACTGTCAAAAGTTTTGATAACTATTCCAATTTAAAATATAAATATTCAAGATTTTATATGGAATCTTATGCTTACCCACAGATTAAGCAAACCACTTTCATCAAGTGATGCCAGCTGAAATGTCAGTCCAGAACTTCCTTAGATATATAAAAGAAAACCATCATTAGGTACAGAAGAGCAAAAAAGTAACTATCCAAGAAAATATGTTATTTAATTGAGATTCTCATTTCCTAAATACAATTCAAATAATTTCCCAAGAGCAAAAGCATCCCACACAAGAGGATATGGGTTTAAAGTTAGCGGGAGGAAATGTAAGGAAGATGAGGGGAGCAAATATTTTAACACAGAGAATGGTAGGTGCCTGGAACAAGCTACCAGTAGTAGTGATGGAAGCAGATACAATGATAGCATTGAAAAGCATCTTGATAGATACATGAATATGAAAAGGATGAAGGGTAGTCTATCAGGTGCAAGCAGCAGAGTTTTAGTTTGATTTTGACGTCATGTTCAGCACAGACTCATGAACCACGGGCCTGTTCCTGTGCTGCACTATTCTTTGTGAAGTAAGACAAATGCAGGTGCTTTATATAGACAAAATGATGAGAGGACTGCAATGCTAAATGAAAACCTACCTTGCTGAGATGTCAATAGTGAAAGCCCAATGCAATTATCATAGGTCGGAGAGGATACTGGATCAATCGCCTTCACCGCACACGAGTGATTCACAGCTGTCTGAACACCATCTGAATGAAATTAGTGAAATCAAATTTCCATCAAGGCAACCATAAAGAAGAGAGATCAAAATCTATACTTTCTAATTCTTGAGGAAATTTGGGATGTCATTCAAACTATTATAGGTGATTTGTGAAAAGTATACTGACTGGTTGCATCATAGCCTCGTTTCAAACCTTGAAAGCCCTGGAACGCACTAAGGTACAGATAGCCAGGTATATCATGGACATCAACCTCTGATCCACTGAAGAAAGAGCACAAGAGCAAAAATGATCCTCATCATCCCGATCATGCTCTCATTTTGCTGCAATGTTCAGCAGTAGGTATAGAGCATGAAGTCTAGCACCTCTCAGAAGTTGTTTTTAAACTTTCTTGTACTACCCTAACCAGGGCCCAGGTCCAAACATCTGACTGCACTATTGTATGTCACTTTTTTTGTACTCTGGAATTGTGAGTATTTAAGCAATCTTTTTTGTTCTCTTGTACTTATTATTTATTTGTGTACTTTATGTAATTGTATAACTGCAGCAAGAAGAATTTCAGTGCTTTTGTACATTTTACTTACATGAATCACAATAGCCTCTCGTCCATTGTCATTTACCGTATGACATACTCAACTCTTGTCAATTGTATCACCTGAAGGATTATTTTTTTACCTCTGCTGCATGCCAAATGATCCTCATTTTCTATCGTATGTCTGAACATGAACTCAGCAACCTATTAACTTAGCTTAAGATACAAATCTTGAGTTTTTTTTAAGTAACATGAGAAATTTCTCAAGAGGCAGCATTTTGGCCTTTGTGGTTCAAATCCATTTATCATCTGGAACTATTTATGACATCAAGTCTGGACTCTGGTTGCAGGGCATTTGGCTTAACTGGGTTTTGTCTCTATTCATCTTCTACATGAACCTCCTCTCATTTTCTGATGATGAGAAAAAGTCAAGAACGAACTATGTTCATTAGAAATCTGATAGAACAGGACTTTCTCCAAAAACCAAAATGGACAGCAATTGTAACATTTTATTTAAAGATGTACCATGAACATATTGCCACATGTATTTATGTTTTATTTAATTCCATGATTGCAAATGAATACATTCAAGAGATTGATCTCAGCAGCAATAGTTTACATTCATCCAGACACTAATAGCTTTACAATAGTTTGTCATACTGTCTTGAATTATTCTTAGAGACTTGAGTGTTGCTCCATTGCTCAACAAATCAGAAACATTTTAATAAACAGAATTCCAGCAGTAATCTTCTGATCTTCCACTACAACCCTGACCAAAGGATCATGGAGAGAAACTTTCTGTTACACCTATTTACACTTTTTCACTTTTATAGTGAGATATTAAGAAAACCACATTGGAATTACAGGCATGTGGAAACAGCAGTATTTTAAATGATTAAAGTCACATTCACTGGATACAGGAACAAGCTCAGAGAAACACAAAAGCTGCACATGCTGGAATCTTAAGAAGGCAAGGAAATGCGAGATGAATTCAGCAGGTCAGAAAGCATCTATAAATAAAAATGGTCAGTCAACCTTTCACGGCTGGACCCTTTATTAAGACCAAGGGGGGCATCTGACATGCTAAGTTCTTCCAGCATTTCTTTGTTTGCACAGGAACCACAACCTGGATACAGTACTGTATTATATTTAATATGTACTGGAAGATGACTTGGGTTCATTATTTGACTAAAAGTGAATTGCGTTGCATCGGATTTGCATAACAAATGAAACCACTTTGCACTGATGCTAAAGGTGCGCATGCATTCCCTTATCTTGATTCCAAGAACAATGTTGAACACACCTTTTAGCATTTGGATTGGATTTTAGAAAACTTCTGTATTTTGATCAAATTCTTGCACATGCCTTTAAAATTCATCTAGCACAGAATTCATAGTCTTTGAACCATGCAGCGTGGAAACTTCAGCAACCGAGACTGTGCTACCCATCAAACACCCATTTCATTTTATCCATTCAGTCAATAGAAGAAAGTTTTCTTGCAATTTTATGATCCCCATCTACTCTATTATCCAATCAATAGAATACTTAGATGGGTCCCCAGTGTGCTGATAGAGGATATTCAAATCACAGCATAAATCCTTGCATGACATCACTGATTTCTTCAATCCAATTTGAGCAGATATCTATCATTTCAACTCATTGCCTTCGATTTCCTTTTCAGAGCAGTCATTTGATCTTAAATCCATGAGGATTAATTTTAACTCACTGTCTTTCATGCAATATATTCATGGTCCATGCAGTCTACATCCATAGGTAATCCTCTATCTGTCTATTATTTTGGTCACCTTCCATCAGAAATTCATTTTAATTACTGCAGGATCTTTGACTCACCAGTGGTGAATGTTGGCAATCTGAATGTCCATTCCTGTTCTCCAATCTGAAGATTGTAGTGTATATTGGAGCAATCACGAAGATCCCAAGCCACCACTGAACCATCCACTGTTCCAGCAAACACAGATAATGCATCACCTGGGCCAAAGCAACAACATTGCACCTGCAGTGGAATGGCATATAATATCAGCAATTTATTTGTTCAATAGTCCATCAATGTTGTCATGTAGAATTAAAACACATTTAACATCAGAAAGCAGCGATTAAATAATCATTAACCAGTGCAATGACAAGTTAAAAAAAACTGGCAACATGTAAAATTCAGTTAATGATGGAACATTTGCTGATTTTATCAAACTAAGCAGGGGGTGAATAATTTAAATAAACCTTGTTAAAGGTAAATAAGGATTTAATGTTTTCTATGAATGATTTGTTCACCATATTAAAGAATTACTGGACATCCAAAGTTACCTTTGAACCTAATCATTAACTACCTTACTGAATTTTTGCATCCACAGGAAGCTACTTCCTCAGTGTTCAAGAACACATGGAGTTTTACTAACCATTTTTAAGTTACATAATATTGTGGTCAGGGACTAAATTATTAAACTACCTTATTTAGAACCATGGAATCATACAGCATGAAATCAACACTTTACCCACCATGTCCATGCCAACCATCAACTGCACACTTGTACTAATCCCATCTGGCCCATAGTCTTTTATGTCTTGGCAATTCAAATCGTCAGGCTTGGAAAACTATCGGCAAATACCAGTAAAATGGATTAGTTTGGATGAGTACTTGGTGATGTGCATAATGCTGAAGGGATTGCATTATGTGACTCTGCAGTGAACTGAGATTCACTAGTAGGGTGTTATACTGATGGCTGGCCCCGCTTCCTGGCTATTTACGCTCCTCACTGACCAGCGCTCGGTTGCATTCACATTCAATAACGTCAAGAGGGGCAAAGTCAAGAATGGCAAAAATTGGTAGGTGGAGGATCGAACTCTTCACCTACAATTATGACATTGCCTACTGGCCAGGAGCCCTTAATAACCCTCCAGATGCTTTATCCAGAGGAAGCTGTGCCTCTGCACACACCGACCAACTACGGTCTATGCATAATGAGCTCTGCCATCCAGGGGTCACCCACATGGCTCATTTTGCCCTACTTTATGGAAGACATCAAGGAAATGACCAGGTATGTGCAGAGCTCAAGCCGCACTTCTGTCACCCCGCAAAGGTGCACCTGATCAAGTCATCCAAGCCCTTCGAATGGCTCAATGACCTCTCCCCTCCATGAATGGGAACACCTTCTTCCTCTCTGTCACTGATCTGTACTCCTGCTTCCCATTCACCATTCCATGCCAGACATGTCCACCTCATCAGTTGTGAAGGCCCTATACTCCATTTTCACTCTCTTCAGGTATCCCAGCTATATTCATTTAGACCAGGGCTCATCCTTTATGAATGACGAGCTGTGTCAGTACCTGCTGGTGGGGCACATCGCGTCCAGCAGGACTACTAGCTACAACCCCCGGGAGAATGGGCGGGTTGAAAAGGAGAACGCCAAGGTCTGGAAGGCTGCCCTGAAGTAAAAAGGCCTTCCAGACTCATGCTGGCAGGATATCCTCACCATGGTGCTCCACTCCATCTGGTTGCTACTATGTACCACAATAACATTACTCCTCATGAGCTCCTATTCACTTTTGAAAGAAGGTTGGCATCAGGAACTACACTCCCAGTCTGGCTCACTACTCCTGGTCCAGTCCTTCTTAGAAATCATGTGAGGAGAAGCAAAACTGACCCCCTGGTGGAAAGGGTGAAAATGCTCCACACCAATCCCATGTACGCCAATGTGGAGTATTGGATGGTAGGGAGGACACAGTCTCCATCATGGACCATTGCCTCAGATGCCCTGTGAGCCATGGAGCTCATTCTCTCTGCCCCTAGTCAGGGCCTCGGACGATCTGATTTAGGAGGAAAGTCACCCCACTCCATTGTCGAGCCGGAGACCCAGCCCGCCTCTCCTCCCTCACAAGGTGACCAGGAGACCCAAGGAGTCCAAGGCCCCCCGGTGCTAACACGCTCCACCAGGATCTCCAGACCCCTGGACTGCTTAAATTTGTAAATTTCTAAATAACTGCATATTTTTTTTACCACTTGTTTCTGAACTCATGTTCTCTGCCTTCATTCACAGACCCTAAATTCTACGGGAAGGGGTGAATGCAGTGAACTGGGATTCATTGGTAGGGTGTTGTGCAGATGGCTGGACCCGCCCCATCTGTCCACATATAACCCTGGTTTCCCATCTTAACCCAGAACCCTTCTGAAGACTACTGTTGAATCCCATCCTTAGTTATAAGCTGATAAAAGCATTTGTTCTCCCTTCAGTCGTGAGAGCTTTTATTCACGCTACAGACCCTAAAGGGGGGCTTCATTCATTTAGATCCAGCAACAGTGAGGGTCCAACACATTTTCAAGTCGGAACAGCATGTAACCTCAAGGTGAATTTAGTGAAGTCAGAAGTTCTAATGGGCACTACAAATACAAAAGATGTAATCTTGCTCTCCAAACACCAAAAGCATACTATGACAATCTTATCAAGATGATCTACTGAACTCTACTTCAACAATCCTATCCGTCAAAAAGTTAAGGGGTTTCTCCAGACAGTATCCTTTATCAAACTAAACAGATTTCCCCCAACAGCAGGAATGGGAAGAACTCAAATTATTATATTTTTCATGACATGTGGTTTCTATTGATCAGAGTGAGGGAGCAGTTAGCTGTCTTTAGAAAACATTATCAACTTAGGTTGGGTGAGAAGGAAAAATTCCATCAAGCATAAAGTTGGCTTCAGTTCCAGGACTGGAGAAAATATACCTGTAATCTGAAATCAAAGATTTTAATGAGTTCTCTCAAACTTTGATTCTCAAACTTCATTAAGGTGATGCTTTGGATTTTCAAAGTAAAATATGGAGCAAATTTACTAAATCTGAACTCGAAGTGAGAGACTTGAAGCTGAATCAGTGCTGCATTGCTATGTTCTTTGAATTTCAAAATTGAAAATTTTATTAAGAATTCATGACATTGTTTGCAATACTTGCACTGGTATGTCTGGGAATAACTATTTTCATGAATTTTTATAACTATTAGGAAAACTCATCTTATGATCTGAAGAGCAATATATTTGTCTCCAATCATAGGCTAGAAATTACAGGAGATTCATGCCAGATGAATCAGTCACTTTTCCTGAACCCTTTACATAATTTTTTTTTGCCATTTAAATTTCAAGAACCAAACTTGAATAGCAGAGCAATCAGGTTAATAGGGCACCTCAGGTAATAACTGAAAAATAAACACTGGGACAGAGGGTGATTCAGAGTAATGAATTCAATGCCAAATTAATTCAATGTGAAATGAAGAGAAGGAAGGGGGGAGAGAGGGGTGGTGGGGGTAAGAGAGAGAAAGAGAAGAAAAATAATTTGTATGTCTAGAACATCTAATAATTCACTACTTGAGATGAGAATCCACAGAAAAGCTCCACAGTGGTCAAAATGTGGGCTTCTGCTTGCATTGTTAATTGTGAAATGTCAATTTATCACTTACAGAATGATACTTCAAATAAAACCAATCAAGTTTTCACAAACCTCTGATTCACAAATAAGGACTTTCTGAGGAAATGATGGTTCCCAGATATTCCAAATGCAGATTATGTAATTACTGACAAGCTTGACCACTCCTGGTTCTTTAGGAAAGCTGTGAACTGAAAGCAGTGTTTGTCTTTGGGCCTGTGAGAAATGTAAACATAAAACCTCCCGACCTATAAAATACACAAAATTATATGTTTACCATTTTGAAAATTACAAAAAAAAATAACCTTAAAACAATGATTTTATGATTACATGTGGATTCTCTACATTCACTGCATGCAATCTATCAAAATGTTTGTAGTGTAGTTCCTTCAAATGGCTTGGATTGATTATATGTTTTGAATAATTCAGTGTAAAGTTTGTTAAGATGCTCATATATGAAGAGAAAATGATTGCCTGTGGGGACTGAGAAGGCGACATGACATGGGCGGTGTTACAATAAGATGAACAGGATGCATTATGAATCAGACATCTAAACAATGCGTCATCTCTGCAATAACTCATATTGGAACAAGTGAATAACATTTGAATAAAGAACAGAATGCACTCAAAAATGAAAGCTTTATAGAGAAAAAATTCCAAAACAAGATTTCTTTAAAAAGTAATATGCACTGTAAAACCAACAAAATGCTCTTAATACCATTTATCCTGAAACATACTCAGACTATTTATTACCATTTAAAAAAGGCAGGTTTGTGTTCAACTGAGAGCATCCGTCACTGACTGACAAACTGGCTGCTTTCGACTGAATATTCTTATTGGCTTGGTTCTCTGCTTCATCCTCTTCAAGTAATACTGCAATTACCTGCCACGGTGTAGGAGTGATTAGAGTGAGTCCATTCACAGGGAGAAAAATACATTTTCTTATTAGAGAGTCTATACAGTAATAATTTGATCTAACAATCCATTTCTGTTACATTTGTTTGTACCTTATATTATAATATTTGCATGACAATAATTCAGATAAAATCTTCCTAAAATACTGCAACTGAAATACAGGGTCAAGTTCCTGACACCACATTTTAGGAAAGATGTGAAGATTTTGGAGAGGGGACAGAAGAAATTTACATTGTAGATAGACTGAAGCAGCTGGGGTTGTTCCCCTGGAACCAGAAGGGATCCAAGGAAATCTAATAGAGGAATTCAAAGTCACCATGTGTATAGATAGCTATGCAGAAACAGTTCCCAATGGATATGGGTTAATACATAGGAAACCAATCATGAAAAGCTGCCTTGTACAGGGGAAGTTTTTTTATATAAATGAAGAATAATGAGTAATGAGTTTATTGTCACATACCTTGACTGTATAATGTTTACATGAAGCTGAACAGTTATGTTGTTAAAAGAAGCTATAATAGTATACTAAATTAAATTTAAAATAAATATGATAGATAATAAATATTCATGCTTATCGTGAAAAGAATGCAAGAAAAAAGTGGCATTATGGGTCTGCCTGATTAGCCATTGGAAAGAAACTGTTCTGCAACCTAGGAATTGGACTTCTGCACCTTCTTCCCGAAGGTGGCAGTGAGAAGAGGTTGTGTCCAGGTGATGAGAACTATTATTATTTTAAATCAAGGATGGCCAACCTTTTATTTTTTAATTTAGACATATAGTATGGTAACAGGCCATTTCAGCCCACAAATGCGTACTGGGGGTGTAGGTTAATTGGGTGGCACAGATTCGTGGACTGAAATAGCCTGTTCCTGTACTGTATGTCTAAATTAAAAATTAAAAGGTTGGCCACCCCTGGTTTAAATGATCAGCCATCATCCAGTACTTTACTGAGTGAAAGATTGCAAGATAGCTTTTTTGCCATCACATGTATTTGTGTAAATTACTGCACAAAAGATTCTTCTTTGGTTTGGCTTCGCGGACGAAGATTTATGGAGGGGTATGTCCACGTCTGCTGCAGGCTCGTTGGTGGCTGACAAGTCCGATGCGGGACAGGCAGACACGGTTGCAGCGGTTGCAAGGGAAAATTGGTGGGTTGGGGTTTATCCTCCTTTGTCTTTTGTCAGTGAGGTGGGTTCTGCGGTCTTCTTCAAAGGAGGTTGCTGCCCGCCGAACTGTGAGGCGCCAAGATGCACGGTTGGAGGCGAAATCAGCCCACTGGCGGTGGTCAGTGTGGCAGGCACCAAGAGATCAACTCCTATTAACTAAAATCTACACAGGCAGGAGACTTGCATTTTAAAGCAGGTGAGTGGACTTCTTGCAAAATCCCAGAAAAAGAATAAACACAAGACACTATTTTGCATGGCGATAGCCAAGTGAAACGTAATACCTGACAAGCAGATCTCAGGAAGTTGGTCAGTCTCTGAGTGTCAATATTCTTAATTAATGAGTCAGAGGAAAAGGTGTCACTAAGATTTTCCCCTGTTCGAAGAAAGAAAACTGCATCAATATAAAACGCAGTCCTAAAATGTTCATCTCTGGTTGACTTAATTTAATTTTGTGCAATCAATAAGAGTAAAAACCAATGGATAAAGAAAGTAGATATACCCACCAGGTTTTGCAAGTCCTAAGAAGCATAAAAGTATAAAACAATTAAAATTAAATCTTTGCTTTCTTTATTGAAAGTTGTTAGCAGCACAAATTTACATATTTCTATAGAGGATGTTGTTGCTTGTTCAAGACATCCCAAAATTCTTTTTGCTCAACTAAGAAACACTTTTTTCAAATATATTAAATGTTGCATCCTCTTTTTCCAAAGCTGGGTCCCACAAATGTGATGATGAGATCGTCTACTTTAATTATATTGTCTCGAAGACCTTCTGTTGTATCTTTTGAAAAAGTGGCTGCAATCCTTGCCTTCCTTTTAGAACTACACTCAAAATATATCTCAACAGGTCCATCTGCACAACAGCATGCTGTATACTTTCACTATTTAAATAATATTTTTCTAAAGTCAATGACCTCGCATTTTCTAGCAAATTTGCTTGACCCCTGCCACTCACATATGCCCAGTCACTTAACCTATCTATATTGCTACAGACTCGCTGTGCACACAACACACTTTGCTTTTCCACTCAGACTACAACATCCCCTGTTCCCCTCTATCCACTGCACTTATTAGGTCCTCAAAGAACACCAGTACTGTGACAAACAGGAACTGCCCCTCTGAGTAAACCCATGCTTATTCAATTTGTCCAAGTACATTTACCATATATACTTGTGTAATAGTCTATCCTGTGTAATAGATGAGCCCCCTTTTTTTGGGCCTAAGTCACGTTTTCTCCATGATCTGTGTAAAAATTGACCCTCCCCCCCCCCCCCCCACTATTTTTGGTCCTGACTGCCCACTCATCTGAGTTCCTGATGCAGATCCTCACCCCGGCCACCTGTCCTCCCGGATCTCCCGATGCCCCAACCACAAGCCCTCACTTCAGCCGCCCACCTGAGCTCTGACCTTCCCAACCACCTTCCTGCTGGAGCTCCCGACACCCCGACTGTGGATCCTTGCCCCATCCACACGCACACCCTAGCTCCCGATGGCCCAGCCACAGACTCTCTCCTCGAGGTCCCGGCCGCCTGCCCATCTGAGCTCCCAGCATCCCAAATACGGACTTACCACCTGGCCCTGGCCAAATGAGCCCCTGACTCTTTAAATAATGCAGGTACTTACCATGGTCAAAAGTATGAACCATGTAAATATCAACCCCCCCCCCCCCCAAAATTTGACCCAAAAAATTAGTCCAAAAATTTTGGCTATAATACAAGTATATACAAAAGGTGAATTTATTGTTTCCATGCTCCAACAACATGTGTTAATCCAGTTCAGTTTGTGTTCTCTGGGAATACATCCTTCAAAAGGCTATTGCTTTCTGTTTCAAGCAGATTGCAACATTCATAGGTTTTCCCCACTGATAAAACACACCCCATTCAAAATCTGAAATAAAACAGAAAATCAAGTCGTGTTTATTTGTCGTTCAGTGTACAGTGAAAAACAAGATAGCGTTTCTCTGGACCATGGAGGTGGTTATTTACATGGCTAAATTATATCAGAAAATAATTATATAAATAACATATCACTTATAAATATCGTGTTACATATACCAGCCCTGTGTCCCTGGAGTTTGGAAGCCTCATGGCTTGGGATAAAAAACTTTTTCACAATCTGGTCGTGAGGGCCCGAACTCTTCAGTGCCTCTTCCTGGATGGTAGGAGGGAGAATAGATTGCAGGAGCAGTGTGTGGAGTCCCTCACAATGTTTAGGGCATTTCGCAAACAATGGCTGTTTTAAATGTCCATCATCGCAGGGAGAGAGACCCTAATAATCCCTCAGCAGTCTTTACTATCTGCTGCAGGGACTTGCATTCTGGATGGTCCGGTTCCCAAACCAGGCGGTCGTGAAGTTATATAGAATGCTCTCAATGCATCCCCCGTAGAATGTAGTGAGGGTGAAGGATGGAAGCTGGACTTCCCTCAACCTCTGCAGGAAGTAAAGGCCCTGTTGGGCCTTCTTGGCAATAGATTTGGTGGTGGGGGACCAGGAGAGATTTTCCACTATGTGCACGTCAAGGAATTTGGTGCTCTTGACTACCTCGACGATGGAGATATTGATGGTCAGCGGAGATTGATCCCCTAGGCTCTCCTGAAGTCAACCACCATCTCCTTTGTTTTGTTGTCTTTGCACAAGTCCATTAGTGCTTGCGCCTCCTCTCTGTAAGCTGGCTCATCGTCAGTGAACTTGATGATGTGATTAGAACTGTATTTCACTGCATAGTCATGGGACAGCAGGTTAAACAGCAGAGGGGCGAGCATGCAGGATGTTGATCCATGAGGCAAGACACTGAGGGCTTCTTCTGCACAGAGATGATAGTGGCCACCTTGAAGCACGTTGGTACAATGGCGCTGCTCAGGGAGATATTGAAGATGTTTGTGAAGACATCAGCTAGTTGGTCCATACATCCTCTGAGCACCCTGCCAGTGATGTTATCTGGTCCCACAGCCTTATGAGGATTGACCTTAAGCAGCATCCTTCTCATTTCAGCCCTGGTGAGATGCAGTGCCTGTTCGTATGGGGGAGGTGTGAATTTTCTCACCTCCACATCATTTTTTGCCACAAAGCACGCGCAGAAGTCATTCAAAGCATCTGGGAAAGAAGCATCACTGGCACAGGCATCTGGTGTGGCTTTGTGGTTGGTTATGGCATAGTTGTCCTCCCACATGCGCCGTGTGTCACCGCTGTCCTGGAAGTGACTCTGAATCCTTTGCGCATGAGCCCTCTTTGTCTCCCTGATGGCCTTGGACAGCTTGGCTCTTACATTGGCCAAGACTGCCTTGTTGCTCACTCTGATGGCAGAGTTGCAGTTCTTCAACAGTACACACACCTCTGCAGTCATCCATGGCTTCTGGTTGGGGCGAGTAGTCATGGTCTTCGGCATGGTGACGTCATTGTGCAGTTGCTAATATAGCTGATCACTGATGCCGTGTACTCCTCTAACTCGATGAAGCCCACATCAGTTGCTGCTGTAGTGTTTGCACTATGCGGGCATAAAAAAGAACGACATGCACACCAAAGCCTTGAAGTCGAGACTTGTCTATTGCACTGGCCACAACGTTTCTATGGACCCCAGGCACTGTGACGTCAAGGCATTACATCATCAGAGCACCAGCAACAGTTCACTGTCTTCCTGCCTTACGGGAGGTCACCTGGGACGACAGCCATTGTCACCCCCAGGTCTGCGTGGTCGCCACGTTCATCGTCCATTTTGTGGGCCGATCCACATCTCTGTGCACAAGCCGCTACGCTGCCTCCTTAAACATGTGCCAGTCAGTGCTCTTAAAGCAGCCCTGAAGGGCAGAGATGGCTCCTGCCGGCCAGGTCTTTAACTCCTTCGTGGATCGTCCGGAGACGTGCAATAGCTCAGGAAGCACCCACAGAGAGAAACACAGAGTTAACACTCGAGATCATCAACTTCTCATCAGGATTGGAAAAATTTAAAAAAAACAAGTGTGTTTGAAAACCTAAAGCACCCAGATCCCAGGAATTCTGTGAATGACATCAGATTCTGCCTCAGACTTGTCAAACAGTTATAAAGCACAGAAGTAGGCTGTTCAGCCCAATTTGTTCATGTGAATTAAGTTGCCTACCTCAGCCAATCCTATTTGCCTGCATTTGGCCCACATCCCTCTAAACCTTTCCTACCTTTGTCTGAATGTCTATTAAACATTGTAAGTGTAGCCACCTCTTTCTAGACAAATGCAAATTCCTTTGTAAAGTTGGATTTTTCTAATTTAAAACACCAAGACTTTAACATTGCTTACCCCCACACACAAGGTTACCCTCTCCAGGATGCTGCGTCCATTTGTCAACTGTTTCAATTTCATCTGTTTGAATTTCTTGGTCCACGTCATCCTCATTGCTCTGTACAAAGGCCTACAAGGAGAGAGAGAAAAAAAATCAAACAAAACTACAATAAAAGGACAATAATTTCCTTGATGAAAAATTGGAGTTCCTACCTAAACTTTCAAAATTCCAATTCAATACTTGATAGAATTTATAAACTAAATATTAAGTCATTTGTTTAATAAGACAAATAAGTTCCTCCTAAATGAGGTAGCCTTTAGCAGGTTAAGTAGCATCTGTGGAGACAAAAGGCTGACTGGTGTTTCTCGTCAAGACCCTGCACAGGTCTCCATTGGAACCTTGTGACCCTGCATCAGTGCACATTGGAATGTAAGAGCCTTAATGGAGGGGTCAATTTGGGTTCTGATACAGGATCATCAGGATTCCTTTTGTTTGCACAGATGCTGCCTGATCCATTGCGTTTCAACAGCAGTTTGTTTTTTTAGCTCTTGATTCCACCATCTGCAGTCTCAATTGAGCATTAATGAATTCCCTAATGCAATGAAGACACCAACCTACACATCCAGTTTACTTAAAGGAGTTGAATTCATCTCTCATTTCCTCCATATATTTTATTTGATGAAAACTGTATTTGAATACAATGCTCTTGACATTTAACCCACACTATATCTGAAGCTTAGTGAAATTATGTCAAGAGCAATTTGACCTGATTCACAAGGTGATAACAGATTTCCTCAGAAAGAAAAATATTACTGATGCTGTTACGAGCCCAGAGGACCCCAAAACCCAGCACCAATAGATATTCACCAAGACAAATGGTTACTAAACAAAAGTTGCTCTTAATTATCTTTAAACGTGAAAACGGGATCACACTTTAACTTATCTCTATTAACTTAACTAACCTAACTTAACCCCCTTCTAATTCTAAGCACATGTATGTATACTGTGTATGTAAGTTCAGAAAAGTTCTTTGATTCACAGTCAATTCTTACTTCTCATTCTTCCAAGTTTACTGGTTGCAGGCAATTCTTATACTGTGCACAAATTTAACATTTATGAAGTTTACCAGGCTTTGGTGCTCAGGAAGGTCCTTGTTTGTTTTCAGAGAGATGTTGTTGTTCCTGGACACCTACAACTGATTCCTTGTAATCAGCCCCTTCAGTGTCTTGCTGAAGAAACTTGCCCCAACAGGGTTTTCCAGATGATAACCTCTTTCTTTCAGGTCACCACAGAGTTCCTTTTTGTTTCTTTTATTTCAAGTGAAACATTAGGCAGCCAGTCTTCGCCTCTTGCATGAACCACAAGGGTTTTGACCAGGCTGAACTAAGCAGTAACAATCCGTCTTCCAGATGGGGTTTACCATAAGTTTGCCAGCTTGTCCTGTTCCACTCCCAGCTGCTGCTGACTATAAAACTGCAGAACTGAATTTCCTCCCTCTCGCTCTCTCTGAGAGAGAAAGCCTATTTTACTCTATCTGCTTGCAAAACCACATGACCCTCTTAGAACAGCAAGTTCCATTCCAGACAGCCTGCAGCTCCAACGAGTTTTTTCATCTGTTGCCTTTTGTAAACAACAATCCATTAGTGAAGTCTCTTGGACATTCTCCAAAGCTTTTGCAAAGGTTCTTGGCGCCTACCTGTCTAGCATGAGCAGAGCTCCAGTATTTTAAATAAGATCAGTTTTAAAGTGTTTGAATGTGACCTACACTTAAAAACCTGTCCCAACTTATCTCCCAAAAACATCTTTCTTTGGCTTGGCTTCGCGGACGAAGATTTATGGAGGGGGTAAAAAGTCCACGTCAGCTGCAGGCTCGTTTGTGGCTGACCAGTCCGATGCGGGACAGGCAGACACGATTGCAGCGGTTGCAAGGGAAAATTGGTTGGTTGGGGTTGGGTGTTGGGTTTTTCCTCCTTTGCCTTTTGTCAGTGAGGTGGGCTCTGCGGTCTTCTTCAAAGGAGGCTGCTGCCCGCCAAACTGTGAGGCGCCAAGATGCACGGTTTGAGGCGTTATCAGCCCACTGGCGGTGGTCAATGTGGCAGGCACCAAGAGATTTCTTTAGGCAGTCCTTGTACCTTTTCTTTGGTGCACCTCTGTCACGGTGGCCAGTGGAGAGCTCGCCATATAATACGATCTTGGGAAGGCGATGGTCCTCCATTCTGGAGACGTGACCCATCCAGCGCAGCTGGATCTTCAGCAGCGTGGACTCGATGCTGTCGACCTCTGCCATCTCGAGTACCTCGACGTTAGGGGTGTGAGCGCTCCAATGGATGTTGAGGATGGAGCGGAGACAACGCTGGTGGAAGCGTTCTAGGAGCCGTAGGTGGTGCCGGTAGAGGACCCATGATTCGGAGCCGAACAGGAGTGTGGGTATGACAACGGCTCTGTATACGCTTATCTTTGTGAGGTTTTTCAGTTGGTTGTTTTTCCAGACTCTTTTGTGTAGTCTTCCAAAGGCGCTATTTGCCTTGGCGAGTCTGTTGTCTATCTCATTGTCGATCCTTGCATCTGATGAAATGGTGCAGCCGAGATAGGTAAACTGGTTGACCGTTTTGAGTTTTGTGTGCCCGATGGAGATGTGGGGGGGCTGGTAGTCATGGTGGGGAGCTGGCTGATGGAGGACCTCAGTTTTCTTCAGGCTGACTTCCAGGCCAAACATTTTGGCAGTTTCCACAAAGCAGGACGTCAAGCGCTGAAGAGCTGGCTCTGAATGGGCAACTAAAGCGGCATCATCCAGTATTTTAAATAAGATCAGTTTTAAAGTGTTTGAATGTGACCTACACTTAAAAACCTGTCCCAACTTATCTCCCAAAAACATATATACAATATAAACACAATATCATCTGTCACAATGCTCACAGAATTACATAAAAATCACAAGGTAAAACAGATCATTTAGCCTAATCTTATTTTCCTGTTCACAATCACATACATTATTGGCATTATACAGTACTTAGAGCACATAAACTATTTACACTCACTCTCCCTCATTCCATCACTCCTCAAGAACCATCCAGTAATTCAAAAGATTACACATTCAAATAACTGCAAAACACTCAAGAATTCTACTTTATAAAACTGACATGATTACAAATGAAAATAAACAATGCTAAAAGTAAAATTATCAAAACATTCCAATTTGAAAGGCCTCATAGATTTCAGAAAGGCTTTTGATAAAGTCCACAGAGTAGGCTGATCCAGAATGTTCAGACATACAAGATACAAACAGGATCCCAAATTGGCTTGGTGATAGAAGACAGAGTGTAGTGGCCAAGGAATGTTCAGCTGCCTGGAAATCTGTAAGCTGTGGTCTATCACAAGGATTGTTGCTACAACAGTTGTTGTTTGTCATTTGTCTTGTATGAAAATACGATTAATAAGATGGCTGACAACACACAAATTGGTGGAGTCCATACTGGGGTCCATGGGATTAAAGTGACAGGGGAGAAATTTATAGGAGATCTGAGGGCAAGCTTATCAACACAAAGGGTGGTAGTTATATGGAACTAGCTGCTAGAGAAAGTGGTAAATCCAGATACAATTATGGTGTTTAAAGGCATTTGAACAAGTACTTGGATGGGAAAGGGACAAAGGGATACAAAGTTCAAAGATCAGATTTATTGTTGGAGTACATTCATGACATCACATACAACCCTGAGATTTTTTTTTCTGCAGGCCAGGCATAATTTCTATTTATCGGTAACTGTAAACTGTACTCAAGAGAAAAGATACGTATGCAAAAGTGAGAAATTTAAACAAAGAAATAAATGTAAACACACTGACTGTGCAACACAGAAAAAAATAAATTTTCAATAGTAAATAATGTGCAAAGTAAGAATCCTTAACACAATCTCTGATTGAATCTGTTGTCAAGGAGTCGGATTGTGGAGGGATAATAACTGTTCCTGAATCCAATGGTACGAGTCTTGTACCTCTTTCCTGATGGCAGCAGCAAGAACACAGCATGTCCTGGGTGGTGTGGATCTCTGATAACTGCTGGCACTCTCCAATGTTGCTGGTCAGCACACTTTCCACTACACATCTGTAGAAATTGTCCAAAGTTTCCATT
This sequence comes from Narcine bancroftii, assembly GCF_036971445.1. NCBI lineage: Eukaryota > Metazoa > Chordata > Chondrichthyes > Torpediniformes > Narcinidae > Narcine > Narcine bancroftii. Next base: position 468,609,050 of record NC_091469.1, read on the forward strand.
ATCATAGCAAATCTTTGCAAACTCCTGAGAAGTAGAGGCACTGATGTACTTTCTTCAGCATGTTGGGTCAAGGAAAGATCCTCTGAGATAGTCTCCCAGGAATTTAAATTTTCTCAGCCTTTCCACCTCTGATTCCCATTGTTCACTGGATCATATACCTCTGGTTTTCCCTTCCTAAAGTCTATAATCAGCTTCTTGGTTTTCGTGACATTAAATGCAATGTTGTTAATTCAGCCAAGTTTTCATTCTCCCACCTGTATAGCCCACTACCACAGTAGCATCAACAAATTTGTAGATGGTGTTGTGTGGAGCCACACAGTCACAGGTGTAAAGTAAGTAGAGCAGGGGGCTAAGTACACAGAACTGTGGAGCTCCGGTGCTAATGAAGAATATGGGGGGAAATGTTCTTACTGATTGAGGTCTGGACATGGGGAAATCTAGGATCCAATTGCACAGTGGATTAATGGGGCCCAGGCCTTTGATTAGTTTTGAGAGGATGATGGTGCTGAATGCTGAACTATAGTTGAAAAAGAGCATTTTGATGAATGCATTTTTGCTCCAGGTGTTCCAGTAGTTCCAGTGAGATGGGATCTGCTGTAGACCTGTTGCTGCGGTAGACAAATTGGAATGGATCCATGATGCCACTCAGACAGGAGTTGATATGTTTCAACACCAGCCTCTCAAAACACTTCATCACTGTGGATGTGAGACCCACTGGTCAATACTCATTTAGGCTGGTTACCACCCTCTTCTTGGGCACCAGTGTGATTAAGGCCTGTTTGAAACAGGTGAAAACTATGCTCTGTCAGAGTGAGATGTTGAAAATATCCATGAATACTGTGATGAGGTATATTATATTTTATATTATATATAAATATGATTTTTAAAGGAGATAGATTTTGGGGGGTTTAGTGTGAAGGTCACTTCACAAAAGATAGTAACATTTCATAAAAGACATCTCATTTCAAATGCAAGAGCTTTGGTCAAGCCAGATAGTCCAGGCTCCGAGTGTCTGCAAAGATTAAAAACTGCTTTGGGAAAAAACTTAAAAGGGCTCGTGCTGATAAAGATCTTTCGAGGATTGGGTTAGCCCTGCAAGAAAGTCATATGGTTTTGAAAGCAGAGAGAGAGAGGGGAAAAGACCAAACATGCTTTTTCTAAGAGAGAGAGAACTAAGTTCTGCAGTGGCTTTTGGAAGCTGCAGCATGACAAGCTGTCAACTTGTTGAAGACCCCATTTTGGAAGGTGGGTTGTGAGTTCTGAGTTCAGCCTGTTGAAAATCCTTGTAGGCCATACAAGAGGAAATGGCCAGCTAGTGTTTCACCTGAAGTAAGGGAAGCAAGAGGAACTCTGTAGTGACCTGGAAGAAGAGGTTATCATTTGGAAAACCCATGATGGGGCAAGTTTCTTTGGCAAGACATTGAAGTACTGATTGTAGGAAATCAGTTTGTGTGTGTCCAACGAGCAACAAATCTCTCTCTGAACCCAACTAGAACCTTCCTGAGTGGTAACCATTTACCTTTTCACTAGAACCTGGTTAAAATTCATAAATGTTAAATTCTGGGCACAGTATAAGAATTGCCCTATACCAGTGAACATGGAGGAGCGATTAGTGAGATTGGACTGTGAATCAAAGAACTTTCCTGAAGATATACACATTACATACATGTGCGCTTGGAATTAGAAGGGGGTTAAGTTAAGTTAATAGTTAAAAAGTTAAAGTTTGATCCTATTTTTATGTTTAAAGAAAATTAAAAGCAGCTTTAAGTAACTATTTGGCTTGCTAAATTTCTATTGCTGCTGGGTTTTGGGGTCCTCTAGGCCCATAGGTCAGCACAGGTTTTCAGTCCTCAGCTGGGTACTCCATCTGGACTGGCTGCTTTACTTGGCTTCACTCTCCTGAAGGCAGCTTGTACGTTCAAAGTTCAGATTTATTGTCAGAGAACATACGTCATCTTTGGATACTGACAGTAGAGGATCATCAGGGGGCATGGGGATGTGCAGTGGTTCTTCCTTGTTCTGGTAGACAAATTGGGCATAGAAGGCATTAGCTCATCTGGGAATGACACTCCAGCATTAATGCAGAAAAATGGTTTTGGTGGAGATAGCTATCTTGACCAGCATGGACAGGTTGGGTGGAAGGGACAATTTCTATTAAAGTTGATCTATATAATTCAGTTTTACGACAGTAGTTAACCAGCAATCTTCTCACAAGGCTTAAGAGATAGATGTAATAACTTCTGGCATAAAAAAAAATATACTCTTTAATACACAAACCTGCTTAGTGTTTGTTCGCCCAAAGCTTTTGATGTACACATCATACTCATTCAATGGAGGCAGATCAAGCATCGAAAAGGTAACTGAGAAATCCAAGTCAATCAGCCTAAGAAGTTCCGCACTGCGCTTTCTGCAAAAATAATCAGGTAAATCACATCTTTAAATAAGTGCTTAACAGAAGATAACAATTCATTATGAAAGGAGTCCTGGAAGGTGCCAACTTTTAATATGTCTTTGTTGCAATGGGTGAGGTTAAATGAGTCAAAGAAATTCCAACAGCCTAATTTTTTTTTTGTTGTTGTGAACTTCAAATGTTTAAGCCATGTGTCACAGTCCAAAAAAAATTCAACTGTTTAATTTTGTTCAATTTTTGATGACTTAAAACCATACATTGAAAAATTATACAAATAACTAATTAACAGTGAATGCTGGTATTTTTCAGTTAATCAAAGATTTTTGCTGAAAGGATTACTAATGTCTAATACAAAAGAATGTTCATTCAAATCAACAATGATTTCCATTAACTATTTAATGAAGTTCCTCATAACATTCTATTAACTAACGATGCAATTTAAGGAATTCAAAGCAAAACAAGGAAGCAAATATTGTAATGCCAATCCACACCCACACAGCCAAAAGTTAGTCTAGATAAAGCCACGAGAATTCTGAGTTGAAGAGTAAACAACAATCAATGACATATTTGAATAGATCCCAGAGGAAATAAAAGAGCATCAAGAACAAGATAATATTTGGTAAGAAGTGCTACATACCATAAAATTTAGAGTGAAACTTATTGAAGTGAAGTTATGAACAGCAAATAGAAAAGAACTGGAGGCAATTCAATTAAACAGTGAGGACCTCCAACAGGAAGGACACACAGAAATATTAGAGGAACTCAGCTGGTCTTGCAGAGTCCAAAGAAGGTAAATATATATTACTGACATTTCAGGCCTGAGCCCTTCTTCAAGGGATAAGCCATTCTAAAAGGAATAGGTAAAGAACAGGAAGGCATGAGATTAAAGATTGAAGACTGGAAGAGGAAGGAATCCAGGCCAACAAATTACATATGATAAGAGGAGGGGTAGGAATTGATTTCGGCTCTGTGAAAAAATCCTTCCTGTTCTTTGCTTATACCTTGAAGAAAAGCTCAGGTGTGAAACATCTTTTATTCCTATGGACGATGTACAACTGGCTGAGTTCTTCAGCATTTCTGTGTGTTTTACGACAATCACAACATCTGCAGTCTTTCATGCTTCACTCCAACAGTAAGGGCTTTCCAGTCGCCAAACCACTCAATTCCACACTCCATTGCCACTCTAACAATTCTGTCCATACACTGCCAAGTTGAGGCTACCCATACATTGAAGGAACACCTTATATTCCGTCTCAGCAGTCTTCAACCAGACAGTATTAATATTGACCTCCAATATCCTACAACTTCCTCACCCTCAACCCTTTGTCTCCCATCCTCCAGCTTCCCCCTGCCCATCACTTCTCAGCTTCTTACCCTTCTCCCTCCCACCTGTATCCCAATTACCTGCTACCCTGCATTCCTCCCCTTCCCCACCCCACCTTTTTATTCAGGCACCTTCCTGATTATGGCACTTTTGAAGAAGGGTTCAGACCCAAAATGTCAACTGCCTTTTACTTTCTATGGAGGCTGTGTGAATTTCTCCAGCACCTTTGTGTAGTATGGCTAGTCTCAACTAAGCCCTAACATAAACCCCAAAAATAATTCCACATACCAAGTAGTGTTAAAGATTCATTAGAATCATCATGTACTGTTACAAAGCATTTACCTACTTCCATCCAACTATTCTATTTTTTTGTAATAATTTCAATTAATCCTTATTCTCCAAAAACATTCCAAAATAACGAGCAAACTGTCCAATTACTTTAAAACATCCTTGACAGCACTTCCAAATACCTATGCATTTCACTTTTTACTCCTACAATATGTAATTGCAATGAAACTATAAAGTTATATTTCAGTCACCTACTTTTGCTTACATGCCACCTTAGAATTGATCTCCCGCTGCTTTGCTGCCACAAAATCGATGCATGTTCCACGAACAGGTCCTCTAGACCGTGAGTCTTCAACTTTAATTCAGCAACAATTAGGGTTATTTTCAAGTTTCACAAACAGCAATGTAAAAACAGGAATGTTTAATTTTAAAAAAAAACAGGTGAAATTAACCACAATGTCCTTTCCATAAAATACAAGAAAATTCAATCCAGCTAATTATCATTTCAATCATTCATTGGAAAAGCAACAATGCCATCAAGGTGTACTTATTCTCCAAAAACCTGCAGTCAATACACAAATGTGCTGGAGAAACACAGCAGGTCGAAGTTCAGCTTTATTGTCAGAGTACATCCATAACCTCACATAAACCCTGAGATTCTTTTTCAAGTGGGTGAGGCAGAATGGTAGTGCAAAAAAAAACATACACAATGTTCACATGTCAACAAATAAAGAAATGTAAACAAAATGATTCTGCAATACAGAGAGAGAAAAAAATCAATAAAGTGCAAAAATAAGAATCATTAAATAAGTCCCTGATTGAGATTTTTGTTGAGGAGTCTGATGGTGGAGGGGTAGCAGCTGTTCCTGAACCTGGTGGTGTGAGTTTTGTGGCATCTAGACCTCTTTCCTGATGGTACCTATAGTAGAAAGAACAGAGCGTGTGCTGGGTGGTGTGGATCCTTGATGATAGCTGCTAATCTCCAATGGCAATGTTCCTTGTAGATGTTCTCGATGGTGGGGAGGATTTTGCCCGTGACATACAGTCATGCAGCATCCATAGGAAATAAAGGGTAACCAATGTTTTGGGCCTGGGTCCTTCAGTCGGGTAATGGATTCTGCGTGACCTGCTGAGTTGCCCCAGCATGTGTATTGCATTTCACCCCTGCACCTGCAGACTTTCTTATTGCATGTCAATACCAGGTTGGATTCACTAAGACCACTCGGATCTAGGATTATTATCGCTGTGGTCCATGCATGGACCTAGGAAACGAATTCCAGAGACAATGTGTGACTGATTGGCATGGGCATCAGGAAAACATTGGACCAAGTGTGGTATAAAGAAGTCATGGTGAAACTAAAGCCAATGAGCATCAATAGAAAAACATTTCGGACGCCACGGTTAGCATTGAGGTTACAATGCTATGACAGAACCAGCGACTGTCTGTAAAGAGTTGTATGTTCTCCCCATGTCTCCAAGGGTTTCTTCCAGGTGCTCCAGTTTACTCCCACCTTTTAAAAAGTAAGGGGTTTGTAGGTTAATTGGGGTATTTGGGTGGCATGGGCTCATGGACCGAAAGGGCCTGATACAGTGCTGTATGTCTAATTTTTTTTTAAATAATAAAATGTCAATCATTGAAATTATACTAAAAACAAAGGAAGATGATTACAGTGGTTGGAAATCAGAACATCACTGCAGAGTTCCTCGAGACATTGTTCAGCACCTACCAGTAATTATCTTCAGCAGTTTCACCAATGACCATTCTTTGTCAGCAAGGGGAACATTTATTAATCCATAATGTTTGGCTTAATTCACAACTTTCAGCAAATGAATTTACTGGCATGACAATTCATATAAACCTTTTTTTTTGTAATACCTTTTTTTGGTTCTTCCACATACGTCACTTGATTGTTTCTCATCCACGTTGCACAGATCTTTTCATTTTCTGCAGTAATTGCTTTCTGAATTGCTTCAATTTCAGCTCGTTGCTGTGCTGGAATTTCTTCTTTTTCTTGTTCTTTTTCTTCTTCCTCCACTTCACATTCATCTTCCTCAAAGTCATCCTCATAGTCCTTTATATGAACGATCATAAAAGTTTTGTACTTTATAATGCAGTTTTAAAGTATTTTTTCCACTTGGAACATTTATCCAATTTTTCATATTACAGAATAGAACTTCAAATAACATAAAAACTGTGTATTCAGGAACTCAGCATGAATGAAAGACATGGTCATACACAACTCTGGTTTTTATACATAAAATCAATTACAGAATATAAAATACATGCTTTAAGCTCAACTTGTTCTGTTAGAAAGGAAACAGGAACAATTTATTTTTCCTTATTTATGAGCTTACTGTGAGAGTAATGAAAGCAAATTAATGTTTTCATTAACAAGAAGGTAATGGGATATATAATTGCAAGAGTTTTAACTTTACTTCAAACATAAATAAATATGGACAGATAAACAATAAATAGATAAATAAATATATAAATGGATAAATAAAGATAGATAAATGGATGGATGAATAAATAGAGATACAGAGACATTTTGGAAGACCAAGTGGGAGAAAAGAGTGGTGAGAAGTTTAAAAGAGAGATAGCTGGGAGTTGATTGTGAGAGACAGTAATTGGATAATTAAGTTAATAGGTTAGAGGAACAATAAAAGGAGGGTAAGCGATCGGGGGGAGGAGTTGGAAGTCTGTTTTGAGTTTATCTTTAATTACTCTAATTTAAATGAAGAGGCAGGTGATGGAGGTAGTTGGGATAGTCCTATGCTCTGATTGTGGGAGGTCAGGGACAGCACAGATATTCCTGATAACTACAAGAGATGGACCATGAATTTGAGGTGGTGTCTTTATATATTTTTTTCAAAAAAACAGCTGCTATCCTCAAAGATCCCCACCACCCAGGCCATGCCCTCTTCATTCTGCTACCATCAGGAAAAAGGTACAGGAGCCTAAAGACAAGCACTCAGCAGCACAAGGATAGCTTCTTCCCTGCTGCCATCAGATTCCTGAATAATCAGTGAACCAAAGACACTGCCTTTCTTGGTGCATGTTATTTTTACTTTTTAAAGTAATGTTGTAAGATGATTATAACATAAATGTTGGCACTAGGATGCTGCCACAAAACACCCAATTTCATGACTTGTTCATGACAATAAATTCTGATTCTGAATCAGTAGTCCTCATCTGGGTACAGATGCAACAGAGATATGGAGAGAATGGAATCCTTTCAGGGGACAGGGTGGGAAGTGGTGTAGTTGAGGTAGCTGTGAGAGTTGGTGGGTTTGTAGATGTCTATCAAGAATTTGTCTCCTGAGATGGAGGCAGAGAGTGATGACGAGTGTTGTAGGAGATGGACCATGAATTTGAGGTCGGGGTGGAAGTTGGCAGCAAAGTGGATAAAGTCAACAAGCTCATCAAGCTGAATATTGAGATTACTCTTGCATGCTAATACCATAATCAAAATCCTGCAGTTGAAACAGATGATGGAAACTTTCCAAACTATCCATTAGTAAGTGCATTGATATAACTTCCTGGGGAAATTTGTTCTAATTCTGTTTGACATCATTGATTAGAATAATTGTGATTCTGTTCTCTCTAAAGTAAACTTTAGGAATATTCATTGTACTTTGAATGCAACTTGTGTTACGGTTTAGAGACCTAGCTTTTCTCAGTACTAACAAGTCCAAAAATATTATTTTTGTGTATTTCAAATTTGGCATGCATTATCTTTATTTTATAACATTATAGCTTCAAGAATAATACCTCAAAGTCATCTTCGTAGTTTGTTGATTCAAAAGCAGTCTTGATTTCTATTCCAATTTCCTCTCCTTCAACCAACTGCAAGAAATTCAAAGCCATTTTGAAAAGAAACAGTACTGTCTCCTGCAGAAATATTGACATTTAAGAACTCATAAAACTACAAAATAATTATTTCTGCATTTCAAGCAACGGCATAGAAGGTATAAATGAATTTGAAATTTTTGAAGCTCCCTCAAATCAGCATTCTCCCTGTGGATTGAAAATTGCAAGTGTCACACCATTATTTGTTGGTGGGAGGAAAAATAGACAGTAACTAGAGATTTGTTCAATAATAGTTGTGAAAAGGTTACTGAAATTCTATCAAACTGATCTCTTGTATCTCAGTTGCTCAAAGTCCCAAATGTTTACTCAGCAACAGTAAAGTGTGTGTGTGACCAATCTCAATTACTGAGAGTATTGCTTATGTAAAATCTGAGTCGATGTGGGTTGGAAAGGACAAAAAAAAGAATGGGAGAGGAAGAGCAGAAGTGGTACTGAAGACAAGAGAGACTCGTCACCTAACATTAGAAAACTCTGTTCATACCATTGGGCTGTAACTGTGCAGGCAAAATGAATGATGTTGTTTCTCTAGTTAACATTGGGCCTTTTTCTGGCAGAGAAGGCCTACAACAAACAGGTTGGTTGGTAATGGGAAGGGGAGTTCAAATGGCTTGCAACTGAGAGCTCAGGACTGCCACTGATGACAAGAGTGTATATGCTCTGCAGTCCATCGATTGCAAGAGAAAATAGTAGGGGACATGAAGAGATGGGTTGGAAGGGATGAGTGTGCAAGAGAATCGTGGAGAGAGCAATCCTTGCAGACGCAGAAATGAAAGATGATGATTTGTTGAGTGCAGAGGGTAGTAGAGTGAATGGTGAGGAGAAAAGGAACCTTGTTGCTGTTCTGTTTTGGGAATGGTAGGAATCGTACTCTAAAAGTCAGGAAATATGGGAGATGCTTTGTTGACCACAGTAGAGGGAACATTTTAGAGGCATAAAGAACTAAATGCTGCAGCATCTATAGGAGACAAAGATATATTGGTGACCTTTTGAGCTGAGCCCTTCTTCAAGGAATAAACCAGAAGCAGTAAGTCTCAGATTTCAAATGGAGGAGGAATCCAGTATATTGGATATGATAAGGGACAAGGTAAGAATTATGTTGTGCAAAAGGAGACAGGGAATGGAGAGACAACAGGGGAAGAGTATGGATGGTAATGAAAGGCAAAGAAATCAATATTAATACCATCTGGAGGGTGCCCAGTCGGATGATGAGGTGTTGTTCCTCCAAGTTATGGGTGGTCTCAGTCTGACAGTGCATAAGACCATGTCAGACATGTCGGTAAGGGAATTGGATGGGGAATTAAAATGAGTGCCCACTGAGAGATCCACGCAACTGTGGTGGGCAGACCAGAGGTGCTTAACAAAGCAATCTCACAGTTGTGTCCAGTTTCTTCAATGTAAAGACCACAACAGGAGGACCGCATGCAGTAGATGACCAGTGTAGATTCAAAAGTGAAATGTTGCTTCACTTGGAAGGACTGTTTGGAGAGGCGCCTTGGAGCGCACTCCAGCTCCTGTCAGCACAGGACATCAGAGCAGGGGCGGCGGGGAGGGGGAGCTGTCAGGCACGGGGATTTGTGTCGCTGGCTGATTGTCATCAGGCGGCTGCATTCAGGTGCCTCGGGGGACTGCTCATATGTGGAGATTATACCTCCAGAGGAGGGTTGGTGAGAACTCCTCCAAGCTGCATTAGGCTCTTTCAGGTGGCCTCCCGACAGCCACGTTCAGGTAGAATATGCGCATTACATCGGGGTTTTCTGGCCACCTGAAAGACAATCCATAAAGCCTTTCACTCAGAAGCACTAACTGATTTTTGCCAGTCAAGTCAATGACCTGTCAATGAGCAACCCATTCATAAATGGTTTCCCACACAATTGCAGCTGATTGAACTTTATAATCTGTCAATCATGTTTTGACTTATCAATGGCTGTAGGGCACAACTCTATAGGTGCCAGTCAAGTTTCATTGACATTTTTACACAGAAACTTTGGAATTACACAGGGGCACTTTCAGGGCACTTGTATGCAGCCTTCCTGTATTGCAGAGTTTCTCGGAGGGGAAACATCGTATTCATTAGGTCTGTTTCTTACTGAGTGGCTGTAGTCATTTTACTCTGCAGCCGCTCTGTAAAAATGTCTAGGGATCTGAGTGGAAAAATTATGGGATGGAATTTGCATTAAAAAAATTCTATCCTGACATTTTTACACAGCCACTGAGCAGCAGAACATATCAGGAAATTTGCCTAATATCAGAAAAAGTGCCTAATGAAATATTGTCCCAGCCTAGAAGTTTCTCTCCCTCTTGTTAACCCTCATTACTGTGATAAATAAAGACTAAAACTCAGTCATAAAGAACATGGATGATACTGTGCTTAGAAACATCTTTCTAGACTTCTGCCAATTTCCAATGCAAAATATTGCAAATATATCTTTTAATTATGACATACATGTAAATAACTGATTGACATCATCAAATTTAGAAAGGAGATATGCAAAATGTAAAACATAAACTGCAACAATGGTTTCAAAGAGATGCTCTATCAAATTTGCATGCAAGAATATGCCTTAAATATCGTACTATATCACATGACCTTCAAATGAAATACTGGTATTACCGAAGGTGACGTGGTCTACCTGACCTTAATACCACTCATTCCTGGTAGCAAACTTGTAATAAAGGTGTTTGTATTGCTCTATGGTTCTTGTGCTTGTCTTTCTATCTTGACAGCGGGGTCAAACTATCACACCTACTATTGCAAAACTGGTCAATCATAAACAGGAAAGAACAATAATCTGTGAAGCACGCTTAGGGATACAGAAGGTAGATTCCAGAAGCACCAGTCCTTATACTTGTCCAATGGATATGAAACTTGTCGGTTGTGGGGATAAGAGGAACTAAATTAGTATTTTGCAACTCTCTTCACTGTGAATGACATTAGCAGTGTGCCAGATTTCAAAGGTAACAGAGAAAGGAAGTAAGTGCAGTTACTATTTCAAGGGAGAAAGTGCTCAGAAAGCTGAATGGTCTATGGGTGGTTAAGTCTCCTGGACTAGATCGATGGCACCCTCGGTTTGTGAAGCAGTAGAGATAGTGGAGCATTGGGAATGATTTTTCAGGAATCAATAGATTATTGTATGGCCCCAGAAGACTGGAAAATCGTAAATGTCCCCCCATTATTCAAGAAAGGAGGGAGACAACAAAAAAGAAAATTATAGACCAGTTAACCTGAAGTCAATGGTTGGGAAGATGTTGGCAGTTGATTGTCAAAGGATGAGGTTACGGAGTGCTTGGAGGCATATGACAAGATAAGCCAAAGCCAGCATGGTTTCCTTAAGGAAAAGTTTTGCTTGACAAACCTTTTGGAATTCTTTGAAGAAGTGATAAGCAGGCTGGATGTGCAGTGGATATTGTGTATTTGGATTTTCAGAAGGCCTTTGTCCAGGTCCAAAACATAAGGATACTTAACAAGAAAAGAGCCCAAAGTATCCTTTGAACAATTAGGTGTGGGATAGAAATAGGAATGTATGTGAAAGTGAGACATTTCTGGCAGGATATTATTGAAATATTAACAAGGATAACAAGGGTAGCCTTCACAGGAGACCCGAAGCTTTATCTTTTGAGCAACTTCATTGAAATAAGTAATAAACTAGCAAAATTCTGAATTTCATTTGTTAAAATAGTCTGAGCAGTGGCTAAGAAATGTATTGCAATTACTTGGAAATCTGACTCCCCTCTACATAGAGCACAATGGACTGCTGAGATGAACAGTTGCGTACCTATGGAAAAAAATGATATACAACTTAAAAAAACAAATATGACATTTTTATTAAGATATGGCATCAAATCGGGGTGGTGGAGCATAATGACGTGAGGGAAAGAGGTGGATCTCAACTCTCCCGGGGGGGAAATAAAATCAAAACCCAAAAATCAAAACATTTTTAAAAATCAAAGTTTACTGAGGACTTCCGGAACCTATCTGCATTGTGCTGGGCATGGCTAGAAGAGGGAAGAAGATAGCTAAAAATAAGAAAACTGAAAGTAAAGACCTGAAGAAAATAGAGAAGATGTGGTCTTCCTGAACATTGGAGCCTGGGCCATTAGACTCCAATATTTCCACAAACAACGCAGGTGATGGTAGCTTATTTGAAGCCAACAACAACACCACCCCTGTGGGGAACTGGAGAAGATGGCGCTGGAGCTGTACAGATCTTCCCTGAAGAATATCAAACTGTAGAGCACATGTGTGAGGGTTTATTCCCGCACATGTGTGAAATGGAAGAATATATTTCTGATTGGAGACTTGATAATACAATTACTAGTAATGCTATCAGAACTAAGGAACTGCAATCTGGATCAGAAATGTTGTCAGAGTGACCAAGAGGAAAAAGGAAATCAGGAAAAAATCAGATGATTGTAGGGGGTTCTTTGGAGGTCAAAGCTCAACAATACAGGAGCTTTCCTCATTAATGATGGGTCAATTTCAGGTTTTATGAGGAGATGCACAAAACATCAAAAGTGATATGAAGAAATATGCTACAGAAGTTAATAAAGTTAAAGAAAAAAATTCAGAATGTCAAATTGAATGAGCAGATGGTCAACAATGACATGAATATTTGAATGGTCAGAATTGAGAAGGTTGAGAGTTCAGAATCTGTTTGGGAAAAGCAGAGGAAGGAAATTATGGAAAAGATGGATATACTGGAAAATCAAAGTAGATGAAATAATATTAAGATTGTTGGTTTAAAAGAAGATTCTGAAGGAAGCAAAAATTATGTAATGTTTTTCAAAAGTGGATTCTTAGAGTTCTAGAAGATAAATTTCCAAATAGAATTGAATTGGAGAGAGCTCAGAGCCAACTCAACCACCAAGAATGATTAAATGGCTGTTATCAAGATAAAGAAAAAAAATTAAGGCTACCGGTTCAAAGTGCAAGACAAAATATGGGACCCAAGATTATTGATAGAAATAAAATTTTATTTTATGTTGATTGAGTAAGGCAGTGGTGGACAGAAGAAAATTTAATCCAGTGAAGGCAAATCTTTGAAAGAAAGACTACAAGTTTACTTTCAGATCTTCAGCTACTTTTAAGGTGTTTCTGGACAATAACTGACCTAGGTTCTTTATGGAAGTAGACAAAGTAAGAGTCTTTGCAGCAGAATCACTTCCTTCAGTTAAAGATGACCATAAAGTGAGAGTGGAGTCCTCAATGAAAACTACTAAGAGAGCAGCATCGATCCAGGATTGAAGTCGTCAACAGGAGTTATGGAGGAGTTCAGAGGAGTAAAGCGAAACAGTCATAATTGATGAAGATGATCAAGTAAAAGCTGATCTTGTTTCCATGAACTTTATAATTAATTTATTTTCCCATGGGGGGGGGTGGAGGCAGTAGATGTTTTCTCCTTTCTTGCCTTATCTATTATGGGACATATTGTGGCAGGACCCACAACCCATATGGTGGAAGGGAGTAGTGCTATTTGTTCTTTATTCAGCACTTTTTGAGGGGTTTACACCATGTTTTTGATTAGTATAGCAGCAATTCATATATTGTTAATTTTCTTTTACATTTTTTGTATATTTTTTCTTTGGGACAGAGACTTTTACAGGAGTCGGTTGGACTCGATGGAGGAGACCTGGGAGAATGGAACTGAAAGAGATTTAGATCTAAGATAATGGATGGAATAATATATATTAAATTTTAGTTTTAATGTTAATGGGCTGAACAATTTAATTAAAAGGAAAAAATACTTGTTTATATGAAAAAGATAAAAATAGTTATTGCATTTTTACCAGAGACTCATTTGACAGAGAAAGAACATTTAAAATCAAAAAGGGAATGGGTGGTTCAAGTGGTAGCTTCATCTTTTAGTTCTCAAGCAAGAGGAATAGCAATATTAATTTTTTTTAAAAATTATCAGTGAAAATTCAAATTGTTATAATGGATTCTGTTGGGAAATATGTCCTGGTTCATTGTCAAGTTTATTCTGAAATGTGGACACTTATGAGTATTTATGCACCGAATGTAGACAATGAAGATTTTATACGGGACACATTTTTACATTTAGCTGAAACACATGAAAGGGTATTAATAGGGGATGATTTTAATTCTCTTGATCCAATATTAGATAAATCAACAAAATCAGTAATGAGACCTAAAACATCAAAGATTACATCAAGTTTGATGAAAGAATTAAATTTAATAGATATTTGGCAAAGGCTGAATCCTAAAGAGAAAAATTATTCATTTTATTCACACATACATGATTCTTATTCAAGAATAGATTTATTTTTGATATCAGTGCAATTACAGGGTAGAATTAATTATGCTGAATACAAAGCTACAATGTTATCTGATCATTCTCCACTTTTATTGGTATGTTCATTTCCTGAGAAAGAAGGTTCACCTTGTGGGTGAAGATTTAATACCATGTTGTCGAAAAGAGTGGATTTCTGTGATTTTATAAGAAAACAAATTCAATTGTTTTTAGAAATAAATTCTAACTCCGTTGACAATATATTTATTATATGGGATTCACTCAAAGCATATCTAAGGGGACAAATAATGTTATTTAAGCTAAAATTAAGAAAGATTACATAAAAGAGACAAATCAGTTGGAAAAGACAGGAAAGTTGGAAAAAATTTGCAAAATAAATTTTCTATAGAAAAGACAATTAATAATAAAACTCAAATACAATACTATTCTGACATAAAGAACTAAAAAATTAATTCAGAGAACAAAGCAGATATATTAGGAATTATGAGAAAGCTCACATAAGGTTATTGCGTGGGAATTGAAAGCAGAACAGGTATCTTGAACAATTAATGCAATATAAAGAAAAGTTCAGGGATCATTATGTATAAACCGCAAGAAATTAAATGATTCATTCAGGGACATTTATTTTGAATTATATCAATTGGAATCAGTTCATGATGCGAACAAGATTAATATTTTTTTATCTCAAATAAACCGACCTAGTGTAAATGATCAGGAGCAAAGAGAATTGAATTCTCCTTTTAAGGTAAGGGAAATTAAGTAATGAGTTCATTACAAAGTAATAAGTCACCAGGGGAAGATGGTTTTCCTGAAGGGTATTTTTAAGAAATTTAAAAATCTTTTCATATCCCCATTTATGGAAGTGTTAAATCAAGCAGTGAAGGTACATTCTCTGCCAGATTCCTTTTCAAATGAAATTATTACTATGATACCAAAGAGGGATAGGGATCTATTGAAACCAACATCAAATAGACCACAGATTCTCAAGGCGGGGTGTATGCCCAACCAGTGAGGCATGGGAGTATTTTGGTGGGACGTGGGGCTTAAGAATACTTTAGTGGGGTGTAGGAATATTTAGGAAAATAATTAAAAAGTTGGTTTGAAAAAATTAAACTTGTTATGCTGGTGTGAAAGATGCAACTTAGCAACACTGTCAGTGCAACACAATTGTGGTAACTTTCAAGTAAAATCACTTTGTTCTTCTTATTTTCATAACATGTTTTTGCTCTTCCGATATTTCTCTGTTGTTTCTCCATTGTTTCTCTTATTTTAACTGTTGTTATCCTTGATTAACATTATAATTATATATTTTCTGACCCGTTTTATTATCATCCATTCCAAATTATCACATTGGTGATGAGGATTCCAAATTATCTCAACAATCATGCCTCCATCCATATCCCTTTACTTTTTCAGTTCAGTAGTGAGTGAGACCTGTAACTGTATGTATCTTTGTACACTAGCGTATTGAGGGGCGGTGGGGGGATATCTGCCACAAGTGTCATCCTGAGGGGGAAGCCAAAATTGGAAAAAATATAGGGACTCTAAATAGTAAAGCATGAGGCTAGCACAGCCTTGATGCACTCTCTGTGAGAAAAATGTCAGAAACCGCACTAGTGTTATTTTTAGGGTCAGTAGTCTACCTTTGATTAGACCATTACTTTTATTACATTTTTCAATTCGAAGACAAAATAAAATATTGATTAATCTGTTTCAGGGAGCTCATGCTGTTGTATATTCAAAATGAGCAGAGCAAGCAAGGAAAATGTTTGTCAATATTCAGTGGAGTTCTTAAAGTTTGAGTTTATACCTGCTGTACTCTATGAACGTGCATCTTTTTGCCCATTATGCCAAAAGACATTGAAAAATGAATCAATGAAAGCAG
Organism: Narcine bancroftii; assembly: GCF_036971445.1. NCBI lineage: Eukaryota > Metazoa > Chordata > Chondrichthyes > Torpediniformes > Narcinidae > Narcine > Narcine bancroftii. Next base: position 468,625,097 of record NC_091469.1, read on the forward strand.
GCCGTCTTGAAGCTCATTTTAGGGTAAAATATCCTCAGCATGTCAATTCGAAATTGGACTATTTTAAATCACTGAAAGAAAAGTTTGAAAATATATGAAAAATTACTTCATTATTCCCTGCACATACGGCAGCCCTGAATCATACCCTTGAAGTTAGCTATGATATTTCTCTGCTGACAGCAAAACAGGGGAAGAATCATACGATTGGGAAGGAACTGATTAAATCCGCAATATCACTGTTTCTCAGACAGTTCTGTAAAAGAATGACAAAGATGCCTGAGCAATGCCACTGAGTAATAGTACCATCTGCAACAGAATAGATGACATGGATCAAGATGTTGAAAAACAGCTTATTGAGAAGTTGAGATCACAATGTTCTCAATACAACTGGATGAATCTACCATACGGGACAGTGAGGCTCTGTTATTGGCATACGTGAGATATATTAATCAGGAAGAGTTTCAAGAAGAGATGTTGTTTTGTGAATCATTAGAAATAACCACGACTGAAGTTGATATCTACAAAAAGCTCAAAAGTTATTTGGATGAAAATGAAATACCAAAAGGAAACATTGTATCTTGTGCTGTAGATGTGCACCTGCTATGATGGGTTAAAAAAAACAGGATGTTTAAAATAAATGAAGGATGAAAATCCAAATATATTGGTTGTGCATTGTGTTATCGACCAAGAAAACTCAGTTGCCAAGAACATTTCCCCTGTTCTACACAAGATACTGCATTCTGTGATCAAGTGTATCAATGCCATCAAAGCTAATGCCAAATGTGAACATCTGTTTAAGCAATTTTGTGTCGATAAAAATGCAGAACATGTGAGATTATTGCTTCACACTGAAGTAAGGTGGTTGTCAAAGGGAAATTGCTTGATCTCCTCAGGGAGTTTTTTTTAAAGGACAAACCTGAAATGAAGCTCTTGCTTACAGATGGTAAAGATGGTAAGTTACTTGATGGACATTTTTGAGAAATTAAGTACATTGAACAAGCAACTCCAAGTAGCAAATAAGACACTCGTTGATGCAAAAACAAAGATATTTGGATTCATGAAACTTCTAGAATTATGACAAAAGAATTTCTGCAAGAAATTTTAGTCAATTCTATTGGTTGAATAAGTGAGGTAACTAATGCTGCTACAAACGTCATTGTTGACCATTTGAAAATGTTGGTTACCGACTTCAATGATAGATTTTGTGATTTGAAGGCAATAGATTTTCCCTCTTGGTTAACTCAGCCATTGCTGGTGGACAATACCAAGAGGAGTTATCAGAGTTGCAACATGATGAATCTGTGAAAATTCTGTTCAAAGTGAAAGGAACCATGATGTGGCTGTCTAACAAGATCGAAGAGAAATACCCAAACTCAACTACTTTAGCAAGGGAACTATTGATATATTTTCCATCATCCTACTTAGTAGAATGTGGCTTTAGTGCTGTTAGTGATTTGCTTCAAGCTAAGTGAAACCGACTGGAAATTACAAAACTTGGAGATTTAAGGTTGAAAATAACAAAATTAGTCCCTTGAATCAAAATAATCTGCAGCCAGTGTCAGGGGCAAAGCTCCCACTGAAGTAACAACAATTGTTGAACGTGTGTTTGAGATGGTTGACATATTGAAGTAGTAGTGGAATATGAAGTATGTGTTCCAGTGTATTCCCAACCTTAATTGCATTGAAATTCACTTGCAGTTAATTATTTAATTAAAACTTCTTTTGAATATATTACTTTATTTTGCTAACGGTGAAATGTATATTTTTGAAAAATTAAAGTGGAGTCTCGGGTTGAGAACCACTGATATAGGCCAATTTTATTATTTAAATGTTGATTACAACATAGTAACTAAAGTGTTATCAAATAGATTGGCAAAGTATTTAACCAAGTTCTTTCTTTGGCTTGGCTTCGCGGACGAAGATTTATGGAGGGGGTAAAAAGTCCACGTCAGCTGCAGGCTCGTTTGTGGCTGACCAGTCCGATGCGGGACAGGCAGACACGATTGCAGCGGTTGCAAGGGAAAATTGGTTGGTTGGGGTTGGGTGTTGGGTTTTTCCTCCTTTGCCTTTTGTCAGTGAGGTGGGCTCTGCGGTCTTCTTCAAAGGAGGCTGCTGCCCGCCAAACTGTGAGGCGCCAAGATGCACGGTTTGAGGCGTTATCAGCCCACTGGCGGTGGTCAATGTGGCAGGCACCAAGAGATTTCTTTAGGCAGTCCTTGTACCTTTTCTTTGGTGCACCTCTGTCACGGTGGCCAGTGGAGAGCTCGCCATATAATACGATCTTGGGAAGGCGATGGTCCTCCATTCTGGAGACGTGACCCATCCAGCGCAGCTGGATCTTCAGCAGCGTGGACTCGATGCTGTCGACCTCTGCCATCTCGAGTACCTCGACGTTAGGGGTGTGAGCGCTCCAATGGATGTTGAGGATGGAGCGGAGACAACGCTGGTGGAAGCGTTCTAGGAGCCGTAGGTGGTGCCGGTAGAGGACCCATGATTCGGAGCCGAACAGGAGTGTGGGTATGACAACGGCTCTGTATACGCTTATCTTTGTGAGGTTTTTCAGTTGGTTGTTTTTCCAGACTCTTTTGTGTAGTCTTCCAAAGGCGCTATTTGCCTTGGCGAGTCTGTTGTCTATCTCATTGTCGATCCTTGCATCTGATGAAATGGTGCAGCCGAGATAGGTAAACTGGTTGACCGTTTTGAGTTTTGTGTGCCCGATGGAGATGTGGGGGGGCTGGTAGTCATGGTGGGGAGCTGGCTGATGGAGGACCTCAGTTTTCTTCAGGTTTACATCCGGTACCGCACGGATGGCAGTCTCTTCAATCTGAGGCGCCTGCAAGCTCACACCAAGACACAAGAGAAACTTGTCCGTGAACTACTCTTTGCAGACGATGCCGCTTTAGTTGCCCATTCAGAGCCAGCTCTTCAGCGCTTGACGTCCTGCTTTGCGGAAACTGCCAAAATGTTAACCAAGTTAATACATACGGATCAAACTAGATTTGTTAAAGATCGGAAATCTACATATAACATGGCAAGGTTGATTAATACATTTTGTTCAAAAGAGGGGTGATTTGAGTACAGCTCTTGGCGTGTACTCATTGGAATTGAGGAGAATGAAGGGGGATGCGGAGTTATTTCTTCAGCTAGAGCTGTGGATTTCAAACTTTTCCTTTCCACTCACATAACATCTTATGTAACCCCTATGACATAGGTGTTATGTAATTAGTAAGGTATTACTTAAGGTGGTATGTGAGTGGAAAGAAAAAGTTTGAAAACCACTGAGATAGAGTGTGGTAAATCTGTGGAATTTGTTGCCGCAGGCATTTATGAAGGCCAGGTCATTGGGTGTATTTAAGACAGAGATGATAGGTTCTTGATGAGCTAGGGCATCAAAGGTTGTGGGGAAAAAGCCGGACAGTGGGGCTGAGTGGGAAAATGGATCAGCTCAAGATTAAATGGCAGGGCAGACTCAATTGGCGAATAGCTCATTTCTGCTCCTATGTCTTATGGTCTTAAGAGCAGACACCATAGAACCATACAGAGCCGGTGCCAAGGGGGAGTTTTTGCTGGCCCCCCCAAATAAGGTATTGTGACCACCCCCACCCGCTCGCGTCACTGGTCTCCACACGATATAAGCAGCATGTTTGAGGGGGAAGTGTGACGGTGGCAGCTCTTGCCCTCCACCCCCACTTAGGGAGTTTTAGAATGTCAGATTGAGCCCCTACCCTAATGTCTCCAATTAGACTTGTTCTGACAACAACCCTGGAACCATAGAACATTACCGCACAGACACAGGCCTCTTCGACTCTTCTAGTCTTTGCCAAATTAATTTTTTTGCCTAGTCCCACTGACCTGCACCCAGTCCACATCCATCCGTACCGCTCCCATCCATATATCTGTCCAAATCCTGTTAAATGTTAAAACTGAGCTCTCATTCACCTCTTCAGCTGGAAGCTCGTTTCACATCCCCACCACTCCCTGTGTGAAAAAGATCCCCGTCATGTTCCCTCTAAACTCTTCCCCTTTCACTTTTAACCCATGTCCTCTGGTTTGTATCTCACCTACCCTCAGTGGAAATAGCAGCCCATTTTTCCAGCTGGTCCAGATCCCTCTGCAAGCTTTGAAAACCTTTGCTGTTCACAACACCTCCACTCTTAGTGTCATCTGCAAACTTGTTGATCCAATTTACCACATTATCAACCATAACACTGATATAGATGACAATCAACAATGGTCCCAACACCCATCCCTGAGGCATACCACTAGTCACAGGCCTCCAATTATCTACCACTACTCTGGTTTCTCCCATCCAGTCATTGTCAAATCCAGTTCACTACTTCACCATGAAGGCCTAGCATTGAACCTTCCTGACTAACCTCCCATGCAAGACCTTGTCAAGGGCCTTACTAGATTCCAAGTACAGAACATCCACAGCCTTTCCTTCAGCAACTTTCAGAATCAGAAATTATTGTCATGAACAAGTCACGGAATTTGGTGTTTTGCGACAGCATTATAGGGCAAACATTCATATTATAAACCACCTTGGCAACCTCCTCAAAGAATTCCTGGCAATCTCGTCAAAAGTTCTATAAGACTGGTTAAACATGACCTACCATGCACAAAGCCATGTAAACTATTCCTAATCAGACGACAAAAATCAGGCAGATCCTGGCACAATGATACAGTGACAATTCAAGTTGAATTGTTAAAAAATGAAGCCCTTGCACTGTTTCAACTGCACTTTTCTTTATACCCTTTATTATGTCTTTGTAACACTATACCCTACACCCTTACTTACTGTTACACTATACAATGCACTTTTGTTTTATTATTCCATTGGCTGCTTAAAAACAAAACAAAGCTTTTCACTGTATTCCAATGGACATGACAACAAACAATTCAATAGTAATTCAATAGTGGGCAGCACAGTTTAAGATTCAGAAAATGCAAGCTTGAGTCTGATGGTCTACATTACCTGCGTGGTGCCACAACTAAGGATGGTGCAAAAGAGAATCTAAGAATGGGATGGGAAAGATCCAAATGTCATGGTCTTTGTGTGAACCAATGACACAAAAAGGACAAGGAAGGAGTTTCCACTAAACACATATGAGCAGCTGGGGACCAAAAGAAAAAGCAGAACTGTAAGTAATCATCAACAACCTGCCCTGTCCTAATCACATGGATGTTATAACAAAGAAAGCATACTTTCAAAGAAGCCTAAAATTTTAGCATGTCCTCAGGACTCTTAATAACTTCTACAGACATGCAACATGAACTATCCTGTCTGGATGAATCACAACATGTTACAGGAACTATGCCCAAGACAGGAGAGTGGTAATACAGCTCAGGTCGTCATGAAAATCTTCCTCCTCTCCATTGACTCCATCTATCCCGAGAGAGAGAGAGAGAGAGAGAGAGAGAGAGAGAGAGAGAGAGAGAGCTGTCAAAATCTGATCATGCCTGCTTCTTCCCCCTTCCGTTGGAAAAAAGACAGAGGAGACCAATGGTTCTCAACCTTTTTCTTTTCATTCACATAGCACTTAAAAATTAGTAAGGGATTGCTTAAGGTGGTATGAGGGTGGAAAGAAAAAGTTTGAAAAACCACTGTTTTAATTGTGCCTAATTGACTCGTTATGTGCACGGTTTCATAACTCCAAAGGAAATGGGCCAATGACAATTTTCTCTAGCAAAATATTTCAGTATCAACTGGGTCTAGAGCAATGATTCTCAACTTTCCCTTCCCATTCATATACCACCTTAACCAATCCATTACTAATCATAGAGCACTTATGGCATAGGGATTACTTAAAGTAAGAGTGGAAAGAGAAAGGTTGAGAACTACTGGTAGAAGACAGTCTAAAAAAAAATGTCACATTCGAGAGGCAATGCTTTTAAGGTGAGGTGGGGAAGTTTAAAAGAGATATGTGTGGCAAGTTTATTTGTATATACACATGGTGTAGGTGCCTAGAACAGCTGCTAGTAGTAGTGGAACATGCACAGAGAGTAGGTGTCTGGAACAGGCTACGAGTAGTAGAGGTGGAAGCAAATCTAATATAAACATTTAAAGGGTTACTGGACAGATGTGTGAATATGCAGGGAACAAGAGGATTAAGCATCATGTGCATGCAGCAGAGTTTTAGTTTACCTTGGGCACACGGGCCAAATGGTCGGCTCCTGTGCTGCACCGTTCTCTCTGTTCACCAAAATTCTCTTGTACCCTAACATTTACTGTTTTTGTCCCATCCCAAATTAACTTCACAAAATAAATCACTTGGACCTGTGGGTATTAAATTCCATTAGTTAACACTCCATGCAACATTCAATTGGATATTGCCTTCGACAAACTTCCTCGTTATTAACAACATCACCAACCTGCATTATAACATCTTGAAGGAAATGCCTTCCAAAATCACACATTCTAAGTGTTCCCATAGATTTGGTGGCATCAAATAATTTAAGAATGATGAGTGAGAAAATGGAACCGCAGATCAATTAGTTTGTCATTAGTAATCTGTAAATTTCAATCTATAATTATAGAAATAGGACATTTGGAAAACAATTACAGAATAGGGCAAAGTTAACATAGAGTTATGAGAGAGAACTTCGACTTATCTGTAATGGATTACACTGGCATGCGTGAGAATTGGTTTACAGTCAGAAAACATAGATATGGTTCGACCTAAAAGGGGAGGCAGGTCTCTTCAGCCCGGTTAAGCAACCTGCATAGGAGAAGGACACTCTAATATAAAACCTACGACCCAAGGACATGGGTCATTATGTGGTTTGGCAGGCTCTGATTTCTGTGGGTACAAGGGCCCCAGATGTTTCCAATTTGCATTAATGATTTGGATTAAGAGATCAAGGATAGCATGGAAACTTGCAGCTGACATAAAACTGAGTAGGCGAAGTAAAAGAATGCACAGAGGCTTCGAACACAAGTTAAGTGAATGGGTCAATACATAGAAAAGCATAATGTGGAAAAATATGACGATATCAACTTTAGTTGTAAAAGAGAAAACTCAAGTATTTTTAAAATAGTGATTGAAAGGAGTTGGTTTCTACAAGGACCTGCATCTCCTTGCACATAAATCATTGAAAATTAACAAGCAACTGAAAAGGTAAATAATGACTAGATGAAGGGTTCTGGCCATTGTTTTTCTCTCTCTGATGCTGCTCAACTGGCTGAGTTCCTCCACAGATGTTTTTTTTTCTGCAGCTCAATGAATTTTATTGCAGGAGAACTCAACTGAAAGAGTAGAGATGTCTTGCTCCAATATTAAGTCGCAGGCGGAATCTCACACAAAATATTGCATATAGATCTAATTTCTCCACCCAAGAGAGGATTTACTAACAACAAAGAGTTCAGCGAAAGTTCATCAAATTCATCCTGAGATATCGGATTTGTTGTACTGTGAGATTTTAAGTGATTTGAACGCATATCCTTTTGAACTTATAAGAACTAGAGATGATCTCTTCAAAGTGGAGTTAATGATTTCCTGGGTAAGGTGCCTGGACCCAATCACAAATTAAGGTGTCATCTTAAAATATTATTTTCCTTTGCTTTTAGCTAATTGTTAAATAAAATAAATGTTGGTAATTCCTTTTGAAATTCATAAAATCCTGAAAGGTGACTGTGAAAACCATGAGTGTTATAAGAACATAAATAGGCACAGAGGTAGACAATCCAACTCCTCTATAGAAGAGGATCAATGCTGACCTTCTATATCACCACATATTCCTGTGTTCATGTACATTATACACAAAATATATTTATTTTGTTTGTCCGTAAAGGCATACAACGAGATACACTCAGTGTTGATAACCTATCCTTTGATTTGCCTTAATATCATGTCAGAGATGGAAATAATTTTTTTCATTCGGAAAGTACTGAATCTTTGACGCAACAGACAATGCAGGCTTAACTGCCCAAAATTTATTCAAGATAAAGAATATTAAGATTTGACATATTAAGCCAAATCAAAGGATAAGTTGTCAACACTGAGAGGCATCACTTTGTGCGCCTTTACGGGCAAACAAAAGGAAACAAATTTTGTGCATTATGTAAATGAATGCAGGAATGTGAGGAGAGGAAGAAGGTCAACAATGATCCTATTTTCTGGAAGAGCCAGATTGTCTACCCTTGTATCCATTTTCTGTTCTTAAAACATTAATAGTTGTCACAGTCAACTTTCAGGATTTTATAAATTTCAAAAGGAATTACCAAAATGTATTTAACAATCAGCTGAACGCAAAGGAAAATTAATATTTTAAATATTAGATTCAACTCATTTAATATATTTTGAAACAAATGATCCTTTCTCCTATTGTATTTTCTACCTCAATGGGCTGCATAATTTCAGTTTTTGTCATTTCCAAGCTGATATCAAAGGTATTTGGTTTCCAGGGGACCAAGGATATAAATGTGAGAGTGGAACTGGAGTTCAAGATCAGCCATGAAACAGAATGCCAAAGCAGCTCAAGGTGGCATTTGCACAAAGTTTGTTTCTATTTATTAAGTCCTTACTGTAATAAAAAAAATCTAAACTAACTTACTAACTCAATTGACCTACTCTACAAAGGATGAGATTCTTACATTGTCGTCACTTGATGCAACCTGACTGGACTGCCATATTGATTGAAATCTACCTGCACCCTGATATCATGTCAGAGGTTGAGCAGACAGAAGAATTATTATACGGAATACAGAGGAAAATATGATAGTGTGGCGGCGCACATACTCGTAGCGAAGCAGCCCCACTTGTACCGCCGCAGCTGCGAGTACATGGCGCCATCGGGGGACCTCCTTGCCCCATGCCTAATGTTTTAAAATTTAAATTGAAAAATTGCTAAAGCACTTCTAAATAACAAAACAACATAAATAATTCAAAAGTAACTTAAGTTTATTCTTTCCGGTCTTAAAATCCCAACCGAGAGCAAGGGGCACACAGATCTAACCTGATGTGGGATTAAGATTTTATTTTCAAGGCTAGGTATGGGGAGGATATCAGCAAATTAGAGCTCTACTGCTGCACTCCTAATGATTCAAGCAGTGGCGTACAGCTGTGAATTAGCCAATGGAGGTTTGCTGGCAAGTCTGGGACATCCACATTCCCCTAATGTACTGACAATTAATTTTAGATCCTTAAAATTTGAGGCAAAATCTGCACATATAATTGCATTCAATTCCCCACTCTTTCCTCAAGAGGGCACCGGAGGACCTTAACAGATATAGCACTTGAGCCACCCCCAAGATGCACAAGCTGTAGGCCTTTTCAAATTGCCTTGTAAAATGGAGTAAACTAGGCAATTTTCTTGGTTGACGACCCAGGTATATGGCCATTTGAAAGGGTCCTACCCTTTCCTACCCGCGGCAGGAGTATTTCCAGGGCGCACCACTCCATAACTGTGGACAGCGGTCGTAGATCAGATATGGTTCGACCTAAAAGGGGAGGCAGGACTCTTCAGCCCGGTTAAGCAACCTGCATAGGAAAAGGACACTCTAATATAAAACCTACGACCCAAGGACCTCGCTGCCACATCCCAGCTGGCTTGGCCACGGCACACAAACCATGGGTGTAAAGGGTGGGGCCAGTACTGCGCACACTGCACTCCACCTAAAAGCTCCTTTGCGCAGGCCCGAGGACATGTCCATGTCCTCCCCCTCAAAAGATGCACACAAACTCAAGCTAGCATGCTGGAACATAAGAACCATGCTAGACAAGGCTGACAGCCACAGACCTGAACGTCAGTCTGCCCTCATCGCACATGAACTCCTCAGACTCGACATCAACATAGCCGCTATCAGCAAAGTCCGCCTTGCAGATGTAGGCAGCCGCCAAGAACACAGCGCGGGCTACACACTCTACTGGTCTGGCCAGCCTCAGGCTGAACGATGCCTATCTGGTGTTGGCTTCATGGTCAAGAACTCCATTGCCTCCAAACTCGAAAACCTCCCGACAGGCCACTCTGACCGGATCATGTCCATGCGACTCCCCCTTCAAAACAAGCGATGTATCACTCTCATCAGTGTCTATGCTCCAACCCTTCAGGAGGAACCAGCAGAAAAGGAAAAGTTCTACACTGACCTGCGCAACCTCATCCAACGCACCCCTACAGCCGACAAGGTTGTCATCCTTGGCGACTTCAACGCTCGCATCGGCAAAGACTCAGAAACCTGGCCAGGAATCCTGGGCAAGCAAGGTGTTGGCAAGGTGTTGACAACGGGCGCCTCCTGTTGGAGCTCTGCGCAGAACAGTGGCTTGTCATTCCTAACACCCTTTTCCAGCAGAGACACAGCCTGGAGACTACCTGAATGCATCCCCGATCCAAACACTGGCACCTCCTGGACTACGTTCTAGTGTGAGGATGAGACAAACGAGATGTGCTCCACACCAGGGTCATGCCCAGCACGGAATGCCACACCGACCATAGGCTTGTTCGCTGCAAGCTCAACCTTCACTTCAAGCCAAAGTCCAAGTACAGTGGAGCCCCCAGAAAGAGGTTCAATGTTGGAAACTTGCAGTCAGACAAAGTGAGAGGAAACTTCCAGGCAAACCTCCAAGCAAAGCTCAAGGATGCAAACTGCCTCACGGACACGTCTCCTGAAACCCTCTGGGATCAGCTGAAAATGGCCATACTGCAATCCACTGAAGAGGTACTGGGCTTCTCCTCCAGGAAAAATAAGGACTGGTTTGACGAAAACAACCAGGAAATCCAGGAGCTGCTGGCAAAGAAGCGATCTGCCCACCAGGCTCACCTTGCAAAGCCTTCCTGGCCAGAGAAAAAAACGAGCCTTCCGTCTTGCATGCAGCCATCTTCAGCGCAAACTCCGGGAGATCCAAAATGAGTGGTGGACTAGCCTCGCCAAATGAACCCAGCTTAGCGCCGACATTGGCAACTTCAGGGGGTTTTTATGAGACACTAAAGGCTGTGTACGGCCCCTCACCCCAAGTCCAAAGCCCTCTGCGCAGCTCAGACGGTGAAGTCCTCCTCAGCGACAAGATCTCCATCCTCAACCGATGGAAACTGTTCACACTTCCAATCTCTTTTCAGTGCCAACCGCTCAGTCCAAGAATCCGCCCTGCTCCAACTCCCTCAACAGCCCTTGAGTCTTGAGCTGGATGAGGTCCTTACCCGAGAAGAGACATATAAGGCAATTGAACAACTGAAAAGTGGCAAAGGAGCAGGTATGGATGGAATCCCCCCCAGAGTTCTGGAAGGCTGACGGCAAAACTCTGCATACCAAACTGCACGAGTTTTTCACGCTTTGCTGGGACCAAAGAAAACTGCCTCAGGACCTTCGTGATGCCATCATCATCACCCTGTACAAAAACAAAGGCGAGAAATCAGACTGCTCAAACTACAGGGGAATCACGCTGCTCTCCATTGCAGGAAAAATCTTTGCTAGGATTCCCCTAAATAGAATAATACCTAGTGTTGCCGAAAATGTTCTCCCAGAATCACAGTGCGGCTTTCGCGCAAACAGAGGAACTACTGACATGGTCTTTGCCCTCAGACAGCTCCAAGAAAAGTGCAGAGAACAAAACAAAAGACTCTACATCACCTTTGTTGACCTCACCAAAGCCTTTGACGCCGTGAGCAGGAAAGGGCTTTGGCAAATACTAGAGCGCCTCGGATGCCCCCCCAAGTTCCTCAACATGGTCATCCAACTGCACAAAAACCAACAAGGTCGGGTCAGATACAGCAATGAGCTCTCCAAACCCTTCTCCATTGACAATGGCGTGAAGCAAGGCTGCGTACCTGCACCAACCCTCTTTACTATCTTCTTCAGCATGATGCTGAAACAAGCCATGAAAGACCTCAACAATGAAGGCACTGTTTACATCTGGTACCGCACAGATGGCAGTCTCTTCAATCTGAGGCGCCTGCAAGCTCACACCAAGACACAAGCGCAACTTGTCCGTGAACTACTCTTTGCTTTAGTTGCCCATTCAGAGCCAGCTCTCCAGCGGATGACATTCTGTTTTGCGGAAACTGCCAAAATGTTTGGCCTGGAAGTCAGCCTGAAGAAAACTGAGGTCCTCCATCAGCCAGCTCCCCACCATGACTACCAGTCCCCCCACATCTCCATCGGGCACACAGAACTCAAAACGGTCAACCAGTTTACCTACCTCGCTGCACCATTTCATCTGATGCAAGGATCGACAATGAGATAGACAACAGACTCGCAAAGGCAAATAGCACCTTTGGAAGACTACACAAAAGAGTCTGGAAAAACAACCACCTGAAGAAACACAAAGATCAGCATGTACAGACCCATTGTCATACCCACGATCCTGTTCGGCTCCGAATCATGGGTCCTCTACCGGCATCACCTACGGCTCCTAGAACACTTCCATCAGCGCTGTCTCCGCTCCATCCTCAACATTCATTGGAGTGACTTCATCACCAACATCGAAGTACTCGAGCTGGCAGAGTCTGCAAGCATCGAATCCACACTGCTGAAGACCCAACTGCGCTGGGTGGGTCACGTCTCCAGAATGGAGGACCATCGCCTACCCAAGATCGTGTTCTATGGCGAGGTCTCCACTGGCCACCTAGACAGAGGTACACCAAAGAAGAGGTACAAGGACTGTTTAAAGAAATCTCTTGGTGCCTGCCACACTGACCACCGCCAGTGGGCTGATATCGCCTCCAACCGTGCATCTTGGCCCCTCACAGTTTGGCGGGCAGCAACCTCCTTTGAAGAAGACCGCAGAGCCCACCTCACTGACAAAAGACAAAGGATGAAAAACCCAACATCCAACCCCAACCCACCAATTTTCCCTTGCAACCGCTGCAACCGTGCCTGCCTGTCCCGCATCGGACTTGTCAGTCACCAACGAGCCTGCAGTAGATGTGGACGTACCCCTCCATAAATCTTCATCTGCGAAGCCAAGCTAAAGAAGAAGAAGAAAAGAAAGACCCTTTCAAAACCCAACCGAGTCCCAGATCTACCTCAGAGAAGGTCAGGGGACCCAGTAAAACTTACTTGGGCGTTCTGCTCCGGCGAAGTGAAAGGGAAAATGGCCAAACCACTCCAGTGATGTCAGCACTTGCGTGCATCACAGAAAAATCCCTGGTTGAAGTGCTGCTGCCATGAATAGGGATTGGGAGGGCCGTAATGAGCTGATGCTATGAACGGGGTGGGGGAAGTGGTTGCAGCCGCGATCGGGGGCGGGGAGAGCCGCATTGAGCTTCTGCTGCAAACGCCGCTCCGGTTCGCAGCGACAGCTCAATGTGGGAGTGGCACTGGCAGAGCCGTTCCAGCAGCATGGGGGATTATGGGTAAGGAAGATGGCCATTGGTCCCACACTCCGCATTGACCCGTCACCATGAAATGGAGTGGCACATCATGGCAGCAACCGCTCCCCTCCATTCACAGCAGCGGCATGATAGCCGGGGGTGGCGGGGGTGGCGACTGACAGGGGGGGTGAACTTTAAAACAGAAAGGGAACCGACTGCGTGATGCGTCACTCACCACATCATTGCAGGGGCGGTATCCCTCCTAAATTGTCAAGTTGGCAATTTATTAGGTAGGTGTGGCTGCAATTTGAAAGGTGCATCCTGCACCCATGACCCAGTAATCGCACCCAGGTCCCAGGAGGGCAACCCAGGTGCTGCAATTTGAAAGGACTGACTGAGGTGCTCCCCTTTGAAAGTCTTCACATTTAGCTCCTAAAAGTATCGAAGTTCTCATCTACAACTTTCTTTTCATTAATAATTTAACATTGCATGAAATATCATCTTGATTGCAAGGAATAAACAACCAACTAAAATTACATGCATTAATTAAAATTTTCTGGTTAAATTACAGTTGGCCATAACATATAGATTTATTTCTCAGAAAGGAAAACTCCAAACATGCTTGATTATATACATGAATGTGAAAGAAAAAGGACCTGGGAGTACAAGAGATACGATGTCATGTTATAAGTCAGTGACCACCACACCAGAAATATTGTGTCTCCTCCATCAAACTCCTCAACAACAAATTCAATCAGTGACTCATGCAGGACTCTTTATTTTGCATTTATTGCTTTTTTCTCTCCTCTTTGTACTGCAGTCAGTTGTTTACATTTTATTTGTTTACATGTACACATTGTGTACAGTTTTATTTGTACTACCAATAAGTGGTAATTCTGCCTGGCCCGCAGGAAAAAGAATCTCAGAGTTGTATGTGATATCATGTATGTACTCTGACAATAAATCTCAAATCCATAGGAGGGATACGATTATGTTAGTGGTTCAGATTGATAAGGATGTTACCAGGACATGACAGATTAAGTAAAAAGGAAAGACTAGACAGGCTGGGATTTTTTCCCCTTGGAGCATAGGAGGATGAGGTTCATGAACCTTAAAAGTTTTGGGGACATAGATAAGGTAGATGGCCACAGTCTTCCCAAGATAGGGAAGTCTAAAACCAGAGGGTATAGGTTTTAGATGAAAAGGTGGGGGAACTTTTAAAGGGACCTGAGGGTCAACTTTTTCACTCAGAGAGTATTTATATGGAAATATGCTGCAATTATAAACATTTTAAAGACTTTTAAATAGGTACATGGGGAGGAAATATTCAGAGGGATATGGGCCAATTCAGGCAAATGGGACTCAGAAGACAACATTGACAAGAATGGCCGAAGGGCCTGCTTCTGTCCTGTATAACTCTGACTCTATGGAGAAGCAAGAAGATCCATAAAGATAATCCTCTCTTCAATGGCTTTGCCTTAGCTAAAATTTCAATAAATTTCTCATTACTTTGACATCTAATTTTAGCCTATTTATATTTTATAATTGTATTCCCTGATAACTTATTGTAGAAGCCAAGGGCAGTTCAAGATCAATATGTATAAAGTAGTTCTTTAAAGATGCAATTCAAGGAGAGGGTCATGAAAAAAACAACAATATTTTACTTCAACACATGAACGGGCAGAAAAAAAACATATCATTTACAAGACAGGCAAGAATTTAACTCTGTCCAGAGCACAAGTCTGCAACATAATTTCAATAAAGATGATTACATCCATAGAAGCTAAATAGGTTTTAAGTCATAAATAAACTATACTGTAATAGCATAGTGAGTGAATCTTGTTTCTTGTCATGTGAACACTGAAACATGGAGGTAAAAACAAGATTGCAGAAGGCCTGAATGTAATCACAAAAAATGTTATTCTGACATTGTGATTTGAGGGGAGAAAGTGCAATTAATTTGAAAAGTGCACCATTAATATTTTCTAACATTAGTTCCTTCAATATTAGTTTGTGTTCACTAAACCAAGTTTGAGTCAGATGGCTGAGAGAGTCCATTAATTCATTATATGCATTGAGGAATGTGGTGTCGTGTTTTACAGCATTATGAGATTCAAATTCAAGACACAAGATGGAAAATCATCACCAACTTTATGATTTTCTTTCTGGGTCCCAGGGTTCATTTCCATGAGTCAATCATTCAGAAGTAGGCTTTCACACCTCATTACGTGATGCACTTATCCAGCTCCTTCCTTCAGTGAAGTTGAATTTCACAGTGGTGAGCTCATCAATAAAAAAAACATTTAGATCTTCTGCAAATGAAACACTACTAGAGACAAAAACCTCTCAGTTCCTTGGTCATTGACTGATGAATGGGTAAACACACTGAATAAAGATCCATGGTTATGAATTTGATTTGCCTGTTACGTCAAAATTCGAGAAAACAAGTTGACTGTTGTCACGATTAATCCCGTTACTGTTTTTACCATAAATTCTTAAATCCAAAATGGTGCAAGAGCATTTTGCAGTTCCTAGATACCATGTAAAACTACATTTTTCACTGTATCTCAGTACATACGACAATAAACAACAAATTAACTAAATATATTAGCCTGTATCAGTACAGCGAAGCAGATCAAAAAGGCAAATCGAGATATATGAATGGAAACTAAACTTGGGCTTGAACATTTTCAGGGAGACTATGTGCTGAAAAACACAATGCTGGAGAAACTCAGCAGGATAAAGATACAGAACCAACATTTTGGGCTCGAGTCCATCATCAAGGTATGTACAAAATGTAGGCAGGCACCCAGTTGCCCTCTCTAGATCTTTTTTATTTCTAATTGCCGCTGAGACATCAACTGTCTTAAGGTCACTACTCCCCTCTCTTATTTCAATCTCACCTCCTCTGAACACTCGGCCCTCCACTCTCCCGACAACAATCCCAACCTCACTAACAAACTCAATCAGAGGCTCATTTAAGGATACTGAGGAGTGTGATGGTGAAGTTTACGCTGTGTACAGTTTATTTTTTTGTACTATCAAATAGCAGTAATTCTGCCATGCCTGCAGGAAAAAGGAATCTCAGGGTTGTATGTAATGTGTTACAGGATTATGATATTTTGCAGGGGGGTGGGGAACAGAGGGTGAGAGCAGTGTCCAGGGAGTATGGCCACCTAGCTAGGAATAAAAAAGATAACAAAGGTAGGATGGAGATTAGGGTAGAAGGTAAAAAAGAGAATATATGTGAGGGTCATTCTCTGAGATGCATATATTTTAATGCAAGAAGCATAGTGAACAAGATAGATGAGCTGAGAGCATGGATAGATACTTGGGGTCACGATATTGTGGCAATTAGGGAGACCTGGCTACAGGAGGGGCAGGACTGGCAACTTAATGTTCCGGGATGCATTTGTTTTAGATGTGATAGATCAGGGGGTAAAAAAGGAGGAGGAGTTGCTCTGCTTGTTAGGGAGGACATTACTGCCGTGAGGTGGCAGGATGGTATGGAGGGATTGACCAGTGAGGCTGTTTGGGTGGAATTGAGGGGTGGAGGAGGCAAGAGAGTGCTAATAGGGGTGTATTACAGACCACCAAATGGGCCAACGGAATTAGAGGAACAAATTTGTAGGGAGATAATGTATATGTGTGAAAATCATAGGGTAGTGATCATGGGAGATTTTAATTTCCCTCACATTGATTGGGATACCCATACGGTTAGAGGGCTGGAGTTCGTTAAATGTGTTCAGGATTGTTTTCTAAATCAGTTGGTAGAAGAACCGACTCGGGATGGTGTAATACTGGATCTCCTGTTAGGGAACGAGCTAGGTCAGGTAGTGGACATTAATGTTGGAGAACCAATTAGGTATAGTGACCATAAATCTGTTAGTTTTAGGGTAGTTTTAAGGAAGAGCAAGGAGAGGCCTAAAGTTGAGGTTCTGGATTGGAAAAGAGCAAATTTCATAGGAATAAGAAGGGATTTGGGGAGTATTGAGTGGGACAGGATATTTTCAGGTAAGGATGTTAATGAAAGATGGAGGATATTCAAAAAAGAAATTTTGAGGGTACAGAGTAGTTATGTCCCAGTCTGGATCAAAGGAAAGGCTGGAAGTCATAGGGAGGCTTGGTTTTCAAGGAATATTGGAAATTTGGTTAGGAGAAAAAGGGAGGTGTACAAGAGGTATAAAGAGCAGGGAGCTGAGAAGTTGAAGGAGGACTACAAGGAGTGTAGAAGGAATCTTAAGAAAGAAATTAGGAAGGCCAAAAAAAGGCATGAAGAGGCTTTGGCTGACAGAGTAGAAATAAATCCAAAGGGTTTCTATAAGTACATTAAAAGTAAAAGATTAGTGAGAGATAAAATTGGACCCCTTGTAGATAGCGAGGGTAGGCTGAGTGAGAAGTCTGAGGAAATGGGGGAAATTTTGAATGATTTCTTTGCCTCGGTATTCACTAGGGAAAAAAATGTTGAACCAGTTGAAGTAAAGAAAAATAGTGGGGAGGTCATGAAGCATATAAGGATAACCGAGGAGGTAGTGATGGCTGTGTTAAAAAAGATAAAGGTGGATAAATCTCCCGGACCAGACAAAATATTCCCTAGGACACTCAGGGAGGCTAGTGGACAGTTAGTGGGGCCATTAACAGAGATACTTAGGATGTCACTGGCCACGGGGGTGGTACCAAAGGATTGGAGGGTGGCGCATGTGGTTCCTCTGTTTAAGAAAGGGTCCAAATGCAAACCTGGGTATTATAGGCCTGTAAATCTGACATCTGTGGTGGGCAAGTTGATGGAAAGTGTTCTGAGGGATGCTATTTACAAATTTTTGGAGGTACAAGGATTGATAGGGAGTAATCAGCATGGTTTTGTCAGGGGTAGATCATGCTTGACAAACCTGATTGAGTTCTTCGAGGGGGTTACAAAAAAGGTTGATGAAGGGAAAGCTGTGGATGTTGTCTATTTGGACTTTAGTAAAGCTTTTGACAAAGTTCCCCACAAGAGGTTAGGAAAAAAGGTGGAGGCATTAGGTATAAATAAGGAGGTAGTGAAATGGATTCAGCAGTGGTTGGATGGAAGGTGTCAGAGTAGTGGTAGAAAATTGTTTGTCCAATTGGAGGCCAGTGACTAGTGGAGTTCCTCAGGGTTCGGTCCTGGGTCCACTATTATTTGTTATATATATTAACGATCTGGATTTAGGGGTAGAGAATTGGATAAGCAAGTTTGCGGATGAGACAAAGATTGGTGGTGTTGTGGACAGTGAGGTAGATTACCGTAGATTAAAAGGTGATTTAGGAAGGCTGGAGGTGTGGGCTGAGAAATGGTTGATGGAATTTAATACAGATAAATGTGAGGTGCTGCATTTTGGAAAGGAAAATTTAAATAGGTCATATACATTGAATGGTAGACAATTGAGGAGTGCAGAGCAACAAAGGGATGTAGGAGTTATGGTAAATAGTAGCCTCAAGGCTGATACTCAGGTAGATGGTGTGGTGAAGAAGGCATTTGGAATGTTGGCCTTCATAAATCGGAGTACTGAATTCAAGAGTAGGGAGGTTATAATGAAATTGTACAAGGCATTGGTGAGGCCAAATTTGGAGTACTGTGTACAGTTTTGGTCACCAAATTATAGGAAAGATATAAACAAAATAGAGAGAGTGCCGAGAAGGTTCATGAGAATGTTGACAGGATTTCAGGGTCTGAGTTACAGGGAAAGGTTGTGCAGACTGGGGATTTTTTCTCTGGAGCGTAGAAGATTGAGAGGGGACTTGATAGAGGTGTTTAAGATTTTAAAAGGGACAGACAGAGTAAATGTGGATAGGCTTTTTCAATTAAGAAAGGGGGAGATTCAAACTAGAGGACATGGTTTAAGATTGAAGGGGGAAAATTATAAGGGGAACATGAGAGGAAATTTCTTTACGCAGAGGGTGGTGGGGATGTGGAATGTGCTTCCGGCAGACGTGGTCGAGGCGGGATCATTGGTTACATTTAAGGAAAGACTGGATTGTTACATGAATAGGAGGGGACTAGAGGGGTATGGACCGGGTGCTGGTCAGTGGGACTAGGAGGGTGGGGATTTGCTACGGCATGGACTAGTAGGGCCGAACTGGCCTGTTCTGTGCTGTAAGTGGTTATATGGTTATATCTGTATTTTTATATTCTATATTTTAGTGGATTACTTTGTGGGTTGGATAGGGAAAGACACACATATTTTGAAACCCAGACGCAAAGTAACCCACATTCAGTCATTAAACCAGTGGGTTTTTTTTCCTCTGAAAGCCTGAAACAATGAATGTTTGCTAAGAAAGATACCTATTTAAACAGAAAGGCATCTGATCAAACAGGAGTCCATTTGCCATAATGACTCGTGCTTTCGAAAAAAAATGAAACTAAAACAGTATTGCTCAAGCCAGCCATGTGATTAAGACACTTCAAAAAAGCACCTTGAGTATCATCAACCAGATTGCTCTGAAGGCAAAATTAAAGTAACATCAGGAGTAGATGGGCACGCCTGCTGTTTCTCTTTGTCAAGGAGTTGGAGGAGCAGGAGGTCGGCAAGAAGAGAGGTAAGTACTATAATTAAAGTAATAACCAGGGCTCGGGTCTAGCGGGTCGAGCAGGGAGCCATTGGAGGCGGGGCGAGGAGTGACTGACAGGGTTAACTGGTAAAGGACTAATAAAAAGAGGGTAAGGTAAAAGAGTGGCCAGGGAAGGAGTGGGGAATTCAGGCTTTGGCTCAAGAGGCTTCAGCGAGCAGAGGCTGAGGTCAAGCTTGTCAAGTTAAGGTAAGACTGTTTAATTGCTTTCGTATTCTTTAGTAATTTCTACTTATTTGCTGTTCTCTGTGTCAGATGTGGGAAGTCATGGAGTCTTCTAGCATCCCTTATGTCCATATCTGCATCAGGTGTTCTGAGCTGCAGCTCCTCAGGAACCGTGTTAGGGAACTAGAGCTGCAGCTCAATGACCTTGCTCTGGTCAGGGAGAGTGAGGTCGTCATAGATAGGAGTTACAGCCAGGTGGGTCACACCAGGGCACGGGAGGAGGACAGGTGGGTCATGGTTAGGAGAGAGGAGGAATAGTAAGGTGGTAGAGAGGACCCCTTTGGCTGTGGCCCTCAACCACAGGTACTCACTCCTGTTTGGGTACTGTTGGGGGAAACAGCCCAGCTGGGGAAAGCGTCAGTGGCTGTGCCTCTGGCACTGGGTCGGCCTCTGAGGCTCAGAAGAGTAGGAAAAGGAAGTGGAGGGCAATAGTCAGAGGGGACTCGATAGTCAGGAGTACAGACAGGGGATTCTGTTGTCAGAGCAAGGAGAACCGACTGTGGTTTGCCTCCCTGGTGTTGAGTCAAGGACATCCTAAAGGGAGAGGGAGATATGACAGAAGTCATGGTACATGTAGGCACCAATGACATTGGGAGGAAGAGAGAAGAGGTCCTGAAAAGTGAGTACAGGGAGTTAGGTAGAGAGTTAAAAAGAAGGACTGCAAAGGGAGTAATCTCGGGATTACTGCCTGTGCCACGTGACAGTGAGAGCAGGAATAGAATGAGATGGAGGATGAACGCGTGGCTGAAGGGGTGGAACAAAGGGCAAGGATTCAAGTTTGTGGATCACTGGGAACATTTTTGGGGTAGGTGTGACCTGTACAAAAAGGACAGGTTGCATTTGAACCCCAGGGGGACCAGGATTCTGGCGGGGATATTTGCTTGGGTTGCTCAGGAGACTTTAAACTAGAATGGCTGGGGGGAGGGAACCAAATGAAGGAAAACAGCAAGGTGAAGGTTAGAGTGCAATCAGAGAAAGTTTGTAGACAGTGTTTGAGGGGGGGGGGAAAGGCAGGTGATAGAAAAGGGAGATGCTCTATATGAAGATGGACAGAGGTCGATTGCAAAAGATCATAAGAGAGGTGTTGGTAAAGGTAAGGGCATACAGGAAGTAAAAAGTGGGAAATCTCTAAAATCCATATATTTTAATGCTAGGAGCATTGTAAGGAAGGTGGATGAGCTGAAAGTATGGATTGACACTTGACGTGGTAGGGATTAGTGAAACATGGTTACAGGAGGGATGTGACTGGCAGCTAAATATTCCTGGATTTAGTTGCTTTAGGTGTGATAGTACCGGGGGGGGGGAGGGCAAGAAGGGGTGGGGTTGCACTACTTGTTAGAGAAAATATTACAGCGGTGCTTAGGTGTGATAGAATAGAAGCCTCGTCCAGGGAGGCTATTTGGCTGGAATTGAGAAGTGGGAAAGGGGAAGTTACAATTATAAGGGTGTATTATTGACCACCGAATGGGGAACACGAATTAGAGGAACAAATCAGTAGGGAGATAGCAGATATTTGTAATAACCACAGGGTGGTGATTGTGGGGGATTTTAATTTTCCGAATATTGATTGGGAAACCCATTCCGTGAAAGGGCTGGATGGGTCGGTGTTTCTAAAATGTGTGAAGGATATCTTTTTCCATCAATATGTGGAAGTACCAACTAGAGAGGGAGCTGTGGTGGATTTACTGTTGGGGAATGAGATGGGTCAGGTGACAGAGATATGTGGGGGAGCACTTTGGGTCCAGTGATCATGGTGCCATTAGCTTCAAGGTAATTATGGAAAACGATAGGTTTGGGCCCAGAGTTGAGGTTTTTAAGTGGGGAAAAGCTAGGTTTGAGGAGATGTGAAAGGATTCACAAGGAGTGGATTGGGACAATTTGTTTTCTGGGAAGGATGTAATAGAGAAATGGAGATCTTTTAAAGGAGAGATTTTAAAGAGTACAAAAGCTTCATATATCTGTTAAGTTGAAAGCCAAGGTCAAAAGTTTGAGAGAGCCATGGCTCTCAAGGGATATGTGAAACTTGGTTGGAAAAAAGAGGGAGTACTACAATAAATATAAGAAACAGGGAAAAAAGGAGATGTTTGAATGTAAAAAGAATCTTAAGAAAGAAATTAGAAAAGCTAAAAGAAGGTAGGAGGTGGCTATAGCAAGCAAGGTGAAAATAAATCCAAAGGGTTTCTACAAATATGTAAATAGCAAAAGGAAAGTGAGAGATAAAATTGGTCCAATAGAGAATCAGAAAGGACAAATGTGTGTGGAGCCAAAAGAGATGGGGGCGGTCTTGAACAATTTATTTTTCTCAGTATTTACTGAGGAGAAGGATATTGAACTGCGCAGGGTAAAGGAAGCAAAGGGGGTAAATATGGAGACTATAGTGATTAAGAAAGAGGTAGTACTGGAGCTTTTGAAACATATAAAGGTGGATAAGTCTCCAGGTCCTGACAGGATTTTCCCCAGGACCTTAAGAGAAGTTAGTGAGGAAATAGCGGAGGCTCTGGCAGTGATTTTTCAAATGTCATTAGAGACAAGTATAGTGCCAGAGGATTGGTGTGTTGTGCATGTGGTTCCTTTGTTTAAAAAGGGTTCGAGGAGCAAGCCTAGCAATTATCGGCCTGTAAGTTTGACGTCTGTGGTAGGTAAATTGATGGAAAGCGTTCTTAGAGATAGTATATATAAGTATATGGAGGGACAGGGTCTGATCAGGGACACTCAAAACAGATGTGTGTGTGGAAGGTCGTGTTTGACCAATCTTGTTGAATTTTTTGAAGAGGTGATTAGGAATGTTGATGAAGGTAGAGCAGTGGATGTTGTTTATATGGACTTCGATAAGGTTCCGCATGGGAGGTTAGTTAGGAAGGCAGATATCCTTGGATATTAATTTGGAGATAGTCAAATGGATTCAACAGTGGCTGGAACGAAGGTGCCAGAGAGTAGTAGTAGATAATTGTTTGTCAGGATGGAGGCCGGTGACAAATGGTGTACCTCAGGGTTCAGTATTGGGACCGTTAATGATCTGGAGGATGGGGCGGTAAATTAGATTAGTAAATATGCAGATGATACTAAAATAGGGAGAATTGTGGATGATGAAGAGGGTTTTCAAAGATTGTAGAGGGATTTAAACTGCTTAGAGGAGTGGGCAGAAAGATGGCAGATGGAGGTTAATGCTGATAAGTGTGAGGTGCTTCATTTTGGAAAGAATAATCAAAACAAGACATATGTGGTAAATGGGAGGGCATTGAAGAATGCAGTGGAGCAGAATGATCTAGGAATAACAGTGCATTGTTCCCTGAAGGTAGGAGCGCATGTGGATAGGGTGGTGAAGAAGGCCTTTAGTATGCTTGGCTATATAAATCAGTGCATAGAATATAGGAGTTGGGAAGTAATGATGAAACTGTATAAGGCATTGGTGAGGCCAAATTTAGAGTACTGTGTGCAGTTCTGGTCACTGATTTATAGGAAGGATATTAACAAGATAGAGGGAGTGCAGAGAAGATTTACAAAAATGTTCCCTGGGTTTCAGCATCTGGAATGCAAGGAGAGATTGAGCAAATTAGGTCTTTATTCCTTGAAACATAGAAGGCTGAGAGGGGATTTGATAGAGGTGTTTAAGATAATGAGAGGGATAGATAGAGTTGATGTGGAAAGGCATTTTCCATTGAGAGTAGGAGAGATGGATACAAGAGGTCATGGGTTGAGAGTTGACGGGCAAAGCTTTAGGAGTAACGTGAGGGGGAACTTCTTTACTCAGAGAGTGGTTACTGTGTGGAATGGGCTTCCGGGAAAGGTGGTGGAGGCAGGGTTAATTTTGTAATTTAAGAAAGAGTTGGATGAATATATGGATGGGAGGGGGGATGGAGGGATATGGGCAGAATGCTGGTAAGTGGGATTAGAGGAGGGTACTTGGATCAGTGTGGACTACAAGGGCCAAATTGGCCTGTTTCCATGCTGTAATTGTTATGTTATATGGAAAGCAGTAATACAATGGCCAATGTAATGGTCACTTCTGACTGACCCATATCTGAGTAAAGAATCAAGATCATTCTTGCATTTGGATCACAACCATTTTGATGGTTATTTCATCTAGCCTGGGTTTATGAAAGCATCGTGGAGGTCACAAGCTTTGTAAGCCCTACAAAAGAAAGGGGGAAGTTGTATCACATCATTTGTATGAAGTAACATTTCTCAGAATACAACTCGACAAGAATTTGAGTTTTGAGAGGTTTGATGACTCAGTGTCTCAACTACATAATTGCTTCTGAGCAACCGTTTTAAAAGTTCTGAATTTCAACGCATATTTTCGAAGATTGAACTTTGAATTTGACGTTTCAGAATTGTGCCTAAGCTTCAATGGTTTGGGTAATCCATACACACATATATATATATTTTCACATAGTTGAGGTTAAGTTTAAAGTTAAGTAAAATATTATAAATAATTATTAATAAAAATTATTGTTTTACGATATCATTGTTTTGGTGAATTTCTATTGCTGCTGGTCTATGACTTAACAGATGTCATATATGTACTCTGAAATCTGAAAATAACCCAAAATATTGGTTATGTATCTTTATCTTTGCTCTACTGTTTGATCGCCTCAAACCGTACATCCTGGCGCCTCACAGTTCGGCGGGCAGCAACCTCCTTTGAAGAAGACCGCAGAGCCCACCTCACTGACAAAAGACAAAGGAGGAAAAACCCAACACCCAACCCCAACCAACCAATTTTCCCCTGCAACCACTGCAACTGTGTCTGCCTGTCCCGCATCGGACTTGTCAGCCACCAACAAGCCTGCAGCTGACGTGGACATTTACCCCCTCCATAAATCTTCGTCCGCGAAGCCAAGCCAAAGAAGAAGAAGACTGTTTGACCTGTTGTGTTTCTCCAGCATTGTGTTTCTACTTCAATCATTTTTGTGTTTTACTCTAAGTCCTGATGTACAATTGGTGATCGTCCATGTAAAAAATCTCATTCTTTGGCATCCAATCACCATGAATGAGTAACCCCAGCCTATTCTGCTTTAATTTCAGATACACGTGGCTACATTTTAGACAAATTGGAATTTATTGGAGAAATTGAACAGTATTAGGAGAGAAAAAAGGTCTAAAGTATGGATAGAAATGTGCATCATTCTGGAGATGCAAATAAGCATTCTTTACAATTCACAGTAATAAGAGTTTGCACATCTGGATTTTTGGAATTGAGCAGTAACGTTTTGAATGGTCTGGCACACTGTCAGAGGTAACAGCAAGGAAGTGACAGCAAATCAGGAGCAAGAAAGCAGAATTTAGGAAGAGTCAAAATCAAATATTTCAATGTCGTGACTGTTCAACTACAGGAAAATGTATTATATTCATGGTTTTAGCTAAACGTCATCTAGTTGAACAGAACCAGTTATGGAGGTCAGATGGATGATAGAGTAGTGGAAGATTATGCGTGCATATGAATATGGCAGGTTAAATAAGAAAAACAGATTTTTAGCTCACAGTTTTCATAAAATATTGAAGCATTTTACTACCTGATTCTTCCAGTGGCAATTCAAAATGATTCATACATATATTAGGAATTGCAATAATGCTTCAAGTAATATAACTCAATAATTTCAAAATTAATAAATAATTGCTCTGGAAAATTAATATATCATGGAAAATTACCTCTTCTAAAAGAGTTCCTGCATGTTTTTCTTGATCTGTAGCCCTAAACGCAATAGCAAAAGGCTCAAAATTAATGTTGACAAAATACTGCGCATATTAATGAAGGAATATCACATTTTTAAAAATTGAAAAATTATCATAGTCCATCCTTCGTTTTCTATTTCAGGACCATGGAAATGTTATTAAAACCATAGTGAACTCACATTCATTGAAATTATAATTTATTCAAATCTATCATTCTTTCCCCATTGATCCTGCTAAACCAATTTTCTCATACATGCCCATTAAAAATCCCAATTATTCTACTCACCTCATGGCATTTTACAGTGGCCAACCAACCTAATAACCATGACAGATTTAAAGTTATACTCTAAATATGGATGTAAATCAAGCCAAAAATTTAAAAAAACAATGAAAAGTGGAGCATGCAGCTGCCTCTTGACTGCCCCACCATTGCTTCACTTCCCAGTTACCCTATTCTTTGATTCTATTACTGTTCAAACATTTATTGATTTTTGTCTTGAATATTGAGAGAGTTCCTGAACATCTAGACCTTGCTGGGAAACTAAAGCTGTAAGAAAAAAAAATCTTTTTTCAGGCCTAATAGGGCATCTCCTTATTTTAAGGCTACACCCTGCCCCATATTCTACAGTGAGATAAAGCAGCCTCAAAGCAACTGTCCAATCAATCACTTTCAAAACAGTGAGACCAGCTCTCACACTTCTAAACTTCAGTGAATGTGGACCGATCTTATTCAATCTCTGCTCAAAAGAAAAGTGCTCATCCCTGCAAACTGGTACCCTACTTCAACTTTAAAAAAAAATTATTTACAGCATATAGTAGAAGCCAATTCTAGCCATTTAAACCCTTGCCGCCAACTAACCAACAATCTCGTATGTTTTGGAGGGTGGAAGGGAACCCGGGGGAAACCCTCACAGATACAAGCAGAACATAAAAATTCCTACACATAGTGTTGGATTCAAACTTGGGTCGTTGGCGCTGTAAATAGCATCACACTAACAACTACGTGATATGCCATTTGGTGGTACTCTTGGTGGTACTAAACAGAGCATTAATCATTAAAATGGTTTTAGTCCTACAGTACACACACTCACAGCTAAATGCCCCCTGAAAACATCCACTTGGATTGCATACTGCTTAGTTGGGAACCTGATGCACACTCCTAGCGGCTGGAACTCCAACAGTCATGAGATGATAATCTTACTGTTCTACAGATCTTAGTAGAATGAAGCAGCGAGACATTCTGTGGCAACTGCTTCTGAAAGCAGTTGTGGGGAACTGAAGCAAATAGTGCAGCCATTCAGTTAAAAAGCATGGGATTCATGGCTGCATTCCAGTAGGCAGGGTGAGAGGACTTGGGTTAAGGGTGAAAGGGGAAGCATTAAGAGGAATTTACTCACACAGAGAGTGGATGGAGTGTGGAATGACCTGCATACTGAAGTGGTGAATGCGGGCTCAATTTTAACATGCAAGAAAAATTTGGATGGAAAGGTATGAAGGGATAATGGCATGGGTGCAGGTGGAATAATAGTTCAGCAAAGACTAGAAGGGCCAAGGGCTTGTTTTCTCTGCAGTAATGTAGGTTCTATGGAGTGACAATTATTTATAGCAACAACAAAAAATAAGAACAGCAAAGCAGACTGCAGAATTTATTTTCCTGGTTCAGATGCATTTCTGAAGTATATTTCAAAACCTATTCAAGAACCCATTATTGTAATGAGTCTAGTCTGAAAGTATGCTTCATTCTTTGACCATATGGGAATGGAAGAACAGCATAACAAATGAACTAAATTTTCAGGAATAGTTGTATATTTCCTACCACACATAATGGCACCAAAATTATGTTAACATTTTTCCAGATGTGATAGCTAACTTACCACTGACTATGGGTCTTGACCGATCTGGATGACATAGCCATATAATGCATTCAACAACACATCTACAAACTTCTTCCCATATAGTTGTGTTTTAAACAAGATCTTCTTGTGAAGTAATTATAATCATCCTACAACAAACTAAAAGAAATAATAGAAACGGAAAATAGAAACAGGAGAAGGCCATTCAGCCCTTTGAGCCGCTCCACCATTCAATACAACCATGGATGATCATGCAATTTCAGTACACTATTCCTGCTTTCTCTCCATACTCCTTGATCCCTTTAGCTGTAAGGGTCATAGCCAACTCCCTGTTGAATATATTTAAGGAACTGCTAGAACAACCTTCTGTGGAAGGGAGTTCCACAAGTTCACAATACTCTGAATGAATACATTTCTGCTCATCTCAGTCCTATATTGCTTATCTTTAGGCATTGACCTCTTATTCTGGACTTCCCAACATCTGGAATGTTCATCCTACATTTCATCTATGTAGTTCTGTCAGTAATTTATGTCTCGATGATATCCTCTCTTTTTCTTATAATTTGGAATAAGTATATCTTCACTCTATCCAGTCTTTCTTGAAACATCAGTCCTGCCATCCCAGGAATCTGTTTGGTGAACCAAAGCTGCAGTTCCTCAACAGCAAGAATATCCTTTCTCAGGCAGCACAGTTAGTGTATGGTTAGCACAACAACCCAAGTTTAAATGTAACACTGTCTATAAGGAGTTTGTACATTTTCCCCATGTCTGAGTGGGTTTCCTCCAAGTTTTGCCCCATGTTCCAAAAACTAATTCGACACCTGGCTGCATTTGTCAGCACAGGCTCATGGGCCAGAAGGGCCTGTTACTGTGCTGTATCTCTAAATTAAAATTAAATTAAAACTGCACACAATATTCAAGGTGTGGCCTCACCAAGACTCAGTACAAATAGATTACATGAAGGAAAATACACAACATTCTGGGTGAATTAGGGATTTGAGGAGCTATCATAAAGGTGGAACAACACTTAATATTGCATCTGTGGACTCTCCAATCAGATGCATTAATGCCGACTTCTCCAGCTTCCATTTGGCCCCTCCATGTCTCTCTCCCTTTCATTGTCCTGCTGCCTCTTTTACTCCAGCTTCTCTGCCCCTTCCCTCACCATTCAGAGAGTTACCCCCATCTCCCTGTCACTTCTCAGCTTTTTTCTCTTCTGCTCCACCCATATCCAGCTATGACCTCTTGCCTGTTGGCCTTTGCACCTCCCCCGCCCCTTCCCTCCTCTCCTCTCCCCACCTTTTTACTCAGGCATCTGCCTGCTTTTTGCATATACCTTGATGAAGGGCTCAGGCCTGAAACATTGGCTATATCCCTTTGTTTTCTACAGAAGCTGCGTGACTTGCTGAGTTTCTCCATCATTTTTGAGTATTTCACTACAATTGCAGTGTCTGAAAACTTTCCTATTTAACTACCATTGAGGAGGAATTAATGGAAATTGCTATCAGTCATGAAATTGTGTTGAGTAAATCGATGGTGTTGAAAATCAATAAATCCCCAGGGCCTGATGGTCTATAGCCCAGAAAGCTAATGGTTGCATTATTTTCAAATATCTCTACACTCTGGATCAGTTTATTTGGATTGGAGGGTTGCTAATATGGCACCAGTTTTTAAGAAAGGAGGGATAGAGAAAAGAGGGAATTATAGACCAGTTAGACTGACTTCAATCATGAGAAAGTCATGAATCAATTGTTAAAGATGTCATTGATGCACATTTGGAGATGAATGACATGGATCTGCGTAAGGAAAATCATGCTTGACAAATCTTTTTGATTCTTTTGAGGATTAACTGATGGAGTGGACAATGGTGAGCCAGTTGATGTAGTGTACTTGGACTTTCAAAAGGCTTTTGATAAGGTTCCCCTCAAGAGATTGGGTGCAGAATTAAGCCCCTTTTCCACTGGCCCAGGAATTAACTAGGCATTAGTGGAAAAGGAACAGTGTCTGAAAGTCGGCATCAAATGACGTCATTTCTAGTTGGGGATTAACTGCCTCTACCCCTGCTCATATCCCTGGCATTTGTTGACAAAACCAGTGGAAAAGGGACAGCAGAAAGTCACCTTTCTCCAGTTGAAGGTAGAACATTCTGATTCCCAGGGATGAGTGTGTTCAGAGGAAAAGCAATTAGTGTCGCAGTTTAGGGTTGCCCAGTGGAAACGACATATAGGGTTCCCTATACTGGGACACTGCACAGCCAATTAACTGGGATGCAAGTGGAAAAGGAGCTTTAGAGTACATGATATAGGAGGTAATATATTGATGTAGAAGAAAATTAATTAGTATTAGACTTTAATAAAGCTTTTGACAAAGTTCCCCACAGGAGGTTAGGAAAAAAGGTGGAGGCATTAGGTATAAATAAGGAGGTAGTGAAATGGATTCAGCAATGGTTGGATGGGAGGTGTCAGGAGTAGTGGTAGAAAATTGTTTGTCCAATTGGAGGCCGGTGACTAGTGGAGTTCCTCAGGGATCGGTCCTGGGTCCACTATTGTTTGTTATATATATTAACGATCTGGCAGTAGGGGTGGAGAATTGGATAAGCAAGTTTGCGGATGATACAAAGATTGGTGGTGTTGTGGACAGTGAGGAAGATTACCGTAGATTAAAAGGTGATTTAGGAAGGCTGGAGGTGTGGGCTGAGAAATGGCTAATGGAATTTAATACAGATAAGCGTGAGGTGTTACATTTTGGAAAGGCAAATCTAAATAGGTCATATACATTGAATGGTAGACAATTGAGGAGTGCAGAGCAACAAAGGGATTTAGGAGTTATGGTAAATAGTATCCTCAGGGCTGATACTCAGGTAGATGATGTGGTGAAGAAGGCATTTGGAATATTGGCCTTCATAAATCGGAGTATTGAATTCAAGAGTAGGGAGGTTATGATGAAATTGTACAAGGCATTGGTGAGGCCAAATTTGGAGTTCTGTGTACAATTTTGGTCACCAAATTATAGGAAAGATATAAACAAAATAGAGAGAGTACAGAGAAAGTTTACGAGAATGTTGACATGATTTCAAGGTTTGAGTTACAGGGAAAGGTTGTGCAGACTAGGACTTTTTTCTCTGGAGCGTAGAAGATTGAGGGGGGACTTGATAGAGGTGTTTAAGATTTTAAAAGGGACAGACAGAGTAAATGTGGATAGGCT
This sequence comes from Narcine bancroftii, assembly GCF_036971445.1. Classification (NCBI taxonomy): domain Eukaryota; kingdom Metazoa; phylum Chordata; class Chondrichthyes; order Torpediniformes; family Narcinidae; genus Narcine; species Narcine bancroftii. The sequence goes on from NC_091469.1 coordinate 468,655,888, forward strand.
TTTTCAATCAAGAGTGGGGGAGATTCAAACTTGAGGGCATGGTTTATGATTGAAGGGGGAAAATTATAAGGGGAACATGAGGGGAAATTTCTTTACGCAAGGGTGGTAGGAATGTGGAATGAGCTTCCAGCAGACGTGATTGAGGTGGGATCATTGGTTACATTTAAGGAAAGCCGCCTCCCCCAAGCGCTGGCCGCCCGGCCGCCTCCCCCAAGCGCTGGTCCCTCGGCCACCTCCCTCAAGCGCCAGTCCTTTGGCTGTCTCTCACCCCACTTACCGGATTTTGGAGCTTTCCGGATTTTAGATGTCCGGATACAGGATCGTGCACTATACAGTAAAACCTCGTTAGAATGCGGTAGTTGGGATCCAAGATTTCATACCGCATTACAGCCGAGTCGCGGAACAGATGCATATAGGTCAGGATTCAGGAAGCAGGAAAACAGAATACTGTAACTCAAACCCTATAATGACCTTTAAACTCCACTTATTAACATACACGTCTTGTAAATGAATCATAAGAGTCTATTTTTGAGTTTGTGCCTGTCAGCCACTGTTAGCCTGGCCTCCTAAAATCAATGTTTGGGGTCGACAGACACCCGGGTTATAAGCGATTCCGTGGATTAACGAATCACGTTCTAACGAGGTTTCACTGTACTTTGTCCAACAGGACCATGATTTTTACTTACTCCTCTTGAACCTCCTCTCACCTTTCTTGAGCTGGCCCTTGAGCTTTCTTTTCATTGAAAAATAAACCATCTGAGGAATGAACTTTGTTTCAACTAGACTACATTTATAATGTTATTTAACATCATGTGATTCCTTTCTTCATGTTGATCTAAAATGTTTCCCCTTAAATGCATCTAGAGATATCTTAACCATTTCAAGGATTAATCAAATGGACAAACAACAATTTACACCATGAAAGTCAAAACAGGAACATACACAACTAAAAATTCCTGTCATGGAGATGATATTGAACCAATATAATCTTAATTTACTTGGTATTTGTATCCTGATAACAATAGAATATGTGATCCCTACCACAAATAAAAATGAGGACATGGGTGGCAGATTGATGAGAGCACTGTCTCCTCTCCAAGTTTCATCCCATCCTATTTCGGTAATAAACCACAATTCCTACATTATCACTTGGACGAAATCCTAGAATTTCTTAAAAAGCATTTGCGAGTTCCTTCACATAATTGTTACAGCATTTCAAGGGGACTCACCACCATTTAGTGAAGGGCAGTTTGTGAGAGAAATAAATGTTATTAAAAACCGCACCTCAACATTCGAAGAAAAATGAGTAAAATTTTTGAATGGATAAAAATCATGGAAATTTACCCTTTTAAACCGCTTTCATCTGTAAATTCAGGCAGATGTTCTCTTGTCCTCCTCCCAGACTCTTCCTATAAATAAAATTAACCATGAATCTATGTTAATAATATAAACACATTTCATATAGTTTTCCAAGCAAGCGAAGGGTAATATCTACAGCAAAGATTTATGTCTGCACAAAAAATGTTTCCTCAAACAGCAAAGCCTGCATGGAAGAAACTCGGCAAGGGTCCCAATATCTATGGACTATGGGAAGAGAACATACACTAATTAGCTGCTGGAAAACACCAAAAAGCAGGTACCACAATTGGTCTGCTGAACTTAATTTCAGGATTTCATTAGAATTTCAGTCCAGATTGAAAAATGGCCAGAGAATGGAGATTGTGGGCTGAGGGGCACAGGGGGTCTTGAAGGGAGAATTCCTATTATAAAGCCATAGTGTTTAACAGCACAGTTGAATAGCAGTTAGCACAATGCCTTTACAGTGCCAGCGATCGGGACTGGTGTTCAAATCCAGCGTTGTCTGTAAGGAGTTTGTACGTTCTCCTTGTGTCTGCATGGGTTTTCCCTGGGGGCTCCAGGTTCCTCCCACAGTTCGAAACATACTTGGGTGGGATGGCCTGTTAAATTTAAATTGGCCCATTTACCCACCAAGTTTATGTCATCCTTTTTAACTCATCTACAATATATTTTGCCCCTATTAGTTCCATATGCTTCTATGCCTTGCCTATTCGACTGCCTTCTGAAGATCAGCAAAAGGTAGTGATGGTATCAGGTTATACTGCCTTCTCTGACAGCAAGTTCCAAATACTAATTCCTTCTATGTAAAAAAGAATGTTCCTCAAATCTCTTGAAATTTTTTCCTCAGCTTAAACCTATATGCTTTTGTTTTTGATGCCCCCTCCCTGGGATAAATCTACAGAAGGTACAAAAACCTGAATACCAACACCTCTCAATTCAAGAACAGTTTCTTTCCAATATCTATCACACTCTTGAACCTCCCCTTTTTACAATAATCATGGATGCTCCAAAACCATATAAGGATTGCCTGCACTGTTGCAATGTCACATTTGTTACATTAGGATATCAATGAATATTTATTATCTATTTATTGTCTCCTTTCAATCCAATTGAGTATATTATTGTAGTTATTATTACTTTGTAGTTTTTTTTAAACAAAGTACCTGTTCTGCTGCACCAAGCAAGAATTTCTGTACATATGCATATTATACAAGGTATATGACAATAAACTCATTAACATTAAATTGTAACTATTTGGTCAAAAGATGCTGTTCGTGCAAATAAGCCCAGCCTACCCAATCTCTCCCCATAAATGAAGTCTCCTGGCCTGGTGATGAAGGTTGTCTTCTCAACCCCCTTTGTCCAGGTCCTGGGTGATGCTCTTTTTGTCAGCAAACATACAGCAAGGAATGGAGAACTGACACTTTAATTCCTGGTACTCCTTTATTCACACACAAGCTTTGTGGGAGATCCATCAAACACCATAGAGAATCAATGTATGGGTTTAAATTCTCCAACATTATCTGACATAAACTAATCTCAAAACAGTCACCTCCGAGGCAGCAAGCATTGTCCCATCAGCAATAAGCTATGCAATGAACATCTACATGATGCAACATATTATGGACCAATCACACCGATGTGTCCTTTTCCTCCAAGGTATTTTTACAGTTTTGATTCCACTAAATCCTGTGAATCACATGATTTTAGTCACAAACAAGACTGTTGGAAAGTTATCAGCCAGCCAAAACACATTCCAGAGCCTCTCACTGACCTTGGCCAGGACTAGTGGAATTACAGTTTGGCTGTCGTTGTCAGACAATAGACATCCTGGGCCACCCTCACTGTCCTAAAGTATTTACAACCATCTCAGCAGTCTTTCACAAAGGCACATGTAGGCATTACTTAAATTGATCAATCAATATTAGTCTACACTAGGCACACCAGGCAACATAGCGATGCACTCTGCCCTACATTATCATATATACATCCAACCTTCTCTTAAATGACAGAAGAGACCCTGCCGCAACTATCTCTTTTGGAAGATCATTCCATTCTGCCACCACTCGCTGAGTGAAAAAGCATCCTCTAATATTTCTCGTAAAGTTTTTCCCCCTTACAACTCATGCCTTCTTGTTCCAACCCTCCCTGCCCTCAGGGGAAAAGTCTGTTTATGTCTAATCGATCTATTCCTTTTGTAATTTTAAATGCCTCTATCAAGTCCCCTCTTAGCCGTCTCGTTCCAATGAATAAAGTCCCAGTCTCCTTAATCTAGATGCTGTAAGCCAGGCAACATCTTTGTAAATCTTCTCTGCACCCTCTCCAGCTTATCTATATCCTTTCTATAATTTGGAGTCCAGAAATGAGCACAGTACCCCAAACCTGGCCTCATCAATGCTTTAAACAGCCGCAGCATCACTTCCCAGCCTTTTGCTTTCCATGGATGTTGCATGACCTGCTGAGTTTCTCCAGCACTTTTGTGTAACTTGTTAGTTTAATTGATTAATTTTGCATCTGTGAGCAAGGGCACAAAAATTATTTACCTCGTCCAGATGCTTATATTCTCAGCCACAAGAAAATATTTTGTTCTTTTTTCTTGGCTGAATACTTTGCAGAAAACTTCAGCATCACTGTTTTCACATTAAAAAGCTAGAAATTATTCAGATATCTAGCAAATATTACTTTTAATATTTGACAATCAAAGACATCTCACATTAACTATTCCTTTTTCTATCGCCCACTGAATTATATCCTCATCAAAAGATTATCTCCAATTTCATGCCAATTTGCTATACTAATCACTTGTGAGGAATCAACAAATATATTTTGTTCACATTCCAAGCTTCCAACCAAAGACCTGCCAAAAATTTGATTCAATTCATCAGATAAGGCTAGTACTTAAAAATGCCTGTCTCTGAGGGTGACATCAGACCATCATTCAAGAGGGTGAACCCTCACAAGTCATCAGGCCCTGACGGTGTACCTGGCAGGGTACTGAAAATCTGCACCAACCAACTAGCCGGAGGGTCCACGGACATTTTAAACCTCTCAAAGTTGCAGTCAGAGGTTCCCACCTGCTTCACAAGGGCATCAATCATTCCACAGCAGATGCAATATCGCTGGTTCTCCCCTGAGATCTAGATCACCTTGAAAACACCAATTCATACATATGACTGCTCTTCATCGACTACAGCTCAGCCTTCAATACCATTATTCCCTCAGTGCTGGTCAAGAAACTACAAACTCAAATAGGAACATTTTTACATGCTCATTGTCATGTGTGAAGGTGAGACCTTTCTAGCAGGATATTACTGAAATATTAACAAGGATAACAGGGGTGGCCTTCACAGGCGAACCATAGCTTTATTTTTTGGGCAACTTCATTGATAAAAGTAATAAACAAACAAAATTCCAAATTTCATTTGTTAAAATAGCCTTAGCAGTGGCTAAGAAATGTATTGCAAATACTTGGAAATCCAACTCCCCTACATATAGCTCAATGGACTGCTGAGATGAATAGTTGGATGCCCATGGAAAAAATAATATACAATTTAAAGAACAAATATTACACATTTATTAAGATATGGCAACCATATTTGGATCACACAAGGGCCCAATTGTAATTATAAATACAATAATAAAAAGGATAATAATAAGTGCTGCTATTATATAAATGCAAGTGACTTTCCCATATAGAATATTTGATATTCAACATAAATGTGAGCCCTGATGGGGTGTGGATTTATATTACGAAAGAGAGGGGGGTGGGGGAGGGGTTGATTTGCTTTGTTTGATTTTTTGTAAAGAAAATGTTTTTACATAGGCTAGTTTTTCTATGTACATTTATGGAAAAAAAAACAAAAATATATTTTTTTTAAAAAGCTACAAACTTTAGCCCCCCCATCCCTGCAACTGGATCCTTGACTTTCTCAATGGAAGACCACAGTCAGTGCAAATTGGAAACAATGCCTCCTCCTCACTAATTTAAAATTTGGAAATTCCTTCGAAACGTTTATTACACTAAGAATGGAAAATGGTGATGTCCCCAATTTAGGCACAATCATTATCAAAGTGAGACTTGGGTCATTTGTATTTGCCAAGTCTATGTAAAAGACACAAATTCTGCCAAGCCCAATTCTAGAGTTCAAAGAACAAATTTCAGAGAACAATATGAATGATCTGATAAAGACTAACCTTGCTACCTTCTCCTTGTCTTTCTTGTTCATCCATTTCCTTCTTCCGTCGATGGTTTCGCTCTTGACCTTCCCTTCTTTCCCAATCTCGTTTTTCTCTTTTCTTGTGCTCTCGCTCTCGATCACTATCTTTGATCTCCTTATATTGATGCTTTCTCTTATCTTCTTTGGACTCTTTGACTTTCTTATCTCTCCATTTCTTATCTATTTCTTCAACATTGATCTCCAGGCCAGTCTCTTGTCTGTCCTTTTGTCTCTTTTCACGACGTCCATCATGAAGTTCATGGTCCTTACGCTCCCTGTGTCGCCTCTCATAATCATCGTCTCTAACATCAGAAGATCGCCGTTTCTTCTCTTTCCCTTCTTCGTTACTCTGTCAGTACAAGCATACTTTTCATGTTGCAGGTCAATTTTATTTATTAGAAAATCTGAGCAACTGTTTTCTATTGTTAAAATACACAAGCACAACCTTTATAAACCCAATCTACTACAGATGCTACATCAATTTTAGTTTATACACACTGTTGTTCATTGTACTTCATTCCCTTGTTTTGGTTCAATAACAGTTTAGTCCATTCAGTAACATGAAGTCATAATAGACAACTGATACATTACAACCCATTGGAGTAAACAGGAAATTTGCAATGCACGTCAATCATTATATTATTTCAAAAATGTAATTACAAAAATCAACAAAATCAGAGACAACTAAAACTGCAAAAAAAAGGTATTTGTTGTCCGGACAAGGATCAATTTGCAATATACAATGATCCATTCATATCAAAGTTGTGCTTGTAAGATAAATGACTTGTTTACATAGAAATATAGGAAGTAGGAACAGGAGTAGGCCAAAAATGGCCCATCGAGCCTGCTCTGCCATTCAATATGATCATGGCTGATCGTTGATACCATTTTGTTTGTGATATACAGGAATGACGTGGACATTTACCCCTCCATAAATCTTCGTCCGCGAAGCCAAGCCAAAGAAGAACATGAATTATACATGAATTACTTGGTTGCTTGTAAAATGATTTAGAAGTGGATGCGTGATGGGAGGCATGATCCATTAAGTTTGCAGATGATGAATATTGACAGAGTTGTTGGCAGTGTGGAGGTTAGATTTAGGTTACAGAGAGATATGAATGTACTGGTGAAGTGGACAGAAAAATGTCAGATGCAGTTTAATCTAGACAAATGTGAGGTGGTAGTTCAGGAGTACTAATGAGGCTATATAATACCCCATGAATGGAAGGCTCTAGGGCATACTGAGGAACAGGGAGGACCTTGGGAGTACAAGGTTAAGAAGGTATGAGGGGCCCTGGCCTTCATCAGTACAGAAATAGACCTCAGTTGGAGTATGTATGCTATTCTGGTAACCATACTATGGGAAGGGTATGATAGCAATGGAGGCAGTGTAGATGAGATTCACTGGGATGTTTCCTGGGATGGAGCAGTTCCATTATAAGGAGAAACTACAGAAGATGTGTTTTTCCTGGAGGAGATTAAATTAGGACATTATGAGGGGTACTATTGTTTTACAAGCACGTGGTCATTTACAGGAAGTTATTTTTTAACATGTACTTTCTTTTCATTATATTCCTATCAGATTATGCACATTCTCCAATACTCCAGAGAAAATATTCCAATTTTGCCCATCTCTCCTGATTAGAAATCAAAGAAGCAATCCAGGCCACAAAGCTCAAAGTTCTGGAGAATCTCTCAAAACTCCCCAAATCTTTCCTGTTACAGTGGCCAGAGCTGCACACAACATTCCAAATGTGACCCTACCAAATTTTTATACAACTGCTACATGACTTTCCAACTTTTATACTCGATAATCAACAACACAAGTCACACGAGGTAAAACAGTAAAGTCTAAAGATATCAGGTCAAACAGTGTATTTTTGTAGCAAAGATAAAGATCCATAACAAACGTTTCAGGCTTGAGGCCTTCATCAAGAAATGAAAAACTGTAGGCAGGTGCCTGAACATAATGGTAGGGAGGGGGTGGGGCTTGGTGGGGGTAGATGGGTGGGGTGGCAGCAGAAGGAGCACAGTCCCAAAGGCAGGAGGTATAAAAAGTGGATAAAGGAGGGAGGGTATACCAACAAGGAGGAGTGTAAGGATAGCTCCGTGAATGAAGAGGAAAGCGGTAGAGAGTGGAGGAAATGAGGGAGAATCTTTCCAGCATTGTGTTTTCACTTAAAGTCACATGACACTGTTCCTTGATCTACCACTGACAAACCATGCCATGGTTCTCTCAAAAGATAACTGAATAAACTGTAAGCATCATTGCAACATGAATTTGGAAAGGCAAGAAATGATTGGGGATTTGTGGCTTTGTGTGCGGCAAATATGAATTCGATTTGTCTTTTCTTTAAAATTGGTAACCAGGAGGATTGACGAGGCAAGAGCCATGTACACAGACTTCAGCCATACTTTGACAAGATCCCACATAATAGACTGACCCAGAAGATTAGGATATCTGGGACCCAGGGTGAGCATAAAAATCACAAAGAAAACTGGCTGGGTGGTAGGAGGAGGGAGAGGGTAGAGTGAAGGGTTGCTTTTCAGATTGGATGCCTGCTGCTAGTGAGATGGCACAGTGATTGGTGCTGGGTCCACTGTTATAGCTTGCTATATTTTAACAATTTGAAAGAAGACAGAGATGAAATGAGAGCAAGTTTGTAGATGACACTGAAATTAGTGGTATAGTGAACAGTGAAGAAGGTTATCTTGTGGTCTAGACAGGATCGAGATCTGAATCAACAGGCAAGATCAATATGATCTGGACTAACAAGGAAATGTGTATCAAACGATTCATGTAATTGAAGTGCACGTTTCAGATTTTATTCAAGGTTTTCAAATTCTTGAATAGCCAAGTCAGTCACCCGATCTAAATCCAAAACTTCCATATGCTGAAGTGAAAACTTAAGGGAACAAGCTCCCAAAACAAAGAGAACTTGAAGAAGGCTACAGTGGATGCCTGGCAGAGCATCACCAGAGAAGATGCTCAGCACCTGGTGATGTCTATAGCCCCTTTCACACTTGCAAGTAATCCCAGGAATTAACAGCCAATTGGCCTTTAAAGTGTCTAGTGTGAAAGCAAAATCAGCTCAACACCGACGTCAGATGTTGTCATCTCACGCTGGGGATTGACGGTCTGAAGACATGGGCATTGCAATTAGGTAAGTGTGAAACAGACAAATGCATTGTGGGATTGAAATGACCCAAGTTTTTGCATGAGTGCAGGAACCCAAAGGAAGGAAAGATTAAAATGAAGGTATAAACTTACCCATGGGAAAGTCGCAGTGGGAGAGAGAAAGAGATTGAGGGGGAGAGGGGGAGAGGGGGAGAGGGGGAGAGGGAGAGAGGGGGAGAGGGGGAGAGGGGGAGAGGGAGAGAGGGAGAGAGGGAGAGAGGGAGAGAGGGAGAGAGGGAGAGAGGGAGAGAGGGAGAGAGGGAGAGAGGGAGAGAACATAAATAGCAATAGCAGACAATTTTTAAAGTAGCATTATAGTGCACAATTTATAGAGACAATGGGAAAAAGCAGTGGTGGACCTGACTTCTCAGAATGCCGTGCGGCAGAGAAACTCCTCCATGAAAGCTCCATGCTTACAGCCATTGCTTTTTCCCACGGAATTTATAAATTGTACACAGTAGCGCTACTAACTTTCCCTCACTGTACAAATTGTACGCAACAGTGCCACCTACATTGTTTAAATTATGCTCTATAATGCTACCAATTTTTGTACGCTGTTTAAAAATTGTATGTGATAATGCTACCAATTTTCCCATGCTGTATAAATTGTACACGATAGCACTACCAACTTTCCTACGCTGTATAAATTGTGCACTATAGCTCTAACTTTCCCACACAGTATAAATTGTGCGCTATAGCGCTACCAATTTTCCCACGCTGTTTAAAAATTGTCTGCTATTGCTAGCCCTTTCCCACGGTCCTTTATAAAGGTTTATACAAGTCAGCACAACAACAGGGGCTGAAGGGCTCATACGATGCTGTACATAAAGCTTAATTATGCTATAATTAGGCATGATTAATTTTGTTCAAATATAAGATCATAATGCATTGATCAGGATTTAGGGTAGGGCCACCATCACCCGATACGCCATGACATCACCAGTAGAAGGTAGAACAATCCTAACCCCAGGGATGGCTCCTTGCAAGTGTGAAGGCATTCAGTTCCAGTTAGGAGTGGTCAAGTGTTAAAACCCAAACCCCCATTCCTCTTTATAAAGAGTGCTATAATTTCTACATGGTCAAACCAAAATTTATACAAATAACACCGAACACTTGGCTGGAAGATGGGCAGGATTGGCTAATTCAGGTACTGGGGTTTAGGTGTTTTAAAAGGAATAGAATGGGAGGTAGAAAAAGGGGAGGAGTAGTATTACTGGTCAGAGATAGCATCACGACTATAAAAAGAGAGGACGCTGCAGAGGGATTGTCCATTGAGTTGGTGTGAGTGGAAGTCAGAAATAGGAAAGGAGCTATCACTGTGCTGGGAGTAGTCTATAGACCCCAAATAGCCCTCAAGACATCAAGGAGCAGATAAGCAGTCAGATCTTGAAATGGTGCAGGAAATACAGGGTTGTAGTTATGGATGATTTCAAATTGACTGGCACATCCTAACTGCCAGAGGGATAGATGGAGCTGAATTTGTCAGGCATGTTCAAGGAGGATTCCTAACATAGTATGTGGACCAGTCGATGAGAGGAGGTGCCATACTGGATTTAGTTCTGGGTAATGAAATTGGCCAGGTGGCAGACCTCTTGGTGGTGGAGCATTTTGGAGAGAGGGACCACAACTCCCTGAGCTTCAGCATAGCTATAGAAAAGGATAAAAACAGACAAAATAGGAAAGTGCTTAATTGGGGAAGGGTTAATTACGAAGAGATGAGGCAGGAATTAGTGAGAGTAAATTGGAAACTACGTTCAAGGGTGGAAGCACAGAACTAATGTGGAGGAAGTTTAGGGACCACTTGTGTTGGGTTCAGGAAAGGTTTATCCCGCTGGGACAAGGAAAAGGGAATCGTGGCTGACAAAACAGGTCAGGCAACTAGTCAAGAGGAAGCAGGAAACAGAAAGGGCTCATGAGAAATATATGGTTGCCAGCAAGGAACTTAAGAAAGGACTTAGGACAGCTTGAAGGTGGCATGAGAAGTCTTTGGCATGGAGGGTTAAGGAGAATCCCAAGGAATTCTATCCATATGTAAAGTATAAAAGAATGACGAGAATGAGAGTGGGGGCGTTAAAGGAGGCGAAATGTGCCTGGAGGCAGAGAAGGTTGGGGAGGTCTTAAATGAATACTTTGCTTCAGTATTCACAAAAGGACCTTGATCAGAATAGAAAGGCCTGTGTGCTGAACAATGTGAAGATTAAGAAAAAGAAAGTGTTTGATTTTTTAGAAATATCAAGATTGATAAGTCCCTGGGGCCAGCCACAATATACCACAGGTTGCTGTGGGAAGTGAGAAGAGATAGCTGGGACAGTAGTGAATGATCTTTGAATCCTCTTTGGCTGCAATAGAGGTGTCAGAGGACTGGAGAATGGCAAATGTAGTCCCCTTGTTTTAAAAAAAAGGTAATAGGGAGTATCCTGGGAAATTAGAGACTGGTGAGTCTAACATCTGAATTTGGAGAAGTACAGTCTACTCAAGGATAGTCAGCATAGCATTGTGAAGGGAAGATCATGCCTCATGAGCCAAATTTATTTTTGAGGAGGCAACAAAAGAAGTTAATGATGTTAGTGCGGTAGATGTGGTCTGCATGGATTTTAGCGAGGCATTTGACAAGGTCCCCCATGAGAGACTCATCCAGAAAGTCAAGGGATGAGTGGAACCTTGGCTGTATAATTAAAAAATTGACTTGCAGGAAGAAAGCAGAGGGTAGTAGTGGAAGGAAAGTATTCTGCCTGGAGCTCAGTGACTAGTGGAGTGCCACAGTTCTGAAACCACCTGCTCTTTGTGATTTTTATAACTGACCTGGATGAAGAGGCAGAAGGATGGGTTGATAAGTTTCGGATGACACGAAGGAGGTAAGGATGGAGCTGAAGGTTGTCGATGGTTACAAGAGGATATAGACAGGTTGCAGAGTTTGGTAGAAAAGTGGAAGATGGAGTTCAATCCAGATAAATGTGAAGTGATACATTTTGGACAAACCAGAAGGCTGGTTTGGATGAACAGAGGGACCTTGCGGTTCAAATCCATACATCCCTCAAGGTTGCCACACAGGTTGATAGGACTAAGAAGGCCTATGGGATGTTGGACTTCATTAATAGGGGGATTGAATTCAGGAGTAGAGAGATCATGTTGCAATTCTACAAATCTCTAATGAGACCATACTTGGAATATTGTGTCCAGTTCTGGTCACCTCATTATAGGCTGGATATGGAAGCCATGGAGAAGGTGCAGAGGAAATTTACCAGAATGTTGCCTGAAATGGAAAACAAGTTTTATAAGGCAAGGTTAGCAGAGCTGAGACTTTTCTCTTTGGAGCATAGAAGGATGAGAGGAGAATTAATAGAGGTCTACAAGATTATGAGAGGCATAGATAGGGTGGACAGCCAGCACCAGTTTCCCAGGACAGGAATGGCAAACACCAGAGGACATATGCACAAAGTTAGGGGAGATATCAGGGTTAAGTTTTTTTTTAAATACAAAGAGAGTTTTGGATTCCTGGAATACCTTGCCTGGGATGGTGGTGTTTTATTTAAAATCCCATGACCAAGATGGCAGCACCTCTAATCGGTAGCAGCCACAAGGAGTTGGAGACTTCAGAGAAAAGCAGATCTGGAGCAGGGCTCCAGAAAAAGAGGAGACTATCCTCCTTCTGAAAAGGAGAAGGAGAGGAGATAACCCATGGGAGGGTGACCACGGCGGCAAACCAGTGAGGGCCTCTGCATCTGAAAGACTAATGCATGTGGTAGCTACTGGCAACCCACAGAAGCTATAGGCTGCTGGAGACTGCTGCCAGGAGACTCGCGCCATGCCGTGGACTGCTAAAGACCAGCTCAAAAATGGCTGAAGGGGTGCCAAGTATCGGAATTGGGATGCAAGGGGGTGCTGAAGGCGCTGAAAGGTCCTGACCATATCGGAGCTTCGAATCTGGAGCTCGGGTTGCCAATGGTTTGGACTGGAATCTGTGGCTGCAAAAGCACTGGAGATGAATCTATGGTGGGGGTAGGGGAGTGGGCTCTTTTTTGCTTATCTTTCTCTGACTGCAAGAAGCGCTTCAGGCAACTTATGCTAATGGCAAATCTGTCTGCCTTACAGCAGGCAAAAGCGATTGATTTCATATAATCTTGAATTTTGGTGATCTTGGTGGAGGTTGAAACATTAGGGGCATTTAAGGGACTCTTAGACAGGTACATGGATGAAAGAAAAATAGAGGGTGCTTCTGAACTGTTGGAAAGGTGTTTGGGGATTTTTATTCATTATGATGAGAATTCTTCTGTAATCAGCAATGGAGGTCTTCCTTGGCCTACCAGTCCCTTTGTGATTACTGAGCTCACCAGTATGCTCTTTCTTCTTAAGGATGTTCCAAACAGTTAATTTTGGTCATCTGAAAGTTTGGGCAATGTCTCTTACTGTTTAATTTTCATTTTTCAGCCTCATATTGGCTTATTTAACTTTCATTGGCACAACTCTGCTCCAAATGTTGAAAAATAGCAACTACAGACTCAAACGTGATCAAAAGCTTAGAAGTAAGACTAGCTCTCTTATACCTGCACCAATGAAGCAATTAAATATACCTGAGTAATCACAAACACCTGTGAAGCCAAATGTCCTAAACTTTAAGGTGCCCTGAAGTTGGGGAACTATGATATGTATAAAAAGTGCTGTAATTTCTACATGGAGAAACCAAAATGTGTAGAAATAAATGTCAATAAAATCTGGAATGTGCACTTTAATTACCTGTGAATTGTTTGATTACAAATTTAAAACTGTGGAGCACGGGGGCAAATAAAGGAACAAAGTGTCTTTGTCCCAAACATTATGGCGTTAAAAGAAAAAAAAAGCAGTTTCCAGAACTACATATTTACTAATGTGCATGACAGTGAACAGAATGCTCAGATCAGATCACACAAACTTGCCCAGCTACTCCTACCTCAGCTCAGCACTTCGTCTATAAGGAGTTCCTGACTTTTTTTATATTTCAGTGAATATCAATGGTTTTAATTTAGATCAGTTAACTGTGACTAAATATTTTTTCATTTCTTTCAAATTTACTTTCATTATTTCAATGTCAATTATCACCAGAAACATTTAAAGGCAATGCTTAAGGCTTTGTTACAGTTTGAATGGCATTAAGAGATGGGGAAGTGCAGAGAGACCTAGGGGTACTTGTACATCAGTCTCTGAAGGCAAGCATGCAGGTACAGCAGGTGGTTAAAAAGGCAAATGGTATGTTGGCCATCATATCAAGAGGGTTTGAGTATAGGAACAAGGATACCTTACTGCAGCTGTACAGGGCCTTGGTGAGACCCCACCTGGAGTATTGTGTGCAGTTTTGGTCACCTTATCTAAGGAAAGATGTTCTTGCAATGGAGGGAGTGCACAGGCGATTCACCAGGCTGATACCTGGAATGGCAGGAATGACTTATGAGGAAAGATTGCGCAAATTGGGATTGTACTTGCTGGAATTTAGAAGATTGAGAGGGGATCTCGTAGAGACATATAAAATTCTGGCAGGACTGGACAGAATGGATGGAGATGGGACGTTTCCAATGATGGGAAAATCCAGAACCCGGGGCCATGGTTTGAGGATAATAGGCAAACCATTTAGGACCGAGATGAGGAGGAATTTCTTGACCCAGAGGGTGGTGAATCTGTGGAATTCATTGCCACAGAGGGCAGTAGAGGCAGGCTCATTAAATATATTTAAGAGGGAATTAGATCTATTTCTTCAATATAAGGGTATTAAAGGTGATGGAGAGAAGGCGGGGACGGAGTACTGAACTTTAAGATCAGCTGTGATCTCGTTGAATGCCGGAGCAGGCTCGAAGGGTCGAATGACCTACTCCTGCTCCTATCTTCTCTGTTTCTATGTTTCTATGATGTTATGACATGACGAGCTGCTCAGCCACAAAAGGCAAGTACAACTGCAGTGAATCTTCGGAAGGTGAACATGAAGCATGGATCTAACTGGCTTAAAGTATTGAGCACATGTACTTAATATTATTTTTATTAACAAGTGCCAAATGTAGTTGGGAAATAGTAAACATGAAATTATCATATGATTTTCTCTGACATGATGGTAACTTCAACAAAGAGTGAAAACAGGTCAAAGAATGGTTGATACACTGGGCAGACTGAATAAAAAGAGTTTAGAAAAACTGTTCTAAAATGAGATTTTTTTTAAAAAGATCCTCACTTCAGCTTTTCTCCCTTCCTTTTCTTTTCGCTCTCGGCGTCTTCTTTCTTTCTCTTCATGTTTGTCATGTTTTGACAATTCCAAATTTCCTGAAACACAGATAGACACAACAAATGAACAAGTATCAAACTTTTCCAAGCAAATGATCAGCATCATGAGTGAATACATTAAATTGGGGATGAAGTTACCTTGAACCTGATTAACAATGTCTGCAAACTCAAATGACACCAACAAATCTGACAGCAAGATAGTACATAATAATTATCAGAATTTGTCATTGTAAAAATAAGCAGAGTATTTTAAAACTGGGTCTGATGGGCTCCATCCAAGATTATTGAAAGAGGCAAGAGAGGAGTTACTGGAGCCTTGATAGAAGGTGAATGATGAAGGTAGGGCAGTAGACATTGCATGCAAGGACTTTATTAAATCATTTGACAAGATCCTTTATGGTAAACTGATCAAGATCATGGCATGTGGTACCCATGAAGATTTGGTTGATTGGCCAACCTAATTTTGAATCCATTGAAAAAAGAGGATAGTGGTGAAGAGATCTTATTCTGATTGAAGGTCTGTGATTAGTGGTGTTATGCAGGGATAACTGCTGGGACCTTGGACAAAAATGTAAGTGGGTTAATTAGTAAGTCTGCAGATGACACAAAATTGGCAGATTTGTGGATAGAGAAGGCGGCTGTTAAAGGATCCAGCAGGATATAGATCTAGGTTTGAAAACTAGGTATATAAATAGGAGATGGAGTTCAATTTGGACAAGTGTGAGCTGTTGCACTTTGAGAAGTCAAATGTTAAGTAACAGGACCCAACAGAGCAATGATGTACAGAGGGATCTTAGCATCAAATCCATAGCTCCCTGAAAGTGGCATCACAGTAGATAATGGTAAAGAAAATGTATAATACCCTTGGCTTCAATGTTCTGCACATTGTGTATAAATGTTGACAAATCATGTTGCAGATGCATAAAATTTTAGATAGGAAGCTTTTGGAGAATTGTGTTCATACGTGGTTGCCAAATTACAGGAAGGATGTAGAAGCTGTGGAAGGGGTACAGAAGAGATTCATCAGGATGTTGCCTGGATGAGAGAATATTAGCTGCAAGGAGAGGTTGAACAAACTTGGGATTGCTTTCTCTGGATCATCAGAAGTTGAAAGATGGCCCGATTAAAATTATGAGAGTCATAGATAGGGTAGGTAGTCGATGTCTATTTCCCAGGGTGACAAATGTCAATTATAAGATTGTATAGCCTTATGGTGAGAGGAAGCAAAGCTTAAGATTTGCAAAGCAAGTGTTATTTTTTTCCACAAAGAGGGGTATGTGCTTAGAACATGCTGACACAGGAAATAGTGGGAGCAGATAAAATAGCAATATTCAAGAGTGATTTTAGACATGCACATACAGTAAATGGACAGGGAACGGAAAACTATAGACCATGGTTAGGCAAATTTGTTTAAATTAATATCATGGATGACAGAGACAGCCTGTACTTGTACTTGAAGGGCGTGTACTTGTGCTATTTTCTAAATGCTGTTGTAAAACAATTGTTATTTATCAAAATAGATTTGTATCTGTGTCATAAAAGTAAAAATAAGGGTGACAAAACTGCTCCCCTTTATACGTAAATATTGTGACAGAATATATAGAAATATTTTTGGGAGATAAATTGGGAAAAGTTATGAGGTTACATACAAACACTTTAAAACAGATCTTATTTGAAATACTGGAGAATTCATATCCAAAGAAACTGAAGAGCGCCTATGGAGACTTCACAAGTAGGTGGAAATTGTACTGATGTTGTGGAATGAATGAAGCAACAGCAGAGACATGATGGCTTTTCACAAGAGTGCTCAGAGAGGTCACTGATGGGTTCTTGTTTGACTAAAAACAGTGGATGAACCAGAAGACTCCTATTGTTTGATGGAGGTCAGGTGGTTTTTGCCAGCAGAGGGAGAAAGAAGCCTCTGACTGAGGGTCTGAATGTGTGTGTGAAAGAGAGAGAGAGAAAGCTGGGACAAGCAGCAGAAGTTCCAGAGTGGAAAATGTTTCACTTGGAATAAATGAAACAGAAAGGAACTCTGAGGTAACCTGAAATAAAAAGGTTAGCAGACACTGAATGACTGAGGGAAGTACCTCAGTTGTGGATGTCCTGGAACAACATATCTCTCTCTGCAAACCTACAAGAACCTTCCTGAGTGGAAACCATTTACTGTTCAAGCACCAAAGCCTGGTGAACTGTATACATGTTAAATTCTGTGCACAGTAAAAGAATTGCCTGCAACCAGTGAACTTGGAAGAATGAGAAGTGAGATTGGACTGTGAACCAAAGAACTTTTCTAAACTTACCACACATTACACACACATCCGCATGATTAAAGATAATTAAAAGTAACCTTTGTTTAAGTAACCATTTGTCTTGGTGAATATCTATAACTGCTAGGTTTTGGGGTCCTTTGGGCTCAAAACAATATTTTCTCTTATTTTGGTTGCAATAAAGTCCTTATACATGTGATAAAAAGAGAGTGTGAGAAGTTGTTTGATATGTGCGACAAAAGTTTATAATCCTGGGGAATGGAACATTTCCCAATGCAGATAGAGGGCCAATGTTGTTTCCAGAAGTGCACAGAATCAAGTAAGATCCACGTTTTCTTTACCTCAAGCCCAAATACAGAATAGCACTTAGGCATCAATGCTGCAACTGTACATTCTATATTTTCTATTGCCTACCTAAAGTCAATGACACCAAATTAGAAGAGAGTGCTCTGAAATATTTTACAACCAGTTAAAACTTTTGGTTGAAATTAAATTAAAGATTTGTTCTGTTCTTTCACTTTTTCAAGCTCATGTATCTTCTGCCTGATGGAAGGGAAGAGAAGAGAATGACTAGATTGGGCTGGGATTTTTAATATACTGGCAACTCTACAGAATCTGCAGGAGGTATAGATGGAGTTAATAGAGGCATGATATTTCCTTGTAGTCCTCTAACAAGCTGTGATGCATCTGGATAGAATACTATTGCGCATCTGACAAAATTGGGAAGCGATGTCACGAACATGCCAAACTTCTTTCAGCTTCTGAGAAGGTAGAGCTCTTGGAATGCTTTCTTGACTGTAATATTCTTTAATTCATGAGCCAGTTATTATTTTTTAAACAATGTTACATTCTAATCTATCCTACAGCATGAACATTTTGCATCGGTTAATCAAGAGTGGAAAGAGACTTGGTCATCATCACAGTCAGATAAATAGAGCCAAAAGAGAAGCTGAAATTATTCCAGACATAATAGTAAGAAATTCTCTCAAAAAGAAAAGGACAAAGAAATTAAAATCATAAAAGATGCAGCCAGCCTTAAAACAATGAACTTACATGGATGAGACACGACAATTATCTTCAACTTATCTTCGAGCAAATGGAAGACCCAGAAATATTAGGGATACACAAGAAACTACAGGTGCTGGAATCTGGAACCAAACTCAATCTGTTGGAGGAACCTAGCAGGTCGAGTTGCATCAGTGGGAGAAAAAGTAGTAGGTAAAAACATAATGTGGGAAAAACACAGCATGTCAAATAGTGTCAGTGTCAATGTTTTGGGCTGAAACCCTTTACAGGGATAGCTAGCATAATGAGGAAAAGATGGGAGGAGTTGAACAGGGACCAGTTGTGGATTAGTGTGGCAACAGGACAAGAGTGATGTGGAATCTCTTACATCCATCTGGTTCTGCAAGTGGAAACTTGTTTTTCCACTTTCACCAAAAAGGGCATCTATGAATATTCAGCTCAGCACTGCCATTAGTGTGGATTTTGTGCTCCACTCTCTGGAATGGGATCCACTCTCTTGATATCTTCAAAGAAATCCCATGACAAAGTGATAAACCACACAACTTTACAGGCTAGAACCTTTCATCAAGACTGAGAGTGACGACTTTATTTCTCTTGCCTCTCTCTCTCTCTCTCTTTATCTGGCATCTTCCAATCAACTGCCTCTGTCCATTAGCCTTCATCTCTCGTTGGAACACCAAGCCCCTCTGGCCCCTGTCCATCCCCCACCCTGACATCATCACACTAGCTATGCCTTCATTGAATCCTCTGTCTTATTGAAGGATTCCAACCCAAAACATCAACCTTTCTTTCTTTCCCCACTGATGTTTCTTGACCGGCTGAGTTCCTGCAGTAGATTGTTTAATGCTCCAGATTCCAGCAACTGCAGTCTCTTGTGTCTCTAGTACCTGTAACATCATTTTTCAGAATTCAAACACCATGAACAAAGAAATACATATAATAACCCTTAAATAATTATAATAGAAAAATGAATTGAGTGGTTTAAACCAGCAACAGGAAATTCTCAGGCTAATGCTGATAAGTATTTAGCGCATGGATTGATTTAATAGAACTCTGCGAAGAACAAACAAAATGCTGCATTGAGCAACATGAAGATCATTCTGGGCAATGCTGAATTACCTCCATCAACAATTGTTAGGCGAACCAAATACAAAACAGGAACTTAACACATTGAAAGAACATGAAAAATATTGAATTAGATGAGCCTTTTTTTTTCAAATAGCAAGTTGATTCTAAATACAACAGTCTCCTTATTGAAATGGCAGAGTCCCAAGGAACCCCAGTCCCAATCATTGGTGCTGCAATAGCATTGCATTAACAGCTACGCCAACCATGCCATCCTTCAGAGGGTCCGTTTTTTATGCAGAGGGGGCTGCATTTATTGAACAAGCTGCTGGAATAAATGGTAGATGTAGGTGCAACAACAACATTTAAAATACTTTTGGACAGGAACATGATGAGATGAACATGTGTCAGTACAGGCGAATGGGACTGACTACCAATTTGGTCAATAAGTAGAATAGTTCAGCCAAAGTGCCTGCTTCCGTGCTGTTTGATTCTATGACTATGATGTCATGACTCTATGAAGCCTCTCTATAATACTAAAGTAGATTATTTTTGTAATTAAATTTTATCTACCTTTATCCTCCTTTTGCCAATGTTTTGTTCTCTGGTCATCATTTCCATCATTTTCTCTCCCAGATTCAAGGGATTTGATTTTTTCTTTTCTTCTCTCTCTTTCTTTATCTCTGTTCCTCTCAGATTCATATCCACGCTTTGTAGATCTCTCTATATTAAAGTCCCATTCTTCGTCTTCATCATGAACTCTGCGTCCTGAACGTTTGTCTCTTTCTTTATAATTGCCTCCATCCCTGTCTTTACGTTTCTCACTTTCTTTTTCTTTTCCTCTGACTTTATCTCTTTCTTCATTCTTAACTTTTTTGTGCACTTTTCCATGTCCCAGGTCTCCATCGCTCTCTCTTCCTTTGCTCCTCACTTTGTCATTATCTTGATCTCCTTGCCTATCTCGGTCCCTTCCCCTATGTCGACGGTCTTCAGACTCCTCCTCCTTATGCCTTTTTTCTACTCTGTTCTTTTTATCACGATGATCTGGATGATCTCCTTGTGCAGCCTGAATAAAAGACAAATCACACATGGGAGTTGTAGATGAAAAGCTACATACAGCCAAAAATACAACATTTTCAACTACAATAATTCAGAAGAAATAATTAAGTGAACAAATAATCAAAAGCAGACTGTGGTGGGTGTACAACTTTCTGAAAAATTAAGTTCAAGTTCAGTTTATTGTCATGTAAGTATATATATATACAACCCAAAAAAACACCGTATCTCCAGCCCATAGAGTACACATACACTCTCACACACACACACACACACACACACACACACACACACACAAACACACAGTACACCTTGAACACAGATAGCGATCCAAAATAAAAATATACAAAAATTATTTACACATTTATAGAATTGTTGAACAGTCTCACTGCTTGAGGGAAGAAGCTGTTTCCCAGCCTGGCAGCAATGGTTTTAATGCTCTTGTACCTTTTCCTTGAAGGTAGTGTTCCACTGAAGAGGTACTGGGCTTCTCCTCCAGGAAAAACAAGGACTGGTTCGACGAAAACAACCAGGAAATCCAGAAGCTGCTGGCAAAGAAGCGAGCTGCCCATGAGGCTCACCTTACAAAGCCATCCTGGCCAGAGAAGAAACAAGCCTTCCGTCGCGCATGCAGCCATCTTCAGCGCAAACTCCGGGAGATCCAAAATGAGTGGTGGACTAGCCTCGCCAAATGAACCCAGCTCAGCGCGGACATTGGCGACTTCAGGGGTTTTTACGAGGTTCTAAAGGCTGTGTACGGCCCCTCACCCCAAGTCCAAAGCCCGCTTCACAGCTCAGACGGCAAAGTCCTCCTCAGCGACAAGATCTCCATCCTCAACCGATGGTCAGAACACTTCCAATCTCTTTTCAGTGCCAACTGCTCAGTCCAAGATTCCGCCCTGCTCCAGCTCCCTCAACAGCCCCAAAGGCTAGAGCTGGATGAGGTCCTCACCCGGGAAGAGACATATATGGCAATTGAACAACTGAAAAGTGGCAAAGCAGCAGGTATGGATGGAATCCCCCCCAGAGGTCTGGAAGGCTGGCGGCAAAACTCTGCATGCCAAACTGCATGAGTTTTTCAAGCTTTGCTGGGACCAAGGAAAACTGCCGCAGGACCTTCGTGATGCCATCATCATCACCCTGTACAAAAACAAAGGCGAGAAATCAGATTGCTCAAACTACAGGGGAATTACGCTGCTCTCCATTGCAGGCAAAATCTTCGCTAGGATTCTCCTAAATAGAATAATACCTAGTGTCGCCGAGAATGTTCTCCCAGAATCACAGTGTGGTTTTCGCGCAAACAGAGGAACTACTGACATGGTCTTTGCCCTCAGACAGCTTCAAGAAAAGTGCAGAGAACAAAACAAAGGACTCTACATCACCTTTGTTGACCTCACCAAAGTCTTCGACACCGTGAGCAGGAAAGGGCTTTGGCAAATACTAGAGCGCCTCGGATGCCCCCCAAAGTTCCTCAACATGGTTATCCAACTGCACGAAAACCAACAAGGTCGGGTCAGATACAGCAATTAGCTTTCTGAACCTTTCTCCATAAACAATGGCGTGAAGCAAGGCTGCGTTCTCGCACCAACCCTCTTTTCAATCTTCTTCAGCATGATGCTGAACCAAGCCATGAAAGACCTCAACAATGAAGACGCTTTTTACATCCGTTACCGCACGGATGGCAGTCTCTTCAATCTGAGGCGCCTGAAAGCTCACACCAAGACACAAGAGCAACTTGTCCGTGAACTACTCTTTGTAGACGATGCCGCTTTAGTTGCCCTTTCAGAGCCAGCTCTTCAGCGCTTGACGTCCTGTTTTGCGGAAACTGCCAAAATATTTGGCCTGGAAGTCAGCCTGAAGAAAACTGAGGTCCTCCATCAGCCAGCCCCCCCACATCTCCATCGGGCACACAAAACTCAAAACGGTCAACCAGTTTACCTATCTCGGCTGCACCATTTCATCGGATGCAAGGATCGACAACGAGATAGACAACAGACTCGCCAAGGCAAATAGCGCCTTTGGAAGACTACACAAAAGAGTCTGGAAAAACAACCAACTGAAAAACCGCACAAAGATAAGCGTATACAGAGCCGTTGTCATACCCACACTCCTGTTCGGCTCCGAATCATGGGTCCTCTACCAGCATCACCTACGGCTCCTAGAATGCTTCCACCAGCATTGTCTCCGCTCCATCCTCAACATTCAGTGGAGTGACTTCATCCCTAACATCGAAGTACTCGAGATGGCTGAGGCCGACAGCATCGAATCCACGCTGTTGAAGATCCAACTGCGCTGGGTAGGTCACGTCTCCAGAATGGAGGACCATCGCCTCCCCAAGATCGTGTTATATGGCGAGCTCTCCACTGGCCATCGTGTCAGAGATGCACCAAAGAAGAGGTACAAGGACTGCCTAAAGAAATCTCTTGGTGCCTGCCACATTGACCACCGCCAGTGGGCTGATATCGCCTCAAACCGTGCATCTTGACGCCTCACAGTTCGGCGGGCAGCAACCTCCTTTGAAGAAGACCGCAGAGCCCACCTCACTGACAAAAGACAAAGGAGGAAAAACCCAACACCCAACCCCAACCAACCAATTTTCCCCTGCAACCGCTGCAACCGTGTCTGCCTGTCCCGCATCGGACTTGTCAGCCGCAAACGAGCCTGCAGCTGACGTGGACATTTACCCCTCCATAAATCTTCGTCCGCGAAGCCAAGCCAAAGAAGAAGAAGAGTGTTTCAAGGATATTTCAGGCTGGATGGTAAAGATCCTCAGTGATTCTGTGAACCCTCTTTGAGCATTGCTCCCTGTAGATGTCGTCGATAGAGGAAACGGAGACGCCACTGATCCTCTTACCAGTTTTAATCACCCTCTATGTCGACCTTCAATCTGATGCTCTGCAACTACCATACCACACTATGATGCAACCAGCCTGGTCCCTCTCTGTTGCGCTCTGGTAGAACATCCTGAGGAAGTGTAGGCATTCCTGTGCCTTCCTGACTAATGAGGAGGTGTTGTGGGTCCAGGTCAGGACATCCTTTGAATGGATATAGTTTTTCATCCTTCTGAAGACCACAATCTCCTTAGCCTTATCCACAATGAGACAGGTTGTTGCTCTGTACAAGCCTATCAACTTCCTCCCTGTAAGCTGAATTATCAGCATTGCCAATGAGGCCAACTACCGTTCTCATCCACAAACTTGATGATTTTGTGGGAGCTGAACCTGGCAATACAGTTAAATCAAGTGTTGGTTTAAAATAAGAAAAAAAATACTTCAATCAAGTCATCCCAAAACTCTTTACAAGGAATGAAACTCCTTTGAAGTGAAGTCAGCTATAGGAGAGGAACATTAACTATATACACACATGCAGTAACTTTCCACTGAAATCAGTTTGAGAATTATGGACTAAATGGTGCCAATGACTGCCAGCAATTCCACAACAGAAAAGTGCTGGCTAATTAGAGTGCATTGGACACAACATTTCAAACTTCCACACATTCTTACTACAAAGTGGAAGTTTGCTGGGTCAGCTGCCAAGGCATCTTCAACACCATCTGATTATAATTTGGGAACTGGAGCTCAATTCTGCCTAGCAGATGCTCCACAGGTACTTGTATCTAGCTTCTCAGCATTATGCTATGGATGTCTGATGAATATAGTGGAACTCTTATTCAGTTTTTTGGGTTGCCAATAGAGTTGAAACAGTTGAATAAATCTTCTGTGAACTAGTTGAGATCTAGCTGATCACTAGCAGATCAGTCCTCTTCATCAGAAGGCGTAGAGAGACCTGGAATTTAATTTGAACCTTAAATCTGTGAAGGTTAGTGAAGTTAAGGGAGTAGAACAACAGATGAAGAAGCAGCCAAGATCAAGCACCATCTTGTCCAATCAGTTCTGTTTAGTTTTGTTGAAAGAGCAATATTGTCCAGAACACTAAGGATGAATCCCTTGCTCATGTCCCATTACATTCAGTCATCATGTCACAAACATGAAGTACTCAAGGAAGCACGGCCAGTACAAAACTCTAAAGCAAGATAAAATACCAATTCCAAACAGCAAGCATAGCAATATAACCAAATCTCACACGTTTATGTTTCAAATTAAAAGATTTTCCCCTTAATTTTTCATTGATAAAAGATGTCAAGGCAACTATAACCATAGAAACTGAAAATCTCCTATATATATATATATATGTATAGTACTTTGAACATTCACTGCTATTACACCTGTAGTACAATAGCAGCTCTTTTAACAGTGTTTACCAAGTAAAAGAATATGAAATGACACAAACTTGGATCATTATGGAATGTGCTGAGGATGTTACATTTGTTCCATATGGGGTAATAAGTTTTAAATGGTGTTCTAATCTATGGTTGTTGCTCACTGGGCATCATCATCTAAAGTACAAATTTAATTTATTCACCAGAATAGATTATTTCAAATTAAAGGAATTTAAAATGGATTTCTTCAAAAATTTGTTAATTTATATCTCACTTTCAACCTTATTCATGCAGCGATAGTCCAATTTTTATTTAGCCCTCTGTAAAATGCTTTCAAAAATTAAAACTTGTTCTTCCTGATATGTTGACAGCATCATTGGATTGCTTAACATATACTGCTGGATCCCATAATCTCACTTCACTGGATGCCAGCTTCAAAAAAGGTCAACTTCAGAAAGATAGCAATATATTTCTCAAATCAGCATTGTCGAATTCCATCATGTGCATCCATCAAATCTGTGCTTAAAAAAAATTCCTATCTAAATAGGAAACAATAGTCTGATTTTTTTTAAAATGTACTGCAAATGATGTTTAGGTCTTAAAGTATTAATGCCAAAAATGCATCAATGTATGTAATCTTCCAAAATAGGCTGTTTGACACAAGATGGAACTCAGGTCAGTAATACATCTATTCTACCCCAAAGATTTGCACAATATTCCACCCTTGGACTCGAAATCATCCAAAAAAAAACCATGTCAAACTGGCTAAAGTCTTAATTTCTTCTACTGTTGCTGATCTATGTTTTCACTATTTTTTTTTTTCTTTGGCTTGGCTTCCCGGACGAAGATTTATGGAGGGGGTAAAAAGTCCACGTCAGCTGCAGGCTCGTTTGTGGCTGACAAGTCCGATGCGGGACAGGCAGACATGATTGCAGCGGTTGCAAGGGAAAATTGGTTGGTTGGGGTTGGGTGTTGGGTTTTTCCTCCTTTGCCTTTTGTCAGTGAGGTGGGCTCTGCGGTCTTCTTCAAAGGAGGTTGCTGCCCGCCAAACTGTGAGGCGCCAAGATGCACGGTTTGAGGCGTTATCAGCCCACTGGCGGTGGTCAATGTGGCAGGCACCAAGAGATTTCTTTAGGCAGTCCTTGTACCTTTTCTTTGGTGCACCTCTGTCACGGTGGCCAGTGGAGAGCTCGCCATATAACACGATCTTGGGAAGGCGATGGTCCTCCATTCTGGAGACGTGACCCATCCACCCGGTCCGGACAGGGAGTGGGAGGCGGCGGCCCCAGTCCGGGCACAGGGAGAGCAGCAGCGGCCCCGGCCCCGGTCCGGGCGTTTTCACTATATTTTGCAAATAATAATAATTACTTTAATATGCTTGAGCAATTCCTCTGTTTTCCAGGTATCTTCTTTGGTTTTCCCCTAAAACAAAAGGATAAAGGGAAAATATTTTAAAAGAGAGAGAATAAAACCTACAAATTCTAAAAGCATAAAGTAAAAACAAAGAATAGTGAAAAATGGGCCAAAATAATTTTCTGATTTACGAGATACTACTGTAACACCAAAATGTATTTGACTACAAAATGTATTCTGTCTTTAATTGTACATTATAGCTAGACATTTCTAAAAAAAAGTCACTATCTCCAATGTGTATTACTTTTTCTTTAAAGGACCGATTTTAATTTGAAGGATACATAAAAATATGCAAAGCAACCAATAGAATGACTTCATGGCAAATATGATCCCATTTCTTCCATCAGAAAAAGACAGATTAAAACTTTGATGATCTATTATCCAATTTACTCGTAAATCCAGGTGTTTTGGCTTCTAGTTCTCTTGGTGATGATTGCCATTCTTGCCATCCATTCTCAGGCCCCAACTTCCACACTCATTTAAAACTTATTGCATTCTGCATCAAGTAAGAAAAGTGAATTAAAAGTCTATTGGATTATTCAGAGAATAACGTTTGCTTGTCCAGCTCCACCAGAGTCCAAATTGTGTCAGATTAATGGAGCTTTATTTAATTTGTCTCTCAAGTCTCTGCCACGAGCTCATCCAACTACTGTCATTTCTACACTCAAATATTTCAGGTGTACACATCAATTTGTTTAACATTCTGATGTCCATATCATATCCCATTAACTGATCATCCTTACTGATCTACATTAAGTTGTGGATACAAACTGAGTTGTAGATACAAATTGAAAATTTCTCATATTTTTCATTAAATCTTCTTGAAGGCGAAATTGACCCAATACCACATATTCCCTCTATTGCTAACCAAAATCATCAACATTATCTTCTGTGCTCTGGAATTCTCCCACAAATCCATCTGCCTCTTCCTGCTCCTCTCAGGGCATTCTTTGGATAATATCCCACTCATATTTCCTCCACTGACTCAGCTATTTTTAACTTCCAATTTAACAAATGCTCTGGGATGTTTGACTATATAAAATCAAGTTTATTGTCATCTGATTGCAAAGTACAACCTGACGAAACAGCATCCTCGAGTTCTCAGTGTAAAACACGCAAACCTCATCCTCAAGTCGCAATAATCATGGCCTGGGTCAAGCTGCACAGAGCTGAGAGTGCTGAACAGAATCACTCGCTGAATCAGTGATGCAGACTGGTGGTCACTCTTCCCATGCCTGCTTGCCCTCCTGTTACATCTATTTCTGTGATCTTCTTCTTCACATCTTTTTCTCTTCATTTCCGACATGAATAATCTTCAGAACTAAAACCCGTCATAACTTGGTGATTGCCTATACCCAACCCTAATTCTGTCCTTTTCCATAACCGTGCTGAATCTGTCTGAATTACGATCACCAGCTCAGAAAATACTCTTGCACTGATGCACAGAATCAGAATTTATTGTCATGAACTTGTCACGAAATTCAATCTTTTGCGGCAGCATCACAGTGCAAACATTTAGATAAGCTACCTTACAAAATAAATAAAAATAGCGCAAGAAGAAGCTAAAGTAAGTCTGTGGTTCATTGCTCATTCAGGAATCAGATGACAGGGCGAAAGAAGCTGTTGTCGTGCTGCTAAGTGGCCAGCTTTAGGCTCCTGTACCTTTTTCCCGATGGTAGCAGAATAAAGAAGGCTTGGCTGGGGTGGTGGGGATCCTTGAGGATAGAGGTGCTTTCTTAAGACACCACTTTTCATAGATGACCTCAATGGAGTGAAGTCATCCTGTGATGTCACAGGCCAAGTTAACAAACCTCTGGAGTTTTTCTGGTCTTGAGTGTTGACACCTCCATACTAGACAGTAATACATCCATGGTACACCTGTAGAAATTATCGACAGTCTTCAGTGACACACCAAATCTCCTCAAAATTCTCACAAAATATAGCTCTTGGCAAGCCTTTTTCATGATTGCATCGACATGGAGGCTTCAGGACAGATGCTCAGAGATGATGACACATGAATTTGAAGTATTTGACCCTCTCCCTGCTGAATCCTCAACAAGGACTGGTTCCCCTCACTTCCTCTGAAGTTCACAATCATCTCCTTGGTTTTGCTAACATTGAATGCAAGGTTGTTGGTGGGACCCCACTCAACTAGCTGATCTATCTCCCTCCTGTTCTCTTTCTCATTGCCATTTGTGATTCTGCCAACAACCATGGCATCAATGATAAATTTGTTGATGTCTTTGGAATTGTGCCTAGTCACACAGTGAGTAGATCAGTGGGCTAAGCATACATCCTTAAGGTGCACCTGTGTTGATGTTGTTCCCAATTCATACTGATTGTGGTCTTCCAATAAGTAAGTCAAGCATCCAGTTGCAGACAGAGGTGCAGAGGCCCAGGGTTGGAGCTTGTTGACCAGCAATGAAGGCTGAGTAGCCATATGTATGAGTTGCTGTTTTCTAGGTGATCCAGAGTCGAGTGGAGAACCAGTGATACTGCATTTTCTGTGGAATGATTTGTGACTCATTCCAAACTCCCAGCTTCATTCACCAAACAAAATCTAAAATTGCTCCCACATCCTCACCAAGATCCAAAAGCATGATTGTCCTGATAAAACCACAAATTCAACCCAATTTTACCCCAGTTAAAGTACTTATTCCCACATTGACTCTATTATTTCTTCCCTTATCCTATGTCTCCCCATCTGTGACACCTGTAACACCCTACAAAACTTTAACAGTTTTCAATTTTCTGATTACATCCAGCTATTTATTACTATTGGAAACCAACTTCTCTACACCATCCCATTTTATGACACCTAAACACCTTTCGCTTCTACCTTGAATCAAACACCACCTTCCTTTACATTTATATTGCTAGAAACAGTGCAAGAAGCTGAGAGAGAGAGAGAGAGAGAGAGAGAGAGAGAGAGAGAGAGAGAGTGTGTGTGAGTGAGTGAGTTGTGGTGAATGTCTGCCAACCTGCCTGTCTCCTGTCTGGGGAGCCTTGCTGTACTAACATTGGCTGTGCATTATCTCTACTGTTAAGGACACTCCCCTTGGGTATAACTGTATATGCACCTATTGTCTTTCATTATTGTACCATGAGTTTCTGCTAATAAAAGCCATGATTATTGTTTGACCACGTCGTCTTTGTCTACTTCATCAACTGGCACTTCATGAGTGTCTGTCAATGTGGGAATTAAATGCAAAATCCCAGAATCAGGTTTGCATATTGCTACACATTTGATTTGGAAGAAATTGGTGGAATTAGCTTTAAGAATGTGTAAGGATCCATCGATCCCCAATATAAGCTGGAGTAACTACAGCTCATCTTTGGACTTGATTCATTACAGATCCTAGAACTTACATTTTTTTTTAAAAATCAAAAGGACTAATCCTAGAACATTGAATAAGACAGCATAGAAGACCAACTCCACAACTCTGTATGTAAAAAATAACCTCTAATATAACCTTTAAACTTTCCTCTACTCAACTTAAACAGATATTTGTATTTTTGGTATTTGCTATTGCTGCCTCAAGGAAAAAGTACTGGCTTTGTCCACCCTATTTAAGTCTCTCATCTCATCCTCTGGTACTCCAAAGAGAAAACCTCTACCTCAGTCAACCTTGCTTCATAAAAAAATATTCTCCAATGCAAGCAACATCCAAGGAAATCTCCTCTGCACCTTCTCTAAGCTTCTACAATTTTCCTATGAGGCAACTAGAACTGAACACTAGGGTGGTCTAACCAGACTTTTATAAAGCTGCAACATTATGTCTCGGCTCTTGAACTCACTCCCCTGACCAATGGAGGCCAGCACACCATTACATCTTCCTAACCACCCATCAACTTGAAGGGTTGATGGACTGTTTGTGCTGTCTAATATCTGACGAAGAGCCCAGGCTCAAAACGTTAGTTATCCTTTACTTCTTATGGATGCTGCGTGATCTGCTGAGTTTCTCCAGCATGTTCACTGGACCCCAGCATCTGCAGACCTTCTTGTTTGACTACATTTGCCATCCTCCACTCCTGTGGCCTAATAAGATGTTCTAATGAAAGTAATCAACTTGCATAGTTAATTCAGTTCACAGATACTGTCTGATCTGCAGAATAGTTCCAGCGTTTTCTATGTTTAATTTCAGATTCTAGCATCTGTTGTTTTTTTTTAAATTAGCAATGTTGGAACATTGTTGGTTCCATCTGTGACCAATTTCCGAATCGCACTATTTCATTCTCAGGATCCAGAGGTGCAGATATATGATTATGCACAGAGATCGGTTATTAATCGTTCAGGATGCCGCTGGTGACAACCCAAAATGTTGCATTATACCACACAGCGTGTTGACAATAAACAAACAATTCAATTCAAACAGGAGACCCGCTCGCTCGGCGGGGCTGGGAAACGTTTCTAATCACTCATTCAGAATCAATGTCTGTGAGGGTCATTTAGACTTGAGTTGCAGAGAGTTGGGACTCGGAGAAGTTTATTCAAGGAGGGAGATGAACCAAGTCGACAGCCGAGGGCGGCTCCGGCCTGCTTCCCCACACCGACGGCGCCTCTCCCTCCACCCCCCACTCGCTAGCGGCTGCTGCCATTCAGACCAGCTGGCGGACGATTCTCCTTCCAGATTTGTTTCCTTTTACCTTGCTCGGCTTCATGGTGCGAACCACGTCCGGCGTTACTCCGTCGCCACCCAGACCCCCTTGGTTACCAGGACGCCGCCATCTTGGAGTGGCGAACGTGTGGGGTCCCAATGCGCATGCGTCAGGCCTAGTGGCGACCGCGCCAACCGCGTCCAGTGGGTTCGTAACCATAGCAACCGACCGAGCACTCTCAGAATAAAGAGGCAGGAGTTGGAAAGCGACAGGTGAGTCAGGTCAAGAAAATCTCTTCCACATCGTTGATGATAGGAGGACCAGGAACAACCACCCTCCACGACCCATCGACGACTTTATAGTGGAGAGCACCAAGTTCCTTGGAGTTCACTTAACTAATGACCTATCAGGGCACTTGTCAGGAAGGTGCAACAGTGAATGCATTTCCCGAGAAGACTGAAGCAGGTAAGGCTACCGGCCATCATTATGTCAACCTTCTCCAAGAGCTCTATCCAAGAGGTGTCCTGGCCGGCTGCATCACAGTGTGGTACGGTTGCTGCAGAGAAATGGATCGGAGGTCAAACTACAGAACCATAAGCGTGGCAGAGAGGATCAATGGAGTCTCCCTCCTCCCCATCAACATAATCTACCGAATGATATGCTCTTTCAATGACTCCAAAGACTGGGGGCGGGGAAAAAAAATGCTACTGGCCTGCCTGGTTGAGAGTGGCGGCCAGGCACAAAGTCGGAGGCATCACTCTCCTCCTGAAATGGGATTGATTCGACCACAGTATGCATCGTGGCTTTAGCAATGTCTCCTTTGATTTGGTCAAATGTCCCCTGGGCTTCTTCTGATAAGGGGAAGCTTGTGGATCTTACTAAGGCCTAGGCCTTATCGGCATAATTTGGCATCTATTGGGCATAGTAAGAAAAGAACCCAAGGCAGCCTTGAGGTTGTGTGGTATCGGGAACTCCATAAGGAGACTCATGCAGTTGGGGTCGGGGGCAATGACACCATGTGCCACGACGCATCCAAGGAGGACCAGGCAAGTGGTACTAAACACACACTTCTTCTTGTTATGTCAAGTTAAGGGACTTGGCTATGCGGAGAAATTTCACCAGGTTTGAATCGTGGTCCTGCTGGTCATGGCCCCAGATGGTGACATTGTCAAGGTTGGGGAACTTCGCCATCAGTTTATGCCTCTCTACCATCCGATCCATCTCCATTTGGCATACTGAGACTCCACTGGTGACTCCAAAGGGCACTCTGAGGAAGTGATAAAATCTGCCATCTGCTTCAGAGATGGTATCATTGCAGTCCCCCAGGTAACTTCAGGTCAGTTGTGGAGTACACTTTGTATTGGATTATTTAATTGACCATATTAGCTATCCGGGGGAGGGGATAAACATCTAGCTGAGTGAAGGGGTTTGGCTGTAATCGATCACCATACGGGATTGGTTCCCACCCTTAACCACCATGACTTGGGCTCTCCACGGGCTCGAACTGGGAGCTCAAATCCCCTCCGCCAGGAATCGCTGCACCTCAGACTTTATAAATGCCCTGTCCTCAGTGCTATAGCGCCTGCTTTGCATCGTGATGGACCTGCAGTCTGGGTTCAGATTCTCAAATAATGACAGGAGATATGCGGAGGGTGGATAGACTGCAGGCAGGGGCCAGCTGCTGGAGGGAGGGGACTGTAAATTGGGGGTTGTGTACCATTATGGGTGGTTGTGGTCCTCCAAACGCCATCATCACGCTCCTAAACTGGCTCTGGAAGTCAAGGTCTAGGAGTATCGGGGCACAGAGCTGTGGCATTACAAGCAAATGAAAGTTATCATAACATTCACTTCCCCCCCCCCCCCCACCGTTAACATCGCTACACGGTACCCCCCAGATCTCAGTGAATTGGTCCTTTGTAGCCATAGAGATGATGCTGTTCGTGGGTCTGACAGAGAGTTTCTGGGCAGTGTCTGGGTGAATAAAGCTCTCTGTGCTCCCACTGTCAAACAGGCAGTTTTTTCTTTTCCCATTTACCTCGATTTCCATCATCAAGTGGGCAATCAGATGAGGGCTGCCCTGGTTCAGAGTCACAGAGGCCAGGATCAGGTTGTCATTATTGCTGTCAGAGGGGAGACCCGACCGATAAGATGGCGGCCTCCATGTTGACCACTGTTTCACCTCAGTGGAAGAAGGAGGAAGTGTCGTCATCCGAGCAGCGGAAGATGGAGATGACATCATCCAGAAGAGTGGAGGAGACGCTAGGTAAGGTGATGACTCCCGAGTCACGCACATGATCAAGCCGTTCGGGGCTGGATGTGATGTCAGCGCTGCACTACTACAGACACGCTGGTAATGTTCCTTCTTCCCGCATCCCGAACAGATCACCTCCTTAGCAGGGCAGAGTTGTTGGGGGTGCTTCTGCTGGCTGCAGAAGTGGCACCTCGGGTATCCGATCGCCGCGGCAGTAGTGGTGAGGTCGTGGCTCACTATCACGGAGGCAATCTGTGATGCCAGGTCCAACATGGCGGCACCCACAGTCTGCACATGGAGGCCCCATTCTTACCGGCGATCTTGATAGTGTTGCATAGGGCTGAGTCAAGGGTCCTGGCAAGCTGGAAGGCTCACTTCAGGGGCAGCTTGTCCTCCTCAAGCAGTCGAATGTAGTCAGACCTCACTCCAGTCATGCAGGCATCTTGGACCAGCTCCTCCACACACTGGGCTACGGGCACGGGGGCTGTAGCAGTGTCCCAGCAGTCATACAGTGCTCGGAGGAATTAACCAGGTTGCTGTCTGCTCGAGGCCAGCTGGTATCATGAGTACACTTTGTTCATTGTGGAGTTCAGCCATGGCCTCCGGGTAGGTCGTGCAGTTCTGGATCACCAGGTACGCTTGGTGGTCCACTCTAGCTTGCAGGACCTTGAGTTTCTTATCAGAGTCCACCAAGCCCACTGTGACTTCGAGAAAGATTGTGAAGCAGGCAATCCACTGCTTGTACCATTCAGCAGCTCTGGGCCTCTGGATCAATTTCGAGTCTGTTGGGTCTCAGCAGCTTGTCCATTCCATGTGGAAAATTAATATGTATTAAATTGATCTGCACTATCAATGACTCAAAGACTGAGTGAGGATTAGATTTCAACTGGCCCAACTCTATGTGCTCGAATGAATGGAATGGGGTAGTGAGGTCAACTTTTATGGCCAGGTCACATGGGGAGGGGTTACAGGGGATTGAGTCATCAGTGGCTGGGCCAGGCACTTATACACAGGACAGCACAGAATACTATATACATATCACCACACTGGAATCGTTGTCTGAAGAGGGAATGCAATATAATTGAGGATCCCTTCCCCCCCCGCACGCAGCATCTTTTAGCTGCTCTCATCAGGAAAGAGATACAGGAGTATCAGAGCCAGCACCACCAGGCTGAGGAACAGCTTTTTCCCATGGGCAGTGAGAATGCTGAACAACCAAAGGAACTGCTCACACTGACCATCCGAGACTCTCATATTCATGAAAAAATATTTCTTTACGTATGTATATCGATGAATACTTGCCATGCATATAATCTTGTTTGTCTGTATGTGTGTAATGTCTGGTTATGTGTCTGCGTGTTTTGCACTGAGGACCAGAGAATGTCAGGTTCTTGAGCAATCAGATGATGATATACTTGACTTGATCTGATTTAACAGTAATTATCCAAAGATTGTACACTGCATTCATTGATTGAGAGAAGCACAGTAACACATTACTAGGTGGACAGCATATCAAACTAGTGGATTAATTTCATCCAGTTTTAACACTGTTTATTTCCTTCAGACATACAAAATTCACTTATCCCACTGGTGAAAATACAGTGTAATTAGAAACCCATTTGTTATGTCCCTGACGATCTTAGATGATCAGATAACTGACTAATGACTCGGGCCCTTCTTGTTTCATTTACTGGCGAGTTGCTGTTGGAGTCAGAGGTGGGCAAGTGTCTGGTGAGTAAATAGTGATTTTTGGGGGCTGTTTAAAAAAAAAAAATGTGCGGAGAGCCAATTTAGGGTTGATTGGGAGAGTTTGTAATTGGGTAATTGAGTTAATTGGCAGGGACCAATAAAAAGAGTGGTAGAGGGGCCCAGTGTGTGAGTGGCATTTAGTAGGAATGGGGCTCTGGTGAGCAGAGGGTGAGAAAGATCTACCTTACTTGTGACCGGAGAGGTAAGATAGTTTAAAACCTTTAATTAAAGTTATATAATGGAGTCAGTCAAGGCAATGAGTTGCTCCAGTTATAGGATGTGGGAAATCTGAGGCAGTGTACTTGTCCCCGATAACTACACTTGAAGAAGGTTCATTCAGCTACAACTCCTTCAACCTATGTTCGGGAATGCTAAACTTACTGAAAAAAGAAAAAATTGATATAGCATTTGTGCAAGAAACACACTTAACTGAATTGGAGCACAAGAAATTAAAGAGAGATTGGGTAGGACATGTAACAGCAGCATCGTATAATTCAAAAGCAAGAGGAGTGGCTATATTAATTAGTAAAAATGTGCCATTTAAAATAGAAGAGGAAATAATAGATCCAGCAGGGAGATATGTAATGATAAAATGTCAGATATATTCGGAGTTTTGGAATCTACTCAATGTATATTACCAAACGAAGAAGATCAAAAGTTTATGCAAGATATCTTTTTGAAGAAAGCAGATACGCAAGGGAACATATTAATAGGAGGGGATTTCAACCTGAATTTGGATTCAAATATGGATAAAACTGGGAAAAAAATTAACAGAAAGAACAAAGTAACCAAATTTATAATTAAATCAATGGAAGAAATGCAACTTTTGGATATATGGAGGAAACAACACCCAAAGGAAAAGGAATATTCATATTACTTGGCTAGACATAAAACATACTCAAGAATAGACCTATTTTTGTTATCAGCTAGTATGCAAGATAGAGTAAGAAAAACAGAATATAGAGCTAGAATACTATCGGACCATTCACCCTTAATATTGACAGTAAAGCTAGAGGACATCCCTCCAAGAATGTATAGATGGAGATTAAACCCCATGTTACTTAAAAGGCAGGATTTTAGAGAATTTATTGAAAAACAAATTAAAATGTATTTTGAAATAAATACGGAATCAGTGGAAGATAAGTTTATACTATGGGATGCAATGAAAGCATTCATTAGAGGGCAAATAATAAGTTATGTAACCAAGATGAAGAAGGACT
Source organism: Narcine bancroftii (assembly GCF_036971445.1). NCBI lineage: Eukaryota > Metazoa > Chordata > Chondrichthyes > Torpediniformes > Narcinidae > Narcine > Narcine bancroftii. The sequence goes on from NC_091469.1 coordinate 468,691,753, forward strand.
ATAATCAGGAAACAGAGCAGTTGGAAAGGGAAATAGTAAATATAGAAAAAAAATTAGCAATGAAGGAAGATACAACTAAAAGAAGAGAATTGGCGGATAAAAAAATAAAATATGAAACACTACAAACATATAAGGTGGAGAAGAATATAATGAAGACAAAACAGAAATATTATGAACTGGGTGAAAAAATGCACAAAATCCTAGCATGGCAGCTTAAGACAGAACAAGCTAAGAAAATGGTATTGGCATCAAGGAAAAAAGACAAACAAATTACATATAATCCAAAAGAAATTAAGGAAAACTTTAGAGAATTCTATGAACAATTATACCGAACTGAAAACGAAGGGAAAGAAGGGAAAATAGATGAATTTCTGACTAAAATTGAACTACCAAAACTACAAATAGAGGAACAAAATAAATTAACAGAGCCATTTGGAATAGTAGAAATACAAGAGATAATAAAAAAAATTACCAAATAATAAGACACCAGGAGAGGATGGATTCCCAATAGAATTCTACAAAACATTTAAAGACTTATTAATTCCGCCCCTCCTTGATGTAATCAACCAGATTGATGAAACACAAAGCTTACCAGATTCATGTAAAACAGTAATAATTACAGTAATACTAAAGCAAGGGAAAGATCCACTCTCACCAGCGTCATATAGACCAATATCTTTACTAAACACAGATTATAAGATAATAGCTAAACTATTAGCAAACAGATTAGCAGAGCATGTACTGAAAATGGTAAATTTAGACCAAACTGGATTTATCAAAAAAAGACGCACAACAGACAATATTTGTAAATTTATTAACTTAATTCATGCAGTAGAAGGAAATAAAGCACCTACAGTAGCAGTTGCTTTAGACGTAGAGAAGGCCTTTGACAGAGTAGAATGGAATTATTTGTTCAAAGTATTGCAAAAATTCAGTTTACCGGAGAAGTATATTAATTGGATTAAAGCATTATATAAGGGACCGTTAGCGAAAGTGACAGTAAATGGACATTTATCAAAGCAACTTAAATTAAGCAGATCAACGCGGCAGGGATGCCCACTATCACCTTTATTGTTTGCGTTAGCTATAGAACCACAAGCAGAATTGATAAGAATAGATAATAATATAAAAGGAATAAAAATAAAAGACAAGGAATATAAAATCAGTCTATTTACGGATGATGTTATAGTGTAATTAACAGAACCAGAACTATCAATAAAAGAATTATATAAGAAATTGAAGGGATATGGAGAAGGGTCGGGTTACAAGATAAGCGTAAATAAAAGTGAAGCAATGCCTATGAATAATGCGGATTTCTCAAAATTTAAGAAGGAATCTCCATTTAGATGGCAAATGCAGGCAATAAGATACCTAGGTGTACAAATAAACAAAAATATCGGCCAACTATATAAACTCAATTATTATCCACTAATGAAAAAAATTACAGGACGATTTAGAGCATTGGAAAGATTTACCACTAACACTAATAGGAAGGATAAACTGTATTAAAATGAACATTTTTCCAAGGATATTATACTTATTTCAGGCATTGCCAATACAACTGACAGAAAAATTCTTCAAGGAGTTAAAGAAAATAATAAGGAAATTTTTATGGAGAGGGGGGAAACCGAGGATAGCACTAGATAAATTAACAGAATGGTATAAACAAGGAGGCTTACAACTGCCAAACTTTAAAAATTATTATAGAGCCGCACAATTAAGATACCTATCAGATTTTTATCAAACAAGGGAAAAGCCAAATTGGATGAGATTAGAATTAGATAAAATAGGGGAAAAGATACCTGAACATATATTATATAAATGGGATGAAAAATTGGTACAACATAGAAGTTCTCCAGTATTACATCATCTCCTCAATATTTGGAAGAAGATTCATGTAGAAAGAAATAAAACAAATTATCAATTACCAAAATTAATATTGACGCAAAACAAGTTACTCCCTTTTACAATAGATAACCTTTCCTTTAGAGAATGGGGAAAAAAAAGGGATTGAAAGAATAGAAAATTGTTTTTCAGGAAATAGATTCTTATCCTTTGAACAAATGAAAGATAAGTACAATATAACTCAAGATACAGCGCTGGCATATTACCAATTGAGATCCTACTTGAAGGATAAATTAGGAAGCAGTTTGAGTTTGCCAGAGGGAAGTAACCTTGAATATGTGATTACAGATACAATGATAATCAAAAGATTTATAACAAATATGTATATTAAACTGCAAGAAAAGGAGAATGAGGAAACAAATGGTAAAACTAAACAAAAATGGGAACAAGATTTAAATATAAAGATAAAAAAGGAAACATGGGAGAAGTTATGCTCCGGAACGATGAGAAATACAATAAATATGAGGTTACGTATGATACAATATAACTGGATACACAGGCTATACATTACACCTCAAAAGTTAAATAAATGGGACCCAACAGTATCTGATAGATGTTTTCGATGTAAAAAAGAAATGGGAACAACAATTCATGCAATCTGGACATGTGAGAAAGTAGAAAAATTTTGGGAAGATCTAAATCAGATATTAAATAAAATAACAGAAAACAATATACCAAAGAATCCAGAGATCTTCCTCCTAAGTAACATAAAAAACAAAGAATTTGAAATTGATTTGGAGGATGCACAAAAAAGATTTGTTAAGATAGCTCTAGCCGTAGCAAAAAAATGTATTATGTCAACCTGGAAATTGGAAGATAATTTGAAAATACAACAATGGTATATAGAAATGAATAAATGTATTCCATTAGAAAAAATAACATATAGTTTAAGAAATAATATTGAAATATTCAAACAAATATGGGAGCCTTACATTAAATACAATAGCGAAAACCGACCGGGGACAATCAATACCTAAGTTGATGGAAGGAGAAGGAAAGAAAAGAATGGACTCAGTAGAATTTCTGGTGTTTTTTTTTTGTTGAGTGACAACATTGTCTGACTGGTTTAATGTATCCTAGATTGTATACCTAAAATGGATGAGAGGGGGGTGGGTGGGGGGGTGGGTTGGGAGGAGGGGGGGGGGAGAAAATGTCACTGTATATGTGTGAAAAGGAAAAAGTGTGTATCATGGCTAATGTGATTTATGGTGTGAAAAATAAAAAATTAAAAAAAAAACCTATGTTCGGGAACTAGAGCAGGAATTGAATGAACTGTGGATTTTAAGGGAGGGTGAGGTAGAGGCAGCTAGGAGTGTCAGGGAGGTGATCACCCCTATAAATCAGGGAGATAGTTGGGTGACTGTCAGAAGAGAGAAGGAGAAAATGCAGTCAGTGCAGGGTACCGCTGTGGCTATCCCCATCAACAACAGGTATACTGTTTTGAATACTGTTGGTGGAGACCTACAAGGGACAAGTTGAGGTGGTAATATCTCTGGTGCAGAGTCTAGTCCCCGAGCTCAGAAGGGAAAAAAGAGGAAAGCATTTGTGATTGAGGACTCATTGGTTAGATGAGTGATTAGGTTTGCTGGATGAGATTGAGGATCCTGAATGGTATGTTTCCCCCAGGTGCCAGGATCAAGGATGTCTTCAATTGAGTACACAGCATTCTGGAGGGGGAGCAGTCAGAAGTTGAGGCCCATGTAGGGACCAATGACATAGTCTGAAGTGGGGATGAGGTCCTGAAGGAGAGTTAAGGAAGATTAAAAAGCAAGACCTCAAAGGTGGTAATCTTGAGATTGCTGTCTGTGCCATGTGCTAGAGAAGGTAGGAATAAGAAGATGTGGAGGATGACTAAAGAGTTGGTGCAGGGGATGGGTTCAGATTTGTGGATCATTGGGAACTCTTCTGGGGAAGGTTTGACCTCTACAAAACGATAGGCTGCACCTGAACTGAAGGGGGACCAATATCCTGGCAGGCAGATTTGCTAGATATGTTGGGGAGGGTTTAAGCTAGTGTGGGGAGGGGGGGTGGTGATGGGAGTCACAATAGGGGCTTTCAGATGGCCAATTGCCCCACATGTAAAGCTGCATGTTTTGGCAATATGTGGCTGTGGGGAGGCCATGTGAATGTGCAGGAGGCGGCCTTGAGGCAAGCTACGTAACCCTCCTCCAAGAGGGATAATCAGTGCAGCTCAGTGGCTCCCCCAGCCACCTGAATGCAGCTGGCTGAAAGCGGCTGTCAAAGGGGCAGGCTGCCGACATGGCAGTGACATCGTCAGCCTGAGATGCCTGGCGTGAATCTTGAAGCACATTGTGCAGGCAGGCTAGTGCAGATTGAGTCGTTTTGTTTTAGCAGTGCAGGAAAAGAGTGCATTTAAACAATGGCTCCAAAAAAGGCTTGTAACTGGTCTTAAGAAGAGGTAAGACTGCTTCTAGACCATCTGACTCAGGAATCCCAGGAAAGGGAGCTCACTGGGACAGTTAGGGAGGGTCCCACGTTTGAGTGCCTGTTCAGGGTGCTCACAGCACACAAGCGCAGTAAAAGCCAGGTGGTCACGAAGCTGAAGAGCATGAGGAAGAAATTCCGCGCAGTCCTGGACCACAACAGGAGGAGCGGCAATGGGTCCAAGGAGTGGCAGTACTTCAACCAGTGCCACACTCTCTGGGGGGCTAGCTGCTCAGCTACTCCCTTGAATGTAGCCAGTGCTCTGGAGACCCCTGATTCCCCAGAGCTCCTAAGGGATCTCCGGGTTCACACTGCGGCAAGGGAGGAGATATGCTGGTCCAGGAGGAGGCCACCATCGAGGACCCAGCAGCCAGGATTTGGATGCCCCCGAGAGAGGAAGTGCAGAGGTCACTGTCCCTGGAAGTGGCGAGGCGGCACTCTCAACAGAGAACACAGGTACAGTAGCATTGAGGTGATTATGGAGAAGCACTTAAATCCAATGCTGATGCACTTTTCCTGTTTCCACCCACAGCCTCTGGTCCCAGACACAAGCGCCAGACCAAGGGTCAGGTTCTTGCAAAGGATCTGCAGGAGATAATGTTGGCACTTGACAGGGAGGACAGTGAGAGAGACCACCAGCGTGCAGAGGAGGCACTGGATCATGAGAGAGTCATGCTCACTGAGCTGAGGGAGGACGAGGAAGCAAAGCGCCGCTCCGAAGTGGAGAAGCATGCCCAGTAGATGTCTGAATTTGCAGTTTCCTTTCAGGGACTGAGCGTCGCAAAGGGCAGGCAGTCAGTCATCTCCAACAGATCGGTCACACGAATGGAGGCCTCCCCATCCCCATTCCCACAGTCATATGGTCAGCCTCATCCCATGTACCTGGCCCCTCCATCCAGCATGCCATTCCATTCCACACTAGTGCATCACAGTAGTGGACACCTTGGCATGACTGAGATTCTGGGGTCCAGGACAGATTCCTCATTTCTCCCCCCCCCCCCCAACTCATTCCTCTCAACGCTGGAATGAGGTTTGTGTCGGACTAAACATCCTTCATGCTGCTAACTCACTGTTCACTTTTGTTCTTCATGAAGCCCCTCGTAAGTGCAATGTTATGTGTGACACTTTAAGGATGGAAACATTCAGCAGTGAGATGCTATGGTGCTGAGTGGTTGTATTTGTTGTGTTTACTGTTTTAGTGTTTGTTCTGCGGTGTTCAAGTGTGGAGTGGATTTGCACTGTTATTTGTCCATTCCATTGTTTACTTCACGTTTAAGAACGATGTGAAATGTTAACGTTGCGATATCTACCTCAGATATTTATGAAGCAGTGTGATTTCTCAGAACATCTTTTATTAAATTTTAATTTTTGACAAGCACACAAGTCACATGTTTTATTTACATGCACCCGTTCATTCGTGAGAGCACATAACACGCCAGGCAGCAGGCTCATGTCACTGCATTGGATGGGGAAGGTGGAGAGGGGAACAAGTGGAAAATGGGGAACTGGGTAGCAGGGACATACCCTTACAGGATGGACATAATGGCAGAATGGATGGCCTGGTGCCCATGGGCCTGCTGATCAGAACAATCTGTGCTATTGGGTGTAGGACCATCTGCTTCAACCAATGTCCACTCTGAAGGGAAATCTTCCTTGTTTTCTGTTATTTTATTTAATATCTGATTTAGATCTTCCCAAAATTTTTGTACTTTCTCACATGTCCAGATTGCATGAATTGTTGTTCCCATTTCTTTTTTACATCGAAAACATCTATCAGATACTGTTGGGTCCCATTTATTTAACTTTTGAGGTGTAATGTATAGCCTGTGTATCCAGTTATATTGTATCATACGTAACCTCGTATTTATTGTATTTCTCATCGTTCCAGAGCATAACTTCTCCCATGTTTCCTTTTTTATCTTTATATTTAAATCTTGTTCCCATTTTTGTTTAGTTTTACCATTTGTTTCCTCATTCTCCTTTTCTTGCAGTTTAATATACATATTTGTTATAAATCTTTTGATTATCATTGCATCTGTAATCACATATTCTAAGTTACTTCCCTCTGGCAAATTCAAACTGCTTCCTAATTTATCCTTCAAGTAGGATCTCAACTGGTAATATGCCAGCGCTGTATCTTGAGTTATATTGTATTTATCTTTCATTTGTTCAAAGGATAAGAATCTATTTCCTGAAAAACAATTTTCTATTCTTTTAATCCCTTTTTTCTCCCATTCTCTAAAGGAAAGGTTATCTATTGTAAAAGGGAGTAACTTGTTTTGCGTCAATGTTAGTTTTGGTAATTGATAATTTGTTTTATTTCTTTCTACATGAATCTTCTTCCAAATATTGAGGAGATGATGTAATACTGGAGAACTTCTATGTTGTACCAATTTTTCATCTCATTTATATAATATGTGTTCAGGTATCTTTTCCCCTATTTTATCTAATTCTAACCTAGTCCCATCTGGCTTTTCCCTTGTTTGATAAAAATCTGATAAGTATCTTAATTGTGCGGCTCTGTAGTAATTTTTAAAGTTTGGCAGTTGTAAGCCTCCTTGTTTATACCATTCTGTTAATTTATCTAGTGCTATCCTCAGTTTCCCCCCTTTCCATAAAAATTTCCTTATTATTTTCTTTAACTCCTTGAAGAATTTCTCTGTCAGGTGTATTGGCAATGCCTGAAATAGGTATAATATCCTTTGAAAAATGTTCATTTTAATACAGTTTATCCTTCCTATTAGTGTTAGTGGTAAATCTTTCCAATGCTCTAAATCGTCCTGTAATTTTTTTCATTAGTGGATAATAATTGAGTTTATATAGTTGGCCGAGATTTTTGTTTATTTGTACACCTAGGTATCTTATTGCTTGCATTTGCCATCTAAATGGTGATTCCTTCTTAAATTTTGAGAAATCCGCATTATTCATAGGCATTGCTTCACTTTTATTTACGTTGATCTTGTAACCCGACACTTCTCCATATTCCTTCAATTTCTTATATAATTCTTTTATTGATAGTTCTGGTTCTGTTAAGTATACTATAACATCATCCGCAAATAAACTAATTTTATATTCCTTGTCTTTTATTTTTATCCCTTTTATATTATTTTCTGTCCTTATCAATTCTGCTAGTGGTTCTATAGCTAACGCAAACAATAAAGGTGATAATGGGCATCCCTGCCGTGTTGACCTGCTTAAGTTAAATTGCTTTGATACATGTCCATTTACTGTCACTTTCGCTAATGGTCCCTTATATAATGCTTTATTCCAATTAATATACTTCTCCGGTAAACTGAATTTTTGCAATACTTTGAACAAATAATTCCATTCTACTCTGTCAAAGGCCTTCTCTGCGTCTAAAGCAACTGCTACTGTTGGTGCTTTATTCCCTTCTACTGCATGAATTAAGTTAATAAATTTACAAATATTGTCTGTTGTGCGTCTTTTTTTTGATAAATCCAGTTTGGTCTAGATTTACCATTTTCGGTACATACTCTGCTAATCTGTTTGCTAATAGTTTAGCTATTATCTTATAATCTGTGTTAAGTAAAGATATTGGTCTATATGACGCTGGTGTGAGTGGATCTTTCCCTTGCTTTAGTTTAACTGTAATTATTGCTGTTTTACATGAATCTGGTAAGCTTTGTGTTTTATCAATCTGGTTGATTACTTCCAGGAGGGGCGGAATTAATAAGTCTTTAAATGTTTTATAAAATTCTACTGGGAATCCATCCTCTCCTGGTGTCTTATTATTTGGTAATTTTTTTATTATCTCTTGTATTTCTACTATTCCAAATGGCTCTGTTAATTTATTTTGTTCCTCTATTTGTAGTTTTAGTAGTTCAATTTTAGTTAGAAATTCATCTATTTTCCCTTCTTTCCCTTCGTTTTCAGTTCGGTATAATTGTTCATAGAATTCTCTAAAGTTTTCCTTAATTTCTTTTGGATTATATGTAATTTGTTTGTCTTTTTTCCTTGATGCCAATACCATTTTCTTAGCTTGTTCAGTCTTAAGCTGCCATGCTAGGATTTTGTGCGTTTTTTCACCTAGTTCATAATATTTCTGTTTTGTCTTCATTATATTCTTCTCCACCTTATATGTTTATAGTGTTTCATATTTTATTTTTTTATCCGCCATTCTCTTCTTTTAGTTGTATCTTCCTTCATTGCTAATTCTTTTTCTATATTTACTATTTCCCTTTCCAACTGCTCTGTTTCCTGATTATAGTCCTTCTTCATCTTGGTTACATAACTTATTATTTGCCCTCTAATGAATGCTTTCATTGCATCCCATAGTATAAACTTATCTTTCACTGATTTCATATTTATTTCAAAATACATTTTAATTTGTTTTTCAATAAATTCTCTAAAATCCTGCCTTTTAAGTAACATGGGGTTTAATCTCCATCTATACATTATTGGAGGGATGTCCCCTAACTTTACTGTCAATATTAAGGGTGAATGGTCCGATAATATTCTAGCTTTATATTCTGTTTTTTTTACTCTATCTTGTATATGAGCTGATAACAAAAATAGGTCTATTCTTGAGTATGTTTTATGTCTAGCCGAGTAATATGAATACTCCTTTTCCTTTGGGTGTTGTTTCCTCCACATATCCAAAAGTTGCATTTCTTCCATCGATTTAATTATAAATTTGGTTACTTTGTTCTTTCTATTAATTTTTTTCCCAGTTTTGTTCCATATTTGAATCCAAATTCAGGTTGAAATCCCCTCCTATTAATATGTTCCCTTGCGTATCTGCTATCTTCAAAAAGATATCTTGCATAAACATTTGATCTTCTTCGTTAGGTGAATATACATTGAGTAGATTCCAAAACTCCGAATATATCTGACATTTTATCATTACATATCTCCCTGCTGGATCTATTATTTGCTCTTCTATTTTAAATGGCACATTTTTACTAATTAATATAGCTACTCCTCTTGCTTTTGAATTATACGATGCTGCTGTTACGTGTCCTACCCAATCTCTCTTCAATTTCTTGTGCTCCAATTCAGTTAAATGTGTTTCTTGCACAAATGCTATATCAATTTTTTCTTTTTTCAGTAAATTTAGCAGTTTCTTCCTTTTAATTTGGTTATGTATTCCATTAATATTTAAAGTCATATAGTTCAACGTAACCATTTTATACTTTGTTTATCTTCCCTTTCCGTTTCTCGATCATTACCTTTCCTTCTTATCCATTTCTGTTTTCTTGTTTTGAACCCTTTATAAGACAACATTCCTAAAACATCAAACATTTTCCTTATTCTCCTATTTAAAACTTCTTTAGCCCCAATCCCCCCTTCCCCTCCTGAGTTGTCCTTTATCCCTTGTCTGACAACCACATCTCCCCTCTCCATTTGGATTTGCGAATTCACTCGCAAGCGTCAGCTGATTTTGCAGTGACCGTAACTCCTCCCCACCCAGCCCCCCCCCCCAGAAAAGATTTCACTTTTCATATGTAACAAAGGTCACTCTTTGGTCTATCTTATTCCCTCTATTCCATTTCCTTCCCTTGTTAATTCTTGTCTATACTATCTGTATTTTCCTCTAAATACAGATACATTCATGTATGCACATTATACATATATACACATATACCTCTTTACCCACATACATATAAATCGTGGTCATTTTTACTCTTATTGCATGTCTTCATCTCTCTGTTTGTTTTGTAGTTGTTCTGCAAATTTCCTTGCTTCCTCTGGATCCGAGAATAGTTTTTTTCCATAAGATCGTTTTCGATGTATTGAACTCCTTTCTCTTCTTCAGGAGTTCAAAAACTTATGTGTCTTTTTAGTTCGCAGTCTTTTGTACTCTCGTTACACGTCTTCATCTCTCAGTCTATTTTGTAATTGTTCTGCAAATTTTCGTGCTTCCTCTGGATCCGAGAATAGTCTGTTTTGCTGTCCTGGAATAAATATTTTCAATACCGCTGGATGCTTTAGTATAAATTTATACCCTTTCTTCCATAAAATCGCCTTTGCTGTATTGAACTCCTTTCTCTTCTTCAGGAGTTCAAAACTTATATCTGGATAAATGAAGATTTTTTGCCCTTTGTACTCCAGTGGCTTGTTGCCCTCTCTTACTTTTTCCATTGTTTTCTCCAGTACCTTTTCTCTTGTAGTATATCTTAGGAATTTTACTAAAATAGATCTTGGTTTTTGTTGTGGTTGTGGTTTAAAGGCCAATGCTCTATGTGCTCTTTCTATTTCCATTTCTTGCTGTAGTTCTGGACATCCTAGGATCCTAGGGATCCAATCTTTTATAAACTCTCTCATATTCTTGCCTTCTTCATCTTCCTTAAGGCCCACTATCTTTATGTTATTTCTTCTGTTATAATTTTCCATTATATCTATTTTCTGAGCTAACAGTTCTTGTGTCTCTTTAACTTTTTTATTAGATTCCTCTAATTTCTTTTTTAAGTCTTCTACCTCCATTTCTACTGCTGCTTCTCGTTCTTCCACCTTGTCCATTTTTTTTCCCATTTCTGATAAGGTCATATCTATTTTATTCACTTTCTCTTCTGTACTGTTTATTCTTCTTCTTAAATCACTAAATTCTTGTGCTTGCCATTCTTTAAATGAATCCATGTATTCTTTAATAAGAGAAAGTATATCCTTTGTCTTGCCTTTCCCTTCTTCTTCTATTTCACTGTACTCTTCCTCTTCCTCTTCTTCCTCTGGGTTGGCCATCTGTTGTTTCTTTGTTGTCCTTTTCTTCTCTTCTTTCTTGTTTTTGTTGTCTTCTATATTCTCCTCTTGCTGCAGGTGTCCTGCAGCTGTCATTGCCGGCTGTGGAGATCGACTCCCCAGGTGGTCACCCCTCCCGTCGGTGTGTTTTTTTGCATGCGCGGTTGCGCACTTTTACTCGGCTCAGCGAGCCATTTTTGTAGTCCTCTTTCTACCGACCTGAGGGAGCGGGTTTCTCTCTCCACCGCGGGCCTCTTCGAACAGGTAAGGCCTTCTCCTTCTTCTTCCGTTGTCTTCTCTTCCTCTCTTCTTACCGTTGGTTTTGATTTTTCTTTTTTCGTCGCCATCTTCTTTCCACCTTTATCCTCGCTTTAGTTTAATTTTTATTTTTGTGCCTTTGTGTTTTCCTTTGTTTTTTCCGACTTTTCTGGAGAGGGCTGGAGTTCACCGTCTGGCCACTACTCCATCACGTGACTCCTCGGAAATCTTCCTTGTTAATCTCACATATATTCTGCACTACACAGCAGGCAAACACAACATCTGGGACTAAGGCGGTAGAGATATCTAAACACTTTGACAGGCACCGCCAGCGGCCTTTTAGACGGCCAAACGCATGTTCCACCACTATCCTTGCTGAATTAAGGGCCTTGTTAAATCTTCGCTAATCCGGATCCAGTACTCGGTGCTGTGTGAACCCTTTCATCAGCCAGCTTTGTAAAGGGTATGCAGCATCACCCACAAGATGCGCTGGAACCTCCACTCCCTCGACATCCTTGGACACCTGCAAGCACAACAATGCAGAAATGTAGTTAATTCATGCACCTGAACGTTAACACAGCAAGCATGCATAACGTATTGAAAGACGGAGCTTTGAAGGGTGAACACTCATGTCACGTGGGAAGACGGATCCACCCTAGTCCTCTGCTTTTCTATACAGAGGAGAGTTGGCAAGACCTTGGGCATCATGCGTGTGGCCCGGCCACCCCACAAACACATCTGAGAAGCTGTAACATGAATGGAAATCACACAGTGAAGTTGTAGTCATTTGAAATGTGATGTGATAAAGATCAATAAAGGCTTAACTCACCAGAATCTGTGGTCAATCAGCACTTGCAAAACTACCGAATGCCACCCTTTGTGATTGTAGTAGGTTGCAGCGTCCATTGTTGGGTGTGATAATGGGAATGTGTGACCCATCAATGCCACCAGCCCACATTGGGTATCCCCTTTGGGCAAAGCCATCAATGGTCTCCTGGAGACATGTTCCACTTGGCAGGGAGATGAAACGTTTACTGAGGAACTTCCTCAAGACGACAGTCACCTCCTGCACCACCATGCACACGGTGCTGACGCCTATTCCAAAGATGGTACTGATGGATCGATACTCACAAGGGGTGGCATACCACCACAAGGTCACAGCTAATTGAAGTTCAGGCTCCAATAGTCGCTGCAAGTCCGGTCTATGTGCCTTCAGGTGAGGTTCTAGGAGTTCCAGCATGAAGTGAAAGGTGCTATGCGAGATATGAAAGTGTCTCCTCCACTCAGCATCATCAAATTTGGTGAGGACATTACTCCAGAACTCAGCACCCAGGGGTTGGTTTAACCTCCAGAGAGACAGATATGTCACCATAGCTAATTGATTGACCAGCAGCATTCGCCTTTGTGGCGCTTACGCTCCACAAGCCTTTAGACCGCTAACTGCTGTCTTCTTGCCCTCAACCTTTGCAGGAACCTTCTGATTGCACCTATGTGATTTTCAGATCTCAAGGACGATTGAAGAGCTTCAACAGCACAAATAGCCTTACCAAGGATCTGCCATATCTCATTCTGAACACTCAGAAACCCTGATATCATCATCATTATGTCTCCTGCCTGCACAGGGTCTGCCATTGACCTGTGTTCCTTCTTGTTACGCTCAAAATGACATCACGTCAGTGGGCGGGAGCACAGCTGACACTGGGCTGGAGCCGGAGTGTGCTCAGAGCTGCATCTGGTGCAGCTGTGTTTTTCAGATGGCCAGCGTTGCGCTTTAAATCCTGCCACCTGAACGGCAATTTAAAGGGCTGCTTCTTCAGGTGCATTCTTAGCGTAGAATGCACCTGAAAAAGCCTAATGAGAGTAAGGATATTAGGGGAGAAGGGCAACTAGATTTGAAGGGAGAGGGTAGCAAAAGTATGGTAATCAAAGGAGTGAATATGGTGGACATTCTCTCAAATGTTTATATTTCAATGCAAGGAGCATGATAAGTAAGGAGGATGTGCTTAGAGCATGGATTGACATGTGGAAATATGATATTGTTGCCATCAGTGAAACTTGGTTGCAAGAGGGGCATGATTGGCAGCTAAATGTTCCAGGATTATTTTGCTTCAGTCATGATAGAACAGGGAGAAATAAAAGGTGATGGAGTTGCATTGCTTGTTTGAAAAAACATTACAGTGGATAGATTGGAGGCTAGTGAGGCTATTTGGGTGGAAGTGAGGAATGGGAAATGCATGAAAACACTAATGGGGGGTGTATTATAGGGGTGTAACAGGCTAGGACTTTACTCCATGGAGTTTAGAAGATTGATGGCTGATTTGTTATTTAAAATTGAGGGGGACAGATAGAGTCAATGTGGATAGGCTTTTTCCATTGAGAGTGGGGGAGATTCAAACAAGAGGACATGGATTGAGATTGAAGGGGGAAAAGTATAAGGGAAACATGAGGGGTACATAATAGGCAGGATATTGGAGCAAATTTGTCAGGAGATAGCACAAATGTGTAGTAAACATAAGGTGATGATTGTTGGAGATTTTAACTTTCCACACATTGACTGGGATGTCCCTACTGTAAAGGTCTAGATGGGTTGGAGTTTGTCAAATGTGTTCAGGAAAGTTTTCTAAATCCATATATAGTAGAACTGACTAGAGAGGGAGCAGTATTGGATTTCCTATTGGGGAATGAAATAGATCAGGTGGCAGGTTTGTGTGTGAGAACACTTTGGATCTAGTGATCATAATTAGTTTTAGATTAATAATGGAGAAGGATAGGGCTGGGCCTAAGGTTGAGATTCTTGATTGGAACAAAGTTAATTTTGAGGAGATGCAAAAGGATTTGGAAGGTGTGGTTTGGGTTGATTTCCTTTCTGGGAAGGATGCAACAGATAAATGGAGGATATTCAAAAGGGAAATTTTGAAAGTAGTCATTATGTCCCTGTGAGGATTAAAGGAAAAGTTAGAAAATGTAGGGAGCCTTTGTTTTCAAGTGATACTGGGAATTTGGTTTGGAGGAAGAGAGATGTGTACAGTAGGTATAGACAGTGAATAAATGAGGTGCTTGAGGAATATAAAGTGTGCAAAAAAAATCTTGAGAAAGAAATTGGAAAGGCTAAAAGGAGATATGAGGCTGCTTTGTCAAGCAGATTAGTGAGGGATAAAATTGGGCCCCTTGAGGATCAGAGGGGTAGGTTACGTGAGGAGACAGAGAGATGGGTAAATTTTAAATGATTTCTTCAGTATTCATTAAGGAAAGGACTTTTGAGTCAAGTGAAGTGAGGAATACTAGTAGTGAGGTCATGGAAAATGTACAGATTATTGAAGAGATAGTTCTGGCTATTTTAAAGGGAATAAAGGTGGATAAATATCCAACTCCTGACAAGCTATTCCCTAGGACCTTGAGGGAGGTTAGTGTGGAAAGAGCAGCGGCTCTGACAGAAATATTTAAAATGTCATTGGCCATGCGGGAGGTGCTATAGGATTGGAGGGTAGCTCATGTTGTTCCACTGTTTATTTTTTTTAATAAAAAAGCTCTAAAAGTAAACCTGGTAATTATAGGCCTGTGAGTCTGGCATCAGTGCTAGGTAAATTAATGGAAAATGTTCTTGGAGATGGAATTTTCAGTTATTTGGATAACCAGGGACTGATTAGGAGTAGACAAAATGGTAGATTATGTTTAACAAATCTTATTGAATTTTTTGAGGAGTAAGAAAGTTGATAGAAGGCTGTGGATGTTGTCTATATGGACTTTAGTAAGACCTTTGACAAGATTCTGAACAAGAGCTTAGGAAGGTTCAATCATTAATGTTGAAGTAGTGAAATGGATTCAACAATAGTTGGATGGGAGATGCTGGAGAGTGTGGTGGAAAATTGTTTGTGAACTTAGAGGCCACTGACTATTGGAGTGCCTCAGGAATTGGTATTGGGTCCATTGTTGATTGATTAGATGATAGGGTGGTAAATTGGATGAGTAAGTATGCAGATAATACTAAGATTGGTGGTGTGATCAGCAAAGGTTTTTCAAAGCTTGCAATGGGATATATGCCAATTAGAAGAGTGGACTGAAAGATGACAGATGGAGTTTAATAATGATAAATCTGAGGTGCTACATTTTAATAGGACTAATCAACAAAAGTCCTGTATGTTAAATGGTCGACAATTGAGGAATGCAGTAAAACAAAGGGATTTAGGAATTCTGGTACATAATTCACTGAAAGTGGAGTCACTTTTGGTACGTTGGCCTTCATAAATCAGAGTATTGAATACAGGAGTTGCGATGTCATGTTGAAGTTGTAGAGGGCATTGGTAAGGCCAAATTTGGAATAGTGTGTACAGTTTTGGTTGTCAAATTATAGGAAGGGCATCAACGAAATAGAATGCAGCAGAGAAGATTTACAAGAATGTTGCCTGAGTTTCAGGGTTTGACATACAGAGAAAGGATAAACAGGCTAGGACTTTACTCCATGGAGTTTGGAAGATTGATGGCTGATTTGTTATTTAAAATTGAGGGGGACAGATAGTCAATGTGGATAGGCTTTTTCCATTGAGAGTGGGGGAGATTCAAACAAGAGGACATGGATTGAGATTGAAGGGGGAAAAGTATAAGGGAAACATGAGGGGGAATTTCTTCACTCAGAGGGTGGTAGGAGTGTGGAATGAGCTTCTGGCTGAAGTGGTAGATGTGGGCTTGATTTTAATATTTAAGGAAAAGTTGGATGGATAGATATATGGTCGAGTGGGGTATGGAAGATTATGGAGTGGGTGTGGGTCATTAGGACTAGTTGGGAGAATGGCATGGACTAGAAGGGCTGAACTGGCCTGTTTCTGTGCTGTAATGGTTATACAAGAAACGTAACCATGTAACCATTGATAGCACAGAAACAGACCAATTTAGCCTTACTAGTCTGAGCCAGATATAATTTCCCACTTTGTCCCACTGACCCACATTTGGCCTGTAACTCTCCATACCTTTCCCATCCATATACCTATCCAACCTTTCCTTGAATGCCCCTACGAGTTAATATTCAATGATTAAACTTAAATGGTAGCCCTATTTAGACCTGGTCTTTGTTCTGATCTATGACTTCTAGATTTAATTGAGTTGCTGAGTTGCAAATAACTCCAAAGGATAGAATATTCATTCTATCTGATAAACAGATTCTACAGGTTTGGGTTAGATCTCTCAGAAATATGCATTGCATATTCTTAAACATATTATGTTTCCCTCGTTAAAATCAAGATTTGACAAATAGATGAATTGTAGAAATATAACATCCTTTCAATTCTAAACCAGCTGGTAAATGAATGTTTTCAGAAAATAAGGAGAAAGGGAAAGAAAACCATGTACAATATTTAGAAAGCCCTCTTCACTACTTGAAACATTCTATAGCACTTTATCCCAATTAAGTACTTCTTGAAATTCTGTCATTGTAATTTAGGAAACACAATCATGGACCATAGTTGATCTTTACAGCAGCTACACTTAATGCCAATTTTCAGTATCCTTTCAATACAAAAATCTAGTAAGTTCAGCCTTGGGAATATCATTGATCCATATTTTTAACATCTGAACAAAAAATATCTTGCTGATCTTACCATTACAACTCTAAATAATTCTAATTTTAACATCTCTCTCATTCTTCAAGAGGAACTGTTTTCTCTGTTTAACCAATTCCATCTCTGTAGCTTTTTAATAGCATTCAATAGATCAGCTATCCATCAAGTCATCATCATGTCAACCTTAAGAGAGGATCACTGGAGTCTCCCTTATCCCCACCGACATCATCTACTGGGATTGATGTTTGAAGAGGGCAATCAAAATTGTTGAGGACCCCTGCAGTGAACTGGAATTCACTGACTATGGGTAGATTAGATGATTGACCACCCCTCCCCTTGGCTCCGCCTCATTGGTCCTGATATAAACACTGTTTTTCCGCCTTACCTCCAATTTACCTGAAGACCATTGTAGATACCTGCCGGTAACTGTAAGCTAATAAAAGCATGTTTATGCTCCACACAAGTCTGAGTAATATCAATCACGTTACTATTAGCTTATTTTTGGAAATGGGATGGAAGCTCTATTGAAGCCAGGCATGCTCCAGGATGACCCTCTGTCCCCAGAGACCCTGGAAGAATTCACTTACTGTTTGGAGAGCTTCCAGTCTTGCTTAACAGCCACTCACGAGTCTTCCACTCTGACAGTCTCCAGAGATCAGCCTTTCTCTCCCAAGTCGGTCCCAAGGAATACGCAGTCATCAGAGACTTTGCGATGTACGAGATAACCATCGAAGGCCTGTAGGTTCACTACATGAGGCCTCAGAATGACGTGCTGGTGAGATACCGACTCTCAACGTTGGCAACTACTGGATGAATCACTGGATGACTATGTTCTGGAACTATGGACACTGATGAGAAAGTGCCTCTACAAAACAGTCTCAGCCTGGGTGAAAAGAAGAGCAAGTCCAGAATACACTCATGACAGGAGTGAGATTGAGGTATGTGAGGCAGTGACTGCTAGAGTTGGGAAAGAATGACCTTGCCAGTACCCTCGACCTAGCAAAATCTTTTGAACAGACCCAACTGGGAGCAGACGACCTCTCTAACAAAAGCAGCGCCTTCTTGGAAGACCAGGCCTGCGGGGCGCAGGTATCCCTGGTACCAGCTGCCATGGCCACATGCAACCAGGGATGCTACTTCTGTCGACAGGCCAAACACTTGTGCTAGATGCCCCACAAAGGATTCTGTGTGTTCAGGATGCAGTAAGAGGTGAAAGTTTGTTGGGCCAAGGGGAACCCCAGTAAGGGAACTGTATGCACAACCTCCGAACCATCTTGTGCCCCGTGCTCAAGCCCAGAAATGCGGGTCCCTGCCTCTCCATGCTGTTCACTGCCATCATCTTCCTGCGCCTCATGGCAGTGACCGCTACCAGAAGTGAAGCATTGAGGAAATCTGGAAGTGAAGCAACGGTGGGAATGGCAGCTCTCTTGCTGCTCCTCATGATCAACATCATCTTCCCAGCCCTTGGATCAAGATGACGTTGACAGGGAGAGCAACGCAGCCTCCAGAGTGCTGGCATCAGTCATCCTTGACCAGGCAAAACCCCACGAGCTGAACAACTCGATGATGGAGGTGAGGGTAAATGGTCATCTGATGGATTGCTTAATAGACATTAGCTCAACGGAGAACTTTATAAACTCTGCAACTGCTGGGCAGTACAGCTTACAGGTTTACCAAATGGACTACCATATTTATCTAGTGTCGCAATAGTATCCAAGACCCACAGTAGGCACAAGAAGTTCTGGAAGAGCAAAATCCACCAGTTCTAAGCTGCTCGACCTGAATAACCAGGCCCCCAGATAGACTCAACTTGTAAATAATTGTAAGAAGCTCATGTTGCTGAATGTGGTTTCTGTTTTCACCTGTAGGTCCTCTTCTGAAGGAAGGGGTGAATGAAGTGAATTGGAATTCACTGTCTATGGGTAGATTAGACGACCGGCCCCTCCTCTTGGCTCCACCCACATCTTCTTCTTCTTCTTTGACTTGGCTTCGCGGACGAAGATTTATGGAGGGGGTAAAAGTCCACATCTGCTGCAGGTTCGTTGGTGACTGACAAGTCTGATGCGGGACAGGTAGGCACGTTTGCAGCGGTTGCAAGCGAAAATTGGTTGGTTGGGGTTGGGTGTTGGGTTTTTCCTCCTTTGTCTTTTGTCAGTGAGGTGGGCTCTGCAGTCTTCTTCAAAGGAGGTTGCTGCCCGCCGAACTGTGAGGCGGCAAGATGCACGGTTGGAGGTGATATTAGCCCACTGGCGGTGGTCAATGTGGCAGGCACCAAGGGATTTCTTTAAGCAGTCCTTGTACCTCTTTGATGCACCTCTGTCTCGGTGGCCAGTGGAGAGCTTGCTATATAACACGATCTTGGGAAGGCGATGGTCCTCCATTCTGGAGATGTGACCCACCTAGCACAGTTGGGTCTTCAGCAGCGTAGATTTGATGCTTGCAGACTCTGTCGGCTCGAGTACTTTGATGTTGGTGATGAAGTCACTTCAATGAATGTTGAGGATGGAGCGGAGAGAGCGCTGATGGAAGCGTTCTAGGAGCCGTAGGTGATACTGGTAGAGGACCCATGATTCGGAGCCGAACAGGAGTGTGGGTATGACAACGGCTCTGTACATGCTGATCTTTGTGTGTTTCTTCAGGTGGTTGTTTTTCCAGACTCTTTTGTGTAGTCTTCCAAAGGTGCTATTTGCCTTGGCGAGTCTGTTGTCTATCTCGTTGTCATTCCTTGCATCAGATGAAATGGTGCAGCCGAGGTAGGTAAACTGGTTGACCATTTTGAGTTCTGTGTGCCCGATGGAGATGTGGGGGGGCTGGTAGTCATGGTGGGGAGCTGGCTGATGGAGGACCTCAGTTTTCTTCAGGCTGACTTCCAGGCCAAACATTTTGGCAGTTTCCGCAAAACAGGACGTCATGCGCTGGAGAGCTGGCTCTGAATGGGCAACTAAAGGAAGGGATGAATTTAGTGAACTGGAATTCACTGTCTATGGGTAGATTAGACGACCGGCCCCTCCTCTTGGCTCCACCCACATCAGTCCTGATATAAACCCTGTTTTCCCGCCTTGCCTCCAATTTACCTGAAGACCATTGTAGATACCAGCCGGTAATTGTAAGCTAATAGAAGTGTGTTTGTGCTCCACACAAGTCTCTGAGTAATATTGATCACGTTACAACCCCTTTCCACTCCAACACACCGCGTCTTTCAGCTGCACCCATTGGGAAAGAGAAACAGGAGCATCAGAGTCACCACCGTAAGACTGAGAAACAATTTCTTCACACAAGTAGTGAGGATGCTGGACGACCAAAAGGAGCTGCTCACACTAACCATCCGAGACTCTCATATTTATGAATCAATATTTATTCATTTGTGTGTCTGAATATATGTCCAGCATAAGTATTGTTTGTCTGTATGTGTGTTATGCATCGAGGACTGGAAAATGCAGCCTCGCCAGGTTGTATTCATGCAATCAGATGACAATAAACTTGGCTTAGTTTGACTTGATCTTATTTTATCTAATTTTGCTCTTGCTCTTTGTGGTGTAGAGATACAGGACTAATATCTAAAGGCAGCTATGAAAAATGAATTCAGTTAATAATTAAAACAACAACCAGCCTTCATAAAGATAGCTAGAAAAACTGAATTATTTATCTGGTTCACACCAGGTGAAGAAATATTCTCACTGCCCCTGATGGAACTCTAGTCCTATCCATGTAGTTTGGCAAACTCATATTTCATGGAACCAGAGAACACTTCAACCCATCCAGTTCACACCAAGCAATTTATTCCACTTAAGCTCCAGCAACCTCCATCTGGATCATAGCCTTTCATACGCCTTCCATCCATGTACCTATCCAATCTTCTCTTAAATTCAAAATCCACCACTCTGCTGGCAGCTTGTTTCACACTCTCACCACTCTGAGTGATGAAGTTCTCCCTTATGTTTGCCTTAAACACCTCACCTTTGACCCTTAACCCATGTCCTCAAGTTCTTGTCTCACACAGCCTCAATGGAAAATGCTTGTTTGGATTTATTCTATCCATACCCCTCTTAAATTTGTATACCTTTATCAAACTCCCCTCATTCTCTGTCGATCCAGGGAATAATGCCCTAACCTATTCAACCTTTCTTTATAACTTTGTGGTGCACTGTTAGCCAGAATCAGACACACACAAAGATACAACAGGCTTTAATCCACAGAGCCAGGTAGGCTGTGGCTGCAGCAACTCTGAGTGAGGCCTTGGGAGGCCAGCACAGGCTTAAATCCCGGAGGGTGATTGACACCCGACCGGGTGGGGCTTGATCCATTCAGGCCGACTGATTGACAGCCGGCCAGATGTGGTCCTGTCCCCTTACACTCGTGCAGGTAGAGGTTGCCCCCTGCAGTAGGCCAGTGGTTTACCACCACATTCACCCCCTTCTTTAAAATTGTCCCGGGGGGGCAGTAACAAGGAATTGCACCCACTATGTACATACAATATTTACAGGTTGAGATGACTCGGCGGCCACTGGGGTCTCTGTGACTGTCATAGGACTGGCTCCTGGTCACTGGTCAGAGGGGAATGGGGAGGGGTGGCGGCAGGGGTGCGTGTGGCGGCGCGCGGAGGGGTGCGTGTGGCGGCGCGCGGAGGGGTGCGTGTGGCGGCGCGCGGAGGGGTGCGTGTGGCGGCGCGCGGAGGGGTGCGTGTGGCGGCGCGCGGAGGGGTGCGTGTGGCGGCGCGCGGAGGGGTGCGTGTGGCGGCGCGCGGAGGGGTGCGTGTGGCGGCGCGCGGAGGGGTGCGTGTGGCGGCGCGCGGAGGGGTGCGTGTGGCGGCGCGCGGAGGGGTGCGTGTGGCGGCGCGCGGAGGGGTGCGTGTGGCGGCGCGCGGAGGGGTGCGTGTGGCGGCGCGCGGAGGGGTGCGTGTGGCGGCGCGCGGAGGGGTGGCCAGGAGGTCCAGGGTCGACGTCTGACTGTCGTATTGGGTGGGGGTGGGCGGGTTCATCTCCTAAGGCTGAAACGGGCCCCTGGTGGTCAAGGAGGCCCTGCGTGCTCCATAGCTGCTTTGGGGTGGGGATGTATGCCCGGTCAGCGTCGTCCTGAGTTGGAGGGTGGCGTGGTGTGGTGGGTGCTCATGCTGATGCCAGGTCCCTGGTTGAGATGGTGTCCTCCCTGCCACTGCCGAACCTAACGTAACCATAGTTATGGTTTGCATGAAGGTGGAAAACCTGCTCAACCAGGGCTTTGGCCTTGTGTGTCTGTACATGCTTATGCAGAAGGACTGGTACCAGGGATGTGAGCCATGCTGAGAGTGATATTCCAGTCACCGACCTCCTGGAGAATGAGAACAAGTGTTCATGAGGTCTCATTGGGAGCCGTGCACAGCAGTGACCAAATGGCATGGAGCGCCTCAGGCAGGGCGTCCTGCCAGTACTCAACGGCCCACCATCTTGACCTGAGAGCCAGGAGGACTGCCTTCCAGACTACCCCATTCTCGTGTTCCACTTGCCCGTTGCCTCTAGGGTTATAGCTTGTCATGCGACTGGTCGCGATGCCCCTCGCCATCAGGTACTGGCGCAGCTCGTTGCTCATGAAACTAGAACCCCGATCACTGTGGATGAAGGTGGGGTAGCCAAACATGGTGAAAATCTGCCCCAAGGACCTGATAACGATAGCCATGGAGGTGTCCTGGCAAGGTATGATGAAAGGGTAGCGTGAGTACTCATCCACTACCATGAGGAAGTAGACGTTTCGGTTCTTGGAAGGCAGGGGCTCTTTGAAGTCCATGCCAAGATGCTCGAAAGGCTGAGTAGCCTTTACCACATGGGCCTGGGGAGGGGTGGAAGAAGCAGGGTTTACACTCTACACAGACCCAACAGGCCTCCGTCATGATCCTGATGTCCCTGATGGTGTACGGCAGATTTCGGGACTTAACAAAATGGAACAACTGGGTGACACCTGGATGGTAGAGGGACTCATGCAATGCCTGCAACCTGTTGTCATGCATAGATGTGCAGGTGCGAGAGAGGGCATCAGGGGAGTTGTTAAACTTCCTGGGGCAGTACTGGATGTCGTAGCTGTAGGTTGCCAGCTCAACTCTCCAGTGCAGGATCTTGTCGTTCTTGATCTTGCTCTTGTGGGTCTGTGAGGAGCATAAATCTCCTGCTGGCTAGGTAGTGGTGCCAGTGGCTGACCGCTTCCACAATCGCCTGGACCTCCTTTTCAATGGCGGAGTGCCCTAGCTCGGAGCCGTGGAGTATCCTGGAGAAGAAGGCGACGGGGCGCCCCCCCCCCCCCCTTGGTTGAGGATAGCAGTGAGAGCCACCTCAGAGGCATCGCTCTCCACCTGGAAGGGGGAGCCCTCATCCACAGCCTGCATCATAGCATCCGCGATGTCTTACCTGATGCAGGTGAAGGCTGCCTGGGCCTCGGGTGGGAGGGGAAAAGTTGTGGCTTGGGCCAGTGGGCAGACCTTGTCCAAGAAGCGAGGGACCCACTGTGAGAAATAAGGGAACAGGCCCAGGCACCTGTGGAGGGCCTTTAGCATGGGAGGAGAGGTAACTCCATTAATGGGTGTATCCTTTCCGGATCTGGGCCAACGACTCCATGGGCCATGATGTACCCCAGGATGGCGAGGCGAGTGGTGCTGAACACACACTTCTCCTTGTTGTAAGTGAGGTTCAGCTCCGCGGCCATCTGGAGGAATTTTTCCAGGTTAGCGTCGATGTCCTGCTGGTCATGGCCGCAGATAGTGACGTTATCCAGATATGGAATCGTCGCCTTCAGCTTGTGCCGGTCTACCATGCGATCCATTTCCTGCTGGAAGATGGAGACCACGTTCGTGACCCCAAAAGGAACCCAGCGGAACTGGTACAGGCGCCCATCCGCCTCAAAGGCATGTAGGGCTTGTCCTTCGGGTGGATAGGGATTTGGTGATACGTTGACTTCAGGTCAATCGTGGAGAAAACCCGGTAGCGGGCTATCTCATTCACCATGTTGGCGATCCTCGGCAGGGGGTAGGCTTCCAGCTGGATGTACCGATTAATGGTCTGGCTGTAATCCACGACCATCCTCAGCTTACTTCCCCCTTTGACCATCAGGACTTGGGCTCTCCAAGGGCTGTTACTGGGCTCTATAATGCCTTCCGTCAGGAGTCACCGCACCTCTGCCTTGATGAAGTCCCTGTCTGCAGTGCAATAGCGCTTACTTCTGGCGGCGATCGGCTTGCAGCCTAGCACAAGATGTGGAAAGAGCGCCAGTGGTGTGATGCGCAGTGTGGAGAGGCCACAGGTTGGTTGGAGCTGGTAGGTTGGCATGCTGTGCAATGTGAGTGGAGATTGGGGCCCCTCGAAGGCAAGGGTAACACTCTGCAGGTGGCACTGGAAATCCAGGCGCAGGAGGAGTGTTGCGCAGAGTTTGGGCTTGACCAGGATCGTGAACCCTGTGTAAATCTCCCCTCCCACCATTATATCAACTGAGCAGCACCCAAGGGTACCAACAGTCTTATCCTTGGCGACAAGGGCGATCGAGTATGTGGTGGGGTGGACCTTTAACCTTAGGGAGTGGGAGACGCTCGGGTGAATGAAGCTCTCTGTGCTGCCACTGTCCAACAGGCATGTTAACTGCCTGTTGACTCGCACGTCCATCATTGACTGCCCAAGATCATGGGGGGATGTCCCTGGTCAGCGTGGTGGCGGCCAGGACCGTCTCGGAGTCAGAGTCATGGATATCCGGAGGGATGGGGAGCGTTGATAGGGCGGACTGGTCATCGCCCGTGTTGACCACGTCGACATCGGTCGTGAGGTGTGGCATGCGGCAGCTGATGGCACCCGGAGGTGTGAGGAGCGTCGGTAGGGCGGCCTGGTTATCGCCCGTGTTGACCACATTGTTCTCAACATCATCAGGGGCCCTCTGTGTCTGCCGTTGCCTGGCCCTAGATGGCAGCGGCACGTGGGGAGCCGCTGCGAGGCTGGCCTCCTTCCCCAGCTGTGTCCGCTGTGCCGGGGCAAGTGATGTCATCACGGCCGGCGGCAGTGACATCGTTACGTCAGCTGGAGTGATGTCATTGTCGTTCTCAGTGAGCAGCACTGGCGAGGACAGGGGCTGGTGCAGATGCTCGTGTCACAAGCTGTGATGGTCGCTGGTGGGGCCAGTTGTGGGGTCAAAATTATGGAAGGGGGAAGTTGTCACGGGGACAATGGCGTCGCCCAGCACATGCACGTGGAGAGGTCCGTGGGGAAGGTGGGGAGGTCATTGACGGCCGCTGAGCTGCTGGCAGGTTTAGAGAGGCACACGTTTGCAAAGTGGCTTTTCTTGCCGCATCGGGAACAATACTGGCTCCTAGCTGGGCAGTTTTGGCGCAATCGTCGATCTGACCCACACCAGGACCCACAGCAATTTCAGGGGTGCTGGGCACCTGCCGCAGCAACGTTCTCCTCCCTAGCTTGGCCTGGGGCTGCAACTGCAGAGAGAGAGCCATGAGGGAGCCTGGGGGAACCTGGAATCGAAGGCTTCAACGTGCAAGGCTGCAGCTTCCAGGGTTTGGACCACTTCCACAGTTCTGGTTAGGGCATAGATGTTGTCTTCCTGCAGCTTCTGCCGGACGGCCCTCAAGCATAGCCCTCGGACGAAGCCGTCCCGGATCAGCCTCTCGACCACCTCTACACCTACCCCCCCGGGTTCAGCCAGACACGGTCGGGCCAACTCTTGCAAGTGTCCCAGGCAAGACTCAGCCATCTCCCCAGGTTGCTGGGCTCGGGTGTTGAGGAGGTATCTTGCACAGACCACATTCATGGGGGGCTTGTACAAATTCTTGAGAGTGTCCATTGTGCTATTATACGTGGAGCAGCCTTTGGTTACCTGGAAGGCACGGGGAGCCAGCTTTGACCGGAGTAGGACAACCTCTTCCGATCGGAGTCCAGGATGTCACCCTCGTGTGCCTTGATGATTGCCTCGACTGCGTCCTGCCAGATCTCGAAGCATATCTGGGCTTCCGGGTGGCATGGGTTGACCTCGAGGCTCCCTGCACACAGGAGATTTTTCATAGCTGCCGTGGGAAAATTTTGTGGATTAAATTGTGGTGCACTGTTAGCCAGAATCAGACACACACACAAAGATAAAGACTGTACAACAGGCTTTAATCCACAAAGACTTCCACAGAGCCAGGCTAGCTGCGGCTTTAGCAACTCTGAGTGAGGCCTCGGGAGGCCGGTGCAGACTTATATCCCGGAGGGTGATTGACATCCGACCGGTTGGGACTTGATCCATTCAGGCCGACTGATTAACAGCCGGCCAGATGTTGCCCTTACACTCCTGCAGGTACAGAGGTTGCCCCTTGCAGTAGGCCGGTGGTCTACCACCACAAGAGTTTTTCAAGTACTGGCAATATCTTTGTAGATTTTTCCTGGATTATTTCAATCATTGATATCTTTCCTGTAGGTATGTAGCGAAAATTGCATACAATAGTTCAAATTTGACCTCACCAATGTCTTGTACAACTTCAGTATAACATTCAACTCCTTAAAATATAGAAAATTATCATTTTCCATAAGATAGGAGTAGGGTATTCAGCCTGCCAAGTCTGCTCTGCCATTCCATCATGAGCTGATCCATTCTCCTTTTTAGCCCCACTCCCCTGCCTTCTCTTTTTTTTGAAAATATTTATATTTTCACACAAGCTTGTACAGCCATATACAGTGTCATGCCAACAAGGCAGTTCTCATTCAAATATACATATATTCATTTTCTTTAATCAAGCTTTTGTCTCTACCAAACTACCCCCCCCCCCCCCCACCCACACACACATAAAACAAGACTACTCACTCAAACTTCAACCAACAACAACAAAACTTTAACACCAAGAAAATAAATAATAAGTAATGGGCAGGGATTGTCACAGCTCAGTGGGTGGCCTCTGGGCCGATATTCATTCCTGACTTTCCTAAATCGGGATCAGTGTGAGGGAGAGGAAGTAGCAGCAAGGAACAGGGTAACCAATCACTGCCATGCGCCTATGTCGTGCATGTATGGCTGCCAGATCTTACGAAAGGTACCATATTTGTTTCTCAGGTTATAAGTTATTTTTTTCCATGGGAATGCAGCTCTGCATTTCCTTGTTCCATCGTTCAATACTAAGACTAGAGTTGGACTTCCAAGTCAATGCAATACACTTGCTGGCCACTGCCAATGCAATTAAAACAAATTGGATTTAAAATTTGGACAGCTTCATTGTAAGTCTTATGTACATTATGTTTCCCAGCAGGAACAACTCTGGGCCCTATAATTTTCTCCAGGATTTGGCCTAGATCTACCCAAAAGGTCCTCACCTTGGTACATGACCAGGTTGCATGCACAAACGTCCCAATCGCAACGCCACATCTGAAGCATTGGTCTGAGAGTTCTGGTTTTGACCTGTTTGTTTTCTGTGGCATTAGATACAGCTGGTGCAAAATGTTATACTGCACCAGCCTGTACCTTGTATTGATGACCGTAGTCATGCTTTCCTGACACAACTTGGACTAGCATCTCTCATCAATTGCAATGCCCAAGTCTGACTCGCATCTTTCTTTCGACCGATGAAGGCCCAGTTTGGATCCCTCTGACTGGACAGGTAATACATTGCCGAAATAAATTTCTTACCACTCCTCCTTCAAATCTATGTTACTGCATCAAGGTAGGGCCATACTTGGACCCAATACGTCCTGCAGAAAAGACCTTATTTGAAGATAGCTGTGGAATTACTGATTTGGCAAAGCATATTTATATTTTAGCTGCTCAAACGACATTAATTGCTCCTGCTTGTAACATTTATGAGAGTTTAGATGGCTGATAAATTTTATTAGCATTAATATTAATGGGATTCAGAATCAAATAAAATGGAAAAAATTATTAGTTTATATGAAAAAAATTAAAACAGACATAGCTTTTTTTACAGGAAACACATTTGATGGAAAAAAATCATCAAAAATTAAAAAGAGATTGGGTAGAAACAGTAATAGCATCACCTTTTAATTCTAAGGCTAGACATACAGCAATATTAATTAATAAAAAATTACCAGTTAAAATATTGGATATTAATATAGATGTAGCAGGGAGATACGTTAAGGTGAATTGACAGATTTATTCAGAACAATAGACCTTAATGAATGTATATGCACAAAATGTAGATGACGGTAAATTTATGCAAAATACCTTTATGAATTTATCAAATGCCAAAGGAAAAGTTATATTGGGAGAAGATTTTAATTTTGCTTTAGTCCCTAAATTAAATAGATTGGGAGATAGAATGATGAAAAATAAGATAGCAAAAATGGTAACAGATTTGATGAAAGATATAGATTTAGTGGATATATGAAGAAAATTCCACCCAAATGAGATATTATTCTTTTTATTCTTTTCGATTTAAAACATATTCATGGATAGATATGTTTTTAATTTCTGCACAACTTCAATATAAAGTACAAAGAGTGGAATATCAAGCGTGGGTTTTATCAGATCATTCACCTTTAATTTTATCTATTTAATTGGAAGAAGAACAAAAGGTAGGTTATAGATGGAGGTTAAATACTATTTTGTTGAAGAAAAGTGGAATTTTGTGATTTATAACACAACAGATAAAAAAAATTTCTAGATACTAATCAGGATTCAGTTGCGAGTAAGTTTGTATTATGGGATTCAATTAAGACATATTTGAGAGGTCAAATAATAAGTTATACTTCAAAAATAAAGAAATATATGAAAGAAGTAACTCAATTAGATAAAGAAATAATGAAATTAGAGGATGAAATTCAAGTACATAAAGATGAGAAGAGAAAATTGTTAGAGTTGAAGAAATTAAGACTTAATGCTGTGTAGACTTATAGAGTGGAGAGAGATATAATGAGAACACGAGGTGAAAGGGCCAATAAAGTTTTTGCATGGCAATTAAAAACAGAACACATTTCTAGAACAATAATTGTTACAAAGAAATGATCAGGACAGATAACATAAAATGTAGGAAATAAATGAAAATTTTAAAGACTTTTAGGCTAAACTTTATTGTTTTGAGTATGAGAGATTATAACAACTAAGAGATTATTTGATACTGTTACAAGCCCAAAGGACCCCAAATCCCAGCAGAATAGACATTCACCATAGTATATTTAACAAGACCAGAAATATCTTTAAATAAGTTGACTTAGAGATTAAAAGAGTATGGGTTAGTATCGGGTTATAAAGTGAATGTTGATAAAAGTAAAGTAATGCCTATGGTGGATATGGATTACTCTCAATGTAAAAGATTGTCAACATTGGCAAAATGAAGCAATCAAATTCTTAGGAATTAAAATTAGTAGAAATATAATTAATTTGTTTAAACTAAACTATTTGCCATTTTTGTTAAAAAAAAATTGGAAGAGAATTTTAAGAGATGGAAGGATTTACCAATAACATTAATAGGATGAGTGAATTGTAGTAAAATGAATATTTTTCAAAGAATACAATATTTGTTTCAATCATTGCCCATTCAAGTACCGGGAGTTTTCTTTCGAAACTTGAATAAAATAATATGTGAATTTCTTTGGAAAGGTAAGATGTCAAGAATTCGTTTAGAAAATTTAATGTGGAAATTTGATCAGGGCGGCCTAAGACTACCAAATTTTAAGAATTATTTTAAAGCACTCAATTAAGGTTTTTATCCTCCTGTTATCAACGAGATGAACATCCACCTTGGATTCAAATAAAATTGAAGAAACTATTCTGGAGTTAATTTTGTATAAATGGAATAGTGAGTCGTTTAAATAAAGGAACTAAAGATTTTTCTCTATTGAAGCATATTTTAAACATATGGAATAGAATTCATATTGAGAGAGGAATTAAAAAGTATCAATTACCAAAAATGTTAAAACAAAATCAATTTTTAATTATTGCAATAGCAACTGCAAAGAAGTATATTAATATCATGGAAAGATGATAGAGAAGTGTTGTAAGTAGATGGTATAATGCAAAATTGTATACCTTTGGAAAAAAATTACGCATAGTTTAAGGAATCAAGTTGAGAAATTTTATAGTATTTGGAAACCATATATGGATTTTATGAATAATTTTACATCCACCTATCTTATCCACTCCTCTTAATTTGTAATTTTAATAACAACTAATGATGTTATACTCTAATATTATTGTTCATTAAATGGTAGGTGTTTCTTTTATTTCCTTGTCTTACTTTTGGGTGGGAGGGGTATGGGGTGAAAAATATAAAAGTATTTATTTTGTATCATTGGCTCTGGATATTTGATTAATGTCTCATTCATTTTTTTCCTGTAATGATGCAAACAATTAATTTTTTTTTAAAAATAAACTCCTAGGTATTTGATCCCCTCCTGATGCCAATTTAAATTAATATTTTCTTTAAATTGACAATAATTACCCTTAGTGAGTGGCATCACCTCACTCTTTTTCCAATTGATCTTGTACCCAGAATATTTCCCACACTCCTCCAGTACCACGTGCAGTTGAGGAAGAGAAATCGCAGGGTCTGTCAGATATATCACTACATCATCAGTGAATAAGTTAATTTTGTGTTCCTCCTGGCCCACTCCTTTAATATGTGGATCCTAATAAACGGCTCTGGTAGAGGTTCCATTGCCAGCACAAAGTGAGCCAGTGACAGCAGGCACCCTTGTCTACTAGATCTGGTAAGTGGGAAGGCTGAAGAGACCTGCCCATTGGTTACAACTTTGGTCTTAGGCACATGGTATAGCATCCTGATCCAATTTTGAAAAGTTGGTCCCAACCTCGCCTTCTCCAGCACCTTAAATAAAAATTCCCACTCCAGTCTGTCAAAAGCCTTCTCTGCATCCAAGGAAACGGCCAATCTCTCTCATTTCAAGATTGTGCCTGATGCATTACACTCAACAGTCTGCCAATATTGTCCACTGTTTGTCTCTCCTGCACAAAGCCTGACTGGTTATGTTTATCAATTTCAGCAAATGCAACATTTGCCAGGGCTTTGGCTAGTATCTTGTAATCAGTTTTCAGCTGGGAAATTGGCCTATAAGAATCACCATTGTGAAAGATTCTGGGAATGTCCATTTTTTCCCTAGCCTGGTCTATCACCTCTATATACAGAGGCATTAATAACGCCTTAAATTCTTGATAGAACTCGGGCGGGAATCTGTCCTCCCCTGGAGACCTGCCTGCATGTAGCGTATTCAATACTTTACCCAGCTCTTCCTCTGTAAAAGGAAGATCTAATCACGTCTGTTCCTCTGAATTCAGGTGTGGGTGATCTAATCTGGCCAGGAATTCATCCATTTGATTGGGATCCCCAGTCAATTCAAATTTGTACAATCCTTCATAGAATTCCCTGAAGGTCTTAATAATTTCCTTTGGTTTATACGAGACTTGGCCATTCTCCATTTGTATTGTATTAATTGTTCTAGAGGCTTGTCCTGTCCTCAACTGCCAAGCGAGGACCTTGTAAGCTCTCTCCCCCAACACTTAATACTTTTGTCTCAACCTCATAATGGCCTTCTCCATACTATACATCTGAAGCATATTATATTCCAATTTCTTGTTTGTGAGAGCTCCATAATGGTCCTCCGAGCCTGATTCCTGAAAATCCTTCCCTAATTGGGTAATGTCTTTTTCCAATTCCTCCACCTCCCTCATATAATTTTTCTTGATTGTCTTTGTATTATCTGGCCCCTCAAGTGCGCCTTAAAGGTGTTCCACAGAAGAAATTTATCTGGAGTAGAGGGGCAGTTGTCTTCACAGAACATGGCTATTTTAAAACTACAAAACTTTGGCTTTTTCAATAGCAAAGGGTTAAGAAGCCACCTGTATGCTGTGCCTTGTCTATCTGGCATATCTATTGTCAAAACCAAGAGGAAATGGTCTGAGAGAAGCTTTGCCCTATACTCATCTTCCATAATCCTACCTTCCAAATGGGCTGAAGCCAGAAAAAAATCTATTCTAGAGTAGGAGTCATGTTACTTTGAGTAAAATGAGTAGTCCCTCTCTCGGATGCTTTCTCCACCATACATCAATCAAATTCAGCTCCCTCATGCAGTCAATGGTGGCTTTTGCCGCCCTGGTCCTAGTTATCCATTTTGTGGATTTATCCAGAACAGAATCCAGACATAGATTATAGTCACCCCTATTAGAATATTTTTGTTCCCCTCTGCCAATCATAGGAAAATGTCCTGTATAAATTTTTCATCATCATAGTTTGGGGCGTACACATTCATTAGGGTCCAGGATTCTCAATATATCTGACAGTGAACCATAACGAATCTTCCCATTTTGTCTGTAATCACCTTCTGCACCTGCACTGGAACACACTTTCCCACTAGAATTGCCACTCCCCTTGCCTTTGAGCCAAAGGAGGAGGATATAACCTAGCCCACCTACTCTCCTTTTAGCTTTTGATGTTCTTGCTCAGTTAAATGCATCTCTTGAAGGAAGGCCAGATCTGTCTCTGTTTCTTTTTAGTGAGTGCCAAGATGCTTCACTGGACCGTTTAAGCCATTGACATTAAAAGTTGGAAACTTTACATTCTTAGCCATTACCCCCGGGTTCCTGCCCAAAATCCTTCCCCCCACCTCTGCCACCATCCACCCCCTTTCTACATCCCCAATCTCTTACCATCTGCTCTTTGTTCCGCTCCATCTGAGCCCTGACAGGCCCTGGAAAAGAAACAGAAACACCACATACACCCATTCACTCACAACACTTCACTAGAACAAGACAAGGACAGTAACAAGGATGAAAGTAAAAACTAAGGGAAGTAGCCAAAAAAATTAAAGGCAGACATACATACCCTCTGTAACCATACACTCATTCAATCCCCTATTACCTTTCCACAGCAGCCCCTTCTTCATACCATACCCACCCCACCCCTCCAGACAGTGGAAATCTTCCAACTGCAGCCACCAACCCCCCAACAATAGGTTGTGCAGTTTGCACCTTTCATCTCCTCCCTCCAACTCCTACAGTCCCAAGCAAAAAAATTGCAGTTATAAAGTTTACTTCCATTTGTCTTCTTTTCTCATGCTGTCTTTTCATTTCCACACCTGAGCAACTTACAATTCACAGTGAGCCCATATATTTCTGCAGATTAGTTGTCTTTTTAGTTTGGGCTCTTCTTTTTACCCACAAGTGTGGGTAAATCCTCTACCATTTGCCACACTCTCTTGGGGTCTGTAACAGATTTCCTCTCCCACCCCTCCCCTGGCAAAACCACTTTCCGAGTGGCTGGGTACCTCAGTACACACTCATGGCCCTTCTGTTGTCCTTTTTGCTGGCTCCAGTGCCTTCTTCATCTTTAAGAGCGCCACACTGATATCAAGGTAGAGAAAACTCTTGTTCCCGTCTATCTCTGTGGGATCCCCTCTCTGTTTTACTCCAATTGCCGCTGCCCTCAGTATCTCCTCCCTGTCCTGGTATCGTAATAATTTTACCAAGAGAGAGCATGGTCTCTGACCAGGACCTGGCTTCGGGAGGAGGGACCTGCGCACCCTTTCTACCTTCACCCTCTCCCTCAGCGCACCTCTGCCCAGCACCTTGGGGATCCATGTTTGAAAAAAGCTTATGGAGTTCTGATCCTCAGCCCCCTCCATCAACCCCACTATTTTGATGTTGTTTCTCCTGCTGAAATTTTACAGGGAATCAAGCTTTCCCCATATCCAATCCCTTTCAGTAAAGAGTCAATTTTTATCCCCATGCTATTAATAGTGTCCTCTGTTACCCCCACTCTCTCCTCCACTTCTGATACCCTTCCCATTAATCCTGTGAGGGCCCCCTGTACTTCATCCCACAACCTCAGCCTTTTTATCCATGGCCAAGGATAGCCTGCTCTCCATGAGAGTAAGTGCCTGCATAACATCATGCAGGGAAGGCTCTTGAGCCTCCCTTGTGGTTTGCCTCATTGAGGCTCTCCTCAAGCCCTAAGTCACCTCGCAGACTCCCCTCTCCAGGGTCATTGCTACCAGACCCCCCTCCCCACAATCCCCAACTTCCTCATTGTCATTGATGCTGCTGTCTTCTCCAGAAGATTCAGCGCTGGACCCTTTGATTGCAGCCACCCCGACGCTGCTCGAAGCCATCTCATCCATCCTGCAGCCAGATCTGCCACCAGAACTCTTCTTCACATTGGGCCCAACTCTGCCTGATGCCTCCTGACTCGCAGCTCCCC
Source organism: Narcine bancroftii (assembly GCF_036971445.1). NCBI lineage: Eukaryota > Metazoa > Chordata > Chondrichthyes > Torpediniformes > Narcinidae > Narcine > Narcine bancroftii. The sequence goes on from NC_091469.1 coordinate 468,725,755, forward strand.
TTGGTTTGGAGATGAGCCCGCCGTCAGGATCCAGATAAGTGGCGCTTCCCTCAGGTTCAAGACCAATAGCGGCACCCTGTCCACTTTTAGCTGTGACAGAGTATTTTGAGGTGGCTTGGGAGGAATTGCTAGAGTAGCTTGCACACACACACATTTTAAAACACGGAATTTGCAGGACTTTTGCAGAGTGCTTTTTGCAGAGGACCAAAAAAGTGGCAACATACATCTTGCCTAGGAGAGCATGTGATTTTTGCAGGCAGAGACAGAACAGTTTTGCTCTGAGAGAGGGAGGGAGTGAAACAGAAAGGAGAGACACAGAAATCAGTTCCAGAAGGACATACTGGCAAATTTTGGAAGGCTGCCTGGTCAAAGAAGAAGACTGGCAGTCTGAAAGGTGACCTGAAAGAAAGAGGATCATCTGGAGAACCCAGAAGGGGGCAAGTTTTGTCAGCAAGACTGATTGAGAAGGAATCAGTTGCGGATGTCCTGGAAAAGGAATCTCTCTGAACACCTGCAAGAACCCTCCTGAGTGGTAACCATTTGCCTGTTAAACACCAAAGTCTGGTGAAGTTTGTTAATTCCAACTTCTGTGCACAGTACAAGAATTGCCTGCAACCAGTGAGATTGGACTGTGATCCAAAGAACTTTTCTATTCTTAAATACACATTACGCATACCTGTGCTTAGTATTGGGTGGGGGTTCACTAGGTTAAGTAATAAATTAAAGTTTAATTCTGTTTTCTTGTTCAAATATAATTAAAAACTACTTTTGTTTAAGTAACCCTGTGTTGTGGTGCATATCTATTGCTGCTGGTTTTTGGGGTCCTCTGGACTTCGTAACATCACGTTGACTCCATGGTGCTCCACTCCCCCAATCTGTGGTCTTCGCACTCACCAGGACTGCTGCTTGGATCCTGTGCACTGGGACTCGTGCGAGCGCCATTCTTCTCAAGGTCAGGTTTGGCAATGGCCTCCCCATCCTCTTTATGCGCTGACTCATGCCGTTCTCCACGATGCTCTGCTCCCCGACCCATGGTCTTCATGCCCGCCAGGACTGCCGCTCTGCTCCCATGCTTCACCAGGCCACTCGCTCTGACACCCACGCTGTGAGAGGGGGGCAATACTGGACCTCTCTCTCCCTCCACCACTTGATCCAGGGCTGTCTGCTGCAGTCTGACAGCCTGAGGTGATGTTTTCTTCCCAAAGGGTGTTGTCCTGTTTAACAGAGTGCCCATTGGAAGGGGATGCTCTTTCAGTGGGTCTTGATGTGGCCCCACCATTTTCTTTGCTACGAAGTGCCTCCACACCAGGTTCTGGCTTCAAAGGTTCTTTTCTCCCATTTTTTGACATGGTCTTCCCTTTTTTTGTCATATGTATATTCTGCACAAGTTCCCATATCTTCGAATGGTATTCAGGTGATTCCTCGTAAGTTTTCTTTTGCTAATTTTAATCCTGGCTTTGGAGCACTGAGATTCCACCGCCTACTTCCTCCACATCACGTGACCACCCCCTCCTCTACCTTCTCCCCATAACTTTTGATGCTCTCTCTATTCAGATAGCTATCTATCTCTGCTTTAAATACACCCAATGACTGGACTTCACAGTCACCTGATGGATCATCAAGTCTGTACTACCTCTCAGATCAATTCTATTTTCCCATCATTTGCTTGCAATATATGCTCTTTCATATGGGTATCAATTCCATCCACAATCTCCTACCAACCTTCTACACTTGGGGTAACTTATAATAGCTGATGTACCAGCACAATTTAGGGTTGTGGTTGTCTTTGAAATGGTTTAGCAAATTGCTCAGTGGCAACCTACTATCTTCTTAAGGGCAATTAGGGATGGGCAAATAAATGCTATCATTACGTAGATTCCTGAAAAATGAATTTAAAAATTCAGGCTGATTCATGTTGGCTGTGGAACTGTTTAAGAAAAATTCAAATCAAGTCTTGGACTTACGAGAACATGCTACGAGTCCCAGACTTTCTGACAGATATGGTGGAGGGAAGGGGTGATGCCACTCCTTCATTTGCCTCTCCGTGGAATTTAACAGCTGTAGTCTAGCTGGAAGTTTCCTCTCGCTTCGTCTGACTGCAGGTTTCCAACATTGAACCTCTTTCTGGGGGCTTTATTGTTCCTGGGCTTTGGCTTGAAGTGAAGGTTGAGCTTGCAGCGAACTAGCCGGTGGTCAGTGTGGCATTCCGCGCTAGGCATGACCCTGGTGTGGAGCACATCTCGTTTGTCACTTTCTCGCACCAGGATGTAGTCCAGGAGGTGCCAGTGTTTGGATCGGGGATGCATCCAGGTGGTCTTAAGGCTGTCCCTCTACTGAAAAAGGGTGTTTGTAATGACAAGCCGCTGTTCTGCGCAGAGCTCCAACAGGAGGCGCCCATTGTCGTTGCACTTGCCGACGCCATGCTTGCCCAGGTTTCTGAGTCTTTGCCGACACGAGCGTTGAAGTCGCCCAGGATGACAACCTTGTCGGCTGTAGGGGTGCGTTGGATGAGGTTGCGCAGGTCGGTGTAGAACTTGTCCTTTTCTGCTGGTTCCGCCTGGAGGGTTGGAGCATAGACACTGATGAGGGTGATGTGACGCTTGTTTTGAAGGGGGAGTCGCATGGACATGATTCGGTCCGAGAGGCCTGTCGGAAGGTTTTCGAGTTTGAAGGCAATGAAGCTCTTGACCATGAAGCCTACACCAGATAGGCGTCATTCATCCGAAGGCTTGCCAGACCAGTAGAGTGTGTAGCCCGCGCCGCGTTCTTGGAGGCTGCCTACATCTGCCAGGCGGACTTCACTGAGAGCGGCTATGTCGATGTCAAGTCTGAGGAGTTCATGTGCAATGAGGGCAGACCGACGTTCAGGTCGGTGGCTGTCAGCCTTGTCTAGCATGGTTCTGATGTTCCAGCATGCTAGCTTGAGTTTGTGAGCATCTTTTGAGAGGGAGGACGTGGAGGGGGAGGACGTGGAGGGGGAGGACGTGGAGGGGGAGGACGTGGAGGGAGAGGACGTGGAGGGGGAGGACGTGGACCTGTCCTCGGGCCTGCGCAAAGGAGCTTTTAGGTGGAGTGCAGTGCGCGCAGTACTGGCCCCACCCTTTACACCCATGGTTCGTGTGCCGTGGCCAAGCAAGCTGGGACGTGGCAGCGAGGTCCTTGGGTCGTAGGTTTTATATCGGAGTGGCCTTCTCCTATGCAGGTTTCTTACCCGGGCTGGAGGGGCCTGCCTCCCCTCCTAGGTCGGTCCATACTGCCCGGAACGGGGCCGAGGCCGCCGCAGCTCACCCTGTGCCTGGACTGGGGCCGCCGCCTCCCACTCTCTGCCCGGATCGGGGCCTCCGCCTGCCCCACTCGACCGAGGCCGGGGCTGCCGTCTCCCCCTTGCTCCTGCCCGGATCGAGGCCGCCGCCGCCGTCTACCCTTCGCCCGGACCGGGGCCGAACCAAGCCATGAAAGACCCCAACAATGAAGACGCTGTATACATCCGGTACCGCACAGATGGCAGTCTCTTCAATCTGAGGCGCCTGCAAGCTCACACCAAGACACAAGAGAAACTTGTCCGTGAACTACTCTTTGCAGACGATGCCGCTTTAGTTGCCCATTCAGAGCCAGCTCTTCAGCGCTTGACGTCCTGCTTTGCGGAAACTGCCAAAATGCTTGGCCTGGAAGTCAGCCTGAAGAAAACAGGTCCTCCACATCAGCCAGCTCCCCACCATGACTACCAGCCCCCCCCACATCTCCATTGGGCACACAAAACTCAAAACGGTCAACCAGTTTACCTATCTCGGCTGCACCATTTCATCAGATGCAAGGATCGACAATGAGATAGACAACAAACTCGCCAAGGCAAATAACACCTTTGGAAGACTACACAAAAGAGTCTGGAAAAACAACCAACTGAAAAACCTCACAAAGATAAGCGTATACAGAGCCGTTGTCATACCCACACTCCTGTTTGGCTCCGAATCATGGGTCCTCTACCGGCACCACCTACGGCTCCTAGAACACTTCCACCAGCGTTGTCTCCGCTCCATCCTCAACATCCATTGGAGCGCTTTCATCCCTAACGTCGAAGTACTCGAGATGGCAGAGGTCGACAGCATCGAGTCCACGCTGCTGAAGATCCAGCTGCGCTGGATGGGTCATGTCTCCAGAATGGAGGACCATCGCCTTCCCAAGATCGTGTTATATGGCGAGCTCTCCACTGGCCACCGTGACAGAGGTGCACCAAAGAAAAGGTACAAGGACTGCCTAAAGAAATCTCTTGGTGCCTGCCACATTGACCACCGCCAGTGGGCTGATAACGCCTCAAACCGTGCATCTTGGCACCTCACAGTTTGGCGGGCAGCAACCTCCTTTGAAGAAGACCGCAGAGCCCACCTCACTGACAAAAGGCAAAGGAGGAAAAATCCAACACCCAACCCCAACCAACCAATTTTCCCCTGCAACCGCTGCAACCGTGTCTGCCTGTCCCGCATCGGACTTGTCAGCCACAAACGAGCCTGCAGCTGACGTGGACTTTTTACCCCCTCCATAAATCTTCGTCCGTGAAGCCAAGCCAAAGAAAAGTCTAGCTGGAATACCCCAGCAAGATTGCAATGAACTTATTAACTGTTTTTCTTTGGCCGAACAATTTTGACATTTTCTTAGTTTTTCCATTATTTTTGAATATTTTTTTGTTCACTTCATGTTTTTGTTTTAAAGTGCTTGACTATGAGAGGTATTTAAAGGCTGTTACATTGAACGGAAATTCCTGCCTCTATTTTGTTTGAGAGACAGGATCTCTGCAGTACACCACTAGTTGTCAGACTCTTGCTACTTGACGCATCCGTGGAGAGTGAATGGAATAAGCCCTCTACCCTGGGGCCACATAAGCAGGGTCTGCAGTCAACAATTCCAACCAATGCAATTTGTCCACCATGTTGTGGCCTGGTCATTTTTTCCTCAATGCTGAAGAGCAGTTTTGAGAAAAGGCTCGATGTTGCCACTGGCCCATAGAACTGTTACTTTTCATGCAATGTAATTTTTTTTTAAAAACTGAAGATAGCCTTGATAGTCACTAGAATGTCTGAATCTTTTTCATGGTTTCTGAGTAGGAATGCCCAGTTCTTGTAAAAATCGTTCAATTTCATAAAAGAGCTGAGTTTAACATAATTTTGTCAAATTTATTAAAATTATGCAGTATTATAAAGTACAGAGAGGACAGGGAGTAACTTTGAACAGTCTAATAATCAGCACAGCTGATAAAGCAACTGCCTCACAGTTCCAGTAATCTTGGTTCAATCTGCACTGAAGTGCTTTATATTTTCCAGTAATCATATGGATTTCCTCTCGGTGTTTCAGTTTTCTGCCACATCCCAATGATGTGTGGATTGGTTGGTTAATTAGTCACTGTCAATTGTCCCTAGTGCATAGGTGAGTGATCGAACCTGAGGGGAAGAAGAAAATGGGAGTAGGTCTAATTAGTAGCACCATCAAAAGAATAATTGCTGGATGCATGACAGAATATCATAAAATCCGCTCCGCACAAAATTGGAAGAAGCTGAGAAGGCAGTGAATACAACTCAGTACATAACGCAAACTTCCCTCCCCTCCACGGACTCCATCGACATCTTCCACTGCCAACGAAAGACAGCCAACATACTGAAGGACCCATCATCCTCTTCTTGCTCCTCATCAGAGAGAAAGCTCAAGATTGTGAAAGCACGCACTGACAGGCAAAGACCATTTCTAGCTTGCACCCTACAACCTCAGTGAAACCTACAACAGTGCCTTTGCTTGGTATTAATTGATCTTTCTTTTCATTGTAAATCTGTATTATGTACATTGTGCTCTTCACAAGGCCGAATGAATGATACAGCTCATCTGTTAGACTGCTCACAGAAGAACCCTTCTCAAAAAAAACCAAATTAAATTTGGTATATGATTGCTTGCTTGAATATCAATTCAAACTCAGCAGGCTTTCTATTTCCTGGAATTCTAACCAATCTTTATCTCTTAACAAACATAACTAAAACAGTGTGGCTCCAAAGCTAAAGCATTACTGGCTGTGGGGCCTTACCTGGAAGAAATTGGCTGCAACATTTCATGTGCTAGAATAGTGATTACGATTTGAAAATAAACAATTGGATGTGTTCTAAAGTTATAAAAGTAGTAGATAAATACAGTATTAGAAATATACTTTAACCATTCAATTCACTCTATCAACCACCATTTACATTATTTTTTATTAATCCTTTTTAATTCTCCTCACATATAATAACCCTCCACCCAGTTTGCAGCACTCTCCTGCATAGGGCAATTTATGGTGAGCAAATAACCTACCAACCCACTTTCACAGCTATATCATAAACTCCACCCAGATAACACCCAAGTGCAGAATTGAATACAAGCCTCTACTAGCTTTGCCACTGTGTTACCCGTTAATCCAAAATACACTAAGCCCCTGATATCCAGAATTCAAGCAACCGACACCTTCGAACAACTGGCAAAAAAAAAATCAAGGAAACACCTGTAACCAGTTCCCACCTTGTGATCAACATAAACAAATAGAGATTCCATTTTGAAGGACATTATTTTGGACAAATTTCTCTCCTAACCATTACCATGCTGAGAGAAAGACAACCAGGCAAGAGTAAATGTGTAGTGTTTACCTTTAAGCAGAAGATGGACATGTATAAGAGACTGGAAAAAGATGAAAATCATAGCGTGCTTATGGAGGAATTTAATGTTGGCTCATTAACTATGTACAACATAAAAGCCCTGTCGGAAAATTAAACAGTTTTATATGAAGTCCGACACCACTAAAAGTGTTGAGTGAATTCACACTCTTCATACCTCCAAGTTACTCAACCAGGCACCTTTTGATGGTTTTGTTTGAAAAGCTCAGAGGGTTGGTTGCATATCAAGACCCATGTTGCATGAAAAAGGAAAGGAGTTCCAAGAGAAGATAAATCTTAAGGCACGGTGTTCTTTTTCAAATGTTTGGCTTAGCAGATTCAAGATTCGTCATGGTATTTGTATAGTAGACTTGTCTGATTAGCAGAAGTCAGTAGATCATGAAGTAGCAGATATGTTTTATTCAGACATTGGAAGAGTAAGTCTCAAGCAATGGAAAAATACACTGATCTGGCATCTACCAATCCCCAGAGGTGCTGGATATCAGGGGTTTACTGTAAATAACATAATATGTACTACAAAAAAATTCTTCTATCCTTTCATCATTGCACTTTGATTGATAAAACCTATTCAAATTTCACTGTAGTGATAGCTATTGCGATTGAAAGCAAACCACAGGTTGGTGTGAGTTTCAGTTTCAACAGACTTTATTTGAATGTCCGCGCATGCTTTTAAGGACAGGCGAAAGCCCTGCCCCGCATTGGCATTGACATCACCGCACTGCCGAAAAGCGCGCGCTGTAGCCAAGGCCACGATGCACTCCCAAAACCCGACGGCGCCATTTTAATGCGGTTGCCCCGCTATCATGGCCGTGACCTGCGGGACTGGTTTGCCTGCGTATTAATGTGCATTGCCACACAACTCCCCCAGATCCGGTGTTAGTGTCTCACCGCTTTTGGCGGCTGTCCCTGTTTTTCTGGCTGAGCCGTAACCACTGGTTGGCTAGGGTCTAACTGTACCGCTTTTAGCCTGTCCGCTGTAAACAGTTCCTCTCCGCCCCCAATGACCAAGGTGAATGTCTTGCCTGCCCATTTCAGGATTTTGTAGGAGCCTTCGAAGGGCTGTTGGAGCGGGCCACAAACATAAAGTCCATGGTGGCCAAGTCCTTAGGAATACACGCTGGCCAGATGGTGGGACAATGGTGGGGGGGGGGGGTACCAACAAGGCCAACTTGTCCCGCAAGTCCATTAGCAGCATCTGTGTACCGGTGTTGGAGTCTGCGCCTGGGCAGAGGAACTCACTGGATATGGAAAGGGGTGCACCGTAAACCAGCTCCACGGAGGATGCTTGCATCATCCTTGGGGGCCATCCTGATACCCAACAGGACCCAGGGGAGCTCGTCCGTCCAGTTTGGACCATCCAGTCATGCCATGTGAGCCGATTTGAGGTGGTGGTGGAATTGTTCCATGAGCCCATTTGCCTGGGGGTGGTAGGCGGTGGTTTGGTGCAGCTTTATTCCTAGGAGGGCCGCGAGTTGTGTCCAGAGGGCAGATGTAAACTGGGTCCCCCGTTGCTGGTTATGTGCGCTGGAACTCGGAACCTCGCGATCTAATGGGTGAGAGGACTCTGGCACAGGACTCATCGCAATTGTCTCTGATGGGAATGGCTTCCGGCCACCTCGTCATGCGGTCAACCACCATAATCAGGTAACAAGCATCCCTGGACTCCGGCAGGGGCCCACAATATCTATGTGGATGTGCTCAAAATGCTTCACTGGGGGGGTCGAAATGCTGCACCGGGGACTTTACGTGGTGGTGGATTTTGGAGGTCTGGCATTTGGTGCAGTTGCACGCCATCTGAGCAGCCTGATTCTTGAGGCCATGACAAACAAATTGCTCCACCACCATGTGCATCAAAGCTTTGATGGATGGATGTGCCAGGTCATGGACCATTTTAAAGGCTGGCTGCCTCCACTGTTACGGCACTACCGGACGCAGTGTGCCAGTGGAGATATCGCATAGCAGTGTGTCAGGGCTATCTGGCAGCTTGAGGTCCTCGAGGCGGAGGTCAGTGATGGCGGTGCGGAATGGTTGCATCTCACTATCCCCCTTTTGCGCCTGTGATAGTCGAGCATAGTCAAGGCCGTGGGCTAACGTGTGGATTGTGGGTCACGAGAGTGCTTCTGCCACGACATTGTCTTTGCTGGCTAAGTGCCGGATGAACTTAGTGAACTCGGAGATGTAGGAGAGATGTCTTTGCTGGCACGCTGACCAGGGGTCCTTAGCCATGGTGAGGGCTTGGGTTAGGGGCTTGTGGTCTGTAAAGACCATAATGGCCTGCCCCCCAGGAAGTACCGGAAGTGCCTGATCACGAGGTAAAGGGCTAGGAGCTCCCTGTTGATGGTGCTATATTTGAGTTCTGGGGGTGGGGTGCAGGTGCCAGGTGAAGATTGCCAGGGATCTCCAGAAGATTAGAACAAAATAAGGAACTAATTTCCTACAGCTGCAAGCAAACAATGAGAAGCTGGAGGGACACAGCAGGTCAGGCAGCATCCATGAAGTGAAATGGTTAGTCAACTTTAACTGACCATTTCTTTCCTTGGATGCTGCTTGGCCTATTGAGTCCTTCCTGCTTCTTGTTGTTTGCTCAAGGTAACAGCATGTGCAATTTCTTGTATCTGCTATTGCAGAGTAATGCATCTGGATTCTTTTCTTAAGACTAGAATGACCATCTTAAAATATTTAATTGATCAGAGAGATCTTGTCTGGATTTGAAAATGTAGGTCTTACCAGATGAACCAATTTATTTATTTCATTTAATTATATGATATGAGTGTTACAGCCAAGGCCAGTGGTTTTTACTCATCACTAATTGTCCAGGATGTGTTTACTTAATCCGTGGTAATCTGTGTGATTAAGGCACACAAAGGATTTCTTGGATGTTTGATAGTGTCCAACCTGAACACTAGGAAGTGGTCAGGTTCCTGTGCTCCCCCTATTTCTATCTGGTGTAAGTACCAGAGGATCGAAGAGCTACTAGTAAAGAAGTCCCGGTAAATTGCTGCAATTCATCTTGCGGACAATACCCATGTTCATGCTTGGATGTGATGAATCTTTAAGATGAATGATGGGGTGCTGACCAAGGATGTGGATGCCTTGCCATTATTAGTGTTGTAAGAATCTCTTGCAGCAGAATACTGCTCCAGTACCCATCAGCGACCCTCTATTTCTGATGTTGAATGACCTGTTGAGATCATCCATCAGTGTTTTTCGTTCTAGATTCCACCATTTGTGGTCTCCTGTGTTTCCTTTATCAGTGGTATAGGACAGGCAGCATTGTAAACTATGGTAGTACAAAATTACCATGACAATTTAATTATAAATTAAAATCAAGTGAATGGATAACACTGTAGCTAGGTGTGATCTTACCCACTTTGGTCTTCTCTATTAGGACTTACTTCCACGAGTTCTATGGGTTCTGAGCTGAGTAATGTGGCCATACTGCTGTGGATGAGCCATAATAATCCTGTCAGGGATAGTTTGGAAGATGGCGTACCTCTTCTCTTTACATGGGTTTCTTTGTATTTCTGATGAATTAGCAATGCTCTAAATCATAGATTCTCAAGGTGGAGCGCATTCCCCACCAGTGGGGCATGGAAATATCTTGCTGGGGTGTGGGGCTGAAGAATATTTTAGTGGGGTGTAGGAATATTTTGGGAAATAATTAAAAAGTTGGTTTGAAAAAATAAACTTATGTTGGTGTGAAAGATATGACTTGGTAACACTATCAGTACAGCACAATTGTGGTAACTTCCAAGTACAATCACTTTGTTCTTTTTATTTTCATAACGTGTTTTTGCTCTACAGATGTTTCTCTTATTTGAACTGTTGTTATCCTTGGTTAACATTATAATTATTTTTTTCTGACCAGTTTTATTATCATCCATTCCAAATTATCTCATTGGTGACTAGGATTCAAAATTATTTCAACAATCATGTCCCCTTTACTTTTTTCAGTCAGTCATGAGTGAGATCTGTATCTGTATGAATCTTTGTGTGCTAGCGTATTAATGGGGGGGGGCAGGAGGGGGTTCGCCCCAGGTGCTAGCCTGAGGTGGACGTCAAAAATCAGAAAAAAATAAGAACCCCAGATAGTAAAGCATGAGGCTAGTGCAGTTTTGATGCACTCTCTGTGAGATAAAATGTCAGAAACTGTGCTAGTGTTTTTTTTTTCAATTCTTTTTTTAGGGTCAGTATTGATTCTTTGATTCGATCATTACTTTTATTACATTATTCAAATCTAAGACATAATAAAATATTGATTAATCTATTTCAGGGAGCTCACACTATTGTATATTCAAAATGAGCAGACCAAGCATGCAAAAGTTCGTCAGTTTTCAGTGGAGTTCTTAAAGTTAGGTGAACGTGCACCTTTTTGCCTATCTTGCCAACAGATTTTGAAAAATGAATTAATGAAAGCAAGCTGTCTTGAAGCTCATTTGAGGGTAAAACATCAATTCGAAGTTGAAATATTATAAGTCACTGAAAGAGAAGTTTGAAAATAGATCAAAAATCACTTCATTATTTGCTGCGCAAACTACAGCCCTGAATTGCACCCTTGAAGTTAACAATAACATTTCTCTGCTGATAGTAAAACATGAGAAGAATCATACGGTTGGGGAGGAACAGATTAAACCCACAATATCATTGTTTTTCAAAACAGTTCTTCAAAAGGATGACGAAGATGCCTGAGCAATGCCATTGAGTAATAGTACTGTCTGCAACAGAATAGATGACATAGGTCAAGAGGTTGAAAAACAGCTTATTGAGAAGTTGAAATCACGAACGTTCTTAATACAACTGGATGAATCTACCATACAGGATAGAGGCTCTGTTATTGGCATACGTGAGATATATTGATCAGGAAGAGTTTCAAGAAGAGACGTTGTTTTGTGAATCATTAGAAACAATCACTACTGCAGTTGATATCTACAGCAAGCTCAAAAATTATTTGGATGAAAATGAAATACCAAAATAAAACAGTGTACCTTGTGCTGCAGATAGTGCACCTGCTATGATGGGTGAAAAAACAGAATGTTTAAATTTAATGAAGGATGAAAATCCAAATATGTTGGTTGTGCATTGTGTTATCCACCGAGAAAACTTAATTGCCAAGAAAGTTTCCCCTGTTCTACACAAGATACTAGATTCTGTAATCAAGTGTATCAATGCCATCAAAGCTAATGCCAAATGTGAACTTCTGTTTAAGCAATTATGTGTCAATAAAAATGCAGAACATGTGAGATTATTGCTTCACACTGAAGTAAGGTGGTTGTCAAAGGGAAACTGCTTCAAAAGGTTTATGGAACTGTTTGATCTCCTCAAGGAGTTTTTGAAGGACAAACGTGAAATAAAGCTCTTTCTAACAACAGATGGCAAAGCTTATGTGAGTTACTTAATGGGCATTTTAAAGAAATTAAGTACATTGAACAAGCAACTCCAAGTAGCAAATATGATGCTCGTTGATGCAAAGACAAAGATATTTGGATTCACAAGACTTCTAGAATTATGCCTGTAGAGCTCGTCGAAAGAACCAAAGACTTGTTGATCCAAACCAAGGCTTTTATTAGCAAAAGACAGGAGCTCTTCACAGGTGGCCGATCAGTCCGGAATGATTCAACCTGGCTAGGGACACAGCCCTTTAAGGCCCAGACAGTAGGTGTGGCTAAGCTCTCAGCCAATCGCTGTAAGCACATTACATACTCTAGATACTGTAACTATATGTCACGTCTCCAGAATGGAGGACCATCGCCTTCCCAAGATCGTATTATATGGCGAGCTCTCCACTGGCCACCGTGACAGAGGTGCACCAAAGAAAAGGTACAAGGACTGCCTAAAGAAATCTCTTGGTGCCTGCCACATTGACCACATTGGGCTGATAACGCCTCAAACCGTGCATCTTGGCGCCTCACAGTTTGGCGGGCAGCAGCCTCCTTTGAAGAAGACCGCAGAGCCCACCTCACTGACAAAAGGCAAAGGAGGAAAAACCCAACACCCAACCCCAACCAACCAATTTTCCCTTGCAACCGCTGCAATCGTGTCTGCCTGTCCCGCATCGGACTGGTCAGCCACAAACGAGCCTGCAGCTGACGTGGACTTTTTACCCCCTCCATAAATCTTCGTCCGCGAAGCCAAGCCAAAGAAAGATACATTGGTGATAGGTCTGTACTATCACAATGCCAAAGGAATATTTCTGCAATAAATTTCAGTCAATTCCATTGGTTGAATAAGTGTGAGGTAACTAATGCTGCTGCAAAGGTCATTGTTGACCATTTGAAAATGTTGATTACTGAGTTCAATAATAGATTTTGTGATTTAAAGGCCATGGCTTTTCCCTCTGGGTTAACTCAGCCATTGCTGGTGGACTTAGCTGAAGTTCCAGTCCAATGCCAAGAGGAGTTATCAGAGTTGCAACATGATGAATCTATGAAAACTCTGTTCAAAATGAAAGGAACCATGATATGACTGTCTAACGAGATCGAAAAGAAATACCCAAACTCGACTACTTTAGCAAGGGATACATTTTCCAACATCTTACTTAGTAGAATGTGGCTTTAGTACTGTTAGTGATTTGCTTCAAGCTAAGTGAAACCGACTAGAAATTACAAAAAATTGAGATTTAAGGTTGAAACTAGCAAAATTAGTCCCTCAAATCAAATAAAAATCTGCAGCCAGTGTCAGGGGAAAATTCCGACTGAAGTGACAATTGCTGAATGTGTGTTTGAGATGGTTGACATAGTAGTTGAATACAAAATATGTGTTCCAATGTATTCCTGACATTAATTGCTATGAAATACACGTGCAGTAAATGATCTAACTAAAACTTGTTTTGTATATGTAACTTTTTACCGCTAATGGTGGGCATACTTTTTTTTGAAAAATTAAAGTGGGGCCTAGGGCAAAAAAGGTTGAGAACCACTGCTCTAAATGCTTGATTTTAAGCAATCACAGCTGAGAGATTCCCACAAGTCAGTTGGGAACATCTTTAAATCTTTCCCCTGTCAGCTTGTTTCTTGTCATGATGTTGGATAGAATGTCTATTTCAGGAGTGGCATCGGGCATGTATGTAGTGGCCCATCCATTGGAGCAGGCTGATGTAAATGGGGAAGTTAACTTGAGAGAGGACACTGACATGGGTTCCCTTATCCTGCCAACGGATTTGAATAATTTTGTAAAGAAAACTTGTGGTATGTGTCCATTACTTTGAGGTGCCTGCTGTAGGAGGCTGTGTCTCTGAAGCATACAGGAGGGCTGAGGTCATCACATTACATCTAGTAAAATGAAAAGGGTCCTCTTTGTAAGTAGTCCTGCAAGTGGCGTGCATAAAGTAGTGCAGAGTAGAAGAGCAAGTGCACATGTTACAGTGAAAAAATCAATTTGAAAAATTAACAAGGGCAGTGCAAGACCACTGTTTTGGCTGGAAGAAAGAAACTGACTTTGAACCTGTTGGTTCATGATTTCACAATCTTGAGCCTTCTTCCTGATGGGAGGAGGGGGAAGAGGAGGTTCTTCAGGATGTTGGCTACCTTTTCTGGACTGCAGGAGTTAGAAGATATAGATAATTCACGGAAGGAAGGTACATTTGTGTGATATTCAAGGCTGCATCCACCACCTTCTGCAGTACACATTGAATTAAATTTAAATAGAGGTTATTTATACAAAAAATAGATCATAAAATTTAAAAATGCTTATCATGCATGAATCAAAATGGTAATTATAACCAGTGCAGATGGGTCTTTTGTGCTGTTGGTATTTTAAATCTAGACATATAGCACCATTACAGGCCCTTCCGACCCAAAAGCTCATGCGATCAAAATAACCCACTTAATCTAAACCTCCTGTACATCTTGAAGGGTGAAAGGAAACCACAGCAGCCGGAGGAAACCCACGCAGACATCGGGAGAACGTACAAACTCTTTACAGAGAGTGTTGGATTTGAATCTGGTCACTGGTGCTGTAATAACGTTGCGCTAATTGCTTCGCTAACCTTGCTACCCTAATTGTTTATGATTAGACAACAGACTCTCCAAGGCAAATAGCGCCTTTGGAAGACTACACAAAAGAGTCTGGAAAAACAACCAACTGAAAAACCTCACAAAGATTAGCGTATACAGAGCTGTTGTCATACCCACACTCCTGTTCGGGTCCGAATCATGGGTCCTCTACCGGCATCACCTACGGCTCCTAGAACGCTTCCACCAGCGTTGTCTCCGCTCCATCCTCAAAATTCATTGGAGCGACTTCATCCCTAACATCGAAGTACTCGAGATGGCAGAGGCCGACAGCATCGAGTCCACGCTGCTGAAGATCCAGCTGCGCTGGGTGGGTCATGTCTCCAGAATGGAGGACCATCGCCTTCCCAAGATCGTGTTATATGGCGAGCTCTCCACTGGCCACCGTGACAGAGGTGCACCAAAGAAGAGGTACAAGGACTGCCTAAAGAAATCTCTTGGTGCCTGCCACATTGACCACCGCCAGTGGGCTGATATCGCCTCAAACCGTGCATCTTGGCGCCTCACAGTTCGCCGGGCAGCAACCTCCTTTGAAGAAGACCGCAGAGCCCATCTCACTGACAAAAGACAAAGGAGGAAAAACCCAACACCCAACCCCAACCCACCAATTTTCCCCTGCAACCGTGTCTGCCTGTCCCGCATCGGACTTGTCAGCCACAATCGAGCCTGCAGCTGATGTGGACTTTTACCCCCTCCATAAATCTTCGTCCGCGAAGCCAAGCCAAAGAAAGAAAGAAGAAAAAAGTGTAGTTTCAAGAGCCTGATAGCAATTGGAAATAAACTGTTTTTGAACATAGGAGTTCCTTATTTTCATGGTTCTGTACTTTCTACCTAAAGATAGCAGTGAGAAGACGTTGTGACCAGGGTGATGCCTTATGACATTGGCTACCTTCTTGAGGCAGCACCTCATGTAGACGTTTTCAGTGAATGGTTGATCAGAGCTTGTGTTGCATCTGTCTATATTTGCTTCCATTTGCATTCTTGGACACTCAAATTACTAAAGCAGTCAGTGATGCAACCAGTATACTTTCCACAATGTACCTGTGGATGTTTGATAGAGTATTGAATGACATGCCAAATCTCTTCACACTTCTTATAAATTAGGGTCTTTGGTATGCTTTCTTCACAGTTGCCTCAGTGTGCTGGCTCCAGGAGAGGTCACTGAAAATATGAACTCTCAGGAACTTGAAGGTACAAACCATCTCCGCCTCCTTTCCACCAATGTGGATATATGTGTGGTCCCTTGGCCTTTCCTTCCTAAACATTACAATAAGCTCCTTGGACTTGGTGACATTGAGAGCAAAATTATTGTTCTGGCACCATCCAACCAAATTCTCAATCTCTATCCTGTATTCAGACTCATCATGTCAGTGAGTTTATAGATTATGTTGAAGTTGAACTTGGCTACACAGTCATAAATATACAGGGGGAATAGAGAAGGGGAATAAGCTTGCAACCTTGGGGTGTCCCATTTTTGATGGTTAGCAGGTAGGAGGTGACATTGCTAATCCACACAGATTGGGGTCCACTGATGAGGAAGCCAAGGATCCAGTTGCAGAAGGATAAACAGAGTCCTAGATCCTTTCATTTGGTCATCGGTTTTGCTGGTCTGATGGAGTTGAACGACACGATGTAGTTAATGAACAACTGCATGACTTAGGTGTTCTTGTGGTCCAGATGATCTAATGCAGACTGGAGGACCAGCAAGGGAGAGGAGAGGAGAGGAGAGAAGAGAAAAGGAGAGAGGAGAAGGACAGAAAAGAAAAGAGTCCGGGGCAGGTAAGAAAACTTTTAAAAAAAGTCTCTTACCAGGGTCTGCGGGGAGGAGTCGGCGTCGAAGGCGGCCATTGGTCGAGCGAACGTACAGGAGAGTGTGTAGGGGTTAATTGGTAAAGGGCCAATAAATAAGAGGGACAGCGAGCGGCCCAGCGAGTGAGTGGCCCAGTGAAGGAGTGGGACTTCCAGGCTTTGGCTCATCAGGCTTCGGCGAAAGCAGGTGGAGAGAAAGCTAAGATAGTCTTTATTACTACTTCATTGGGGTAAGGGATGAGTGTTAAGGCTGTGTTTTGTCGGGAGTGCCAGATGTGGGAGGTCCTGGAGTCTTCCAGACTCCCGGATGTCCATATCTGCACTAGGTGTGTCGAGCTGCAGATTCTCAGGGACCGTGTTAGGGAACTAGAGCTGCAGCTTGATGACCTCAGGCTGGTTAGGGAAACAGAGGAAGTCATAGACAGGAGTTACAGCCAAGTGGTCACGCCAGGGCCACGGAAGGATGAAAGGTGGGTAACTGTTAGGAGAGGGGCAAAAAATCGTAAGGTGCCAGAGAGGAGCCCTGTGAATGTAACCCTCAGCAATAAGTACGCCTCTTTGAGCACTGTTGAGGGGGACATCATGGTTGGGGGGAGCGACAGTGGCTGTGCCTCTGGCACGAGGTCGGCCCCTGTAGCTCAGAAAGGGAGGGAAAGGAAGAGGAGGGCAATTGTGGTAGGAGACTCCATAGTTAAGAGGACGGTTAGGGGATTCTGCGGTCGCAGCAAGGAGAACCGAATGGTGGTTTGCCTCCCTGGTGCCAGGGTCCGGGATGTTGCTGCTCGTGTCCCGGATATCCTAAAGTGGGAGGGACAGGAGCCAGAGGTCGTGATACATGTAGGTACCAATGACATAGGAAGAAATAGAGAGGAGGTCCTAAAAAGTGAGTACAGGCAGTTAGGTAGGGAGTTAAAAAGAAGGACCGCAAAGGGGATAATCTCTGGATTACTCCCTGTGCCACATGACAGTGTGAATAGAAATAGAATGAGGTGGAGGATTAACACGTGGCTGAAGGGGTGGAGTAAGGGGCAGGGTTTTAAGTTTCTGGATAACTGGGACCTTTTTTGGGGGAGATGTGACCTGTACAGTAAGGACGGGTTACACTTAAATCCCAGGGGGACCAGAATCCTGGCAGAGGTATTTGCTAGGGCTACTCAGGATCCTTTAAACTAGAATGGTTGGGGGGAGGGAACAAAATAGTACAGAGCAGTAAGGAGAAGGTTAGAATGCAAACAAAGAAAGTTTGTAGTAAGTATTTGAATATGGATGGGCAGGTGATAGAGAAGGGAAATGCTCTGGAAGAAGATGAAGGGCAATTGGCAGGAAAAGTAAATAATGTTGTTATTAAAGATGAGGGAAAACAGGGATTAAAAATTGGGAAATCTCTGAAATTCATATATTTTAATGCCAGGAGTATTGTAAAAAAGGTGGATGAGCTGAAGGTGTGGATTGATACTTGGAAGTATGATGTGGTAGCGATTAGTGAGACATGGTTGCAGGAGGGATGTGATTGGCAGCTGAATATCCCTGGGTTTCGTTGTTTTAGGTGTGATAGAGTCGGAGGGGCAAGAGGAGGTGGGGTTGCATTGCTTGTCAGGGAAAATATTACAGCGGTGCCTAGGAAGGATAGATTAGAGGGCACATCCACGGAGGCTATTTGGGTGGAACTGGGGAGTAGGAAAGGAGAGGTTACACTTGTAGGGGTGTATTATAGACCACCCGGAGGGGACCGAGACCTAGAGGAGCAAATCTGTAGGGTGATAGTAGATATTTGTGATAGGCACAGGGTTGTAATTATGGGAGATTTTAATTTTCCACATATAGATTGGGAAACACATTCTGTGAAAGGACTGGATGGGTTAGAGTTTGTGAAATGTGTGCAAGATAGTTTTTTACAACAATATGTAGAGGTACCAACCAGAGAAGGAGCAGTGTTAGATCTACTGTTGGCAAATGGGATGGGTCAAGTGACGGAGGTTAGTGTTGGCGAGCACTTTGGGTCCAGTGATCATAATGCCATCAGCTTCAATGTCATTATGGAAAGAGAGAAGTCAGGGCCAAGGGTTGAGGTTTTTGATTGGGGAAAAGCTAGATTTGAGGAGATGCGAAAGGACTTGCAGGGTGTGCATTGGGACAATTTGTTTTATGGGCAGGATGTAGTAAAGATGGAAGTCTTTTAAAGATCAGATTTTGAGAGTGCAAAAGCTTTATGTTCCTGTTAGGTTAAAAGGAGGGGCAAAAGGTTTGAGAGAGCCGTGGTTTTCAAGGAATATTGGAAACTTGGTTCGAAGAAAAAGGGAGGCATACATTAGATATAAGAAGCATGGAGTTAAGGGGATGTTTGAAAGATACATTGAATGTAAGAGGAATCTTAAGAGAGGAATTAGGAAAGCTAAAAGAAGGTACGAGGAAACTATGGCAAGCAGGGTGAAAACTAATCCAAAAGAGTTCTACAAATATGTTAATGGTAAAAGGAAAGCTAGAGACAAAATTGGTCCCTTAGAGAATCAGAGCGGAAAACTGTGTGTGGAGCCTAGAGAAATGGGGGAGATATTGAACAGTTTCTTTTCTTCGGTATTCACTAAGGAGAAGGATATTGGGAGATGTGATATAAAAAAAAGCAAATTGGGTAAATATGGGGAATATAGAGATTATAAAAGATGTAGTTTTAGGGCTTTTGAAGAATATAAAGGTGGATAAGTCTCCGGGACCAGACGGGATCTTCCCCAGGACATTGAGGGAAGTGAAGGAGGAAATAGCAGAGGCTCTGGCGGTAATTTTCCAAATGTCATTAGATATGGGGATAGTGCCGGAGGATTGGCGCATTGCGCATGTGGTTCCGTTATTTAAAAAGGGTTCAAGGAGGAAGCCTGGCAACTATCGGCCTGTAGGTTTGACGTCTGTGGTAGGTAAATTAATGGAGAAAATTCTTAGAGATAGTACTTATAAACATCTGGATAGACAGGGTCTGATCAGGAGCACTCAACATGGATTTGTGGGAGGAAGGTCATGTTTGACCAATCTGATTGAATTTTTTGAAGAGGTGACTAGGAATGTGGATGAGGGTAGCGCAGTGGATGTTGTCTATATGGACTTCAGTAAGGCCTTCGATAAGGTACCACATGAAAGGTTAGTTAAGAAGGTGCAGTCTTTAGGTATAAATTTTGAGATAGTCAAATGGATTGAACATTGGCTGAAAGGGAGAGGCCAGAGAGTGGTAGTGGATAATTGTCTGTCAGGTTGGAGGCCGGTGACCAGTGGTGTGCCTCAAGGATCTGTATTGGGCCCATTGTTGTTCGTTATATACATTAATGATCTAGATGATGGGGTGGTAAATTGGATTAGTAAATATGCAGACGATACTAAGATAGGTGGAATAGTGGATATTGAAGAAGGTTTTCAAGGATTGCAGAGGGATTTGGGCTGCTTAGAAAAGTGGGCTGAAAAATGGCAGATGGAATTTAATGCTGATAAGTGTGAGGTGCTTCATTTTGGTAAGAAGAATCAGAACAGGACATACGTGGTAAATGGGAGAGCATTGATGAATACAGAAGAGCAGAAAGATTTAAGAGTAATGGTACATCGTTCCCTGAAGGTAGAAACTCGCGTGAATAGGGTGGTGAAGAAGGGTTTTAGTATGCTGGCCTTTATCAATCATTGCATGGAATATAGGAGTTGGGAGGTGATGTTGAGACTGTATAAGACGTTGGTGCGGCCTAATTTGGAGTTCTGTGTGCAGTTCTGGTCGCCTAATTATAGGAAGGATAGAAACAGAGTGGAGAGAGTGCAGAGAAGGTTTACCAGAATGTTACCTGGGTTTAAGCATCTAGAGTATAGGGAGAGATTGGACAGATTAGGTCTTTATTCTTTGGAGCGTAGAAGGTTGAGAGGGGATTTGATAGAAGTATTTAAGATTATGAAAGGGATCGACAGAGTGGATGTGGATAGACTATTTCCGTTAAGAGGAGGAAAGATTAAAACAAGAGGACATGAGTTAAGAATTAAGGGGCAGAGGTTTAGAGGTAACATGAGGGGGAACTTCTTTACTCAGAGAGTGGTAGACGTGTGGAATGAGCTTCCGGGAGAAATAGTGGCGGCGGAGTCAATTGTATTATTTAAGAAAAGGTTGGACAGGTATATGGATGAGAAGAAGATGGAGGGTTATGGGCATTGTGCAGGGAGGTGGGACTAGAAAGGGGTGTTTGGTTCGGTGCGGACTAGAAGGGCCTAATGGCCTGTTTCCGTGCTGTAAATTGTTATGTTATGTTATGTTAAGATTGCATATGCCATTGACTTGTTGTGGCAATAGGCAAATTAAAGTGGGTCCCGGTCTTTCCTGAGACAGGTATTGATCTACTCCATAATCATCCTCTCACAACACTTCATCACAGGAGCACAAGTACCACCGGCCAATAGTTGTTGAGGCAGGCCACCCTGCTGTTCTTGGCCCTAATATAGTGGATATCCTTTCGAAGCAGGTGGGAAACCTCTGACTGTTGTAGAAAAAGTTTGAAAATGTCTACAAAAACTCCAGCCAGGTGATTCACATATTCTGGGCTGGCCTGGACCCCTTTCAAGATTCACCTTCCAGAATCTGGGAGCAGGGAATAGCTGGGGATGAGTGGGATCATAAGGGTGCATCATCAGTTTTCCCTTTTGAAGCTTGTCTGGAAGAGATGTATTGCAATTAATGATACTTCCTTGTCTTGCTTTATCTGACCTTGGGCAAAGCAGATCCGGTATCACACTGTGATGCATCCAGCAAGGATATTTTCAATGGTGTGCCTGTAAAAAAATTGTTAGGAGATTTGGAAGCCATGCCTCTAGATCTGAAACTTCGATATTTAAATGTTCTTTTCCTCAGATGCCAAAGATTATGCTGGCACATTGTAGATGGCAAATTTATCACTGGGGTGTAGTGGTTAGCACACACCGTTACAGCGCCAGTGGTCAGAATCAGGGTTTGAATCCCACGCTGTCTATAAGAATTTTGTACGTTCTCCCCATGTCTGCGTGGGTTTCCCCTGGGGACTCCAGTCCAGTTTCCTCCCACCTCCAGAAACTTACCTGGGGTTGCAGGGTAATTAGGTGGCACTGATTCGTGGGCCAAAATAGCCTCTTACCGTGCTGTACATTTAAGTTTCATCATTCTTCCTTGAATGAGAAGTAGCTTGGAAGAGGAGCGGTTTGTCCTTTCCAGGGTCCAGTCATTGACTTTTAATTTTGTAGAATGATGTCGTATAGTTGAAGCAGTTTGTAAAGGGACATACATTTTGCAAGGTGTACGTCATTCTCTTGTGTGCTTCAGTGAATAGAACCTTGGAGCTCAGCTTCCAATTGTGCATATGCATGTATCATCTACACATTGCATCAAGATGATTGAAAGTCAGGGTGATCTCAGTTCTGAAATGGAGGCAGAAAAGACCTAAACAAACACAGAAAATAAACTAATTTCTGAACATGAAAAGTAAAAAAAAACAAATGGACTTTGTGATTCATGTTCAAAAATTATTAAACCACATGGACAAAGGGCCGAGGGTGCTGTAGGCTTCCTGATCAGATTGGAGGTTTGGATCTGGAGCTTGGGTGGCTGATGGATCAAACAAGGACAGGGACCTGTGTGGCTGCAGGAGGGCTGGAGGCGAATCCACGAACACTCAGAGTCTCTAAAGAGATTCTCTTTTGTTTCCCTTTCACTGTAAACTGGTACTCTGCATCCTTTTGCACTCACCACCAGGCATCCCGGGGAGAGGGACGCCTATTCTCCACCGGTGATGTCGGAGTGACGCATCAAGCGATGGCAGACCCATCCTCCCAGAATTCTGTGCAGCAGAGAAACCTCTTCATGAGTGCTCCGGCATACTGCCCTTTCTCTGTTGCACAGAATCTG
Organism: Narcine bancroftii; assembly: GCF_036971445.1. NCBI lineage: Eukaryota > Metazoa > Chordata > Chondrichthyes > Torpediniformes > Narcinidae > Narcine > Narcine bancroftii. The sequence continues at coordinate 468,748,146 of NC_091469.1, forward strand.
GGAGGGCAGATCCACTATTGCATGCTCGTTTACTCTCTCTATCTTGCTCTCTGTGCAACTTGCCCATGGCCTTAATAAATTGTGTGCCTATGTGTTTTATTGCTGCTACCACTTTCCCACAGTCCTTTATAAATGTAAAAAGGTTTATATAGGCTGGCACAACAACAGGGGCTGAAGGGCTCATAATATGCTGTACATAATGCTTAATTGTGTGATAATTAGGCATGATTAATTTTGTTTAAATACAAAATCATAATACATTGATCAGGATTTAGTAAATTGAATACAAATTTTATACTGTATTTTTAATCTTTTGTTTCCTTCACAGTCCTGCACTCATGCAAAAACATCATGAACCTTTCACACTGGGTTAAGTGGCACGCAGATGTCAGATGACCCCGGGGATGATACACCCTACCTAGGCGGTCCATATCCAAGGTGATTTGATGCCTGCGTGCCGATTCGTGAGAGTTCACACTGGTCCTTTAACCAATATATTGGCTGTTAATAGGGTAAGGCATCAGTGTGAAAGGGGCTAAAACAACATCCAAAATTGAACACAGTAAAACTCAATTAACAGCAGTACCTGTGTGCAACAAAGAATCAAGAACCATACCATGTGGTACACTCATTGGAGGGATGTAGGCTATAAATTAGAACCTTTTAGGAATTAATTTAGGAAATCCTCTTATCTGCAAAGGAATGTATTCGTTTGGATTCACTTCTGCAGATACCAATTGATGCTCAGTTAACTGTTCATTTTATCTCTGGTAACTGAAAGAGTTTTGTGAACTAAATTATGGGAAAGCATTGTAAGCATTATGGAGCCATCTGTGAAGCCCAGGCAACTCACCCTGATTGTCCTGGTGACTTCAACCATGTCAACTTAAAAGCAGTCCTCTCGATGTGCAAGGCTTTTCTCCCACTCCCATCTTGGATACTCAGACCACATTTCCATCCTGTTGATCCCTGCTTACAGGCAGTAAAATGTAGTAAATTTGTAAAATTTAGTAAAATGACTCAAACCAATTTACAGAGAGATCAGAACCTGGCCCGAGGAAGCCACAACAGCACTGCAGGCATGCCTTGTAACCACAGACTGGAGTCTATTCGGGGAGGTGGCCACATCAACATCAATGAGTATACAAGCACAATGACTAGCTACATAGACAAATGTATGGAGGATGTCATGTGATCAAACACTACACAGCCAGGGCAAATATGAAACCATGGCTAGACACAAAGGTTTGAGCATTACTCAGAGCTCTTGATGCTGCTTTCAAGTCGGGAGAGAAGATGACATTAAGATCAGCAAGGCTGAACTCTCCCATGCAATCAGGAAGGCAAAGTGTTCTGTCCATGAATTACTTACTTTCTTCATATGTTAAAATTAATAAATAAAGTTTCGAAAAAAAAAAGGAAGGCAAAGTGTGTGTATGCTCAGAGAAACCACAGACACCTGCGTGACATCAACAAATCATAACAAGTCACCCTTCAGGGTCAGCATCAATGATGCCTCCCTTCCTGACAGGTTGAACACTTTCTGTGCGTGATTTGATGTGAAAAACAAGGTGACATCAAAGAACTCTGAAGAACAGGCAGCTGGCATGGTGGTGGCTGAGGTGATGAAGATCCTATCCAGGATTAACCCACACAATGCAGCAGGTCCAGATAACATACCTGGTCAGGTACCTCACACTGATAAAATTACACAATTCAAAGCCAGAAAGCTTGGAAATGTGCTTTAGGTGTGGTGTCGAGGTAGGAATCTTTGTCCACTCCACCTGTACAAGGGTGAGATCCTTCTGGGAAAACCTGAAAAAAAATAAAGGTGGATTTTCAACAGGATCCAGAGTTGTACCTTTTAGGGGACATTGGAGAAGTACAGTTTAGATGGTCCAAATACCAAATTCAGCTTGTGAAGGTCACCTTACCAGTAGCCAGGAAGTGTATAGCGGTACATGGGAGTCTGACTCCTGGCTAAATATTGCACGATGGAATATGGAAATACAGTTGCATTCCCCTGGAGAAATTCAGCTACAATTTACGGAAGAGATACGACACATTCGTTGAAGTGTGGCAACTGTTTCTGAGGCACATAGGTGCACAGATATAATTTACAACCCCTTGCACCCCAAATAAGAGGCAAAAAAACGATCCATCCCAGTAGTTAAAGGATTAAGAATATGAAATGGGGAATGTGGCACAGATGACATGTGATTTTTTTCCCCTACCTGTTTTTTGAGGTCCTCCAGCTTTGAGGAGGATTTAGGTGGTTTTGTATGTCTGTATTTTTGTATATTTGTATTTTGGTATTTGTATAATTTAAGGGATAGGGAGGAGAGGGTGTAAGGAGGGGGAAATAAGAACTCTGTTAACCATATTACGTGGAAAGAGAATGTAAAATGGATTTGCATGAAAAATCAAAAATAAAATATTTTAAAAAACATAACTGTTCAGGTGCTGAAGGTCTGTGTGACCCAATAGAAGGAGGTTGTAATGGACCTCTATAACATCTCACTGTAGCAGTCCACTGCCCTGCAGGATTCAAGGCAGTCACCATCATCCCAGTGCCCAATGTTAACCGGACTACCCCTGGTACCTAGCACCTATGGGGATTGTGGGGTTAGGTAGATGCTGGATAAGTGAATTTTCAGTTGTTTGAGATTGTGTACTGAATGATAGGTGAATGAACTTCAAAGTGCGCAAATTTTAAATTTGAGTGTTTTTTACCTATTTATTTTCAGCATTTTTTTGTTGCTGGTTGCATGAGGCTGCCAGTTGCTTAAAATGCGTATAACAAGGGTTTTACTATATATTTATTTTGATTACTTACGTATGGGATCATTATGTGCTGTGTATTGTGTATTTTTGTATTTGGATCATGGTCTTTTTCATTGCATTGTACATGTACAATTGGATGATAGTAATTTTGAGCTTGAACTAAGGCATTGAGGGGAAAGTATGTAAAAGGATAGCTCACATCACAAAGAGCACCAAGTTCTGTTTTCCAGTGATGTTACCTGGGGCTGATCCCAAAGGAAACTGCTTGCTATTCTCAACAATACACAACGTGTTGGAGGAACTCAACAGATCCATGGAAAGAATTGACATTTTGAACTGGAACCCTTCCATTTCTTGGTATTCCTGATGAAGGGTCCGGCTCAAAACATCTACTGTCTATTTCTTTCCATGGATGCTAGCTGACCTGCTAAGTTTCCCAGCACTGTGTATTGTTCAAGTTTTCCAACATCTGCAGACATTCTTGTTTCCCTCTGCTTGCTATTCTTTCAGGACTTTCGAAGGACTCAAATGAATACAGCAGTATGTGACTGGATCACATTTTAATCTCCACCACCCCACCCCCTCCAAAGGATGGAAGCATTCATGATGTATTACTAACAGACAGGCCCTCTTTAGAGCACAACTGATTTTCTTCATGATGTCAGACTATTTACTCTGCATTCCAGCACCCTGCTAAGTTTCTGGTTCACCCTTTTTAGACTGGATAACACATTTTACACAAATGAAATGCTAAGAATCCTAGAATCAGAAAATAATTCAGACAAAATCATTCAATCCCTTGTGCCTATACCAGCTCTTTGAAATATTTGCCTAATTAGTCCCATTCCCTTACTCTTTCCCTTGGCCTTGCTAATGTTATCCAATTCCCTTTAGAAATTTACTGTTGAGTTGTTTCTATCACCCTTTCAGGCACAATACAACAGAACACAATCTTTCTGTAAAGAAGAACTGACTATGTTGCCTTTGGACCTTTGGCTAATTATCTTTAGTCTATGATAGCTTTCCTTATTCTATCATATTCTTCATAATTTTGGACTCCACCTTCTCTGAGTGAAGGAGGCTAATCCTTGCTGCTCCAGTCACAAATCAAAAGTGCATTAATTTTTCACAAAATCTCTCCACTTTCTACAAGGACTTCATATCCTACCTAATGTTGGTATCCAGTGGTAGTTTATGAAATTACTCATGCTTCAGGATTTTATTCTGCAGCTCTCATAAGTCAACAACTCAAGGTGTTTTAGCTACCTTCTCAAATCATTATGGGACCAACAACGCCAATAAAATTACACCATTGAAATAATGGTGTAGAGAACAAAACACAGCATAAGTCGACTGTGAGCTGAACCAACAGAATTCTTTAATGGAACCTTCGCAGGACTTTAAATAAATACAGTTGGTGCGCTATCGCCATCACCTGATCCTGGAAGTCATGCACCTCCCAGAGTCCTTTGTCCTCCCCGAGTCCTTTGTCCTCCCCAGCCACCGGGAACTCCTGATCCCATGGGCACCTGCAACCATGGATGCCGGTTCAATAATGGAGTGATGTGGTTCACCACATGACCCCCCCGCAGAACTGGAGTTCAGAGGTGACACCACATTCTCGCTAATACGACTAGAACAGGCTGGAAGATGCCCTCTGTGCCAGGGGCATGTCCGGTGGGTATCCCTGCAAAGGAACCTATACTGGCAGTCCTTAAACTCGGCCAGAACATAGGAAATTGGAACCCTGTGCCAGGTGGTTGGGACTGGTGCCAGTGCACCCACCTTCTCTTTCAGGCACGTCAGTAAACAAGTGGAGACTCCTGTTGCCCATGCGCTGCCAGGATGAAATCACCTGGGATTGTTGGGGGGGGCTCCATACACCAATTTGGCCAAGGAAGTAGCTAGATCTTCTTTTGGTGCAGTATGTCTACCTAACAGTACCCAGGACTGATGCATCAACTGTGAGAGCCGTCGGCATGTCAATCCGTGGGTGCACCAGCATAGATGCTTTTGCCAGTGCTACTTTGGCTTTTTTAAATGCAGCATGGCCTCTTCGTCCCATTTCAGCTCTTTAGGTTGTCCAGACAAGAGCTTAAAAAGCGGCTCATTATTCTGGCAGCTGCTGGCAAGAAAAGGTGGGAGAAATTTATCATATCGATAAACTTCTGGCAGACAGTTTGGGGAACTTATGGATGGCCTTGATCTTAGATGGCAGTGTGACCACCCCATTTTGATCAATGTGATGACCAAAGAAGTCAATGGACATTAGGCTGAACTGTCATTTGGCACAAGATTAATTGCTAAGCCATGCTCATCGAGCCGCTGATTGACAGAGCTGATGAAGATGAGCCCGGTATTCCTGATGGGAGCGGCTGGCAATGAGGATGTCATCCAAGTATATAAGCACAAATTCCAGACCCTGGCCTACCATGTCCATGAGTTCTTGAAAGGTCTGGGCAGCATTCTTCAAACTGAATGGCATGTGGAGGAATGAGGGCTGTTTTTTAAATGTCATCCGGGTGAAGTGGGATTTGATGGTTAGTAACTGCGTATCAGATCAATCTTGGAAAAGATCTTAGCACTATGTAGGTTCACTGTAAAATCCTATATGTGGGGAACTGGGCATTGATCTGCCATTGTAATCTCATTAAGGCGACAATAGTTCCCACAAGGCCTCCAGCCACCAGATGCTTTAGGACCATATGAAGTGGGGATGACCATGGAGCACTGGACTTTGCCCATTTCCTCCATTCTCCTGAATTCCTCCTCGGCCAACTGCAGTTTGTCTGGAGGTAGCCTCTGCGCTTGTGCATAAAGAGGCTGTCCATTTGTCAGGATATGTTGCTGTACTCCATGCTTGGGCGGGGCCACTGTGAACTGCTGAGTGATGATACTTGGAAAGTTGGTCAGGATTTTGGCATACTCATTCTCTGAGAGGATCATGGAGTCTAGGTGTGGTGCTGCCACATGACCAACAATCACTTCTCCATGTGCTGTTTGGCATGCCATAGCTCATCCACATGGGCAGCCAGTCGACGGGTATCGCTGAAATTGTCAGCAATCAGACAGATGTCCTCTGGCATTTATTCCTGGAAAATCTGCTCGAAAAAAAAACAGGGCCTATGCCCGTTTATGAGCACCAGCATCTCACTCATCAGTGCAGAAGGCGTGCAGTTGCCTAGGCCTTCCATATGAAGGAAAGTAGGAAGAGCTTTGATAGCTTTGTACTTATCGTTGGGTGGAGGCTAGCGTAAGAAGTCAATGATGCACACCACGGTATTCTGATCTAGCAACGCAACGATAGAGCAATATTTAGTAATGTCAGCAGCAATCTGTCGAAGGTGAAACTGGGCCTCAGCCTGCACGAACCAAACCTGTGGTTGTGAGGTCCAAAAAACTGGTAGCTTGGGTGCAATGGTTTTTTGCACATCCATAGCGAGGTCCAAAAACTCGTTTTGGACCCTTGGGGTCACCACTGTGGCAAAACACAATAGGAGTTGTCTGTGAGCTGAACCAACAGAATTCTTTAATGGAACCTTAACAGGAATTTTAAAAAAATACAGTTGGCACACCATCACCTAATCCCAGAAATCATGCACCTTCCAGAGTCCTTCGTGCCCCCCAGCCACTGGGAACTCTCAATCCTGTGGGGGCCCACAATTACGAATGCCAGTTCAATAATGGAGTGGCGTGGTTCACCACACCATTAGATTTATTGGCTCTTTCTTTGCTTCCAATCAAAATGAAGGGAACAAGGTAAAGTAGGGCACTGAAAACAATAACTTTGTTCTATCTAAGATTCAGCTAGATGACTTTCTTATCCATTATTTGACTTTGGACAATTTAGAGACAGTATGGGCATTGAGAGAGGAAGCAATGAAGTAGGGCGAAATTCTGTTTTATTTCAAATTTGGATCTAGGAAGCAGAACTTTCTAACTATGGGTAAGTTGCAAAGTGGGAAGCCAACAGGGTCTAATAGCTCTACCAAGGACAAAAGCATGGATGAAATTTTTTGCAGCAAGGATCTGAGAAGGAATGTAATAATAAACCACCTTCTTCTGAGGCAGTTGCTCAGCCTTGAGAATGTCTTGTTTCCACTCAAGTTTTGAGGAGTGCGAGATGCCTGCTGATTATTTCTTTTAATATTGGGTGGCCTTTTACAACAAGCTACCACACTGTTTTGGCAGACTGAGGTCATGGTCCAGTAGCAAAGGGACCAAGTTGACGACACTTGGCAAGTGTTGTATCAACAAAGCACAGACCCATTTGTGGATGTAGACATGTATGCAGACATACATGAGAGTATGCAGACTCCAAACATAGACACAGGACAAGCATATGCTCCTGTTTGCACCCTTTTCCTTGACCCACCCCATTTTTGCGCCTCTTTGCTGCCTTTTTTCCTCCTTCAGTCTCCATCCTTCTTTCTTTTCCCCATTCTCACTTCCTCTCTCCTTCCTGCTCAGCACCTGATTAGCCCGCTGGATCAATACTTTGGGGTTACTTGCATTGCATTTTATCCAAGTGAAAACTTTTAAAGACATTAACTTTGGTAGAAAATGTTCAAATATTAGAATCAGAATTTATTTTCCTGACCAAGTCATGGAATTTGTTGTTTTTCAGCAACATGATAGGGAGACCATTCATATAAACTACCTGAGGTATCATCAATAATTCACAAAAGGCTGAGTAGTGAAACAATCAGGCTTTTAATAGCTAAAGACTGGAACTCAATCAAACAACCATCCATCCTTGACTGACCAGAGCAAAAGGGAAGGGGTAGCCTGCAAGGGGCTAAAGGTTGGATCAGTCTCGGGAGGTGTGTCCAGTTGATAGTAGCCCATCACAATGTAACACTGGTTTGCCACACCACCTTACAAAAATAAATTTAGAAAGTGCACAAAAAGTCAAAGTAAGGCAGTCTCTTTGGTTCATTGATCATTCAGGAATCTGATGGCAGTGGGTAAGAAGATGTCCTTGTGCCACTGAGTGCTTGTGTTTAGGCTCCTGTACAATTTTCCCAATGGTAGCAGAGTGAATAGGGCATGGCCTGGGTGGTGGGAGTCTTTAAGGAAAGAGGCTGCTTTTTTAAGACACCTTCTCATGTAGATGTCCTTGATGGAGTGAAGTCTAGTGTCTGTGATGTCACACGCCGAGTTAACAACCCTCTGGAGTTTATTCCTTTCCTGAGAGTTGGCATCTCCATATCCGACAATGATGCAACCAGCCACAATGCTCTCCATGGTACACCTGTAGAAGTTTACGAGAGTCTTCGGTGACATCCCGAATCTCCTCAGACACCTCACAAAGTACAGCTACTGGTGAGCGCATCAACATGGAGGCTCCAGGACAGATCCTCAGAGATGTTGACACCTTGGAATTTGAAGTTCTTGACCTTCTCCACTACTGAGCCCCTGATGAGGACTGGGTTGTGTTTCCCTGACTTCCTCTTGAAGTCCACAATCATCTCCTTGGTTTTGCTGAAGTTGAGCACAAGGCTGTTGTCATTACACCATTCAATGAGCTGCAATGGCTTGAAATTTCTTGGAGAACGAACAATTTGGCTCAAAAACAGATGAAGAAAATCTTTTTCCCAGAGAGTAGTGAATCTGTGGAATTCTCTACCCAGGGAAGTAGTTCATTAAACTTCATTAAACATATTTAATGTTCAATTAAATAGATTTTTAGATTAAAAAAAGGAATTAAGGGATATGAGGAAAAGGAAAGTAGGTGGACTTGAGTCATTGATCAGATTAGCCATGATCTTATTGAATGGCAGAGCAGGCTTGATGGGTCAAATGGCCTATTCCTGCTATTTCTTATGTTTTTATGTTTTTTTTCTTATCAACCTTTCTGGTAACCTTCTTAAAAAACTCTATAAGATTGTTGTACACAACCTACTACACACAAAGCCATGTTCAACTTCTTTCAAACCCTCCCCACATATCAGCTAAAATAACATCAAACATTCTCCCATGTTGAACTTCTACAGTATGGTGAGAATGCAGTGCCTATGAATACTGCAGAATTCAGAACATTCCAGAGGAGAGACATGGCAGCACAAATACTTTATAGATTTTTCCATTGAGATAAAAGCATTATTAAGCTCTGCACAGGAAATAGAATATTAAAGTGCCCAAAATAGGCAGCACTCTCAGGGTGCATGCTACATTTGTACTTGTCTTCTTTGTTGAGGATCTATTTTCTTGAGATGGTTAAGTGATGAAAGTTCCCAAGAAATTGTGGCCCAGATGATGTTGAATGCATTTACACCAGTGATGAATAAAATGACAATATTGCACTTCAAGAAAAGAAACAACATCCAATGGATGCTGACCTCAATTTACAGATGTCAATTCTGGTGTAAGAGTCAGGGAAAGATACAGAAATGTGGTCCAAAAATGAAGTTTGGTAATACACTATCTCTGGAAAAAGTCAAGATTTATAAGTATTTAGAAAGGAAATTAAGGTACAGTGGAATTGGCAGTATGAAGCATGGACTGAAATCTAGTGTGTATTAGCAAGCACAGGTATTTTGCATGAATGGGAAGTGTTGCAGTAGGGCTTTAGAGCCCATGCTGCCTGATTACACCCAATTGACCTACAATCTTTGGAACATTTCTGAACGGTGGGCAGAAACCACAGACATGGAGAGAATATGCAAACTCCTTACAAACAGTGCAAGATTTGAACCTCCATCCCGATCACTGGCTCTGTAACAGCATTGCACTAACAGCAATGCTGGCTGACATTTGACATGAGACTGGCAACCCTAATCATGAATGAAATTTAATGTTATAAACCTGGAGGTATATCTTTCATGTTATAGATACCATGGAGGCTGCATAGAGAAATCCATAACTAACTTCACTGGCCTATTCTCTCACAATATCAAAGTTATAGTTAGTGTTTTATTCATTCATGGGATGTGCACGTCACTGACCATGCCCAATGACTAAATGCAGTTTCCTCTGAACTGAGAGGGCAGTTAGAAACTAACCACACTGGTTTGTCTGAGTCACATGTGGGGCAGACCAAGCAAATATTGGCAATTTCCTTCCCTGAAAGGGAAAAATGCACCAGTGAACAGATAAAGAATTGATGGAGGAACTAAATGATCAGACAACATCCATGGTAGAAATGGTCAGTAAACTTTTTGAGTCCTTTATCAAAACTGATTAAGGTTCCAACCTTTATAGCTTTTGTGTTTCATTAATGTACGGGGTTGTGCTTTTATAGCAGCATTGTAGTTTCACGGTCACTGATACTGAGTCTAGCAGTTTTTAAATTGCAAATACATTTTTTTTATTCCAGGTACATGAGTTTAACTTCCCATTGGTCAATGTCTTTGGATGAATGACCCACACTCTGCATATCAGTCCACTATCTATCACTGTCTATAAGAAATTTGTTCATTCTCCCCATGTCTGCGAGTTTCCGCGAGGCGCTCCCACCCTTCAAAACGTATTGGGGTTATAGGTTAATTAGGGTATCTGGGTGGCATGGGCTCATAGGCCAGGAGAGTCTGTTAAAGTCCTATATGTCTAGATTTAAATTTCAATTTTATGTCTAATTTTTCTTTTAAAAAGCCCCAATGACTCCTCTGCATGACCATCCCTTGATGAAACAATGCTTTAAAATCAATGGTATTCATTAGTTTTGGCTTAATCAGGTGATAAAAGACTCATTTCCTGGTGATTCCTTAATTCCAAACCTGTGCTACAGGCAATTTTAAATTGGACAGAATTTAAGATTTGATATGCACAAAAGGAAGAAATCTTACCAAGTTTGATTGATATGTGAAAATGTTTTTATATTGATTACAGTTAATAGAAGGAAATTTTTGTAAAATACATTCATTCTTCAGGATATGAGCATCATAAACAAGAGCAGTTGTCTATCCTCGAACATGCAAGACTACTTCAGAAAACATTTAAGACCCAATTACATTGGTGGATCTGGAATCACAAAAGGGCTACTGTGACAGAGTATATAGAAATGTTTTTGGGAGATCAATTGGGAAAGGTTTGTTTGAGTAGATCACATGCAAGCACTTTAAAACAGATCTTATTTGAAATACTGGAGACATAGTGGCTTCTTACACCTTTTTGCAAGAATTTGAAGAGTGCTCAAGAGACATCACTAATGGATTATTGCTTACCAAGGCCACAGATGAAAGAGCAGGCTGGAGCCGCTGTTGTCTGAAAGGAGAATTTGCTGTTGTAAGAGGGTCATGTGGTTTTGTAAGAAGAGAGAGTCAAACAGGCTTTCTCTCAGAGTGTGTGTGTGTGTGTGTGTGTGTGTGTGAGTGAGAGAGAGAGAGAGAGAGAGAGAGAGAGGGAGAGAGAGAGAAAATCAGAGATCACTCAGCTAGCAAGAGCAGCTGGAACTGAAACAGGACAAGCTGGCAAGAAGCCCCAGTGTGGAAGATGGCCTAGTCACAACCCTTGTGATTCATCCAAGAAGAGCAGACTGGCTGTCTAATGTTTCACTTGGAATAAGAGAAACAAAAAAGAACTCTGTGGTGACCTGAAAGAAAGAGGTTATCATCTGGAGAACACCGACGGGGCAAGTTTCATCAGCAAGACACTGGAGTGGAGTTGTGGATATCCTTGACAACAAATCTCTCTCTGAAAACCAACAAGAACCTTCCTGAGTGGTAACCATTTACCTTTTGAGCACCAAAGCCTGGTGAACTTTATAAATGTTAAATTCTGTGAACTTAGAGGAATGAGAAGTGAGATTCGACTGTGAACCAACGAACTTTTCTGAAGTTACACACACATGCACTTAGAATTAGAAGGGAGTTAAGTTAGGTAACGTTAAGTTAATAATAGATAGGTTAAAGTTTGATTCTGTTTTCATGTTTAAAGATAATTAAAAGCAACTTTTTTTAAGTAACTTTTGGTCTTGGTGAATATCTATTGCTGCTGGGTTTATAGGTCCTCTGGGTTTGTAATACTATGCAGGGTAAGTGTGTTATATATCCTTCCTCATGTACATTATGGCATCAGTTGGGATTTTATTATAATCCAATAGTTTTGTGATCATTGTCATTGCCAAGATTGGTTATTCATGTTTTAATTCCAGATTATTATCTGAAGTGAGAGAATAACAAGAACTGTAGATACTGGAATCATGTATGAACAACATGAAGCTGGAGTGACTGACTAGGTTAGGCAGCATCCATGTAAAGAAATGGTCTTGATAAAGGTTCCCAGAAACATTGATCACCTATTTTTTTCCATGAATACTGCCTGACCAGCGGAGTCCCTCCAACATCTCATTGTTACTTATCAACTGAAGTTAACGGCTCTCATGGTGCGATTTGTACTAATTTCTCTGGATTATTCTGATCATTATTACAACTCTGGTGAAGGATTTTCGGTGTGAAATCTTTGCTGTTTCTTTTTCCCTTGATGTTGTTTGACCTGCTACACAATTCCAGAAAGTTTTTCTGTTACATTGAATTGTAAATCCAGTCCTTAGTGTTCCTAGTTCAATAAATAACTATTGCACCACTACTGATCACATGTTCTCTGAATAAATTGGAGCTTTAAACTGACTCTGGCAGTGTTCATGCACTATGATTTAATCCTGAACCCCCACGTCGGGAACGTCGCATTAGATTGCTTGGTCAATCAGTTAAAATGTCTAATCAGCACCTTTAAATGTACATATTTACAACACATCTTGAAATATCCTTTCCGGATCTGGGCCGACGACTCCATGGGCCATGATATACCCCAGGATGGCAAGGCGGGTGGTGCTGAACACACACTTCTCCTTGTTGTAAGTGAGGTTCAGCTCCCCGGCCGGATGGAGGAATTTCTTCAGGTTAGCATCGTGGTCCTGTTGGTCACGACCGTAGTGACGTTATCCAGATACAGGAATGTTGCCTTCAGCTTGTGCCGGTCTACCATGCGATCCATCTCCCGCTGGAAAATGGAGACCCTGTTCGTGACCCCCAAAGGGAACTTGGCGGAACTGGTACGGGTGCCTGTCCGCCTCAAAGGCGGTGTAGGGCTGGTCCTTGGGGTGGATGGGGATTTAGTGCTACGTCGACCAGGTCAATCATGGAGAAAACCCGGTAGCAGGCTATCTCACTGACCATGTCAGCGATCCTTGGCAGGGGGGGGGAAGGCATCCAGCTGGCTATACCAGTTAATGGTCTGGCTGTAATCCACGATTATCCTCGGCTTACTTCTCCCTTTGACCACCAGGACTTGAGCACTACTGCGCTCTTTAACGCCTTCCACCAGGAGTCGCCACACCTACACCTTGATGAAGTCTCTGTCTGCAGCACAATAGCGCCTACTTCTGGCGGTGATCGGCTTGCAGCCTAGCGCAAGATGTGGAAAGAGCGCTTGTGGGGTGATGCGCTGTGTGGAGAGGCACATGTTGGCCAGGGCTAGTAGGTTGGTGTGGTGTGTAATGAGAATGGAGGTTGCGGCCCCCCGAATGCAAGGGTGACACTCTGCAGGTGGCACTGGAAATCTCGGCCCAGGAGGTGTGGGGCGCAGAGTTTGGACATGACCAGGAGCCTGAACCCTGTGTAAGTCTCCCCTCCCACAGTTATATCGGCCGAGCAGTGCCTGAGAGTACCAACAATTTTATCCTTGGCGGCGAGGGCGATCGAGCAGGTGGTGGGGTAGATTGTTAATCTCAGGGTGTAGGCCACGCTCGGTTGAATGAAGCTCTTGGTGCTGCCACCGTCGAACAGGCACTTTGTTACCTGCCTGTTGATTTGCACGTCCATCATCGAGCGCCCGAGGTCATGGGGGATGACCCTGGTCAGCGTAGTGGCGGCCAGGACCATCTCGGAGTCGGATTTGTCGCTCTCCAGCACAGCGATTTATTGCTTCTGGAGATATGGGAGCATCGGTTGGGCGGCCTAGTCATCGCCTGTGTTGATGACGTCGACATCGGTCGTGTGGCATGGTGTGCGGCAGCTGATGGCATCCAGAGGCATGGGGAGCGTCGGTAGGGTGGTCTGGTTATCACCTGTGTTGACCACGTCGTTCTCAACATCATCGGGAGCCCTCGTGTCAGCTGCTGCCTGGCTCAAGATGGTGGTGGCATGTGGGGACCTGCTGCGTGGTGGCTGGCCTCCTTCCCCAGCCATGTCCATTGCGCCGGGGGAAGTGATGTCACTACGGCCAGCGACAATGATGTCGTTACGTCAGCCGGAAGTGACGTCACATCATGTGCCGGAAGTGACATTGCTGAAGTTCTTGGCGAGTGGTGCTGGCAAGGCCGGGGGCTAGTGCAGGGGGCGGGGGCTAGTGCAGGAGTCGGGGCACACGCTGCGACCGTCGATGGTGGGGCCGGATGTTTCACGATTGAAGTTGGGGAAGGCAGAAGTCATCGCAGGGACAATGGCGCTGGCCGGCACGCGCATGTGGTGGGGGGGGCGGGTCGCGTGGCAGGTCATAGAGGGCCACTGAGCTGCCGGCAGGTTTTGAGATGCACATTTTTTGCAAAGTGGCCTTTCTTGTCACATCGGGAACAATACTGGTTCATAGCTGGGCAGTTTTGGCGAAATCGTTGATCTGACCCACACCAGGACCCACAGTACATACAGGGGTGCCGGGCGCCTGCCGCAGCAACGTTCTCCTCCCCAGTTTGGTCTGGGACTGCAGCTGCAGTGTGAGAGGGCCATGAGGGAGCCTGGGGGAACCTAGAATCGAAGGCTTTGATGTGCAGGGCTGCTGCTTCCAGGGTTTGGACATCTTCCACAGTCTTGGTTAGGGCGTAGATGTTGTCTTCCAGCAGCTTCTGCTGGATGGCCCTCAAGCGTAGCCCTCAGTTGAAGGCATCCCGGCTCAGCTTCTTGACCTCCCCTGCACCTACCCCAGGTTCAGCCAGACACTCTCGCAAGTGTCCCAGGTAAGACTCAGTCGTCTCCCCGGGTTGCTGGGCTCGGGTGTTGAGGAGGTAACTTGCACAGACTGCATTCATGGGGGGCTTGTATAAGTTGTCAAGAGTGTCCATTGTGCTCTTGTACATGGAGTAGCCTTTGGTTGCCTGGAAGGCGTGGGGACCCAGCTTAGACCGGAGTAGGACCAACCTGATCTGACTCCAGGATGCTGCCCTCATGTGCCTCGATGATTGCCTCGACCGCGTGCTGCCAGGTCTTGAAGCGTGTCTGGGCTTCCGGGTGGCGTGAGTCAACTTTGAGGCTCCCTGCGCACAGGAGTTTTTCCATGGCAGTTGTGGGAAAATTTTGTGGATTAAATTGTGGTGCGCTTTTAGCCATAATCAGACACACACAAAGATAAAGATTGTAAAACAGGCTTTAACCCACAAAGACTTTCACAGAGCCAGGCTGGCTGTAGCTGCAGCAACTCTGAATGAGGCCTCGGGAGGCCGGCGCAGGCTTATATCCCGGAGAATGATTGACACCCGACCGGGTGGGGCTTGATCCATTCAGGCTGACTGATTGACAGCTGGCCAGGTGTTGTCCTGTCCCCTTACACTCCTGCAGGTACAGAGGTACCCTGCAGTAGGCTGGTGGTGTACCACCACACTGTCAGTACAGTGTATTGAGTTAGTGCATAGCACCTGCAGAATACATTTTTAAGTCCAATTATTTCCATTTGTGTTTAATTTGTAAATTCATTATCACATAACCGGGACGGCACCAGCGATCGGGAATTGGGTTCAAATCCAGTGCTGCAGGTAAGGAGTTTGTACATTTTCCCTCTGTCTGTGTGAATTTTCCCTGGGGCTCCGGTTTTCTCCCACCCTTCAAAACATACCGGGGTTGTAAGTCAATTGGGTGTCATTGGACAGTACGGGCTCGTGGGCTGAAAGCATCTGGTTACTATGCTGTATGCCTAAATTTAATTTTTTTTATAGTGCATGTGTACATTGTGTTCAGTCTTGTTTTGCACAATCAATAAGTCGTGTTTCTGCCTCGCCCGCAGGCAAGGGTGCAGTGCTGCAGGAGCTCACTGGAGCACAGCTCCAGCGCAAAAAAATTAGCACTGCACCCCTGCCCGCAGCAAAAAGAATCTCAGCGTTGTATGTTGCATGTTTGCACTCAAATATATAGGAAGATATAGTCAATACAATAATATGAAATCTAAAAAGTTTGAGCATTTTCCTGAAGTCTGGATTCTTGGGTGGTCCAGATTTCTGGCATCTGGATTTTTGGACTTTTACTGTGTGGATAGGCCACCGTGACAGAGGTGCACCAAAGAAGAGGTACAAGGACTGCTTCAAGAAATCTCTTGGTGCCTGCCACATTGACCACCGCCAGTGGGCTGATCTCGCCTCAAACCGTGCATCTTGGCGCCTCACAGTTTGGCGGGCAGAACCTCCTTTGAAGAAGACCGCAGAGCCCACCTCACTGACAAAAGGCAAAGGAGGAAAAACCCAACACCCAACCCCAACCAACCAATTTTCCCTTGCAACCGCTGCAACCGTGTCTGCCTGTCCCGCATCGGACTTGTCAGCCACAAACGAGCCTGCAGCTGACGTGGACATTTACCCCCTCCATAAATCTTCGTCCGCGAAGCCAAGCCAAAGAGATGGATAGGAAGAGGTTGGAGAAGTAGCTATCAGGGATAAGAATTTGAGTTTTCGTTTGATTTGCACATCACCTCCCTCAGCGAAACGCAGGCTGAAGGGCCGGCTCCAAGCTTCTGACGTCACTCAGAATGCAAGCCCAGGATCAATGACATCATCGTGGTGAATTGGAGGCGGTGCTGGAGGCATGACGCAATGGCGGCGAACGTCGGTGCGCGTGACGTGTCGGAGGGCGGGGCGCGAGGCGGCAGTGAGCAGCAATAGGTGTGCGGCGCCGCTGCCGCCGGAGAGGGAGGAGGCGCGATTGGGTGTGAGGGACGCGCGACGGAGCCACCGCCATCGGGGAGCGCAGGCGCCTCCCGGCTCCACAGCGAGGAGTAGGCCAGGGTGAGCGAGCGGGCTTGCGATGGCCGAGCGGCGGAAGAGCAGCGCAGCCGAGGAGCCGCCGCCGATGATCAGCGTGGACGTCGCTGGCGCCCTGGTGCAGTTCGCCAAGACTTTTGTGGTCATCTTCCCGGTGTACGCCCTCGGGTACCTGGGGCTGAGCTTCAGCTGGGTGCTGATCGGGCTGGTCGTCTTCTTCTGGTGGCGGAGGAACCGGGGCAACAAGCGCTCCCGCCTGCACAGGGCGCTGGCATTCCTTGAACTCGAAGAGAAAGCCCTGCAGAGGGACATCACGAGCTCCGACCTGCCGGCGTGGGTGCGTATGGGCGCCCGCTGATCCCCCCGTCCCCGTCCCCCCTTCCCGTTCCCCCGTCCCCGTCCTCCCTTCCCGTCCCCGTCCCCCCTTCCCGTCCCCGTCCCCCCTTCCCGTCCCCGTCCCCCCTTCCCGTCCCCGTCCCCCCTTCCCGTCCCCGTCCCCCCTTCCCGTCCCCCCTTCCCGTTCCCCCGTCCTCCCTTCCCGTCCCCGTCCCCCCTTCCCGTCCCCTTCCCGTCCCCGTCCCCCCTTCCCGTCCCCGTCCCCCCTTCCCGTCCCCGTTCCCCCTCCCCGTTCCCCCTCCCCCTCCCCGTTCCCCCTCCCCCTCCCCCCGTCCAATTCATTTGTGCCCCGCGAACGGCTCCGTCCTCGGGGTCCTCGCACCGTTGCAAAATCGAGGGGTCGCACTCATGTTGCCCTGAGCGCCCTGCAGGGTCGTGCAAGAGCAGCGTGTACGGAACTGTCATTGAGTGACAGCGTTTTGTTGTCACCACTTCGTGCCAAGAGGTGCAGGATTTGGGGTTCTCTCGCGTGTTGTGATTTCTTCGATACATGGGGGGGGGGGGGGGGGGGGGGGGGTTGGTGGTTGCAAGAGCACCCTTGAGGCTCGAACCGGTGCATCGAGGTGGCGGTTTTGACAGTCCTTGAGCACGGGGCGTTCTGGTTGTCAAACGCTTACTTGATCCGTCTCGAAAGCACAAGGTATTTTTAAAGACCCCCGCCTCCCCTCCTTGCGCGTTTGCACCCAAGTGCTTTATTTGAATTGGAGAAGAACATGGTGTGGAATCTTGTTGCCCTATGTAACTGACAAGTATTTGCAGAAAAGTGGCCCGTTCACCTGGCTGCAGACACAACTGTTTTGCAGTTCTGGTTCCAATGACAGAATACCATTATTTTATCATGTGAGAAAGTAACATGTTTTAATAGGGTTGAATCAAGTGGGACTATTTTGTTTTTTAAATACGTGGGGAAACAATATCTTTTATCCTGCATTTGGTTTTGGGTGGCAGCATTTCAAAGTTTGCATTTGAAAGAAGCACCGAAATGTAAAGGAGAGTAGCGTTCCTCGGGTTGATAGGCGGAATTCACATGAAATTTGTGATGATGTACTTCAGTCGGATGAAGGAGAGGCCATAAATAGAAATGAAATATTCCAGTTTTAAAATGCTCTCTGATTTTGCCTGCAAAATGAAGGTGGCAAATGAGCTCTAAATGGTGTTGGGAAAACAGAATGACTCTTTAACTTTGTAGAAACATAAGAGTGCAAAATTGAGGAAACGATGCTAAAACTAGATAAATCGCCAGTTAGGCTGTCGCTGGTGTAGAGTACATGATGCTGTTTTGTATCTTTTAGTTAGAGCATCATTTCTTTTTTAAGAGGATGTGGAGAAGGATGACTAAAATGCAGCACTTCTGTTGCAAGCAAAACTTAGATTCTTTCCCCTAGATTGTAGAAATTCAAGCCCGATATGTTTATATTTATTTGTCAGATTTTATTTAGTACAGTGAAGTCGTGAAGGATTTGATACAATGGAAACAAATCAACATTTGTCCTTGCTTTAGTTTGGTATTTGGCCTCATAGTAGTAGAATTAGTGAACAATGAACAATAGATTCCTATAATTATCCAGTGAATAGGTGGAGGATAAGGGATTTATCCCACATGTGGTTATTATACTGCCCAAAAGGAAAGCAGATATAAAATGACAAATTTCAAAAGGGCTAGGTTTTTTAAGGTAATAAGGTCAAGGCAAAAATGTAGTTTTTGAATTTAATTTATTTTTAACAACATCGATAAGGGCACCAAACCCCTATGTATTGTATTGATTGTAGATGCTGGGGTTGAATGTAATGTACAAAACTGCCGGAAAAACGCAGCAGATCACGCAACATCCATAGAAAACTAAAGACAGTCAACATTTCGGGCCAACAATGTTTTCCACGGGAGTGTTGAAAATCTGGCAGATACCCAAATAAAAAGTTGGGTGGGTCAGGGGCAAGAGGATCACAGGCTAGCAGATCATGTAGAGACAGGTAGGGGGGAGGGATGGTGAAGAGAAAGGAGCTAAGATGGGGGAGAGAGCTAAAAAAGATAACTCTAGTAGGAAATGGAAGGGAAGGAGGTAGAGAGCTAGAGGAAGAGACAGAGGGATGAGAGACCTGGAGGGGTTTAACAGAATTTGGAGAAGTTGATATTGATGCTCTTTGGTTGGGACAGGAATACAAGGTGCTGTTCCTCCAATTTGTGGAAAAAGAACCCACTGTGGCAATAGGGTATGGAAATTAAGTAGTTGGGAACTGGGAGATCCTGGCTGTTGCAGTGGACAGAGCGAAGGTGTGCTCAAGTGATTTTCCAGTCTGCGTCCAGTCTCATATAGAGGAGGCTGCATCGGGAGTGGATGCAGACTCACCCCTACAGACTCACCCCTACAGACTCACCCCTACAGACTCACCCCTACAGACTCACCCCTACAGACTCACCCCTACAGACTCACCCCTACAGACTCACCCCTACAGACACACCCCTACAGACTCACCCCTACAGACTCACCCCTACAGACTCACCCCTACAGACTCACCCCTACAGACTCACCCCTACAGACTCACCCCTACAGACTCACCCCTACAGACGAAGTTTGGAGTGCCAAATAGTGGTGAAAAAGGAGGTGTAAGTACAAATGTAAAACTTCTTGCAATCACAGGAGTAGGTACCAGGGTGGGATGCAATTAATGGGAAAGAATGAGTGGCTGAGAGTGACAGGGGGAGCGATGCCTACTGAAGGTGGAGAGGGATGGGGAGTGGAAGATGAGTCTAGTTGGTGGGATTCCTTTTGTAGATGGCAAAAATTGTAGAGAATGCTAGGTTGGATGCAGAGGTGGTAGATGAGGACGAGGGGAATCCTGTCCCTGTTGCATCTGGGGAGGAGAAGGGGCCAGGGCAGATATGTGGGAAATAAACGAGATGGAGTGAGGACTGAGTTAATAGTATAGAGAGGAAGCCACATTTTTGGAAGGAGGATAACATCTGGGAATGCCTTAAATGGAAAGTATCGGAAATGTTGATTCCAAGAAAAGTATGGAGCATTAAAGCAATTTATACTTAGAATCACTAAAGATATAGATTTATTAATTGAGTGGAAATTTTGTGCTTTAGTATTATACAAACTTTTAACTTAAAATCTCTCTTTGAATCACTGAAGACTTTTTATTTTTAAACAAGATGACACTGATACCTGAGCACCTCTGGTTCTTGCTATGTCCTGTGGACTTTATAGTGGATTTTTCATTGATGCAAAAACATTATTTTTGTATTTGTCCCAATTTGGACCTTTATTCATGCAGATTGGAAAAAGTTTGTTCAGTAAGTTGGAGCAATAGATTGAATTCCACTGAAAGAAAATGTTCTTTTCGTATTTGAGTTTTGATCTTTTAGTGCTTAATTTTAAATCTTGAGTTTCTCAACAAAGTAAAACCCTGATGATCCAGCATCCAATTGTTTTGAAAATCCTGTTGGTCCTACATTTGGCACTCCCACTAGATTGGAATGTGAGCAGGTGATCCAGACAGGGAACCAGGGTTGGGTCTGGAACTAGGAACATGAGTAGGTTTATGACTGAGCAAATGTCTAGTGGGATTGTATATTTCTCATTGGCTTTAACCTCATCAGGTTAACTGGGAAAAAAATATTATAGCACTGTATGACATGTAAACACTAGCCGCTTTCACAATGGTATATTAACACAGTAATTAACTGCCAATCTACTGGTTAACATGCCAGTGTGAACGCTCACGAACTGGCATGCAGGGGTCAAATCATCCCGGGGATGAACCACCTAGGGAGGTAATATCATCGGTGTACCGGTTCACCCAGTGTGAATGGGACAGGGGGTAGGCAGGACATCACCGCTGGAGTATAGTCGCCCATTTGCTCTGCTATGCCAGGTGGTGAATGTGAAAGGGTGCAGAGAACTAGTTATCATTGCTCCAGTGTGAATGGCTATACCTTTATTTTAAAATGGTTCATTGAACCCGCCAAATTAGCAGTTTGCCATTGTGAAAGGGGCTAAAGTGAAGTATGGTAAAACTCCATAATTCTGGCCCACTCAGGGCTTTGATGCCTGGCTTGCAGGTTTCTCAGACTACTAGAATACAACTCTTTTTAAAAAAAAAAAAATTACTTATTTTAAATGGTTACAGTAAAATAGTGTAATAAATTTCCCAGTGAACTTGTTGATTTTTAAGGCAGCATCGAAAACAGAACCAGATGAGTTTCAAAGCAACATTGGGCTACAGTGTCATGGTAAGATTGAAGGGAATGTGGTAAATGGGGCTCTGTTGAGCCAGGTGCCAAACTGTGCTACTTGATCTGCTGAATCCATCCAATTTCTGTGCTCAATTTCTGAACAGATAGTAGATAATATGAAAAAAACAGAGTCGTACAGCAAAGAAACAAACAAACCCTTCACCCCACTGAGTCCATGTCTCCTTTCAAGCAGCTATTTGCACTGATCCTACACTAATTGCATTATTTTTCCTACATCCCCATTGACTCTCCTCAGATTCTCTCACTTACCCACTGGGACAATGTACAGTGGCCACTTTTGACATGTCTTTGCAATGTGGGTGGAAACTGAAGCAACTGGGGAATCAATCCCATATGACACAGGGAAAACATGCAAACTTCATACAGACAGCACTAGAAGTCAGGAATAAGCCTGTGTCACTGGATGTTTTAGACAGCAGCTGTGCCTTTGATGGCCTGTCTAGATTAATTAGCTGTACTGTAAAAGCATGTTTGGCTACTCATCAAGAATAATAGTTGGCTTGATTTGTTGGTCTGGCACTAACAAAATCCCAAGAGTTCTGGATTATTTGAGTTTTATTATACTTCTATAATTGGACTCAGGGAGACAAAATTGAATGAATCAAGCAATATATAGGCAACCCACTGTGAGAGGGTTCCATTCCTAGAAAATGAGCCATATTGCGGATTTTTTTTTTCTCTTCCCCCATGATCTGTAAAGCTGTGTTGTGCTCATGCACCAAGAAACACGAGCTGAGAAGAAAATTGTGTTGATATATTCACTTTTCTCCATTGCACAAATTCGGTGAATTCTAACTTCAAATTTTTTGGGTGGGTGGTAATTTTTGGAATTGTATAAGAGTGAGTTTCTGTAATCTGAATGGCTATCAACCAGGGATGAGGTAGCACCTGGATTTTGCAATATTTTAAAATTTTTTATCGCTGTTAACTTTGGACACAATTATTTCCATTAATTTTGTCCACCATGCCTTCACATTTGTTGATGTACACCAGTTGATTGAAGAATGCATTATACTGTAGACCATTGTGCCTAGACGCCCATCGCAACCAGAAAAAGTCGAACACTGACCACAGTAATCCATCAAATCCATAAACCCTGATATGTTTTATACCTTTATTGTGAACGTCCTTAATGTGTGGCTGGTTAAGTGTTAAATGTGACAGGGGTAAGGGGAGGGGGAGGGAAGGGGATAGAAAACGCTTGAACTCGACAGAAAATCTTGTATAGAATTGATAATTGTAAACTGTAATCAATGTTGATGTTATCAACATTAATATCTATAAGATTGATAACTGTGTTTAAGTTTAGAAAATCATAACTAAAATAGTCCAAAAAATGCATTATATTAAAAGCACCAGCAGTGTTTTGACTTGTTCACCTAATTATCGGATATTATAATATATATATTTGCCCCTTGTAATCTATTTGTTTTGACCCAAATTGTGTGTGTTTATACCATCTTCTGAGGAAATTAAATGATGCAAAGTGTCAAATAAAAAATGATGTTGCTCTTTTACTATCCTAACTTGTGCACCAAGACATGAGGGCATTCTCGAATGGTAATATGCTCAAACATAGATGTAAATTGTTCTTGTATGATTATTGGGCCATGAAAATAGGTGCAATTTGAAGAACTGCTGCATTATTGAATCTATCCCTTTCTCTCTTCTGTCTGCAACTGAAATATTCATTGTGACACAGATGTGACTAAGCTTCACTGAAAACAGGGGAGGTTGAAACAAGAGGACACAAGTTGAGGGTAAGGGGGAAGAATGTTAGGATAAACATTAGAGGATTCTTCTTCACTCAGAGAGTGGTGGCTATAATAATCTTCCGGAGGAAATAGTTGAGGCAGAGTCAATTCTTTCATTTAAGAGGAGGCTGGATATATAAATGGATAGGAGGGGGTTGGAGGGTTATGGGTGGAGAATAGGCGGGGGGATCTAGCGGAGTTGTTTGAGTGAACCGGCGTGGAATTGTAGGGCCGAGATGGCCTGTTTCCATGCCATAAACTGTTATATATGGTTACTTCAATACACAGCCTCTCATCAGAGCTACTACTTTTCATCTTCAACGTGAACTCTTTCTCTTCTTAGATGTTGCCTGACTTGTTGAGCAGTTTCAGTATTCTGCTTTTATTTCTGCATAGTCCTTCCTTTTCTGATCTCCAACTCGTTCCACAAACTTGAGCTTAGTTGCTAGTCTTCTCACTCTCACCGAATCCTGTTGATTCATCACCTATGTCCTGGCTGACATTGGGTTGGAACAGATTAAAATGTAAAAAAAAAAATAACTTGCATCCTTGGTCCCATATTTACTCCTCCTTAGTTCATTCATCTTAAGAGAGATCTCGCCCCTGTTTCTATTGATCCATTGCACATCCTTGATTTTAATTTCTCTGCCTTCAAGAGCTGAAGTCAGAGCTCGAGAACTCCCTGCTTAAATATCACCACCTGTTAAAGCTCTCTACTCTAAAGCTCTTTTTACTCTCCACTACTTTAACAGATATTTGATCACCTATTCTAATCTGACCCACTATCAAATTTTAATACATAACCCTCATGTGCTTCATAATTTTTGTTTTGAAGGTGTATTTGGCAAATCCTGCTTTATGGTAGTTCAGGTACCTGGGATACAGAACAAAAACTCTCTCTTCCAGGGGAGGGGGTGAAGTAGGTGTCCTGTAAGAAGGTATTCCTGCAATTTCTACGATGATGAGAAATTTTGATTAATTGGTGGTGTGGTGGTTCAATGTGCCTTGTTACCATAGTAGAATAAAGATCATCAATGATGACTGGAGAAAGTTGTAATAGAAGTAAAGATTTAGATGTCAGACATGATGCATTTTACAATTAAACATTGACCAGAGCACAAATACATTGCTGGAGAAACTCAGCAGGACCAACATACAGCAAAGATAAAGATACATAACCAATGATTCGGCTTGAGCCCTTCATCAAGGTATGAGCAAAATGTAGCTAGGCGCCTTAATAAAATGGTGGATGGGAGGAATCTGCCTAATTTTGCTCATATCTTGATGAAGGGCTCAGGCCTGAAACTTTGGTTATGTACCTTTATCTTAGAACCGTAGAATATTACAGCATAGAAACAGGTCCCTTTGACCCTTTAAGTCCATGCCGAATCATTTTTTTTGCCTAGTTCTACTGACCTGCACTCAGTCCTTAGCTCTCCATCCCTCTCCCATCCATGTACCTGTCCAAATTCTTCTTAAATGTTAAAATTGAGCCCGCATTCACCACTTCAGTTGGCAGATCGTTTCACACTCTCACCCACTCTGTGTGAGGAAATTCCCCCAAATGTTCCCTCTAAACTTTTCCCTTTTCACCCTTAATCCATATCCTCTGGTTTGTATCTCACCTATCTTCAATACAAAAAGTACATTTGTCTATCCCCCTCAAAATTATAAATACCTCTATCAAATCTCCCCTTCTGTGCCCCAGGGAATAAAGTCCTAACCTGTTTAACCTTTTCCTGTAACTTAGTTCCTGAAGTCCAGGCAACATCCTAGTAAATCTTCTCTGCACTCTTTAAAATTTATTAATTTCTTTCCTGTAGTTATGTGACCAAAAAACTGCATACAATACTCCAAATTTGGCTTCACCGGTGTCTTATACAAATTTAACATAACATCCCAACACTTGTTCTCAATATTTGGATTTATAAAGCTCTCTTTACAACACTATCCACCTGTCTTGCCACTTTCAGGGAATTGGGTATCTTTATTCCTAGATCCCTCTGTTCTACTGCACTCCTCAGTGTCCTACCATTTACCATGTCCTTTTTTGGTTTGTCCTTCCAAACCTCACTTATCTGCATTAAATACCATCCATTTATCAGCATTGGTCCAGATGCCCCTGCAAGCTTTGAAAACCTTCTTTGATGTCCAAGCACCCCTAGTCTTGGTGTCATCTGCAATATTGCTGATCCAATTTGCCATATTATCACCCAGATAATTGATATAGATGTCAAACGACAATAGTGCCAGCACCAATCCCCAAGGAACACCTCTAGTCACAGGCCTATAGTCTGAGAAGCAATCATCCACTACTACTCTCTGGTTTCTTCCACCCAGTCATTGTTGAATCCAATTTACTACTTCACCATGAATACTGAGCAGCTGATACTTCCTGACGAACTGCCCATGTGGGACTTTATCAAAGGTTTTACTAAAGTCCATGTAGACAACATCCACAGCCTTTCCTTCATCAACTTTCCTGGCAACCTCCTTGGAAAAACTCTGTAAAATTAATTAAACACGACCTGATAAAGGGCTCAAGCCCGAAATGTTGGTTATGTATTTTTGCCTTTTCTATGTAAAGACAGTTTGTACTACTGAGCTTCTCCACCATAGATCTACAGAATTTTCAGGGTTACTTTTGGATTTTTTTTTAACATCAGAACGACGTTAGCTACCCTACAATCCACCAGCATCACATCTGTGCCTAAGGACATTCTAAATATTTCTGCCAGAGCCCCTGCAAAGGTCTGAAGGAATATCTTGTCAGGCCCAGGGGATTTATCCACCCTTATTTGCTTTGAAACAGCAAGCACTTCCTCCTCTTTAGCCCATATAGATTACATAACCTCACTCTTTGTTTCCTTACTTCCCCCGACTCTGTGCCTGTTTCCTGAGTGAATACCGATTGGGGGGGTGGGGGGGGGCAACATCAAAGATCTCCTCCATTTCTTTTGGCTCCATACATAGCCAACCACTCTGATCAAGGGGACTAATTTTGTCCCTTACTATCCTTTTGCTCTTAATATACCACGCTTGACGTCCTGTTTTGCGGAAACTGCCAAAATGTTTGGCCTGGAAGTCAGCCTGAAGAAAACTGAGGTCCTCCATCAGCCAGCTCTCCACCATGACTACCAGCCCCCCCACATCTCCATCGGGCACACAAAACTCAAAACGGTCAACCAGTTTACCTATCTCGGCTGCACCATTTCATCGGATGCAAGGATCGACAACGAGATAGACAACGGACTCGCCAAGGCAAATAGCACCTTTGGAAGACTACACAAAAGAGTCTGGAAAAACAACCAACTGAAAAACCTCACAAAGATTAGCATATACAGAGCCGTTGTCATACCCACACTCCTGTTCGGCTCCGAATCATGGGTCCTCTACCGGCATCACCTACGGCTCCTAGAACACTTCCACCAGCGTTGTCTCCACTCCATCCTCAACATTCACTGGAGCGACTTCATCTACAACATCGAAGTACTCGAGATGGCAGAGGCCGATAGCATCGAATCCACGCTGCTGAAGATCCAACTGCGCTGGGTGGGTCACGTCTCCAGAATGGAGGACCATTGCCTTCCCAAGATCGTGTTATATGGCGAGCTCTCCATTGGCCACTGTGACAGAGGTGCACCAAAGAAGAGGTACAAGGACTGCCTAAAGAAATCTCTTGGTGCCTGCCACATTGACCAGGCAGTGGGCTGATATCGCCTCAAACCGTGCATCTTGGCGCCTCACAGTTCGCCGGGCAGCAACCTCCTTTGAAGAAGACCGCAGGGCCCACCTCACTGACAAAAGACAAAGGAGGAAAAACCCAACACCCAACCCCAACCCACCAATTTTCCCTTGCAACCGCTGCAACCGTGTCTGCCTGTCCCGCATCGGACTTGTCAGCCACAAACGAGCCTGCAGCTGACGTGGACATTATCCCTCCATAAATCTTCGTCCATGAAGCCAAGCCAAAGAAGAAGACCTATAGAAACCCTTCACATTGTCTGCCAAAGCAACCTCATGTCTTCTTTGAGCTTTCCTTGTTTTTTTTTTTTGCATTTTTTACACTCCTTAAGTACCTCATTTGCTCCATGTTGCCTATACCTGCTATACACCTCTCTTCTTCCAAACCAGAACACCAATATTCCTAAAAAAAAACAAGATTCCCTATGCCTGTTAACTTTGTCTTTAATCTTGACAGGAACATACAAACTCTGTACTCTTAAAATTTCACCTTTGAAGGTCTTCCCCATCCTTGTCCAAAAACAACTTATCCAAATCTACACATTCTAGATCCTTTCTCATTTCCTTAAAATTGGCCTTTATCCAATTTAGAATCTTAACCTGAGGCCCAGACCTACCCTTCTCCATAATTAATTTGAAACTAATGGCATTATGACCACTGGACTCAAAATGCTCCCCTACACATACTTCTGTCAACTGTCCTGTCTCGTTCCTTAATAGGAGATCCAGTATTGCGCTCTCTCTAATTGGCACTACTCTGATTTGATTTAGAAAACTTTCCTGAACACATTTGACAAACTCCAATCCATCCAGCCCTTTTACAGTATGGGAGTCCTAAGTTAAAATCTCCTACTATCACAACCTTGTGTTTCCTGCAGCTGTCTGCTGAATCTTTACAGATTTGTTCCTCTAATTTTTGTAGACTATTGGATGGTCCATAAGACATCCCCATAATATCAAGTACGCTGTGTGACCTGCTGTTTTCTCCAGCTTTGTGTTTTCACTTCAGTCGCAGCATCTGCAGACTTTCATGTTTTACTTGACCAGAATAATATTTTCTCTGGTTTGTGCTTCCATTTTGAATATTAGCAAACTGAAAGGTCGCTTGCGCACTCTCACCCACCCTTAAGCCTCATTCACTTTGCTCAGTGGGGGGGGGGGGCCTGCTCATCGAACAAGAGCTCAGTGTGAAGCCTGATTATCGAGACCCAGCCTCCTCTCAAAGCCAGTGATCGATCATACTATCAGCGTGTACGACAAACATGGCCGTTGCGCTGCTGGCGGGAGCTGCCATGGTGGGCCTCCTCACTAGAGGCAGTGAGTGGTGGTGGCAGCTCCAGAAAGCATGGGCCACCCGAGGGAAGGTGGTCCGCAAAGCTGCAGGTCTGCTTCCTGGACAGCCGCAGCACCTCTATGGGCTTCTTGAAGCTGGGTGAGTGGTTTGAGTGCTTTCCTCTTGTCGCCACCTTATGGATGAAAGCCTGCACTATATTTGTATTTCGGTGCCCAAAATGGTGGCACCAAAATGTCACCTTCATGTCTAAGACCTGGGGTTTTTTTTTGGGGGGAAAAGAGGGGTCTTCTATGCTGTCAAATATGGTACCTGCTGTTATGCCAACAGTTTTGAAAGATTTGGCATGGAGTATGTGCATAAATGATTGTAAGGAAAATATTGAGGCAAAAAATAAAGTTTTCTTTATGATTTGTGACTCACGCTGATTATGATTCAAAAATGACAAGGTTCCACATGATTGCCGTGTCCAGAAAGTGAGATCACATGGGAAGCTGGACAAGCTAGCCAATTGAATACAAAATTATCTTGGTGGTAGGAGACAGTTGGTGGTGGAGAGATTTTTTTCAGGAAGGAATCCTTTGACAGCTGATGTGTCCCAGGGATCAATGCTGGGTCTATTGTTTGTCATTTATATTAATGATCTAAAGTAGAATGTAGGTGGGAATGGTTCATAAGCTTGCAGATGTGTTGCATTTAGTAAGTCAAAGCTGGGCAGGACTTGAAGGCAGGACCCTAGTCAGTGTTGTAGAATAGAGGGGCCTACAGCTACATAGTTCCCTGAATGTAGTGAAACAGGTGAAGAATGCTGAATGGTGAAAGAAGGCATTGTACATGCTTGCCTTTATTTGGTCAGAGCATTGAGTGCAGGAGTTGGGACTTCATGTTATAGAATAATCAGTGCTTACCCCAGTGTAGCAAAGTATAAAATGAAGGGCATAGATTTAAGGTGAGGGTGGAAAAATTTAAACGAGACCTGAGGGACAACTTTTTCCACAAGAGTCGTGAGTAAATGGAATGAGAAAGTGGTAGAGGAGGGTACAAATACATCATTTGTGCCAGTAGATATATAGGAAAGGGTGAGAGAGAGAAGGGCCAAGCACAGGAAAATTGATCTATCCGAGATGGGTAACTTGTCCAGATGAGTTAGGCCAAGGGGTCTGTTTTCATCATGCATTGCTCTATGATTCTTTTTTCTGAGTTACTTGGTCTTCCCAACTAAGAGGGGGGAAAAAAAATCCTTTTCTGCATTGCAGGAAAGGGATCCGAAATATTTCTGTGAGTGGTTAAACTGAAATTCATTGCATACTTTGAAGGTGATCTGCTTTTACCTTCCTATAATGAACAGAAGCAATGGCAAACAGATGCTATTTAATTTGAGGCAGAAATTAACTTTAAGTGAAACAAAACTTTATGATGTGTAAGAAATTACTCTGCTTTATATCTTTCTGCTTTTAAAGTAGTCAATTTATTTTTGTGCTTGTTATGTGAATGTGTGTGCAGACACTCACTTGAAGTTCAAGCAATTTTAAGTAGCCATTCATGTTACAATGAAATGAGAAAGAAACCAATTTTAATGAGGCTACAGGAAATGAGACATGGAGATGTGAGTACATCGGCCTTGTGGTAGCTGAATGAGAAGCATATTAAATATCATTAAAATCTGACAAATTATAAATCCATGGCTTTGTAAAAATAAAAAAATTTCAAGTTGCTAAAAGATTGGATCTATTTTTCAAGTAATTTCCAAAAATAAAGATGCATTATGAAAGGTAAAAGAAATTGTGATATAATTGAACCATAGAACGCTACAGCACAGAAAACAGGCCAATTGGCCCTTCTAGTCTGTGCCAATCATTGGTCAGCTAGTTCCAATAACCTTCTCCCTTCCATAACCCTCCAGACCTCTCCGATCCATGTATCTATCCAATTTTTTATTAAAACTCAAGATTGAGGCTGCACCCATCACGTCAGGTGGCAGCTCATTCCACTCTCCCACCATTCTCTTGAGTGAAGTTATTCCTCCCAAGCCTTCCCCTTTCACCTTAAAGCCATGTCCTCTCATATTATCTCTCTTAACCTCAGTGGAAAGAACCTACTTGCATTTGCTCTGTTTATAACCCTCAATTTTATAAACCTGTATCAAATCTCCCCTTATTCTTCTTCGTTCCAAGGAATAAAATCCTAACCTGTTTAATTTTTCCCTGTAGTTCATCACTTGAAGACCTGGCAACATCCAAGTAAATCTCTGCACTCTTTCAATCTTATTGATATCCTTCCTATAGCTAAGCAACCAGAACTGCATATAATATTCCAAATTTGGCCTCAACAATGCATAACTTAAGTATAACATCCAAACTCCTATACTCAGAACTTTGATTTGTAAAGACCAAGATGCCAGAAGCTTTTTTTACAACCCTGTCCACCTGCAACACCACCTTCAGAGAACAATGTTCCTGCCCAGGTCTCTTTGCTCTTCCACACTTTTCAGTGCCTTACCATTTACAGTGTACGACCTTCCTAGATTTGGACTTTCATTAAAGTTGAAAAAACTATTTTCAGTTATTCAATTCCCTTTGAAAATCTATAATTTTAATTTGTTTCCACCTCACTTTATGGAAGTTGAAAATATAGCATTTATTCCAGGGTTGGGCAACCTTTTTAAAAAAAACTCACATTCCACCTTAAAAGTGCTCTGTGATTAGTAAGGGATTGCTTAAGGTGATATGTGAGTGGGAAGGGAAGGTTGAGAACCACTGCTCTAGACCCAATTGTTACTGAAATATATTGCTTAAGAAGAATTGTCATTGGCCATTTCCTTTGGAGCTACAAAACCGTGCACATAACGAGTCAAATAGGTACAATTAAAACAGTGGTTTTCAATTTTTTTTTCACCCACATACCACCTTAAGCAATCCCTTCTTAATCAAAGAGCATTTATGGCATAGGGATTGTTTAAGGTGGAATGCAAGTTTTCAAAGGTTGTGTACCCCTGAATTATCCCTTTGGCCCTTCATCTGTTTTTGCAAACATTGTTATTTTGTTTTGCATTAAACTGGGTGTGATATGATGTAATTACTTTTAAATTGGGGATGGGCAACCTTTTTTAAAAAAATCACATTCTACTCTAGTTTAAATGTACACTCAATGTATATTCCATTGTTTTATCTCCTGAGAAATCTGGAAATAGATTGGGTGAAAGCTGTTTGACAGAACTGTACTTTGAAACTAAATATTTATTTGTTCATTGAAACCCTGATTGCAGCAGTGGTTATACGTTTTTGGCATTTCAGTTTTGCATTGCTTGTGAGACTGCAGAGAAAATTTGTTGGCCAGTGTGATCCAATCTTTATAAAATAACTTTTAAAACATTATCTGCATGTGGAAGTACAAAAGCAACTTTATGGTAGTTAGCTTCAAGGCATTTTTAGTCGTTTATTGACATCTGATTGCACAAGTGCAACCCGACGAAACAGTGTTCTTTGCACCTCAATTCAAAACAACCAGACGTGGCACTATACAGACAAGCAATACATATGAAGGACAAGTATACACATTTCAAATAAATAAATATTGTTTTGTGAATATGAGGGTCTCAGCTGGTGAGTGTGAGGAGTTCTATTAACCATTCAGCATTTGCACTGCCCGTGAGAAGCAGCTTTTCCTGAGTTGGCTCTGATTACACTGTATCTCTTTCCTGACACGAGCAGCTTAAAAGATGCTGTGTGTAGGGTGAAGGGGGTCGAAAATGATTTTGCATGCCCTCTTCAGACAATCCCAGTAGATCACATCAATGATGGTGGGGGAGGGAGTCTCCATTCATCCTCTCTGCCACTTATGATCCTGTGGATTAACTTCCAATCAATTTCTCTGCAGTAACCGCACCATTGTAGGCTTCTTCACACTGCATTGAAAAATGGAGATTCCCCAAAAATTTTCCTAGAAACCCTCCCGTGAGCCTATGTTGTGGAAAGGTCAGCCCGGGAATTTTGGACAGGTCCACGGCCCTACCTATAAGGGCCACGGCCCTGGGAAATTTTCACAGTCCACCCTTTCCCTGCAGTGTGAAGAGCCAAACAGCAAAGCAGGGAAGCCTTGTGACATTAGAGCTTGCGTGCTGCGTCCCAGAGGTGATTAAAATTCAAATTAAAAGATACTTACCATCTTACTGCGCAGCTGTATTTCCCAGAGGGGTTCCAGCTGCATGAGGGATTATGGGAAATAAAGTTGGCCATTCCTCCTGAATTGTCCTGCTGTCGCGACATGCCAAAGCCCGGGGGGTTTCAGGGCAGGTGACCTGACAGACAGGGGTGAACTTGCGTTGTGCATCATCGATTGGGGGCGGACCCCCCCCTAAATTTCCACAGGCAAATTCCTGGAAATTTGGATTGCGGTGTGAAAGGCCCGGGAAGTCCTGATTTCCTGGGAATTTCACTGGGACAAAGTAGGGTCACCACTCCCCTGAAAATGACTACTGTGATGCAGCCAGCATGCCCTCAATGGAGTAGAAACACACAAGGCTGGAGAAATTCAGCAGGTCAAGCAGTGTCCTTTAATATAGCTAAAGGTAAAAATACATAACTGACATTTCAGGCTTGAGCCCTTCATCAAGGTATAGGAAAATGTCAGTAGGCATCCGAATAAAAGAGTTGGGGGAGAAGGGGTGCTTGAAAGGCAAGTGGAAATAGGTGGAGAAGGGATGGAGGGGACAGCAGAGATCAAGGAGAGGAGGGATGATGAAGAAGTGTAAAGGGGAAGGGGAAGAGGAGAGCAGGTTAGCAGAAACTAGAAAAGTCAATGTTAATGCCATCTGGCTGGACAGTGCCCAGAGAGAAAATAAGGTGTTGTTCCTCAAATTTTCAGGTGATCTTAGTGGGACATTGTACAAGGCCATGGAGTGTGGGAGTGTGACAAAACTGAAATTGATGGCTGCTGGGAGGTCTCTGTTACTGGTGATGAAAGTTGATACTACTGTTGGTGTAACACCTTTACAGTGCCAGCAATCAGGATTTGATTCCCATGCTGTCTGTAATGAGTTTGTACGTTCTTCTCATTTCTGCATGGGCTTTTCCCAGGGCTTCAGTTTCCTCCCACCGTTCAAAATATAGCAGGAGTGTAGATTTATTGGACAGCATGGGCATGTGGACCAAAATGGCCTGTATGTCAAAATTCAATGGTGGCAAGAAGCCTTGCCCATTTCAGTCTTCTCAGTAGGTGTAGTCATCATTGCAGCTTCCTGAGATGCGAGGAGCTGTGTCCACAATAGGACACTAGTTCAGTGTAGTGGAGGGTAGTCATTCCTGATCCTCCTGAAGGCAACGATCATCTCCTTCATCTTGTCCATTGAGATGTGGATTGTTAGTCTCACCACATAATAAGATTTTCCACCTATTTTCTGCAGTGAGACTCATCATTGTTGCCGATGTTTAGTTATTGTTGTGTCATCTGCAAACTTGATAACACTGTTGGAGCTGGAGCTGGTGATGCAGTCATTGTTCAGTAGCATGAACAGGAATGGGCTGAGCACACAGCCCTGAGGTGATTTATTTAATCATTCTAACTGGTTCTGCATTGTGTAGATTTCCAGAGGGAATTTTTCTTTACTTTAATGCATACACTTCTCTTATTATATCATTATAGTGTTTAGAATACACAGAAGTTATATTGATGGCAGTTTTCAACATAATGCATCATTTTAGAATGTGCATTTGGAATTTAGCCTCAAGTTTCGAGTCATTCAACCCTCAACTCTCAATCCCTTGATTGATTAATGCTTTCTGGCTTCAATCCTTGCCTATGTGCAGAAGTTGAGATATTGCTGTCCAACCTGCCTTTTTCTTCCAGAAGCAGTGTAGCTCCAAAAGAGACTTGGAAATTTACACAAAATTGATCCGCCCAAGTCACTTTCAAAATGAGCAATATAGATACATCTTCTCCATTCAAAACCATGCAATTTTTCTAGTGATCAAAATTACATTTTTCTTGTGTAGAGATTTCTATACAAAGTTACAGCACATATTTAGGTCTTTCAGCCCACTGTTGTGCCAGCATACTAACCCATTACCAACTTACCAGAATTGCCCGACTGTACATCCTTTCATTTTTCTATTCCATATACCCATCTATTAGTCTCTTCAAGGATCCTATTGTACCCACCTCCACCTTCATTGCTGTCAACACATTCCATGCACCCATCACTCTGAAGAACTTGCCTCTTAAGTCCACCCCCCTGTTCTTACTCCCAAGCACCTAAAGCTATGACCCTGGTGTTGGCCTTTGCAGCCCTGAGAAAAAGCCTCTGGCCATCCATACAATCATTGCCTCATCTTGTCTACCCATCAGGTCACTCCTCATCCTCCACTGCTCCAAGGAGAAAAGACCCAAGTTCACTCAACCTTTTCCTCACAAGGCATGTTCTACAATCCAGGCAGCATCCTTGTAGATCTCCTCTGCAGGAAAGATATGGATGTTAGAGTGTAGTGAGGTGACTAGAACTGAACACAATAATCCAAGTGGAGTCAAATCAAGATCTTGCATTTCTCTAACATTACATTATGGCTCTTGAACTCTGACCCAGAGTTAATGAAGGCCAATGCACCATATGCCTTCTTAATAGTCACTAACAACCTGTCCAGCCACTTTGAATATCCTATGGATACAGACTTGAAGATCTCCAAGTCCACACTGCTCAGAGTCCTCCCATTAATATTGTATCCTGCCTTCAA
This sequence comes from Narcine bancroftii, assembly GCF_036971445.1. NCBI lineage: Eukaryota > Metazoa > Chordata > Chondrichthyes > Torpediniformes > Narcinidae > Narcine > Narcine bancroftii. The sequence continues at coordinate 468,783,001 of NC_091469.1, forward strand.
TTTTAAACTACTGAAATGGGCCACCTAGCACCTTTCTGGGTTAAACTCCTTATGCCTCTTCTCAGCCCAGCTCTGCATCCTATCAAAGTTCCTCTGTAATCTTGGGCACCCCCCTAGACTATTCACAACACCACCTACTTTTGTGTCATTCACAAACATACCCACCCTTCCATTTCCTCAGCCAGGCCATTTATATATTAAAACACAAAGAGGAAGGATCCTTGCAGAACACTACTGATCACTGACCTCCATGCAGACTACAAACCATCTTCAACTCTCTGCCTTCTGTGGGCAAACCAATTCTGTGTTCACAAAGCAAGGCATCCTTGGATTCTATGCCTCCTTACTTTCTGAATGAGCCCTGCTTGGGGAACTTTAAAGGTCTTATTGAAGTCCATAAACATTACATCATCTATCCTCCATTAATTTTTTTGAGGTTGTAACAAAGAACATAAAGGTTTGAGAGACTCCATCTTCACCTGCTAAAGCTGCCTAATCAGATTGTGCCTCTAAATGCTTGTAAATCCTGTCTCTGGATTTTCTCTAACAGCTTGCCCAACACTGAAGCAAGACTCTCTGGTCTATATCTCTAATCCGTTTTCGAAAATGCAAACAACATTTGCAACCTTCCCATCCTCAGGTAATTCTTTTCCCAGTGATGATACGAAGCTAATCAGTGGCTTAGCATCCTCCTTCCTTATTTCCCACAGTAGCCTTGGGTGAATATCGTCTGGGCCTGACAACTTATCCAACTTCATTCTTTTCAAAAGCTCCAACACATCCTCTTTCTTAATGTCATCATCCTTGTGTACCTCATTCTGCTCCATGTCATTCTCACAATAGACAAGACCCTTTTCTCTTGTGAATACTAAAAGCAAAATATTCTTTAAAGACATCCGCTACCCTCTCAGACTCCATGCACACATTTCTACTGAGACTCCTGATGGTCCTATCCTCACATAACTCATCCCCTTGTTTTTCATAAACTGGTAGAATGCCTTGGAGTTATCCTTAATATTGCTTGCCAAAATCTTCTCACGGCCCCTTCTTACAATCCAAAGTCTCTTAAGCTCTTCCCTGACAATTGTGTAATTCTCTGGAACTCTCAGTTCCTAGCTGCTTAAACTTCAAACTTTCTTCTTAACTAGCTTTTCTACATCCTTTTGTACACCATGGTTCTTTCACCTTACCATCCTTTAGCTGCCTCAATGGAATAAACTTGTGCTGCAGAGCACCATGCAAACATTTGCCACATTTCTGTCATACACTTCACCCCCCCAATAAATTTCCTCCCAATTTATGTTTCCAAGCACCCCCCCCCCGCCCAAATTGTCCATTCCTGTCCTTCTTTAGTGCTATGGAAAAGGAGAGAGTTTGTTTCAAGCCCAGAGCAAAGCTAGCAGCAACAAATATTCACCAAGACAATGGTTACTTAAAAATATTTTTAGTTTTCTTCAAACATAATAGCAAGTTGTATATTGATCTTATTTTCAACTTAACCCTTCTAATTATAAGAATGTGTATGTGTTCAGGAAAGTTCTTTGTTTTATTGTTCAGTCGTTCACTTTTCATTTCTCCAAGTTCACTGGTATCAGACAATTTTTCATATAGTGCACAGAATTTAACATTTATGATCTTCACCAGGCTTTGGTGCTTTAACTTAAATTATTACTGCTCAAGGAGGTCTGTGTTGGTTTCAGAGAGATATTTGTTACTTGTTGGACGCATGTAAACTGATCTTTAATCAGCCACTTCAATGTCTTGCCAAATAAACTTGCCCCCTCGTGGGTTTTTCTAAGAGATAACTTCTTCCAGGTTACGACAAAGTTATTTTTTTCCCTATTTCAGGAGAAATCCAATAACCATCGAAAGCCTCTTGTTATTGACTACAAGGGTTTAGAATAGGCTGAACTCAGAACTCAAAACCCATCTTCAAATGGGATCTTGTAGCAGGTCTGCAACACCAACTGCTGTACTAAACCTTCCCTCTTTTCTCTTCCCCCCCCCCCCCATCCCCTCCAAAAGAATGTATGTTTTTATCTCTGTTTGCAAAATGACAGGACCCCTCCTAGAACAGCAGACTTCAACCAGAGAAATTTGGGATCTGTTCAAATATGCTACCTTTAAAGACAATAGTCCATTTCAATTCTACAACATCAGTCCAATTAACACCTACTTGTGAAGTCTTCACAGGCACTCTTCATTGTTCCTGTAAAGCCAATGATAGACATGAAGATTCGACTTGCACAGGTTTTTGCATTCCAAATGAGATGTTTGTGAAATGTTAATATCTCTTGTGGAATATAAACTAATACCTAAACCCCCACAATCTAACCTTACCCCCTTAAGATACATTTTATTTCCTAATTGTATTAACTTATTCGTAACAAGTTGTAGTCACTTTCTCCAAAATGTTCACCACTGAGAGGTGGAATATAAACTAATACCTAAACCCCCACAATCTAACCTTGCCCCCTTAAGATACATTTTATTTCCTAATTGTATTAACTTATTCAGTAACAAGTTGTAGTCACTTTCTCCAAAATGTTCACCACTGAGAGGTGTGACCTGACCCAGTTCACTCTCCTCCAGTTGGCCTATCTACATATTGTGTCAGGAAATATTCCTGAACCTATTGAACAAATTCCACTCCATCCAAACCCTTCACTCTAAGATGGTGCCAATCAATATTAGGAAAACTTCAACCTTATTATTTTTGCACATTTCCTATCTGCTCCTCAATGTCCCTGTTACTATTATGGGGTCTATAATATACACCCTGTAGGTGTATTGACCCCCCCCCCCCCACTTCTTCCTAACTTCCACCTACACAGACTCGGTAGACAATTCCTCCACTACTTTCCCCTTTTCTGCATTTGCGATAGTATCCCTAATCAATAATGCCCCACCTCTTGCCAACATTTTTCCTTTTTTGAAGCATCTAAAGCTCAGCATGTTCAGCTGTCATTCTTGCCCCCAAGATAACCACGTTACTGTAATGGTTACAATATCACAGTTCTATTTATTTACCCTCACTCAATTCATCTGCTCCTTTTCTAATCCTCCTTGTATTAAAATACACACATTTCAACCCACCCAGCTTGCTCTATTTATGTTCCATTCACTGCCAGTCCTTCCTCAGTCTCCTTTTGACCAACTGCTCCATTATCTGACCCAACTCTGGTTTCTATCCCCCTACCTAGCTAATTTAAACCCTCCCCAACAGTTCTATCAAGCCTTCCCACAAGGATATTGGACCCTTTCCAGTTCAGGTGCAATGCATCATTTATTTTGTGCAAAGGAGATGAAAATAATCCACAAACCTAAATGCCTTCCCACTACACCAACTCTTCAGCCACACATTCATCACCCATAACCTCTTATTCTTGCCCTCACTAGCACATGTCACAGGGAGGAGCAATGCAGAGATCCTCCCTTGAAGTTCTGCTTTTAAGTTTCCTTCCTAACTCCTTATATTCATCCTTCAGGACCTCCTCACTTTTCCTATCTATGTCATTGGTACCAACATGTACCACATCTGGCTGCTCACCCTCCCTCATGAATTCTATGGACTCAATCAGAATAATCTGACCCTGGCACCTGGGAGGCCACATACTATCCAACAGAATCACCTGTCTTTTCTCACCATTACTATTACTTTTGCTCTCCTTTCTCTCCTTCCAAGCCACAGATCCATTCTCTGTACCAGACACCTGGCTTCTACAGCTTTTAGGTCAATTTCTCCCCCCACCTCCCCAAAACAAAATCCAAAACAGTATACTGGCTATTAAGGGCAAAGGTCACAGGGTCCCCAAACTAACTGCCTGTTCACTTTCCCACTCCCTCTCCCTCCAGTCAACTCAGCTGCCTACTTCCTGCCTCCTTAGTGCGAGTGCCTCACTCTTGTCTATAACTCCCTCTGCCTCCAGAGTTCATCCAGTTCCAGTTGCCCAACTCATGGGATTTCCACGATTTCGACCCAGTAATGAAAAGTAAAGGAGACCATCAATAAATACTAAATGAGCGATAATTGGTTTGTTGCTCGTTCTTCCCATTAAATTGCTAGGTGAGGCCGTCCAGATTCTACAGAGATTCCTTTTGGGGAGTAGTGTACACAAGGGAGTTGTACTCTTGCTTACTATCTACTTTTAAGACAAAACAAAAGGTTAGATTGTGGCGGCGCACATCCTCGTGGCGAACCGGCCCCGCTTGTATTGCCACGTGGCGGGCAGCCATGGGGAAATGGCGTCGTCAAAGGTTTCTCTCTGACTCCAGCATCCCTTCCAGCGCCCACCCTGGGCAGGGATTATGATGTCACAATGCACCAGATGACTGAGCTCCTGCTGCCCTTAAAGGAGCGTGCTGGATTACAATAAATACAGTCGTAACAACCCTCAACATGGTGGCTGTGTCTCTTCCACTGCTCACACCACCACAAAATTAATATTTTGATTTATATCATAAAATATATACTTTTCAAGAAGGATGAGGCAGAAAAATAGTTTGGCACAGATTAAAAGGGCCAAAGGGCCTGTTTCTGTTCTGTAGTTCTATGGTTCTAAGTGATGAATGAGACACGGTTGTTAATCCAACCCATTTTCACTGCATTTTCAGTGGATGCAATTTATATTGGAATTAGTTTTTATTTAGTAGAAAAAGGGATTGTATAATTTGGAATAATGACATAAACATGTATAGATTATTTTCAAAAAGGGTTTCACATTCTTCTGATCTTTTAGCCTTCATCGGTGATGTTGGATTAAAGAGAATCTGTTGCAGCTGTCTGCCTGATCTGAACACTACACTGTTCCACAGGTTTATTTTGGACACAGGTTCTATGAGCTCACAAAAATAGAAGTTATTTTAGGGACATTGTCAGAACTATTTGTTTGGTCCATGGACACACTGATACACAGGGTAACTGTTAATTGTGACAAGTCTTTTAATCTTTCTGGTGAAGTTTGTCTCAGGAGAACATAAAATAATTAAATCTGCATCTGGTATTATTCAGACATTCCACTAACGTCTTGGATATTCTGATAATTGATGTAAACTGCATTGAAATAAACCCTGGCATTTATGCAGTTTTGTCCAGGTCAGCAGTAGTGTAGTGTTTGAGAGAATAATGCAGAGTAATTTTTTTTTCCATTTTATTTAGTTGATCCAGTGGTTTACATTGATGGTGCCAGCAAGGTGATGGGAAGATGTATGGCAAAATTTTTCAGATTCATATTTCAGTTTTATTGGCAGACATCACATACACCCCTGAGATTCTTTTTCCTGCCGGCATGCAAAAATGACAACTAATTGGTAAACAGTTAACAAATTCAGAGAGAAGAAAAAAGAAAATCAATAAAGTGCGCAAGTAAGAGTCCTTAAATGAGTCTCTGATTGAGCTTGTAATTGAAGATTCTGATGGTGGAGGGGTAACAGATGTTCCTGAACCTGGTGGTGTGAGTCTCGTGGCATCTATACCTCTTTCCTGATGGCAGCAGTGAGAGTAGAGTGTGTGCTGGGTGGTTTGGGTCTTTGATGATTGCTGCTGCTCTCCAATGGCAACATTCCCTGCAAATGTACTTAATAGTGGGGGAGGGTTTTGCCCGTGATGTCCCAGACTGTGTCCACTTCTTTTTGGAGGGCTATACGCTCAGGGGTATTGGTGTCCCCATACCAGACCACCGGTCTGCAGTCGGTCAGCACACTTTCCACCAAACCTCCGCAAACTCCTGAGGAAGTAGAAGCACTAACATGCTTTCTTCACGATGTAGTTGGTGTGTTGGGTCCAGGAAAAATCCTCCGAGATAGTGACTCCCAAGTGCCTAAATGTGTTCACCCTCTCCCAATGATCACTGGATTGTATACCTCTAGCATTCCTTTCCTGAATTCAACAATCGGCTCTTTAGGCAAGAACATTTGCTCCCAGAGCAGTTCCTGTGCTTGTACAGTTCTCTCAGATCCTCCATCAACCAGCTCCCCACCATGACCACCAGCCCCCCTACATCTCCATCGGGCACACTGAACTCAAAACGGTCAACCAGTTTACCTATCTCGGCTACACCATTTCATCTGATGCAAGGATCGACAACGAGATAGACAACAGACTTGCCAAGGCAAATAGCGCCTTTGGAAGACTACACAAGAGTCTGGAAAAACAAGCACCTGAAGAAACACACAAAGATCAGCGTGTACAGAGCCATTGTCATACCCACGCTCCTGTTTGGCTCCGAATCATGGGTCCTATACCGGCATCACCTATGGCTCCTAGAATGCTTCCATCAGCGCTGTCTCCGCTCCATCCTCAACATTCATTGGAATGACTTCATCACCAACATCGAAGTACTCGAGCTGGCAGAGTCTGTAAGCATCAAATCTACGCTGCTGAAGACCCAACTGCGCTGGGTGGGTCACTTCTCCAGAATGGAGGACCATCGCCTTCCCAAGATCGTGTTCTATGGTGAGCTCTCCACTGGCCACTGAGACAGAGGTGCACCAAAGAAGAGGTACAAGGACTGCTTAAAGAAATCTCTTGGTGCCTGCCCCATTGACCACCGCCAGTGGGCTGATATCGCCTCCAACCGTGCATCTTGGCACCTCACAGTTTGGCAGGCAGCAACCTCCTTTGAAGAAGATCGCAGAGCGCACCTCACTGGCAAAAGACAAAGGAGGAAAAACCCAACCCCAACCCACCAATTTTCCGCTGCAACCGTGCCTGCCTGTCCCGCATCGGACTTGTCAGTCACAAACGAGCCTGCAGCAGACGTGGACATTACCCCTCCATAAATCTTCGTCCGTGAAGCCAAGCCAAAGAAAAGAACAGTTCTCTGAAGCGAGCATAAGTAAAAGGATCAAGTGTGCGTTATTATTGTGCTGGAGATGTTAATCCAATCCTCCAGTAATGGATGTATTTCCAAAAAGATTAATAGGGAGGAATGAACCAGAATTGGTTTCTGTGTTGTTCCTGATTGCTGCTTCTGTTTTCTCTGTCTCTCAATTGCTCACCTTAATTTTCTATCCCATTGCTGTTTTCACCTCCTACAACCCCCTCCACCCCCCTCCTCAAGTCCTCCATTTTTGCGCCAGTCTATTTCTACTGAGCTCTTTCGCTTTCACTCTGGTTAATAATTTAAGAGAATCAAGGTTGGAATTATAGGAAACAACACGTTTGTCACTGGAAGTAAAAGAGAATGCTGGAGATACCCATCAGGTGAGGGAACATCTCTGGAGGGTGTTGATGTCACAACATAACTAGACAGTCCTGTTACAATCTGGTGAGGCTGGTTTCCTGAAATATTTGAATCCGTATTGAGATTTGAGGGTTATTAATAAGCCAGATGGAAGCTTAGATACTGTTCCATGATCTTGCATTGTGCTTCATTAGAACAGTGTAAAATGACAGGGATTGGAGAGGATTAGAGAATCAAAGTGATGGGTACCTAGATGATCATATTCCTCAATACAGACAGTCAGTCATCTAACCTTCATCACTGGAGGAGACCACAAGTAGATACTGCAGGAGAAATGATAGGTCAGCTTTCCAACAGTGACCATGCTCTTGAACTCCACTCACCATCCTCACCACGTTCACCATGACATTACTGCAAGACCACTAAAAATCTATCGGCATGACTGACTCAGACCATTATTTTTGCACAACAAGCCACTTTGAATATTTATTATTATATTCTCTTGTTATATTATCTATTTTCTCTGATGTTTATTTACATAGGAACCTGCAGCAATAAGACTTTCATTGTATCTTAAATTAACTTAGAACATAAAACACAGAATATTACAGCACATTACAGAGCCTTCATCTCACAATAGCATACTGACCAATGTAAACTTACTCCACCAACCAAGTGGAGGAACAACATCTAATATTCCGATCGGGCACTCTTCATCCAGACAACATTAACATTAAACTCCAGTTTCTGTTACAGTTTCTATCCCTTTCCCCATCCCTCTGTATGTTTTCTTCAGCTCCCCACCCTTTCCCTCTCTATTCAGGGAGCTACTCCCTCCCCTGATCACTTCTCAGCATTTTCCCACCATTATCCACCTATGAGCTCTTACCTCTTAGCCTGTTCTCCTCTCCCTTCTCCCTCGACCTCTCCTCATCCCCTTCCCCCCCCATCTTTTTATTCAGACATCAGCCTGTTTTTTGCTCATACTTTGATAAAGGGCTGAAGCCCAAAGTATAGCTTACCCTTTATTTCCTATGGATGTTGTATGACCTGCTGAGATTCTCCAGCACTTTTGTATATTGCACCACAACAATCTAATCCTTCCCTGATTCAGACCTATAAACCTTTATTTTTTCTTGCACCCATAAGAAGTCAAGTTTAGAAGAAGGGATGCTAGAAGTGTCCAGATGCAGTGGACTTGCTTGAGAGATAGAAGGATGTATACCAGTGTCACGTTCAGTGCTCTCAACTTGTAGATGCACTACTCCAACAGATTTTACAATTGTGATAAGATTTTCCATTTGAGCATGAAAGTGTGGACGTGCCACAAGTCCCCACGATGCCTGTGCCAAACATGATACCAAATTTAAGGGGAAAGGGGGAAGTTTAAAGGAAATGTACAGAGTCAAAGGAGATTGGAATAGGCTGCAGAGGTAGTGATAGAAGCAGATATGCCAATAGTGTGTGAGAGGTTTCCAGATAGAGACATGAATATGCAGGGAGTGGATTGATATGGACCATGGGCAGGCAGAAAAGATTTTAATTTTGCATCATGTTTGGCCAGACAGTATTGGCTGAGGGCCAGTTCCTGTGCTGCACTGTTTCCATGTTCTATCCAGCATCTATTGCTCAGAAATCATGGTCTGCCATCTGGATCTACTCCTTTGCCAGTGTTCCAAAGAATACGGGGGTTGTGTAGATTGGATTGGAGTCCAGACTGAAGCTGAGGATAGGATCGTGATTGAGGTTCGGATGTGCAGCCCCTTTTTGGTGACTGGAACATCAAGGGTCATAATTATGGGTTCTGAGTGAGTTTGTAGCTGATCCCGCTTCTGTTCATGCTATTGACCCACGACGGTGTCGCCAGTTCCAGCTCCAACAGTGTCATCAAGTTTACAGATGACACAACATTCATTGGCCACATCAGCAACAACAATGAATCACACTACAGAGAAAGGGTGTAAAATCTCATGAAAGGATGCAAGAGTAACAACCTGAGTCTCAATGTGGACAAGACAAAAGAGATGATCGTGGACTTCAGGAGGACCAAGATGGACCACCCTCTACTGCATATCAACAATTCTGTAGTAGAGAGAGTGGAGAGCACCAGATTCCTTGGAGTTCACTTAACTAATGACCTAACGTGGACACTCAACTTCTCCTCACTTGTCAGGAAGGTGCAACAGCGACTGCACTTCCCGAGAAGACTGAAACGGGCAAAGCTACTGGCCACCATTATGTCAACATTCTATAGGAGCTCTATCGAGAGCATCCTGGCCAGCTGCATCAGTGTGGTATGGTTGCTGCAGAGAAGTGGATGGGAGTTCAATCCACAGGACCATAAGACTGTCCAAGAGGATCACTGGAGTCTCCCCCATCTCCATCTACGTGATCTACCAGGATCGTTGTCTGAAGAGGGCACAAAATCATTGAGGACCCCTTCCATCCTACACACAGCATCTTTCAGTAGCTCCTGTTGGGGAAGAGATACAGGCGTATCAGAGACAGCACCATCAAGCTGAGGATCAGCTTCTTCCCTCAGGCAGTGAGAATGCTGAATGACCAAATGAATTGCTCACACTAACCATCCGAGACTTTAATTTGCACAAAACAAAATCTATTTATTTATTTTTATAGATATAATACTTGTTCTGCATATGTATTATTTGTCTGTATGTGTGTTATGTCTGGTTGCATGTCTACATGTTTTTTGCATCAAGGACCGGAGAACACTGTTTCATTGGATTGCACTTGTACAATCAAATGACAATAAACTCAACTCCTAGCATATTTCCTGCTCCATTTAAACTTGCCAAATTCATTGTAAATTTTATTACCTAACTGTGAAGTATGTTTTAAAAAACATATTGTTTTAAAAATCAATAGTCTGGATAAAATGTGGCCATCAAAGTCCTGTAAACATGGAACATTACAGCATAGAACAGGCCCTTTGACCCATGATATTGTATCGACCCAAATAAACCTTTTCCACATCAATCTAATCCTTCCCTACCTCACACCCATAACCCTCTATTTTTCTTACACCCATATACCTGACTAAGAGTCTTTTGAATATCCCTATTGTACTAGCCTCCAGTACCACCCGACAATGCAATTCAGGCACCACCACTCCCTTGTGTTTTTTAAAAAAACAATTAACTCTGTCATTTCCTTTAAACTTTCATGCACTTATCTTAAAAGGTGTCCTCTGGTATTTGCTTTTGTTGCTCCAGGAATAAAAGTACAGGTTTGGAGGTTAATTGATATATTTGGGTGGCATGGGCTCATGGGCCAGAAGACCCTTTACCAGGCTGTATCGGTGTCTAAGCTCCTCATAATCTTACAGATTTCCATCCAGTCTCCTCTCATCCTTGTCATTCAAAAGAGAAAATACAAAGCTCTGTCAACCATACTTCATAAGACATGTTCTCCAATTCACGCAGCATCCTGGTAAATCTCTCCTGCATCCTCTCCAAAGAATCCAAATCCTTCCTGTAAATGAGGTCACTAGAACTGAACACAATATTCCAAGTGTGGTCAATTCATAGAACTGCAACATTACCCTGTGGTTCTCCAATTCAGTCCCCTGTGTAACAACTGCAGAGGAAAGATGTTTTTAAAATGGGCAATATAACATGGTCTTTATTTTCAAATCTGGAGGAGGCTGTGGAAAATATATTGTTTGGAAAAAGGAGTAATTGGAATGAATTTCACCATAAAACACACGTGACATTGAGGAAAATTATCCTTTTTCCAATGAATCAGAATTTATTGTCATGAACATGTCATGAAATATAAACCACCTTACAAAATAAATAAAAATAGTGCAAGAAAAAGTCTAAGTAAGGCAGTGTCTATGGTTCATTATTCATTCAGGAATCTGATGGCAAAGGGAGAGAAGCTCTACTTGTGCTGCTGATTGCTCGTCTTCAAGCTCCTGTACCTTTTTCCTGATGATAGCAGAGTGAAGAGGGCATGGTATGGATGGTGGGGGTCCTTGAGGATAGAGGCTGCTTTCTTAAGACACTGCATCTTGTAGATGTCCTTGATGGAGTGGTAACCATGACGTTGCAGGCCAAGTTAACAACCCTCTGGAGTTTTTTCTTGTTCTGGGCATTGGCACCTCCTTACCAGCCAGAATGCTCTCCAAGGTACACCTGTCGAAGTTTTCGAGAGTCTTCAGTGACATACTGTATCTCCTCAAACTCCTGACAAAGTATAACCACTGGCAAGCTTTCTTCATGAAAATCACAAAATCTGCACCTGCCCATCTGAACTTCTGTTGGCCCAGTCATCCGCCCATCTGACCTCCCAACCACGGATCCTCACCCCAGCTGCCCACCCATCCAAGCTCCCATTGCCTCGACCACCTGCCCATCTGAGCTCCCAACACCCTAACAATGGACCCTCAGCCTGGCTGCACACCTGCCAGAGCTCTCGATGCCCTGGTCACCCACCTATCCAAACTCCTGACGGTGGATCCTTGTCCTGGCGCCTGCCCATCGGAACTCCTGTCATTCTGGCTGCCTGACCATCTGACCTCGCAATCGCAGCTCCTTGCCCTGGCCGCCCACTCATTCAAACTCCTGACAATTCAGCTGCCTGCCCATCCGAGTTCCCAAAGCCCCAACTGTGGACTTACCACCCAGTCCCAGCCATCTGAGCTCTCGACGCTTTGAACGACGCAGGTGGATCATAGAACAATACAGCACAGTACAAGCCCTTCGGCCCTCGATGTTGTTCTGATCCATATATTCCTTCCAAAAAAAATTTCTAAACTCTTCCTACTCCATAACCCTCTATTTTCCTTTCATCTATGTGTCTGTCTAAATTCCCCCATTTCAGCCTCCACCACCATCCCTGGCGAGGCATTCCAGGCATTCACAACACTCTGTGTATATATTTAAAAAAAACTTATCCCTGATGTCTTCCCTAAACATACTTCCCTTAACTTTCTACAGATGTCCTCTGGTGTTTGCTGATCCTGCCTTGGGAAACAGGTGCTGGCTGTCCAACCTATCTATGCCTCTCATAATCTTGTAGACCTTTATCAAGTCTCCTCTCATCTTTCTATGCTCCAAATTGAAAAGTCCCAGCTCTGCTAACCTTGCTTCATAAGACATTTTCCCAATCCAGGCTCCATCCTGGTAGATCTTCTCTGCACCCTCTTCATAGCTTCCACATCCTCTCTATAATGAGGTGACCGGAACTGAACACAATACTCTAAGTGTGGTCTTACCAAAGATTTGTAGAGTTGTAACATGACCTCTTAACTCTTGAATTCAATCCCCCTATTAATGAATCCCCGTGTCCCCTAGGCCTTCTTAGCTATCCTATCAACCTGTGCGTTGACTTTGAGGGGTGTATGGATATGGACCTCAAGGTCCCACTATTCATCCACACTCTTAACTAATGGACTCTGTACTCTGTCCTTCCAAAGTGCATTATCTCACACTTATCCGGTACTTTACAAGGTCAAAAATTTGATCTCTCTAAAGGTTAGCCCCCTTTTTTTTGAGCCTGAAAAAGTGATCCAAAAAATTCGATGATTACACAAGTATATATGGTAATTTGTACTTGGTTTCTCTAAAGTAGACAAGTCCACACTATGAACAATGAGTACAGAATACTGGACAGAGCTTTGTTAACAGTGGTTGGTGGAGGGGATAAGGACATTTCAGAGGTACCTTGTAGAAAGTTTCATAATTGGAACACGTGTAGAGAAGGAGGAACTGGGAGAATGGGGATAATCCTCACGAGGGACATGGTGGAAGGAAGATTGGTGAGAATAACTGTGGGAGTCAAATAAGCATGTAATGGATGTTAGTTGGTAGTTTATCTCCTAAGATGGAGACAGAGAAAAGGAAGGGGAATGGTCAGAAGTTGACCATTTGAAAGTGAGGGCAGGGTGGAAATTTGGATGAAAAATAATGACACTGTTGAGCAAAACAGTATGAAACAGGCCCTTCAGCCCAACTGGCCTATATGAAACATTGTCCACATCAGAATTTTTAAATGAAGAATAAGATTTAAAAGGGATATGAGGGGCATTTTCTTTTCACACACAGGGTGGAGGGTATGTGGAACGAAGGAAGTCCCAGAAGTGTGTGCAATTATAGCATTTAAAAGACGTGGAGAATTCCATATATAGGAAAGGATTAGAGGATGATAGTCCAAACACAGATAAATGGGGCTAGATCAAATGGGCAACTTTATGAAAATGGACATTGAGCTGAAGGGCTTGTCTCAATGCTCAAAAGCTCAATGATTCTATTGTTCTGTGATGAAAACTAAACCATACGTTGTGTTGTACAGGATGCATTGGTATTTTCAATCTCATCTTGGAAGTCCTCATGGCTTTTCTAAATTTAGGGTTAGCCTCAATATCAAACTGTAATTTGTTCCGATGTATTAAGTTTTCAAACAGAATTTCAACCTTGAATTTTTACAGAGGACTTGCATGAAACCTGGACTATCCCAGCCAATCAACATTTTGTGTCAGTACTGTGAAATTGACAAACTGGACATGCACAAGAAAGGTGCAAATGAAATAAATGACCTGTTGAGATGTTTCGCTTAATCAATAAATCATGGGCACAAATTGATATGGAAGAATTTTGGGAAATTCAAAGCATTATAAATAGGTGATTAAATACTGTATTTGACTGCATATAAGGACCCCCCCCCCCTGTTATTTTTAGCTTGAAATTTTAGGAAAAATTAGTTTTAGTGTATTTACAGGTAAAAGTTGGGCAGAACATGCAACTAAGTCATTGATAAAACTTGTTTTAATAATAATACTGCAGTAATTAACAATAGAAAACCTTTAATAAGAGAACATTAAAACAATTAATAATCAACAACAGAAACAATTAAAACATCAATGTTCTGTAACAAAGGCTTTAATTGTCTTCACATCCTGAATATTCATCAGCTTCATCAAAAACTCAGATTCACTGCTGCTGGTGTCATTGCCTTCAAATAATGCATTGTCCTCAGTGCCTTAACAATAATTGCAGCTCTTGCAGTGTCCCAAGAAGTCTTCACTTACTCACACACTTGTGTAATGGTCGGACGTTTCAGTCTTCCTACTTGTGTTCGTGCACGGTCCTTTCCTCTCATCCATTTGTTCCATTATTCCCTCATACTATTTTTAAATGGCTTGTTTATACACACATCTAAAGGCTGCAATTGGCTCATCAGACCACCAGGAATAACCGCCATCTGGGTTTTCATGCGCCTCATTTTAACATCATCAGTTCTGTGCTCTCTGAACTGATTCCATACCAGAAGTGCAGGCTTTTGTAAGAATCTGCAAAGACGCCTTTGCCATATTTTCTGCAACCATAATTTGATTCCAGCTTCGTCCATCCAGTCTTTTGGATGAACATGAACAGACACACTACATGGTATTTTTTTCTTTGGGGTGATTCTTTCTTTTAAATACTACTAACAGTGGCAGTTTTGTGCTATCAGCGCAACAGACCAGAACTACTGCCTAGTGTGTCTTCTCATGACCGATGGATTTTATTACAATGGTTTTAGCTCCTTTAACACACAGTTTTGTTGGATGGTACATCGAATGTTACTGGAACTTTATCCATGTTCTCTATTTGGCTCAGCTCAAAACAAGTTCTTTCTCGTTCATGTATTACACAGTTATGAAACTAATATTTTGTCTTCATAATCCGCTGGCATTTTCTGTGCAATCGATGTTTTCGTACTCATTGATAAACCATGCCGTTTCATGAACTGGTAACACCAACCTTCTGTTCCAGTAAAATCGTTATGCTTTTCTTCTTTAAGCTCCTGGCCTATGCATTATAATCTTGGTAGAAACACATTTCCCTGCTTCTCTTTCATTTAGCACCCAATTTTTTTGTGGCCAACATGGAGCTGGATAACGAAGGATACGTTTACCCTTTTTAGCAGCCTCTAGCTGTTTTTCTTGCTTTCTCCATTCATGTACCTTCAAAAACTTGCACTATTTCCATGCTCCTTAGTATATGTTACAACTTTTAATTTGTATGCAATAGTGTAGCTTGAGCGCTTCCCTCCAGTTGCCATCTTATGGATGAAAGGCTCCACTACAGTGCCCAAAATGGCGATTTCAAATACCGAGGTCGTTTTTGAGGCTATTTTTTTGGGAAAAAGTTGGGGGTGGGGGGGAGGCCTTGTATGCTGTCAAATACAGAAAATGCAATTTGTCTGGTATGCTCAACTTTTGATGGAATCAAGAGAAAGTAAAAATCGTTTCCATTTAATTAAATCACAAAACGCAATTACACAGGATAGTTAATGTTGCAGAAACTATGACCTTTAAAAATCAGATTGAGTATTTGTATTAAATAAAAAGAAGCGTGTTCAGAGGAAGTAGAGTTGGATTATATTATTTGATTTGAAGGGCATTGTGGTTGTGGAAACAAAATATAAAGTTATATGTTCCTGGCGAGCTTGCAACCGTTCACACTTGGTGTTGTGTGTAAGCCCACCCTGCTGTACATTATGACGCTCACGTCGTGATGTCACCCCCCATCACCCCCCCCCCCCCCCCACATATATATCTCTGAATGTCAGTAGCCATGTTAGTCTGATGGTATTAAAAAATGGGAAAAGCACCATGTCTCCGAGTCCTCATTTATGTAAGTGCATGCATGACACCTGGCACGATAAAGCTGCAAATGTAATTGTTAATACATTTTCTGTTTGCATTGCCCTTTTTAATATATTTCAGAACTAGTTCCATGTGCATCATAAACATTGATAAGCCATCACTGTTACTTCACTGATGAACATATAAGGCAGAAATACAAAAGTGGTGGAGAAACTCAATAGGTCAATGCAGCGTCCATAGAAAGTAAAAGACATTTGACATTTCGGCCTGAGCCCTTCTTCAGGAGTACTGAAAATCAGGAGGGAAGGGGGAGGAACATAGGCTGTTATTTTTGGATACACAAATGTGCTGGAGAAAATCAGCTGGTCACACGAAGGAAGCAATGGGCAATGAATGTTTTGGGCCTGAGCCCTTCATCAAGTTATTGTTATTTTACCTTCAGATAGCCGATTTATTTTTCTTGTATATTTCAATTTTTCAAGAGTCAGTGAAGTTACAATTAAATATTGATCTGCAATAAACACTGACTGGAATTCTGTTGGAGAACAAATCCTCACCTGCTCTCAAACTGATAATTTGCTTCCTTTGGTAAGACATTAATAAAATAGAAGCAGGAATAGTCCATTCAGCTCCTGAAGCTTGCTCCAGCATTCAGTAAGATCATGGTTGATATATGGTGAGGATTTCAGTAAGGAGTTGAGATGGACCATCCACTTGTTAGTTCTGGCTAAATTACAGTTTTTTTTTGTTTCCGAGACTCCTCCTGTATTGGCTTGGAGGAACATGAGAAGGATTAAAATTGCTTCTTTTATCAGTGGAAGACCATAATGTGGTGTGGGAAACCAGGACCAATGGTAGAAACAAAGTCCAAAAGATTATATAGTTCTTTTAGCTTTTCTTTCTTTTTCTTTGGCTTGGTTTATGGAGGGGTATGTCCACGTTTGCTGCAGGCTCGTTGGTGACTGACAAGTCCAATGCGGGACAGGCAGGCATGGTTTAGCTTTTAGACAATTATACACTACAAAGAATTTGAAGAAGAACTGTAGGCAGTTGCTATCTGTTGACAGTAATGTTTCGAACTAATAAAATCTTATTTGTAATCACAAAGGAACAGCAATTGAAAATTCACCAGACAATGGTAAATTCAAAATAAGTTTTTTTAATTAAACTATTAATAACATTACATTTCTTAATTATCTCTAAACTTAACTCTAACTTAATTTCCACTATGCACAAATGTGTGTGTGTGTTAAAATTCAAAACATTACAGTTTAATCTTGAGTCTGAAAAGTCAAATTTAAACTTCAGCATCAAACATCTTTTATTTTGACTGAAGATTTTTAAATCGCAGTTCAGAAGTAATTATGAAGCACTTTTAAATATTATGTCTTCAGATCTCTTTAAACTCAAGTCTTTTGATGAATTGTCTTTCAGAGATTTATTTCTTCCTCCAAGTGTTTTCACAAACTCCCTCTTATTTTGCCTAAGAGTTTTCCTCTGATTTAATTTGTAATCAAGAGCAAAGTGGTCTGTCTTACTTTACTGCCACTTGTTTTGCATTCCCCTTTTTCCAGGAGTAACGCAGAACAGCACCTCTACTGTTTACTGTATCTTCAATTCCAAAACTGTCCTCCTTATTCAAAGAGACAGTGAAGTGACTCTTCTTTATGGCCACTAATTTTGTGTATCTCCTATGATAAGGATGATACAGCACAGAACAACATCTCCTTCTCTCTCCAGAGACTACATTTTTACCCCCGTGTCTTTCACAGGAGGGTCAATTTTTTCTATCTGATTTCAAAATATCTCTCATCATTTATGGTTCTTTAAAATCATGTGACCTGACATCACTGTTTCAGTTTCATTTATGTCCAAAACACACTTGTCACTTCACATCCACAAACTTCTGACCTCATCTCTGTTTAAGTGGTTATATGACACAGTTAAAGTCTACACAGGTCATTCCAATGGTACTTTAGTTTTGAAACAGCTGCCAGCATAATGCTGAATGTACACAAAAATGCTTTTAAGAACCACACATAGTACTTGACTTTCCAATTAAGAAACTATTTCAACTTTATGGCTCTGTTTTTCCAGATGCGTTGACTATGAAAATGAATTCTCTTTCTGAGTTTCTGTAAATATAATGTGACCTGTGTGTGACACTCTATCCAGCCCACAAACTAACTTACTAAGAAATATAATATTTTATAACTAAAGATTAACACAAATCCATTTCAGCAGTTAAACAAGAAAGTCTGTAGGTGCTGGTGTTGAGTGCAATACACAATTTTAGTTTTATTTATAGTACGGTAGAAGCCGATACCAGCCATTTAGACTTGTGCTGCCCCATGTAAGGTAAAACATCATGAGATGGGAATGTGTAAGGAGTTACCCTGTACAGGGCTGTAACAAGATGTGAATGCATCCTTGTACTTACAAGATAAGAGAGACATTGATGGATTGAGAGGCAGGAAGCTAGCAGGGAAAGGATAGCAACAGTTTTAGTCATTGGACAAGTAATGATATGATGATGTTCTAAGCATGTATCCAAGGGTATAAAAAATCACCATTTTGCTGATAACGGCAGAATGCATTCTCCGACTAACATGGTTAGTTGCAAGTGTTACAATCCGGTAATAAAGAACAAAGAACCCTGATTTCGACTCAGTCTGGTGTTTGTCTCACTCATTCATGAACAAAGCAGACCTAACACCCATTGCACCCAAATTAACCAACAACCCTGTATGTTTTAGAGGGTAGGAAGAAACCAGAGCACCCAGGGAAAATCCATGTAGATTTTATAACAGTGTACAAACTCCTTATAGACAGTGCTGAATTTGTAGTAGCGTCGCGCAAACCACTACGCTAACCTTGCTGCTCAGCGGGTAGATAAGAAGTAAAGGATAACCAATGTTTCAGATCTGAGAGCTTTGTCAAGTTATGAGCAAAAACCAGACAGGTGACTCAATAAAAAGGTGGGGGGAGAGGAGAGGAGGGAGGAAGGAACACAGGATAACAGGTAAGAGGTCATAGGTGGGAGGATAGAAGAAAAACAATGCTGAGAAGTGAAGGAAGAGAGGGCAGCTCTCTGAATGGAAAGGGAAGTGGGTGGGAGTTGGAGGAAAGGAGACTGTGATAGGGAAAGGGAGTGACTCAAGAGAGGGGTTCAACAGAAATTGAAAAATTTGATGTTAATGTCTTGTAGTTGAGTGTCCCCAGATGAAATATAAGATGTTGTTCTTCCAATTTTCAGGTCGCCTAGGTTTATCATGGATAGACATGTTAGTGTGGGAATTGTGTGTGGAATTAAAATGTTTGGCCACTTGGAGGACCTTGTTTTGTAGCAGACAAAGAAAAGTTGCTCAATGAAACGATCTCCCAGTCTGTGTCCAGTCTTACCGATGGAGATGGAGCCACATCGGGAGCACCAGATGCAGCAGATGACCCCTGCAAATTCACAAGTGAAGTGTTGCCTCACTTGGAAGGGTTGTTTGGGGTCTCAAATAGTTGTGAGGGAAGAAGTGTGGGCACAAGGGTAGTATTTCTAGAGATCACTGGGGTAGGAACCATGGAGCTGATATGTAAGAAGAATTGAGTGGACAAAGGAGTCCTGGAGTGGTTGCTGCGGAAAGCGGAGAGGGAGGTGAGGGGAATTTAGCGAATGAAGGGGAGGATCTCATTGAAATATTTTGAAAAGCATGGATAGAGTAGATGTCGAAAGGTTGTTTCCCATGATAGGAGAGACTAGGCTCTAGCACAAAAGGGTACAATGTCAAGATTGAAGGTACCCACTTAGAACAGAAATGTGGAGGAATTTCTGCAGCCAGAGGGTAGTAAGTCAGTGGAATTTTTTGCCACTGGTGGTTTTGGAGGCCAAGTCATTGAGTGTATTTCGGACAGAGGTTCTTGATTAGTCAGGACATCAAAGGCTGGACAATGGAGCTAAGTGAGAAAATGGATCAGCTCAGGATTAAATGGAGGGCAAACTTGATGGGCTGAATATCCTGTTTCTGCTCCTATATCTTGTGTCTTAAGATGTGTCTGGTGGTGGGATCACATTGTAGGTGGCAGAAATTGCGGAGCGGCATTATAGGTGGGCTTAATTGTGAAATTAGGAATAAATGGTGGTCAAGCATCTTTCGAGGGAGATTACAAATTCATTTGTGTGCTAACAACAGCTCACAAATAACTGGAGGTTGGCAACTAGAAAGGGAATATTGATCGTCGGTATAGGCTGCTCAGTTGATTTTTTTCATTTGTTTTGTTTTTTAATTAAAAAAAAAAGGGGGTATATTGGCCAGAAAACTGGGAGAACTTCCTGTTGCCTTATAAATAGTACTGTGGCTTTCATTTTGCATGACATCTGTCTGGCAATTATCACCTTTAATGCAAAGGACATTCTTGCAATTTTATGAGGAGGATATCATCAAATACTTCTAGAAAGTTTATATGAAGCATATCAGCTCCTGTCTGAGCAGTGCCATAGATGCATTTCTGTTTGCATATTGGAGAAATAAGTCCACATCAGATGCCCTCTCACTGGCTCCACACAAAGTCCTGGAAAACCTGGTCAACAAAGATGTATAAACAGGATGCTCTATATTGAGTACAGCTTGGCATTCAACAACATCTTCCCCTCAAATCTGATCAGCAAATTGGCCTCAATATCCAAGTGTATAATTGGTTCCTGGATTTCCTCACCTCCAGAACCTAAAAAGTACATATTAGCAAGAACATCTCCTCCACAATCTCCAACGGTACCGGAGCACCACAGGGATGTGTACTTAGTCCACTGGTCTATTTACACCTATGACTGCGTGGCTCAGTATGACGACAACACCATTTACAAACTTGCTGAGGGACCACAATAGAGGGCTGTATAAAAGGGATGATGAGTCGGCGTACAGGAGCTGACTGCAGACTTCAGGAAGGGAATTCCAGGGGTCATTAGAGGTTCAAAGGTGGAGAGGGTGAGCAAATTTAAATTCATGGGAGTCAATATCTCAGAGGACTTTCCTGGACCCAACATACTAATGTCATGAAGGAAGCACATCATCACCTCTACTTTTTAACATTTTGCGAAAACGTTGGCAAACTTCAACAGATGAATAGTAGAAAGAGTGCTGACCGGCTGAATTGCGGCCTGGTCTGGGCACCAAACCTCTGATCGGAAAGCCCTGAAAAAGGTAGTGGACACAGCCCAGGACATCAGAGGCAAAACTCTCCCCACCATCGAGAACATCTACAGTGAACGCTGCTGTCAGAGAGCAACAGCAACCATCAAGGATCCACACCACTTGGACATGGTCTGATCTCACTACTGCTGTTAGGAAAGGGGTATAGGAGTCACAAGATTCATACCACCAGGTTCAGGAATAGTTGCTACCCCTCCACCATCAGAATTCAAAGCAAAAGACACAACCGGAAACTCATTTAAAGTCTCTTACTGTGCACATTATTTATTGCTGAATATTTTTTTTCTCTGTTTGCATCAGCTTGTTTACATTTAATTTTTGTTTATATTTCTCTCTCTTGTGTTGGTGTCTTTTCTTGCGCAAGTTTGCACCACTGATAAGTAGAAATTCTGCCTGACCCTTACGAAAAAGAATTTCTGGATTGAATGTAATGTCATGCATGACGATAAATTTAAACTTGAACTTGATGATCTAAGTTGACCACATTTTCTGAGAATAAGGATTTTGCATTTGGGTATCAAAGGTTATGATCAGTGATGACCCAACAAGTGAAAGAGGGTGATGATGCATTTTTTCTTTCATGCATTCCACTTTTCTAAAACTGACCTCATCACACATCTGTCTTAATTTTCGTAACTGCTCTATTTATTTACCTTGCCCATAATTTTTCTTGCCAGCAATTTCTGTATAATTGGGAGAATTGTTTTTCAAAATAATTTTTTTTTGTTGTCAAAAATAATGGTTTAAAATGACTTTTAAGTGGTTTATAATTTGGTTATTCTTCGACTGTGCTGGTTCATATAACTTTTGGATTAAATATATTTCTATAACACCCAGCATGAAACCAAATGTCTTTGATGCTGCATAGACCGGAGTGGATGTCACATCTATTATATTGAATGTAGTAGAAATAATAAGATCTTTCCTTCTGTGTTTGATTGCAATTTTTGGGCAAAGTTTAAACAACATTCTTCTGCCTTTCATTGCACACTATGCATCATCTACTGAATACAATAGTTGTTAAATCATTAAAAGTGGTGAGTTAAGTTGAATGAAATGCCTGCGTGGTGAATATTGTTGAAAATGTCTGCAAAAAAA
Source organism: Narcine bancroftii (assembly GCF_036971445.1). Lineage (NCBI taxonomy): Eukaryota > Metazoa > Chordata > Chondrichthyes > Torpediniformes > Narcinidae > Narcine > Narcine bancroftii. The sequence goes on from NC_091469.1 coordinate 468,805,095, forward strand.
ACTTGAGCCTTTCTGCTTGTGGGTTTGAGTGCAGGACTAAGTTTGTAATTCTTTCATAGGGGAGAGGAGTAAAACAAAAATCTGCAGATACCATAATTGAAATAAAAACCCAAAAGGGTACAATGTCAAGATTGAACAGAGATGTGGAGGAATTTCTTCAGCCAGAGGGTAGTAAATCAGTGGAAATTTTTGCCACTGGTGGTTTTGGAGGCCAAGTCATGCTGAGTTTTTATTTTTTAATCGTAATCCTTCTTCATTACCAAAAATGATCACCAAGTTTGACTCGGGATGTAGTCTTCTGAATCGCTCATGGGCTTAGCCTTCTGCAGGTCTCGTGATTAAGTCATTTTCTGAAGCTGGTTCTGTTTTTTGTCGTTGGCTCCTCCTCTTCACTTTGTGGAGGAGCACGATTCTGAGGTCGTTGTGGCCCTTGCTACCCACAAGATTTTGCTTCCTGTTTGTTGCGATGAGTCACATCTGTCAAATTAACTGAGGAATCATAAATTTGACCTAGATACTTATGAACATTGTTGATGTAGTGCAGATGCTTGGACAGCGGTTCACTTCTGGTCTTTGTCAAGTGGCCTCATAATTTTATTTGAACCAAATCAATTTGAGTTTGGGTCTCCTGAGTCTGTGTACGAAAGATTACTTCCTGGGTGGGGGGGGGGGGGGTCATGAGATGTAACAACTGATCTGCTTCTTTTCACTTTTACGCCTTCAGTGGCATGCTTTCCTCGTGAGTCACGCAATGCTGTGGTCCCCTCTTTTATTTTTTAAATGCTGATGTAATTTCCTTTTGAAATAATTCATGGGCTCAATAAGCAGTGGCTTTCTATGTCAACATGGCTTATCTTGATATACCTTTATCAATGGATGTAAATTGTCAGGATCTCCTTGCCTCATTATCATTTTCTTTTTTAAGAATAAGCTATCCTGAGAAATTAAATGCTTTGAACTAACATGAAAAGTTTGCTGTTATTTGAGTAGACCTTGCTGCCCTTTCCACTTCATTGATTCAGAGTTTCTGTTCTTGGTGTATCACTGAACCATTCTAAAAGTAAACAGGTCAGTAATGGAAGGTGTTATCACCATCATACTCAGTACTTCCTCTTAATGTCCACTCATACTGATTTAATGAAGTTTCATTAAAACAGCATATTTCCTGTATTTAATCCTATTTAATTTCAGTGTTTTCCAATTATGTCCATTCCTCATGAGTACTGTCAATTCTCAGCATAAATTCAGTATCTGAATTTCATATTTCAGATTTATTGTCAGAGTACGTGCATCACATCTCGTATAACCCTGAGATTCATTTTCATGTGGCCGAGGCTGAATTACCACTTGTTGACAGTGCAGAGAAAAACTGGCTCAACGTACACATATAAACAAAGAAATTGAAACAAACTGACTGCAACACAAAAAAAATCAATAAAGGCCTTAAATAAGTCCCTGATTGAGTTGGTGGTTGAAAAGTCTGATGGTGGAGAGGTAGCAGCTGTTCCTGAACCTAGTAGTGTGATTCATGTGGCACCTAGATCTCTTTCCTGATGGTATCAGCATGAAAAGAGCGTGTGCTGGGTGGTGTGGATACTGATAATTGCTCCTGCTTTTTTGACAGCAGCGTTCCTTGTAGATGCTCTCAATGTTGGGGAGGGGTTTGCCTGTTTCAAAAAGACATTTCATTCACAAAATAGATTAATAACTAAATAACTAAATTTTTCATTAAAACATAGGTTCTGGAAATGACTCATTAACCTGAATCATTAACTGTTCTCTCCACGGAATTTTGCTTGGCATATCGTATATTTCCAGTCTCTGTAGTTTTTTGATTTTTTAAAGTCCTTTTTCACATCAAAAATAAGTGCAAGAGAACACCATTCAGCCCTTTGAGTCCACATCACAATTCAATATGATCATTGTTGATCATATGACTTCTGTACCCTATTCCTGCTTTCCCTCAATGTCTTTAATCCCTTGAGCCATAAAAGCTCAATATATCTAATGAACTGGCCGCAACAACTTTCTGCTTTCAAGAGTTCCACAAGTTCACAAACTTCTGAGTGAACAGATTCCTCTTCATCTCAGTCCTAAGTGTCAGAAGTACAAATTCTCACACATGAGTCTCTTTAAAGTCGGTGACACGACAAGCTTTATTTACAAGTCTGCAGAGTTGGACTCAACTGGCTTCTCACCAAGTCAAGCCCCGATACATACAGTGCATTGATTTTTATACCTTTTTTGCTTGACCTTCCCCTCCTCTTTAACACTGTTTTAATTGGTTAGTTTTTGCAAAATCATTCTAAGTACACTTGCATTTGTAATTATCATGTTAGTTACGTACACTACGAACTCTGCACACACTAAATTCTGTTTTTCACTCTTTTATCAATCTTTGGCTCCTACATGTCTCTTTGTGACCATGAAAGATCTCTGTTTGTTATAACATTGTCCAGCTAAACTTTTATGGTAAGCTCCCTGTCTATTCTGGCTTCCCCTTTTATGATTAATCATCACATTTTAACTTAAGCCCTTTTTAACCTAAATTCTCTATCTATAACACTAAGTGGCTTACTCCTTAGACTATGACAGTTGTGGATTTCCCCAACATCTGGAACATTCTTTCTGCTTCTAACGTGTCTGGTCCTTTCGGAATTTTATGTCCCATGAGATTCTAATTATTCTAAATTCTGATGAGTACAATCTTTCTTCGTACATCAGTCCAGCCGTCCTTGCAATCAGTCTATGCATGCTGATGTGAACTAATCCTGCCATTTTTCTCCCAGTGCACTCCTCAAAAAATGTCCTTCGTCAGATTAGATGACCAAAACTACACAAAATACTAAAGGTGTGGCCTTACCAAGACACTGCAGTAAGGTCTCTAAGCTTCTATATCCAAAACCTCTTGCAATAAAAGCCAAAATGCCATTTGTTTTCTCACCATCAGCTGTTCCTGCTTTCCAATCTTCAAAGATTTGTCGCACCTCTCCTTTTCCGAACTTCTCAGATAATAAGCTGCCAGCCTGTTATTGCCTCCAAAGTGGAGAACCTCATATTTATCTACATTATACTGCATCTGCCATGCATTTACCCACTCTCCGTATCCGTCCAAGTCCATCTGCAGCCTTTTGGAATCCTCTCTGCAGCTCACACTGCTACCCGTCGCAGTGTCACCTGCAAACTTAAAAGTACTGTATATAATTGATTCATCTACACCATCAATAATTATTATTAATAGCTAAGATCCCAACTTTGAATCTTTTGGCACACAACTAGTAACTGCCTGCCAATCTGAAAAGAACCCATTTATTACCACTCTGTGCTTTCTCCCTGCCAACTGGTTTTCTATCCATGTCAATACGTTAGCTCTTCTGGCAAGTTCTCTAATTCTTTATCTAAAAGTCCAAATACACCGCATCAACTGGTTCACCATTGTCCACTCAACTGGTTACATCCTCGAAACATTCTCAAAGATTTGGCTAGCATGTTCTCCTTTTCATAAATCCATGCTGACTTGGTCTAATCCTGCCACTTTTCTCCCAATGCAATTACATCTTTAATAATTAACCAACATTTTCACAACTCCTGAAATCTTGTTAGCAGGTCTATAATTCCCTGCTAACACTACTTTTTCAGAAAGGAACATCAGCTGTTGTCCCAGATGATCCAGAGTGTTGAGAATGTAAGACAATAATCACTAAATGTATCCACAACTCTTGAGCCATCTCGTTAAATACTCCAGGATGCAGATAATCAGACTGTGGGGATATATCAACCTTCAATGCCATCAATTTCCTTAATACAATTTAATGACTGAGAACAATTGCTGTCAATTCCTCTTTTATGCTAATACTTGAGTATTTATTATAGAATTCTGTGAATCAATCAAGTCTTTTTCAATGAAAATGACAAACATGTTGTTTTCTGTTAATTTGATCTGTAAAGTTCAGGTTAATCTCTACTTTAACAATTATCAGCGGTTCGAAGCTTCTTGCTGATTTGTCAGTCCAGGACTGGGGTTACAGTTCAAGCATTAGAATCAGATATGAAATTTGGAAGCACTGACACATGCAAAATGTAAGTAAAAATTTGTTCCTTTTTGATGGTTGGCAAATTGTTGATTTTTGAATCCGAGATAAAACTGATTTTATTTAAGCTAACTAATAAAGAGAAACGTGGAAAAAGTTGGTCTTTTGAGTGAGGCTATTGAACCTGGGAAAGGGGTGCTGAAATTAAAGGTGGATGGAATCACCACATTTTCTTCCCCACATCTTATTCATCTCATTTTATTCCCACTCCTACTCCTGACAAAGAGAGTATAGTCCGAAATGAAATGTTAAAAGTTTTTTTTGCCTGACAAATTAATATTTTAACATTGATTACATTAATGAATCTCAGTAAACAAGCTGTAGGAAAGTATATTTTTGTGGTTTTCATGTCTGATTAAGAAACCAGCTTTGGCAGCTTTCTTTATGTCGGTCTCTGTCAGCCTGAAAATTTTCTTCCTACAATTCCAAGTCAATCTTCAGACACATTAGCAGAGCAATTTTATACTTTATTGAATTAATAAAAACCTTAGTGTGTAATACATATTCCTTTGACAAGCGTCGTGGTTGGTGTAGCGGTTAGCGCAACACCTTTACAGTGCCAGCAACTGGGACCACACCTGGGTTGAAATCCCACACTGTTTGTAAGGAGTTTGTGTGATCTCCCCATGTCTGCGTGGGTTTTCTCTGGGGGCTCTGATTTCCTCCCACCCTTCAAAGAAAAATGTACTGGGGTGTAGGATAATGAGGTGTAAAATGGCCAGCATGGATGTGTAGGGCCGAATTGGCCTGTTACAGTGTTGTATATCTCATTTAATTTAAAATTTAAAATAGTACAGGGAAGTGGGTAGATGCTCGAAATGGAAAAGTAATTGTAGACCTGCGGAATAATTAGAAAGCTATTGGAAAGAACTTGTGTGTGTATTTGTGTCTGTGGCTTGATATGATATTTTTGTGCTGTAGCGTTTGCACTACACAATCAAGAACAACACACACACCAAAGCCTTGGAAAACTGCATACCACAAAAACGAGACTAGTTTATTGTTATGGTCGTCGTGCTTATGTGGGCCCCAGGCGCCGATGTCAGGACCCCGCATCATCGGAGTGCCAGCCTGGGATTGGCTGGCGTTCCCGCCAGAGTTCCCCATCTTCCCGCCATGATGAGCGGTGTCACTCCCAGGTCCACGCGGTCGCCATGTTTGTTGGCCAATTTACGGGCCGGTCCGTGTCTCTGTGTGCGGGCTGCTACATTGCATTGTAAAACTTAAAATATTCCTGTAATTGTTTCTCAGTCTTAGCCATGAAAGAGCAAATGACAGTATGCACAACCATATTAAATCGCTATTGTGAGAGCATTGTTTACATGGATTAGGATCTAGTCCTATGCCAGAACTAGGTGTTCTCCTTTTAGTGGGCAAAGTGCATCAAGCATGATCTGCATTAGGACACACAAAACAGATATGCATGTGTGGACAGGAGAATAGAATACTTAATCTGACAACAATCACTATGAAATGGTTCCTACTTGGATGAGCATTGAGAACAGAAGGAACTGATACTTCTAGATTGCATACAGGTATTCCCAATTCCTTACTAGTGTCTGCTCTGCTATTTGCTATCGTGGCTGATTGATTGCCTCAACACCAATTCCATCTCCTTCATTTCCTTAATCCATTATCTGGAATTCAAGCAACTGGCAAAACAAAATCAAGGAAAATAACTAGATAAAAAAATAAGAAAGTTTAAAATTGGCACCCCAAGCGGTAAGTTCAACAAACACACAACACACAAACTCAATAGACCGGAAAATTCACTTACTCAGCATCTACCAATCCCCATAGGTGCCAGATGCTGGGGGTTTTACTGTATTAAATGATTTTTACATCTCAATATTAAATATACTAAGCCACTGAGCTTACCCAGCTGTCTGGGGTAGTGAATTCAAAATATTCATGGCCTTCTGAGTGAAGAAATTTGTTCTCATCTCTACCCTGAATGCCTAACTCTTTATTTTTAGGCTGTGGCCCCTGGTTATAATCCTTGCCAGCGGGATGAAAATGAGCTTCACATTTCACTTGCCAAGCCCCTTAAGATTTTTGAACATTTCAATGAGACCACCTCTCATTCTTCTAAATTGAGAAGTGGCCTAAATGAAATTCTGTAAATCTGAAATGTAAGCAAAACATGTTGGAAACATTCAGCAGGGCAGGTATAATTGGTGCAGAGTCCTGACAAAGGATCTCAAGCATGAAATATTTACTCTGTTTCTCTTTCCACAGAAGCTGTCTGATTCACTGAGTGTTCCCAGCATTTTAGTTGATATCTCAGAGAACCGGCATATTCTGTTTAATCTCTCCTTGGACCATGAGATGGTTTTAACAATTCTTGATGTCTCATTGACTTGCTAAGTTCGGAAACTTACTTTGGTGCTATCAACTTTATGGGAATTGTTTATTAAAACTCTAAATTCCGACACTCTTGTGCCCTGTTATTAACCCAGGGCACAAGACCTGTCTTGTGATCAGATGGGTCTACAGGATTGTTTTATATTTTTGTTTAAGCCCCTTTCACACTGCCAACCTTCCTAGGAAGTGGGAGAACTTAGCAGGCATACTGCACTCAGGAGTCTTTCCCACTGTACCATGATTTATCTGGTTAATTGGCAACACAGCATTTTAAGAGGGGGGGGGGTCCCACCTCCAGTGGTGACAATGAGAGAGCAGATTGTGCTTTCACACCAGCAGAAGATGATTTGTGAGTTAACTCGGCCAGGCTCTGACATTTGCCCCCACCAAATGTCATAGCCCAGTTGAATTCAACTCGGCCTGCCAGGGTGGGATGTTTCACACTGCACAATTACTGGGAACGGATCAGTTAACCCACACAGAATTGGCAGTGTGAAAGAGGCTTGTATCTCTTCAAATGGTGTCATTGCTCTTTGCACACCGCCAACCCTCCTTGGAAGGACGTAAACTTACAGGGCATGCTGTAAGCCTTTCCCACTGTACCATGATTTACTTGGTTCTTCGAGAACCCGGCATTTTAAGGGGATGCTCCCACCTCCAGCATTGATGTCACGAGTGATGTATTCCGTACTCGAAGGACGGTGAAATCATAGCAGGAATAAAGCACAGGAAAAATGCACACATTTTAATAAGATACATGCGTTCAATGTATAAAAGACCATGGGAAAATCTACCTCCGTGGCCTTTAGACTGTTCAAACTTGGGACAAACCCACAGACCAGCTTGTCATTTTCCCCTAAACAATAGAGTATAACAACAATTTACTTAGCATTACATTGTATTAGGTATTAAAAGTAACCTTGTGGTGATTTAAAGCACACGTATGCACTAACAGCATGGGTGGCTGTGCTCTGACAGCCCCGTCGACTGCACAGTTATATTTCACAGAGCGGCCAGCTTCTGACATCTTCGCCAACTGCGCACTAATGTCATCCAGTAATTCAAGTAGACCATTCACACCGCCACAGAGTGATTAATGAGTTAACTTGGCCAGGCTCTGACACTGGCCTCCACCAAGAGTCAGAGCCCAGTTGATTTTTATTCACCCTGCCCGGTGGGAACCTTTCCCACCGTCAGATTACCCACTCCGGACCTACTAACTTGGCTGGTTCAACTCACATGTACTTGGCTATAGTCTCAAGGTAGCTGTAACCAATTGGGGACTTGCTGGTCATCTGATCATAACCTTTGAATACAGCCTCATGCACTCAGCTTGGCTGCAGAGCTATTGGTAGAAATGTTGAAGTGACTTGCTGCAGTTCTTGGAATCTTTGCTTGAATCTCTCCATTTTTTCTGAACTCTGTGTGATAAAACCATTCCATGAAAGTTTCCAGTGTGGTGGCGCATTTGCTCAGGGCGAACCAGCCCCGCTTGTAACGCCATATGGCGGGTCAGCCCTGGGAAGATGGCGCCGTCAGGCGTTTCTTCCCCAGTTGAATCTCCCACGTGGCACACGCCCCAGGCAGCTTCTGAGATGTCATCATGCACAGGGTGACTATGCCAACACTGCCCTCAAAGGGGCACGCGCCAAATTCAAATAAAACAGTCATTAACGACCCTCAACATGGTGGCTATGTTTTTTTCACTACTCCCAACGAGCCCAGACGTCTTACTGGACTCAAAAAAACCATGGATTCGGCAGAGATTAACGCTGTCTCCATCAAGCTTCCTCCCTTTTGGACCCACTGACCGAGAATGTGGTTCGGGCAGGCAGAGGCGCAGTTTCAACTCCGCAACATCTCTGCAGACGTCACGATGTTTTACCACATAGTGAGCGCCCTGGACCAAGATACGGCAGCAAGGGTGGACGACATCATCCACCACCCCCAGCTGCGGTCAAGTACATCGCCCTTAAAGATCGGCTGCTGGAAACTTTCGGGCTCACCCCCCAACAACGGGCTTCCAGGCTCCTACACCTAGATGGGCTTGGGGACTGTTGTCCTTCAGCACAATTGGATGAAATGCTGGCCCTGGCGGAAGACCACAAGTTTTGTTTTCTCTTCTGCCAGATAGTCCTGGAGCAAATGCCAGAGGACATTCGGCTGCACCTTATGGACGAGGACTTCTCAGACCCGAGAAAATCAGCAGCCTATTTGGATGCCCTCTGGCTTACAAAGAGGGAGAACGAAGCAGCCCTCAACTTGGTTGCATGTCCAAGAACTAGCAGACCGCTGCCCACCCCCAAGACCAAGCCAGAGGAGGACCATACGTCTTGGTGTTTCTACGTAAGTGCCGCCAACCCTGCGGGTTTCAGGGAAACGACCAGGCCAGCTGCCGTTAATGGCTGCGACGGCTGGCCGCACGAACAGCCTCCTTCATGTGACGGACAGATCCACCGGCTGCCAATTCCTGGTGGACACAGGGGCTGAGCTGAGCATCCTCCTCCCTCCCACCACATTAGAAACTCGCACCCGATCTCGCATTTCAACCCTGCGGGCGGCCAACGGCTCCACCATCAGAACCTATGGCACCCGCAGGGCACAGATCCAGATCGGGAAGGAGAAGTTCCACTGGAGGTTTTTCCTAACCTCCGTGGGAACCGCGCTGTTGGGGGCCGATTTCCTGAGGGCTCACTGTCTGCTGGTTGACATGAAGGGCAAGAGGCTGGTCAATGCCCAAATGTTCCACTCCACATGACTGGACACAGCTGACGCCTGCAGACCCAAAATCACCGTTGTAGCCGCCACCACAGATGAGTTCGCTGACATCCTCTGCGAATTCCCCACCATTCTAGAGCCATGGTTCAATGCCGCCATGCCCCAGCATGGGATTTTCCAGCACATCGCCATGCAAGGCCCCCCGCTGCGTGCAAGGCCCAGACGGCTGCCACCCGAGAAGCTCCAGCAAGCAAAGGAGGAGTTCTCCAAGAACTGGGAGTCGTCCGGGGCTTGGACAGCACCTGGGCATCGCCGCTCCATAAGGCCCAGAAATCATCTTGGGGCTGGAGACCATGCGGGGACTATCGTCGGTTGAACGATGCAATCACCCCCATCAGGTACCCAGTGCCCCACATACAGGACTTCTCCACCAACCTCCACGGCGCACAGATCTTCTCCAAGGTGGACCTCGTGTGGGGATATCATCAGATCCTGGTGCATCCAGACGACGTGGGTAAGACGACAATTATCACCCTATTCGGCCTCTTCGAGTTCCTGTGTATGCCCTTTGGCTTAAAGAATGCAGCCCAAATGTTCCAGCGCCTCATGGACTTGATTGAGAAGGACTTGGACTTTGTGTTCATTTACTTGGACGATATACTCATCGCCAGTCGCAGCCGCGATGAACACAAAGCCCACCTCTGCACCCTCTTTGCTTGGCTGGCAGATTTCGGCCTCAAGGTCAACGTGGCCAATGCCAGTTCAGCAAGGAGACCCTCCAGTTCCTGGGGCACACCATTTCGGTAATCGGGGCTACACTAGCGCTGGAGAAGATGGTGGCCGTCCAACATTTCCCCAAACCCCCACCCTCAAAGACTTCCAGGAGTTCATGGGGATGATGAACTTTTACCACAATTTCATCCCCGGAGCTGTTCGCACCATGTACTCATTGTTCACGCTGATGGCCACCAAAGAAACGGCTCAGTCGTGGTCGGAAGAAGCAGACAGGGCTTTTGTTGTGACGAAGAAGGCCCTAGCCAATGCGACACTACTAGTACACCCATGGCTGGAGGCGCACAAGGCGCTCTCCGTGGATGCCTCAGCTATGGCAGTGGGGGAGGTCCTGGAACAGTGGCTCGATGGACATTGGCACCCGCTGGCCTTTTTCAAAAAGCACCTGCGCCCGCCAGAACTCAAATATAGTGCCTTTGACCGGGAGCTCCTAGTGCTGTACTTGGCCATCTGCCATTTTTGGTACTTTCTAGAGGGCAGGCTGTTCACAGTCTTTACGGATCACAAGTCCCTCATCCAGGCACTGCCAATAGCTAAGGATCCGTGGTCCGCCAGACAACAGGGTACGTATCGAAGTTCACTACTGACATCCGACACAGGGCCGGCAAGGACAGTGTGGTGGCGGATGCACTTTGGTGCCCTGCTATCAACACTCTTGCCCTCAGCCTAGATTACGCCCAACTGGTCCAGGCCCAGAGGAACAATGGGGAGATGCAGGCCTTGTGTACTGCCATCTCGGGCCTCGAACTCAAAGACGTCCAGTTGCCCAACAGCCCGGACACACTGCTCTGCGATATCTCAACATGCATGCCGCGTCCGGTAGACCCACCGCACTGGAGAGCGAGGATTTTCAGCTTAGTCCACGACCTCGCTCACCCAGCTGTGAAAACGACGGTGCAGATGGTCGCAGAGTGGTTCATGTGGCATGGGCTTAAGGAGGTAGTGGAGCTTGCTATGAACTGCACCAGGTGCCAGATCTCCAAGGTCCATAGACACACGCAGGCTCCCATACAGAACTTCGATTCAGCGTCTCACAGGTTCAAACACATCCACATCGATATCGGACCACTGCCGGTGTCAAGGGAGGCTCGTTACCTCCTCACGGTGGTCGAACACGCCACAAGATGGCCTGAGGCTATCCCAATACGGTGGGCCGCCTGAAGGCGGCTCATCTGGACTTATCTCAGCTGGTGCAGACAGCCAACCCTAAGCGACGGGGCCACCCACCCAAGCGGCAGGACGCGTAGCTGGTTCTGGGGGTGGGTGTTGTGAGGTGGCACACTCACTCAGGGTGAACCAGCTCTGCTTATAACGCCACATGGCGGGGCACCCCTGGGAAGATGGTGCCGTCAGGGGTTTCTTTCCCAGTCGATTCTCCTGTGTGTCGCGTGCCCCAGGCAGCTTCTGTGACATCATCACACACAGGGTGACTGAGCCAACGCTGCCCTTAAAGGGGCAGGCGCCAAATTGAAATAAAACAGTCGTTAACGATACTCAACGTGGTGGCTGTGTTTCTTTCACTACTCACACCACCACACCAGCACCTTAATTCTGTTTTTTCCCCATAATTCAGAAATTATTTTTCATCTACTCATTCTACATAAAATGTAGAATAGCATGGCACAGAAACAGGCCCTTTGGTCCACAATGTCTATGTCAATTTTGAAGCCAATTTTAATTGCCCATTTACCTGCATTTGGTCCATATCCCACGCTTCCTATAATGCAGCGACCAGAATGGCACTTTACCAAAGTTTTATATGGCTTGGTTTGGAACATTACTTCCCAAGATCGTGTTATATGGCGAGCTCTCCACTGGCCACCGTGACAGAGGTGCACCAAAGAAAAGGTACAAGGACTGCCTAAAGAAATCTCTTGGTGCCTGCCACATTGACCACCGCCAGTGAGGCCTCACAGTTTGGCGGGCAGCAACCTCCTTTGAAGAAGACCGCAGAGCCCACCTCACTGACAAAAGGCAAAGGAGGAAAAACCCAACACCCAACCCCAACCAACCAATTTTCCCCTGCCACCTCTGCAATCGTGTCTGCCTGTCCCGCATCGGACTTGTCAGCCACAAACGAGCCTGCAGCTGACGTGGACTTTTTACCCCCTCCATAAATCTTCGTCCGCGAAGCCAAGCCAAAGAAGAAGAATATGGCTTGGTTTGGAACATTACTTATTCACGTGTACTTGATAAGTGTAGATAATTGTAACTTTCAATAAAGGGAAATGTTACAAATTTGTAAAATAACCATCAATTTTAACCATTGTATGTCAGTGAAAATTGATGCAATGACAATAATTGTACTTTTGCTGGCAAAATAAACTTGTGGAGGAATTATAGGGCAATTTGTTGCTGCAAACTTTCAATGACATCACCTACAGTGATTTGATTTGACTTTGTATCAGATTTCAGTTTCAGATTTATTGTCAGAGCATGACATGACATCACATACAACCTTGAGATTCTTTTATCCCTGCGAGTGCAGAAGAAATACTACTAATTGGTAGTGCAGAAAAAAAACTGTATACAGTGTAAACAAAGAAAGAACTGTAAACCGGTAATGGATGTAAATAAACTGTGTAATGAAAAGAGAACAAAAAGAAAACCAATAAAGCGCACAAGTAAGAGTCCTTAAAAGTATCTCTGAGTTTGTCGGTGGATGATGGTGGATGATATACTGCTGATATGGGACAAATGAGCCCATTAATGGTAACATCAGCTTCTTTTTGGATTATTGAACTTTGACCTCAATCTTGATTGAAAACGGAACATGCCAAATTTATTTTATAAGGAGAAGGTCTTAGAACTGGATAACTCGACAATTAAAATACACTCAGCAGTTGACTAGACTCTGACTCAAATGAGAAAATACCAAGGCTGTAATGTTAGATTTGCTGAAAGGTCTGGAATGTAGTTTCTTGCTTGTGAAAGATTAACTGCAACTCTGCTCTAGTTCCCAGTATATCTTGCATTTAAACTTTTGACATTGTGATATGAATCCAGGGGTGACAGTTGAAGGCTGTCCAGCTCCTATGACTGAAGGTAGAGGTGATTTATTGGCTGACATGACTTTTTAAAAAAATTACGCTTACTCGAGATGGCTTCCAGCTCGTAGAACCTTGTCATTGCAGTCTGAGGAATGAAGAAAATAGTTGGGGGTAGGGGAACAATAACTTTACAGCCACTGAAAATATCCCATTACTTCTTACAACTGCAAGTAGTTAGAATACCTGTTATGCGGCATTCTGACCTAACAGTCACAGCATGGCTGTTGGCATGTGTGATTGTTTCTGAACAGCCAACAAGTTACTTTTTTAAAATCTTTAAATACAGGAACTCTGGTCATTGCTTTTGAGAGCACAATAAACAGAGCAAAAGGCTTGGCTGAATTCCCTTGTCTGAAGCATTTTCCAACTCCAAATTTGGGCAATTGTTAAATCTCAATGGTGTGGCGCCAACGACATGGTTCTTATTGCTGTCAGAGACAGTTTAAAGAGATATGCGTGTTAATAGTTATAGCAGTATTTAGGAGCAGCTTTCTGATGGCATGTGGTGACTGCACTACCATTTTACTCCATGGATACTGCCTAACCTGCAGAGTTCCTCTTGTGGCTGGTTTAATTGACCATTGCCATTTGCAACTGGACATGGTAGGATTGCGGAGCTTGTGGGATTGCTTAGCTCAGTCTGCTGCATGTTGTTTAGCATACATGACCTCCTGTCACCTTGGTTCCCCACATCAATTCCTCATTAAGCTGGATGCCACCCCTGACATGCGCTCTTCATTGAACCAGGTTGATCTCCTGTATTGATGGAGATGGTAGAGTGGGGATATGTTAGCCAGGAGGTTGCAGATTGTGGTTGAGTCCAATTTTGATCCTTCTGATGGCCTGCAGCGCTTCATGGACATCTCTCCCTGAGCTGCGAGATTTGTTTGTCCGAGGTAGTATGCTGATATTGCCACACAACACGATGAATTGTATTTTCACTGTGAAGTTAGGATTTTGTCTTCACAAGGTCACTGCAGTTGTCACTCTTACTGATTCTGTCATGGGAAGATGCATCTTGGTCAGGTAGGTTGAGGATGAGGTCAAATAGGTTTTTTTCTTTGCCAAAAACAATCTGCCTGAGAATTTTGCTTCGGATTAGCATAGGGGTTTAGCACAACATTATTATAGCGCCAGCAACCTGGGTTTGAATCTGGCACTGCCTGCAAGGAGTTTGTACATTCTCTTCTTGACTCTGTGGGTTTCTGCTGAGGGCTTCAGTTTCTTCCCAGCCAAAAACATATAGGGTTAGTAGATTAATTGGTCACATGGATGTATTTGGGCAGCGCAGGCCAGAAAGACTTTTTACTTGTCAGGAAGGTGCAACACCAACTGCACTTCCTGAGAAGACTGAAGTGGACAAGGTTACTGGCCACCATTATGTCAACCTTCTATAGGAGCTCCATGGAAAGTGTTCTGGCCTGCTGCAACGTGCTGTAGCTGCAGATCAATGGATCGGAGGTCAACCCTGCACACAGCATCTTTCAGCTGCTCCTGTTGGAGAAGAGATACAGGAGGATCAGGGCCAGCACCGCCAGGCTGAGGAACAGCTTCTGCCCACAGGCAGAGAGAATGCTGAACGACCAAAGGAGCTGTTCACACTAACCATCTGAGACTCTCATATGCCCAAAACAATATTTATTTATTTATTTCTATTGATGAAATACTTGTCCTGCATATGTATTGTTTGTCTCTGTGTGTTATGTCTGGTTGTGTGTCAGCAGGTTTTGCACTGAAAACCGGAGAAACTATTTTATCAGATTGTACTTGAGCAATCAGATGACAATGAACTTGACTTGACTTACTGTGCTGTATCTTTAAATTAAAACAAAATATTCCAGCTCCAGCTGCCTCTCATGTCTCCAGGATTTTCCCTCTTTATTCCCTCACCACTTGCCGCAGACATATTCTAATGGCATTGACCTTTCAAAGTTATTTGTCTTGGCCACTCTTAGTGAAATTCCCCACTTAAAGTACATTCTATGGCTTTTCCACTCTCAGGGCTGCTTTCAAATGGTGTTCAACATGGAGTAGTGTTGATTCATCAGTCAGTGTGGAGGTGGATGGTAGGTGACAATCACCAGCAGATTTTCTTGCCTAAGTTTAACCTGATGCCAAGACATTGTTCCTATTTGTAGCAATTTAATATAACTAGTTAATTGCAGAGTAGTTCAGAGGCAGCTTTGCTAGTGTGGACTTAAAACTCAGAAAGGCTAGATAGGAGGATATAATTTTTTGTGCTTGATTAGTAAATATTTCCAAGAGACAGCAGATGACAAGTCTTGATCATCCATTTAAAGCAAAAACTAAATTGTATCCACCTACTGAGAATGCAGCTTCCTGTTTGTTAACCACATTAAAACTAGAGCAAAGAAAAGAGCTGGTGGAACTCAGCATCCAAACAGCATCTGACAGGTGGTAAAGGAACTGTGGATGTTTCGGGTTGAAAGTCTGCATCAGGGTCTCCCCCCACAGATGTTGCTTGACCTGGAGAGTTCCTTGAGCAGTTTGCTTTTGCTCCAAGTTGCAACATCTGCAGTCTCATGTGTCTACTAGAAGTTATTCATTATCACAGCATGTAATGATAACATCGGCTTGGTAAGTAATTTTGCCAGAATCTCAGTTAATATGTTAAATGCTGGGTTGTTCATTTGCTCTCATCCATTGGATGTCCCTAAAGAAAGGAAAAAGGCATGGTTCAGTGATTTCAAGAAACAAAGAAAACACGTTTTTTCACATTTGTTATAAAAATAGAACGTGTGCAGGACAATTAAAAATGAGCATTAATAAAGATAGAGATTGTAATATTGGCACTGTGGCAATACATATTTAATACTTCTGCAATAAAGAAAATTGCTTCTCCTAAGGAGGATCTAAGCAATTCAGAAGCCCCTTTCACACTTGCAAGTGCTCCCAGGAATCAAACACCAATCGGCCTTTAAAGTGGCAAGTGTGAAAGCAAAATCAACTCAACACCATCATCAGATGACATCATCTAACACCAGGGATTGACGGCCTCGACCCCCTAGTACAATCCCCGGCGTCTGCAGATGCCAGTGTTGCAATCAGGCAAACGTGAAAGGGCTAATTGGATTGTGGGATTGAAATGACCCAAGTTTTTACGTGAGTGGAGGAAGAAAAGATTAAAATGAAGGTATAAACTTTGCCATGGGAAAGTCGCAGTGGGAGAGAGAAAGAGAGAGAGAGAGGAAATAAACAGCAATAAACAGTGTGGGAAAATTGGTAGCTCTATAGCACACAATTTATAAGGACCATAGGGAAAAAGCAATGGTGGACCTGACTTCCCAGAATGCTCTGTGGTAGATAAACCCCTCTATGAATGCTCCATGTATGTAGCCAGGCATACAGTCCTTTCTCTGCCGCATGGAATTCTGGGAGGGCAGGTCCACCATCATTTTTTCCCACGGTATTTATAAATTGTACATGATAGCACTACCAGCTTTCCCACACTGTTTAAATTGTATGTGATAATGCTACCAACTTTCCCACACTATATAAATTGAGCACTAAAGCGCTACCAACTTTCCCACTGTTTAAAAATTTTCCACTATTACTATTTATTGCTCGCACTTTCTCATAGTCC